>NW_028147446.1:2116250-2712937 GCF_008360975.1 Lichenostomus cassidix
GATTTTTGGGATTTTTGGGTGGATTTTGGGTGGATTTTCTGGGATTTTGGGTTGGATTTTGTGGGATTTTTGGGTGGATTTTTTTTGGTCTTTTAGGGTGTATTTTGGGGTGGTTCTGTGGGATTTTGGGGTTGATTTTGTGATGATTTTTGGTTGGTTCTGTGTGGTTTTTGAGTGGATTTTTGGGTGTATTTTTGGGATTTTTGGGTGGATTTTTGGGTGATTTTGGGGAGGATTTGGGTCAGGATTTATAGGATTTGGGGCTGTGGGTCAGGATTTCTGGGATTTGGGGTCAGGATTTCTGGGATTTGGGGTCAGGATTTGGGGTTTGGGTCAGGATGTACAGGATTTTTAGGGTTTTTGGGTCAGGATTTATAGGATTTCTGGGATTTTAAGGTCAGGATTTGTGGGATTTGGGTCAGGATTTACAGGATTTCTGGGATTTTTGGCTCAGGATTTATAGGATTTGTGGGATTTTTGGGTCAGGATTTGTGGGATTTTTGGGATTCGGGTCAGGGTTTGTGGGATTTGAGTGAGGATTTATAGGATTTATAGGATTTCTGGGATTTTCAGGTCAGGATTTGTGGGATTTGGGTCAGGATTTACAGGATTTCTGGGATTTTTGGCTCAGGATTTATAGGATTTGTGGGATTTTTGGGTCAGGATTTTTGGGATTTGGGTCAGGATTTTGTGATGATTTTTGGGTGGATTTTTGGGTTGATTCTGTGATGATTTTTGGGTGTATTTTGTGGGATTTTTGGGTGTATTTTGTGGGATTTTGGGGTGGATTTTTGGGTGTATTTTATGGGATTTTGGGCCCCCAGGTCGCTCCCCCCAGGACAATCTGGTTCCCTGCGATGTTCTGCTGCTGAGAGGAAAATGCATCGTGGATGAGGCGATGCTGACAGGAGAGTCTGTGCCGCAGATGAAGGTGGGAAATGGGGAAAAAAACCGGGAAATTGGGAAAAAATGAGGGGAAATGGGAAAAAAACTGGGAAAAAGGGGAAAAAATGGGGGAAAATATGGGGAAAAATGGGAAAAATTGGGGGAAAAAAGGGAAAAAATGGGAGAAAAGTGGGGAAAAAATGGGGGGGAAATGGGGAAAAATGAGGGGAAAAAAGGGGAAAAATAGGAGAATAAATTGGAGAAAAGTGGGGAAAAAATGGGGGAAAATGGGGGAAAGTGAGGAAAAATGGGGAAATGCAATTCTGTCACAATTCCCACTGTAATTCCCAGTGTAATTCCCATTTTCCCATGCAATTCCTGCTGTAATTCCCAGTGTAATTCCCATTTTCCCATGCAATTCCCACTGTAATTCCCATTTTCCCATGCAATTCCCACTGTAATTCCCACTGTAATTCCCATTTTCCCATGCAATTCCCACTGTAATTCCCACTGTAATTCCCATTTTCCCATGCAATTCCCACTGTAATTCCCGTTTTTCCATGCAATCCCCCCACGATTCCCATTTTTCCCCAGGAGCCGGTGGAAGGTCGCAGCCCTGAGCACATCCTGGACCTGAGCTCGGACGGGCGGCTGCACGTGCTCTTCGGGGGAACCAGGGTGGTGCAGCACATCCCTCCCCAGAGAGCCTCCGCTGGGCTCAGGCGTGAGCATCCCAACAAAATCCCAAAAATCCTGAAATTCCCAAAAATCCACATCCTGAAATTCCCAAAATTCCCACATGGGGTCAGGGTGGTGCAGCACATCCCTCCCCAGAGAGCCTCTGCGGGGCTCAGGCGTGAGCATCCCAAAAAGATCCCCAAAAATCCTGAAATTCCTGAAATTCTCATCCCAAAATCCCCACATGGGGTCAGGGTGGTGCAGCACATCCCTCCCCAGAGAGCCTCGGCTGGGCTGCGGCGTGAGCATCCTAAAAATCCTGAAATTCCCAAAATTCCCATCCCAAAATCCCCACATGGGGTCAGGGTGGTGCAGCACATCCCTCCCCAGAGAGCCTCCGCTGGGCTGCGGCGTGAGCATCCTAAAAATCCCAAAAATCCTGAAATTCCTGAAATTCTCATCCCAAAATTCCCACAGAGCTCAGGGTGGTGCAGCACATCCCTCCCCAGAGAGCCTCGGCGGGGCTCCGGCGTGAGCATCCCAAAAACCTGGGAATTCCCAAAAATTCCCATCCCAAAATCCCCAAAAATTCCCATCCCAAAATTCCCGAAATTCCCAATAATCTCATCCCAAAATTCCCGAAATCCCCATCCCGAAATCCCCAAAAATCCCAAAATTCCCATCCCAAAATTCCCGAAATTCCCAAAATTCTCATCCCAAAAATCCCACATGGGGTCAGGGTGGTGCAGCACATCCCTCCCCAGAGAGCCTCGGCGGGGCTCAGGCGTGAGCATCCCAACAAAATCCCAAAAATCCTGAAATTCCCATCCTGAAATTCCCAAAATTCCCACAGAGGTCAGGGTGGTGCAGCACATCCCTCCCCAGAGAGCCTCGGCTGGACTGCGGTGTGAGCATCCTAAAAAATCCCTGAAAATCCCAAAATTCCTGAAATCCCCATCGCAAAATTCCTTAAATTCCTGAAATACCCATCCCAAAATTGTGGGAATTCCCCAAATCCCCATCCTAAAATTCCTGGGAATTCCCAAAATTCCCACCCTGAAGTCCCCAAAAATCTCAAAATTCCCATCCTGAAATCCCCAAAATTCCCTGAAATTCCCAAAATTCCCATCCCAAAATCCCCACATGGGGTCAGGGTGGTGCAGCACATCCCTCCCCAGAGAGCCTCGGCGGGGCTCCGGCGTGAGCATCCCAAAAACCTGGGAATTCCCAAAAATTCCCATCCCAAAATCCCCAAAAATTCCCATCCTAAAATCCCAAAAATCTCATCCAAAAATCTCATCCAAAAATCCCAAAATCCCCATCCCAAAATTCCCAGGAATTCCCAAAATCCCCATCCAAAAATCCCAAAATCCCCATCCCAAAATCTCTGAAATTCCCTAAATTCCCATTGCAAAATTCCTGGGAATTCCCAAAATCCCCATCCCAAAATCCCCAAAAATCCCAAAATTCTGGGAATTCCTGAAATTCCCATCCCAAAATGCCCAAAAATCCCAAAATCCCCATCGCAAAATTTTTGGGTGATTTTTATGATTTTTGGGTGATTTTTATGATGATTTTTATGATGATTTTTGGGTGATTTTTGGGTGATTTTTATGATGATTTTAGGTGATTTTAAGGTGATTTTAGGGTGATTTTTATGGTGATTTTTATGATTATTTTTAGGTGATTTTTATAGTGATTTTTATGGTGATTTTTGGATGATTTTTATGATGATTTTTGGATGATTTTTATGATGATTTTTGGATGATTTTTATGATGATTTTTGTCATTTTTATGATTTTTAGGTGATTTTTTATGATTTTTGGGTGATTTTTATAATTATTTTTGGGCAATTTTTATGATGATTTTTAGGTGATTTTTATGGTGATTTTTGGGGGATTTTTATGATGATTTTTGGGGGATTTTTATGATGATTTTTGGGTGATTTTTATGGTGATTTTGGGGTGATTTTTATTATTTTTAGGTGGTTTTTATGATGATTTTTATGGTGATTTTTATGCTAATTTTTGGGTGATTTTTATGATGATTTTTAGGTGATTTTTATGATTTTTGGGGGATTTTAATGGTGATTTTTGGGTGATTTTTATGGTGATTTTTGGGTGATTTTTATGATTTTTAGGTGGTTTTTATGATGATTTTTATGGTGATTTTTATGATGATTTTGGGTGATTTTTATGCTAATTTTTGGGTGAATTTTATGCTAATTTTTGGGTGATTTTTACATTTTTTGGGTGATTTTTGGGTCCCAGCAGGTTGCACACTGAGCCAGAGACAAAGAGGGTCAGAGAGGATGAAAAAACCCCAAAAATTTGGGGAGAAAAATCCCAAAATTTAGGGAGAAGAACCCAAAACCCAACCTGGGAAGGACAGGAGGAAGCAGGAAAGAAAAAAAATTGGATTTTTAGGGGAAAAAAATGTGATTTTTTGAGGAATTTTTTGGATGAAAAAACGTGATTTTCGGGAGGATTTTTGGAGGAAAAATGGGATTTTTTGAGGGGTTTTTAAGTGAAAAAATGCGATTTTTGGGTGGGGGAAAAAAGGGAATTTTTGGAGTGATTTTTAACGGGATTTTCCATGGAATTTCGCTGGAATTTCATGGAATTTTCTGGAATTTTCCAGCTGTGGACAACGGCTGCTTGGCATTCGCTCTGCGCACCGGCTTCAACACCTCCCAGGTGAGCAGCATTCCGGAACATTCCGGGGAATTCCGGGGAATTTTGGGGAATTTTGGGGGATTTTGGGGGATTTTGGGGAACTTGGGAATGCCAGGATTGGGAAAAGGGAGAAATAAAAGTTGGGAAAAGGGAGAAGTTTGGGAAAAGAAATAAATTTGGGAAAAGGAGAAATAAATTTGGGAAAAGAAAATAAATTTGGGAAAAAGGAGAAATAAATTTGGGAAAAAAGGAGAAATAAAAGTTGGGAAAAAGGAGAAATAAATTTGGGAAAAAGGACAAAAATTTGGGAAAAAGGAGAAATAAAAGTTGAGAAAAGGAAGAAATGGATTTGGGAAAAGAAAATAAATTTGGGAAAAGGGAGAAATAAATTTGGGAAAAAGGAGAAATAAATTTGGGAAAAGAAAATAAATTTGGGAAAAGAAAATAAATTTGGGAAAAGGGAGAAATAAATTTGGGAAAAGGAGAAATAAATTTGGGGAAAAGGAGAAATAAATTTGGGAAAAAGGAGAAATAAATTTGGGAAAAGAAAATAAATTTGGGAAAAGAAAATAAATTTGGGAAAAGGGAGAAATAAATTTGGGAAAAGGAGAAATAAATTTGGGGAAAAGGAGAAATAAATTTGGGAAAAAGGAGAAATAAATTTGGGAAAAGAAAATAAATTTGGGAAAAGAAAATAAATTTGGGAAAAGGGAGAAATAAATTTGGGAAAAGGAGAAATAAATTTGGGGAAAAGGAGAAATAAATTTGGGAAAAAGGAGAAATAAATTTGGGAAAAGAAAATAAATTTGGGAAAAGAAAATAAATTTGGGAAAAGGAGAAATAAATTTGGGGAAAAGGAGAAATAAATTTGGGATTCTGAAGGAATTCCTGTTGATTTTGGATAAATTCTGGAGGATTTTGAAGGAATCCCTTGGGATTTTTAAGAAATTCTTCAGGATTTTTGGGAATTCTTTAGGATTTTCAGGAATTCCTTTGGGATTTTTAAGAAATTCTTTGGGATTTTTCGGGAATTCCTTTGGGATTTTGGGGATTTCTTTAGGATTTTTGGGAATTCCTTTGGGATTTTTAAGAAATTCTTCGGGATTTTTGGGAATTCTTTGGGATTTTGAATGAAATCTTCAGGATTTTTAAGAAATTTTTCAGGATTTCTGAGAATTCTTCGGGATTTTTGGGAATTCCTTTGGGGATTTTGAATGAAATCTTTAGGATTTTTAAGAAATTTTTCAGGATTTTCAGGAATCCCTGTGGGATTTCCGGGAATTCCTTTGGGTTTCTTAAGAAATTCTTTGGGATTTCCGGGAATTTTTCGGGATTTTGAATGAAATCTTTAGGATTTTTAAGAAATTCTTTGGGATTTTTTAAGAAATTCTTCAGGATTTTTTGGGAATTCTTTGGGATTTTCGGGAATTCTTTAGGATTTTCGGGAATTCTTTGGGATTTTCAGGAATTGCTCCTGTTTTAGGGGAAGCTGCTGAGGACAATCCTGTTTGGGGTGAAGAGAGTCACAGCCAACAATCTGGAAACTTTCATCTTCATCCTCTTCCTGCTCATCTTCGCCGTGGCTGCAGCTGCCTACGTCTGGATCCAGGGTAAAAACGGGAATTTTGGGAATTCTGATGGGAATTCTGGGATTGGCACAGAGTTTGGGGGGAAAATGGGGAATTTGTGCCGAAATTTGGGGGAAAATGGGGCATTTAACCCAAAATGGGGAATTTAACCCAAAATTTGGGGGAAAAATGGGGAATTTTACCCAAAATTTGGGGGAAAATGGGGAATTTTACCCAAAATTTGGGGGAAAATGGGGAATTTGTGCCAAAATTTGGGGGAAAATGGTGAATTTTAACCCAAAATTTGGGGAAAAATGGGGAATTTGTGCCAAAATTTGGGGGAAAAATCCCATTTTTCATCCCAATCCCATTTTCTTATCACTTTGCCCATTTTCTCCTAGTTTTCAATGGGTTTTCAATGGTTTTTAATGGTTTTCCCATAGATTTTAATGATTTTTTTCCCATTTTTTCCCATTTTCCCATGGATTTTTCCCATTTTTCCCTGTTTTTTCCCCATTCCCAGGCACCAAGGACCCCAGGAGGAATCAATACCATCTCTTTCTGGAGAGTGCTCTCATCCCAATCCCTTTTTCCTATGATTTTTCCTATTTTCTCATGGATTTCAATGAATTTTCCATTGTTTTTAATGGTTTCCCCATAGATTTTAATGGGTTTTTTCCCATTTTTTCCCATTTTCCCATGGATTTTCCCCATTTTTCCATGTTTTCCAGGCACCAAGGACCCCAGAAGGAATCAGTACCATCTGTTTCTGGAGTGTGCTCTGATCCCAATCCCATTTTCCCATGGTTTTCAATGGGTTTTTAATGGTTTTCCCATAGATTTTAATGATTTTTTTCCCATTTTTTCCCATTTTCCCATGGATTTTTCCCATTTTTCCCTGTTTTTTCCCCATTCCCAGGCACCAAGGACCCCAGGAGGAATCAATACCATCTCTTTCTGGAGAGTGCTCTTATCCCAATCCCTTTTTCCTATGACTTTTCCTATTTTCCCATGGATTTTAATGATTTTTTTCCCATTTTTTCCCACTTTCCCATGGATTTTCCCCGTTTTTCCATGTTTTCCAGGCACCAAGGACCCCAGGAGGAACCAGTCCCAGCTGTTTCTGGAGTGTGCTCTGATCCCAATCCCATTTTCCTATGACTTTTCCCATTTTCTCATAATTTTCAATGGGTTTTCAATGGATTTCGATGGTTTTCCCATATATTTTAATGATTTTTTCCCGTTTTTTCCCATTTTCCCATGGATTTTTCCCATTTTTCCCTGTTTTTTCCCCATTCCCAGGCACCAAGGATCCCAGGAGGAATCAGTCCCAGCTTTTCCTGGAGAGTGCTCTCATCCCAATCCCTTTTTCCCATGGATTTTAATGATTTTTTCCCATTTTTTTCTCATTTATTCCCATTTTCCCATGGATTTTAATGATTTTTTCTCCCGTTTTTTCCCGTTTTTCCCTGTTTTCTCCCCGTTTCCAGGCACTAAGGACCCCAGGAGGAATCAGTACCGTCTGTTCCTGGAATGTGCTCTGATCCTGACCTCGGTGGTTCCCCCTGAGCTCCCCATCGAGCTCTCGCTGGCTGTCAACACCTCCCTCATCGCCCTCGCCAAGCTCTGTGAGAAAAACTGAATTCACAATATTTGGGGGATTTTTGGGGGATTTTTGGGGGATTTTTGGGGGATTTTTTGGGGATTTTTTGGGGATTTTTGAGGGATTTTTTTGCAAATTTTTTGGGATTTTTTGTGAATTTTATGGGATTTTTTGCAGATTTTTTGTGAATTTCGTGAGGATTTTCTGCGAATTTTGTGGGATTTTTTTTTTGTGGGTTTTGAGGATTTTTGGTGAGGATTTTTTGTGAATTTTCAGGGATTTTTTGGGAATTTTTTGCGGATTTTGTGAGGATTTTTTGTGAATTTTGTGGAATTTTCTGCGAATTTTGTGAGGATTTTTTGTGAATTTTTTGTGGATTTTTGGTGAATTTTGGGAGGATTTTTTGTGAATTTTCTGGGATTTTTTGGGAGGATTTTGAGAGGATTTTCTGCGAATTTTGTGGGATTTTTTTGGTGGGATTTTCTGATGGTTTTCTGCGATTTTGAGCAATTTTAGGAAGCTTCTAACAGGATTTGGGGATGATTTTAACAGGATTTTAATGGGATTTTTTGGGAGGATTTTGGGGTGTTTTTTGCCATGGGATTCTGATAGAATTTCCCCCCAAATTGCCATGGATTCCCTTTGCTGGGAAGGAAGGATTTTGTAGGATTTTAATGGGGATTTTTATGGGATTTGAACAGGATTTTAATAGGAGTTTATGGGGATTTTTGTGGGAATTTTGTGGGATTTTTAGGGGATTTTAATGGGATTTTTAGGGGATTTTTATGGGGATTTTTTGGGGGATTTTATGGGGATTTTTTGGGGATTTTTGCGGGGATTTTTTGGGGGATTTTTATGGGATTTTAATAGGATTTTAATGGGATTTTTTTGGATTTTAATGGAATTTTTATGGGATTTTAATAGGAATTTAATGGTATTTTAATGGGATTTTAGGATATTTTAATGGGATTTTTATGGGGATTTTTTGGGGGATTTTTGTGGCATTTCAGGTTGGATTTTTCCATGAGAATTCTCCCAAAATTCCCATATTTTTCCCATTTTTTCCCCAATCCCAGACGTGTACTGCACAGAGCCCTTCAGGATTCCCTTTGCTGGGAAGGAAGGATTTTGTAGGATTTTAATGGGATTTTATGGGATTTTTATGGCATTTTTTTGGGGATTTTTTGGGGATTTGAATAGGATTTTAATGGGATTTTTTGGGGATTTTAATGGGATTTTTATGGGATTTTTATGGGGATTTCTATGGGATTTTTAGGTGCTTTTAATGGGATTTTTTTGGGGATTTTTTGGGGATTTGAATAGGATGTTAATGGGATTTTTGTGGGGATTTTAATGGGATTTTTAGGGGATTTTAATGGGATTTTTAGGGGGATTTTTAATAGGATTTCAATAGGACTTTTATGGGGATTTTGATGAGATTTTTATGGAGATTTTAATGGGGATTTTTTGGGGGGATTTTAATTGCTTTGAATAGGTTTTTAATGGGATTTTAGAGGGGATTTTAATTGGATTTTAATAGGATTTTTAGGGGATTTTTAATGGAATTTTTATGGGGGATTTTTGTGGCATTTTGGGATGTGTTTTCCTTTGGGATTCCCTCCCAAATTCCCAAAATTCCCATCTTTTCCCCAATTCCAGACGTGTACTGCACAGAGCCCTTCAGGATTCCCTTTGCTGGGAAGGAAGGATTTTGTAGGATTTTAATGGGATTTTAATGGGATTTTTATGGCATTTTTTGGGGGATTTTTTGGGGATTTGAATAGGATGTTAATGGGATTTTTGTGGGGATTTTAATGGGATTTTTAGGGGATTTTAATAGGAATTTAATGGGAATTTAATAGGATTTTAATGGGATTTTTAGGGGATTTTAATGGGATTTTAGGAGATTTTTAGGGGATTTTTATGGGGATTTTTTGGGGGATTTTTGTGGCATTTTGGGATGTGTTTTCCTTCGGGATTCCCTCCCAAATTCCCAAAATTCCCATCTTTTCCCCATTTCCCAGACGTGTACTGCACAGAGCCCTTCAGGATTCCCTTTGCTGGGAAGGAAGGATTTTGTAGGATTTTAATGGGATTTTAATGGGATTTTTATGGGATTTTAGAAGATTTTAATTGGATCTTTTCCCCAATTCCAGACGTGTACTGCACAGAGCCCTTCAGGATTCCCTTTGCTGGGAAGGAAGGATTTTGTAGGATTCTGATGGGGATTTTTATGGGATTTTAATGGGATTTTTATGGGATTTTAGGAGATTTTAATTGGCTATTTTCCCCAATTCCAGACGTGTACTGCACAGAGCCCTTCAGGATTCCCTTCGCCGGGAAGGTTCAGGTTTGCTGCTTTGACAAGACAGGAACTCTGACCAGCGACAGCCTCGTGCTCAGGGGGGTGGCTGGACTGAGGTAATTAGCTCATTAATTAATTTAATTAATTTAATTGATTATATTAGTTAACTGGTGCTCCAGGGAGTGGCTGGATTGAGGTGATTAGTTATTTAATTAATTTAATTGAGGAACTCTGACCAGAGACAGCCTCGTGCTCAGGGGGCTGGCTGGGCTCAGGTAATTAATTAATGTAATTAATTTAATTAATTTAATTAATTTAATTAGTTAACTGGTGCTCAGGGGAGTGGCTGGATTGAGGTGATTAGTTATTGAATTAATTTAATTGAGGAACTCTGACCAGCGACAGCCTCGTGCTCAGGGGGGTGGCTGGCCTCAGGTAATTAATTAATGTAATTAAATTAATTAATTATATTAGTTAACTGGTGCTCTGGGGAGTGGCTGGATTGAGGTAATTAATTAATTAAATTAATTGAATTAATTTAATTAGTTAACTGGTGCTCAGGGGGGTGGCTGGACTGAGGTGATTAACTAATTAATTTAATTAATTAATTAATTTTAATTCATTATTTTAACTGGTGCTGAGAGGGATGGCTGGACTGAGGTGATTAATTACATTAATTAATTAATTAATTTTAATTGATTATCTTAACTGGTGCTCCAGGGAGTGGCTGGATTGAGGTGATTAGTTATTGAATTAATTTAATTAATTAATTTTAATTGATTATTTTAACTGGTGCTCCAGGGAGTGGCTGGACTGAGGTGATTAGTTAACTAACTAATTAATTATTTAAATTAGTTAATTAGTGCTGAAAGGAGTGGCTGGATTGAGGTGATTAACTAATTAATTTAATAGAATTTTGTGAGTATTTAATAGGATTTTATCCAGAATTTAATAGGATTTTGTGAGTGTTTAATAGGATTTTATCTGGAATTTAATAGGATTTTATGAGTATTTAATAGGATTTTGTGAGTAGTTAATAGGATTTTATGGGGAATTTAATAGGATTTTTATAAGAATTTAATAGAATTTTTGTGGAATTTAATAGGACTTTATGAGTATTTAATAGAATTTTTATGTTAATTTAATAGGACTTTTATAAGAACCTAACAGAATTTTTTGTGGAATTTAATAGGAATTCATGTGGAATTTAATAGGATTTAATGAGCATTTAATAGGATTTTGTGTGGAATTTAATAAAATTTTGTGAGAAGTGTTTAATAGCATTTTATGAGTATTTAATAGGATTTTGTGAGTATTTAATTGGATTTCATGGGGAATTTAATAGGATTTGATGAATATTTAGTAGGATTTCATGTGGAATTTAATAGGATTTTGTGAGTATTTAATAGGATTTTATCTGGAATTTAATAGGATTTTATGAGTATTTAATAGGATTTTGTGAGTAGTTAATAGGATTTTATGGGGAATTTAATAGGATTTTTATAAGAATTTAATAGAATTTTTTGTGGAATTTAATAGGACTTTATGAGTATTTAATAGAATTTTTATGTTAATTTAATAGGACTTTTATAAGAACCTAACAGAATTTTTTGTGGAATTTAATAGGAATTCATGTGGAATTTAATAGGATTTTAATGAGCATTTAATAGGATTTTGTGTGAAATTTAATAAAATTTTGTGAGAAGTGTTTAATAGGATCTTGTGAGTATTTAATAGGATTTTGTGAGTATTTAATAGGATTTTGTGAGTATTTAATAGGATTTTGTGAGTATTTAATTGGATTTCATGGGGAATTTAATAGGATTTGATGAATATTTAGTAGGATTTCATGTGGACTTTAATAGGATTTTGTGAGTATTTAATAGGATTTTATCCAGAATTTAATGGGATTTTATGAATATTTAATAGGATTTTATCTGGAATTTAATAGGACTTTATGAGTATTTAATAGAATTTTTATGTTAATTTAATAGGACTTTTATAAGAACCTAACAGAATTTTTTGTGGAATTTAATAGGAATTCATGTGGAATTTAATAGGATTTAATGAGCATTTAATAGGATTTTATGCAAATTTAATGGCATTTTCTGTTAATTCCATGATATTCTCTGCTATTTTCATGGGGTTTTTTATGGGATTTTTTACAGAATTCCCATTTTTCCCCATTTTTTCCCCCAGGGAAGGGAAGGAGGTTCTCCCTGTGTCAGAATTCCCGACAGAAACTCTGCGAACCATCGCCTGCTGTCACTCCCTGGCTCAGCTGGACGATGGGAACATCGTGGGAGATCCTCTGGAGAAAACCCTGCTGGCAGCTGTGGGCTGGACTCTGACCAGAGGTAACCCAAAAAACCAAAAAAAAAACCCAAAAAATTGGGATTTCTGGGTGGGAAAATGTGAAAAATCCCAAAAATATCCTAAAAAATCCCAATTCCCAACTGGGAAAACTTGAAAAATCCTAATTTTCAGCTGTGAAAACCCAAAAAATCTTGATTTCCGGGTGGGAAAACTTGAAAAACCCCAAAAAAATCCCAATTTCTGGGTGTGAAATCCTGAAAAATCCCAATTTCCTGGTGGGAAAACCCCCAAAATCCCAATTCCCAGGTGGGAGAATTCAATGGATTCCCTGTGGGGTTTTTTGGGGATTTTTTGCCATGGAAATTGGGGTGAAGGATGTTGGGGATTTGGGGTTTAGGAGGAATTAATTGGATCCCAAAGTGGAGTTTTGATCCTTGGAAAATTCCTTGGAATTCCATCTGGGAGTTGAATTATCCAAAATTCTGCCTGAATTACCCCAATTTCTGCCTGAATTATCCAAAATTCTTCTGAATTCCCCAAAATTTCCCCTGAATTATCCGAATTTCTCCCTCAGCTCTCCAGAATTTCTCCTAAATCTCCTGGATTTCCAGAATTCTTCCTAAATCCTCCAGAATCCCCAAAATTTCCTCTAAATTCTCCAAAATTCTACCTCAATCCTCTATCCCTGAAATTCTCCAGAATTCCCCAAAATTCCTCCCAAGTTCTGCAAAATTCCCCTAAATCCTCCAAAATTTCACCTAAATTGTTCAGAATTTCCCCAAAGTCCCCAGAATTGCTTTGATTTCCCTAAAATTCTCCAAAATCCCCCAAAATTCATCCAAAGTCCTCCAGAATTCTCCAGAATTCCCCCTAAATCTTCCAGAATCCTCCAAAATCCCCCTAAATCCTCCAGAATTCCTCCCAAATTCTCCAAAATTCCCCCCAGAATTTCCCCAGAATCTCCCAAAATTCCCCCTAAATTCTCCAGAATTCTCAAAAATTACTCATAAATCCTCCAAAATTCCCACAAAATTTCCCCTAAATCCTCCAAAATTCCCCCCAAATCCCCCTAAACTCCACAGAATTCCCCCAAATCCCCCAAATTCCCTAAAACTCCCCTAAATCCTCCAAAATTCCCCAAAACTCCCCAAAGTGCCCCAAATTCCCCCTAAACCATCCACATTTCCCCAGAATTCCTCCAAAATTTCCCTAAATCCTCAAAATTCTCCCCAGATCCCCCAAAATTCCCCCTAAATCTTCCAAAATTCCCCCAAATCTCCCTGAATTGCCCCAAATTCCCCTAAATCCTCCAAAATTCCCCCTAAACAATCCAGATTGCTCCAGAATTCCCCCTAAATTACCCCAAATCCCCAAATCTCCCTAAATCCTCCAAAATTCCCCTAAATCCTCCAAAATTCCCCCTAAACCATCCAGATTCCCCCAGAATTTCCCTAAATCCTCCAAAATTCTCCCTAAACCATCAGATTTCCCCAAAATTCCCCCGAATTGCCCCAAACTCCCCCTAAATCCTCCAAAATTCCCCCAGAATTCCCCAAAATTCCCCCAAATCCCCCAAATCTCCCAGTGCCCCAAAACTCCCCGAATTCCCCCAAAATCCCCTAAATCCCTAAATCCCCCTAAATTCCCTAAAATCCCCAAACTCCCCCCCAAATCTCCCCCAAAATTCCCCCTAAATCCCCCAAAACTCCCCCTAAATTCCCCCAAAACTCCCCTAAAACTCCCCAAATTCCCCTAAAACTCCCCCAAATCCCCAAATCTCCCCAAATTGCCCCAAATCTCCTCAGAATTACCCCAAAACGCCCCTAAATCCCCCAAAACTCCCTAAATTCCCCAAATCTCCCCGAATTGCCCCAAATCCTCCAAAATTCCCCCAGAATTGCCCCAAATCCCCCAAATTCCCTAAATCCCCAAAACTCCCTAAATTCCCGAAATTCCCCTAAAACTTCCTAAATTCCCCAAATTCCCTAAAACTCCCCAAATCCCCGAATTGCCCCAAATCTCCCCAGAATTTCCCCAAAATTCCCCCAATCTCCCCCCAAATTCCCTAAAACCCCAAATTCCCTAAAACTCCCTAAATCCCCCAAAACTCCCTAAATTGCCCCAAACTCCCCCAAAATTCCCCCAAATTCCCCCTAAATCCCCCAAACTCCCCTAAAACTCCCCAAATCCCCCAAATCTCCCCAAAATTCCCCCCAAAATCCCCCTAAATCCCCCTAAATTCCCCCCAAATCCCCCAAAACTCCCCCAAATCCCCCCAAATTCCCCCCAAACCCCCCAGCCTCCCGCACTCGGCAGCTCTCCTCTCCTTGCAGACGAGAAGGTTGTCCCGCTCGGCTCGCGCCTGCCCGCCCTGCGCATTCAGCAGAGGTTTCATTTCTCCAGCTCCCTGCGCAGGATGGCAGTTTTAGCCTCCCTGGAAACCCCAAACTCACCCGAAAACACCTTCCTGGCGGCTGTGAAGGGAGCGCCGGAGACACTGCGGGGCATGGTGAGGGGAGATTGGGGGGATTTTGGGGGGAAAATGGGAAAAAAATGGGGATTTGGGGGAAAAATGGGGATTTTGGGGGAAAAATGGGGATTTTGGAGGAAATAATGGGGAAAAAATGGGGATTTGGGGGGAAAATGGGGATTTGGGGGAAAGAAATGGGGAAAAAAAAGGGGATTTGGGGTGTAGAATTGGGAAAAAATGGGAGAAATGGGAAAAAATGGGGATTTTGGGGGAAAAAATGGGGAAAAATGGGAAAAAATGGGGATTTTGGGGAAAATGGGGAAATGGGAAAAAAATGGGAATTTGGGGTGTAGAATTGGGAAAAAATGGGGATTTTGGGGGATAAAATGGGGAAAAATAGGAAAAAATTGGGATTTTTGGGGAAAATGGGGATTTTAGGGGAAAAAACGGGATTTGGGGGAAATTGGGATTTTGGGGGAAAATGAGGATTTTAGGGGAAAAATGGGGATTTTGGAGGAAAGAATGGGGAAAATGGGGATTTGGGGGAAAAATGGGAAAAGGGGGATTCTGGGGAAAAAATGAGGATTTTAGGGGAAAAAAATGGGATTTGGGGGAAAAACAGGGAAAAGGGGGATTCTGGGAAAAATGTGGGGAAAATGGGGATTTTGGGGGAAATGGGGAGAAAATGGGGAAAAATGGGGATTTTGGGGGAAGAAATGGGGAAAAAATGGGGATTTTGGGGGCAAAAGGGAAAAATGGGTATTTGGGGGGAAAAATGGGGATTTTGTGGGGAAAAATGGGGATTTTGGGGGAAAAAATGGGGAAAAAATGGGGATTTTGGGGGAAAAAATGGGGAAAAAGGGAATTTAGGAATGTTGGGAGATGGGATGGGGAGAGGAGGCTGAATTATCCTGAATTATCCCAAATTCCACCTGAGGAGTTTTCCTGAGTTCCACCTCAATTATCCTGAATTTTCCTGAATTATCCCCAAATCCCTTTTTCCCCATTTTCCCCATTTTCACCCCATTTTCCCTTGGGAATTCCCTGCCATTCCTCCTCACTTTTTCCTGGTTTTTCCCCATTTTTTTCCTCTTTTTTCCCCCCATTTCCCCCATTTTTCCCCATTTTCCCCCATTTTATTCCTATTTATCCCCCTTTTTTCCCCCATTTTGCCCCATTTTTCCCATTTTTTCCCCATTTTTCCTGTTTTATTCCCATTTTCCCCCATTTTTATCCTCATTTTTCCCCCATCTTTCCCATTTTTTCCCCATTTTCCCCCATTTTATTCCTATTTTCCCCCATTTTTTCCCCATTTTTCCCATTTTTATCCCCCTTTTTCCAGCTCTCAGACTGTCCCAGCAATTACCAGGAGCTGCACAGAGAGTTTTCTCTCCAAGGCGCTCGAGTTTTGGCTTTGGGCTACAAGGAGCTGGGAGCCCTGAGCCACCAGCAGGTGAGAAAATGGGGAAAAAGGAGGAAAAATGGGAAAATCCCAGAAAAAATGGGGGAAATCCCAGAAAAAATGGGGAAAAACAGGGAAATCCCAGAAAAAATGGGGAAATTCTAGAAAAAAATGGGGAAAAATGGGAAAATCTCAGAAAAAATGGGGAAATTCTGGGGAACAATGAGGGGGAAATGGGGAAAAAAGGGGAAAAATGGGGAGAAAAAGGGAAAATCCCAGAAAAAATGGGGGGAAAAATGGGGAAAAAATGGGGAAAAATGGGGAAATCCCAGAAAAAATGGGGAAATCCTGGGAAAAAATGAGGGGAAAATGGGGAAAAAAAGGGAAAATCCCAGAAAAAATGGGGGAAAATGGGGAAAAATGGGGAAAAATGGGGCAAAACAGGGAAATCCCAGAAAAAATGGGGAAAAAATGGGGGAAAAATGGGAAAAAATGGGAAAATCCCAGAAAAAATGGGGGGAAAAATGGGGAAAAAAAGGGGAAAAATGGGGAAAAAAGGGGGAAAACGGGGAAAAAAAGGGAAAATCCCAGAAAAAATGGGGAAAATCGCAGAAATAAAGGAGAAATTCTGGAAAAAAATGAGGGGAAAATGGGGGAAAAAAGGGAGAAATGGGGAAAAAAAGGGAAAAGCCCAGAAAGAATGGGGGAAAATGGGGAAAAATGGGAAAATCCCAGAAAAAATGGGGAAATTCTGGGGAAAAATGAGGGGGAAATGGGGAAAAAAGGGGAAAAAATGGGGAAAAATGGGGAAAAATGGGAAAAATCCCAGAAAAATGGGGGGAATGGGGGAGAAATGGGGAAATCCTAGAAAAAATGGGGAAAAAAGGGGGGAAAATGGGGAAATCCCAGGAAAAAATGGGGGAAAAATGGGGAAAAAGAGAAAATCCCAGAAAAAAATGGGGGAGAAAAGGGGAAATCTCAGGGAAAATGGGGAAAAACAGGGAAATCCTGGAATTCTGGCATTTTTAAGGGTTTTTTCCAGGGAAATTCCCAGGATTTGGGGGAATTTTGGGAGGAGTTTTTTTGGGATTTTTTGGTGGGATTTTGGGTGGATTTTTGGAGGATTTTGTGGGGCTTTTTGGGATTTGCCCTGTCAGGAATTTGGAATTTTTGGGGATTTTCCTGCTGGGGAATTTGGAATTTTGGGATTTTCCTGGTCAGGAATTTCGGGAATTTTGGGATTTTCTCACTGGGGAATTTGGGAATTTTGGGATTTTCCTGCTGGGGAATTGGGAATTTTGGGAATTTCCCGTTTGGGAATTGAGAATTTTGGGATTTTCTCACTGGGGAATTTGGAATTTTGGGATTTTCCTGCTGGGGAATTTGGGAATTTTGGGATTTTCCTGCTGGGGAATTTGGGAATTTTGGGATTTTCCTGCTGGGGAATTTGGGAATTTTGGGATTTTCCTGCTGGGGAATTGGGAATTTTGGGGATTTTCCTGGTCGGAATTTTGGGAATTTTGGGATTTTCTCACTGGGGAATTTGGAATTTGGGGATTTTCCTGGTCAGAATTTTGGGAATTTTGGGATTTTTCTCACTGGGGAATTTGGAATTTTGGGATTTTCTCACTGGGGAATTGGGAATTTTGGGATTTTCCTGGTCAGAAATTTGGGAATTTTGGGATTTTCTCACCGGGAAATTTGGAATTTTTGGGGATTTTCCTGCTGGGGAATTGGGAATCTTGGGATTTTCCTGGTCAGAATTTTGGGATTTTCTCACTGGGGAATTTGGAATTTTGGGATTTTCTTGCTGGGGAATTGGGAATTTTGGGAATTTCCCGTTTGGGAATTGAGAATTTTGGGATTTTCTCACTGGGAAATTTGGAATTTTTGGGGATTTTCTCACTGGGGAATTTGGAATTTTGGGATTTTCCTGCTGGGGAATTTGGGAATTTTGGGATTTTCCTGCTGGGGAATTGGGAATTTTGGGATTTTCCTGGTCGGAAATTTGGGAATTTTGGGATTTTCTCACTGGGGAATTGGGAATTTTGGGATTTTCCTGGTCGGAAATTTGGGAATTTTGGGATTTTCTCACTGGGGAATTGGGAATTTTGGGATTTTCCTGCTGGAGAATTGGGAATTTTGGGATTTTCCTGGTCAGAATTTTGGGAATTTTGGGATTTTCTCACTGGGGAATTTTGAATTTTGGGATTTTCCTGGTCGGAAATTTGGGAATTTTGGGAATTTTGGGCTTCCCAGGTGCGGGAGATGAAGAGGGAAGCTCTGGAGTGTGATCTGAGGTTCGCTGGGTTCCTGCTGGTTTCCTGTCCTCTCAAATCCGATTCCAAAGCTGTGATCCGAGAGATCCAGAGCTCCTCCCACCACGTGAGGATCCGGGAATTCGGGAGGTTTTGGGAATTTGGGAATTGGGGAAATGAGGGGGAAATGACGGGGAAAATTTCGGGTGGGAAAAGGAAAATTCCGGGTGGAAAACTGGGAAATTCTGGGGTGGAAATGGAAAAAAATCCGAGGCTGAAAACTGGGAAAATTCCAAGTGGAAAATAGGGAAAAATTCCAAATGGAAAACAGGGAAAATTCCAAATGGAAAACAGGGAAAAATTCTGGGATGAAAACTGGGAAATTCCAAGTGGAAAACTCCAGAAAATCCGAGGCTGAAAATATGGAATTTTCCAAATGGAAAACAGGGAAAATTCCAGGTGGGAAACAGGGGAAATTCCAAATGGAAAACAGGGAAAATTCCAAATGGAAAATAGAGAAAATTCCAGGTGGGAAACAGGGGAAATTCCAAATGGAAAACAGAGAAAATTCCAAGTGGAAAACAGGGAAAATTCCAGGTGGAAAATAGGGAAAATTCCAAATGGAAAACAGGGAAAATTCCAAATGGAAAATTGGGAAAATTCCAGGATGGAAAGAGGGAAATTTTAGGGTGAAAACAGAGAAAATCTGAGGTGGAAAACTGGGAAAATTGGGAAAATTGGGAAAATTTGGGGATTAAAACTATTGGGAAAATTTGGGGATTAAAACTGTTGGAAATTGGAAATTCCAAGTGGAAAACTCCAGAAAATCCGAGGCTGAAAACATGGAAAATTCCAAATGGAAAATTGGGAAAATCCAAGGCTGAAAATTGGGAGAATTTTCGGCTGAAAAGAGGGAAATTCCAAGTGGAAAACAGGGAAAATTCCAGGTGGGAAATGGGGGAAATTCCCGAGGGAAAAGAGGGAAAATTTCAGGGTGAAAACTGGGAAAATTCCAAATGGAAAACTGGGAAAATTCAGGGCTGAAAATTAGGAGAATTTTCAGCTGAAAAGAGGGAAATTCCAGGCTGAAAAAGCGGAAAATTCCGTGAATTCCGGTGGGAATTTCACCGGGGGAGCTGCGGGAATCCCAGAATTCCCGGAATTTTCCCAAAATTCACGGATTTTTGGGATTTTTCCCGGATTGCAGGTGGTGATGATCACTGGGGACAACCCGCTGACAGCCTGCCATGTGGCCATGGAGCTGCAGTTCCTCAGCAAGGGGCAAATCCTCATCCTGCAGCGACCCGAGAAAGAGGGTGGGAATGATGGGAATAACGGGAATTGTGGGATTTGGGATTGGGAATGGGATTGGGAATGGGATTTGGGATTGGGAATGGTGGGAATGAAATTGAAATTGGGATTGGGTTCCTCAGTTCCTCAGCAAGGGGCAAATCCTCATCCTGCAGCGGCCCGAGAAAGAGGGTGGGAATGATGGGAATATTGGGAATATTGGGATTTGGGATTGGGAATGGGATTGGGAATGGGATTTGGGATTGGGAATGGTGGGAATGGTGGGAATGATGGGATTTGGGATTGGGAATAATGGGATTGGGTTCTGCAGTTCCTCAGCAAGGGGCAAATCCTCATCCTGCAGCGGCCGGAGAAGGAGGGTGGGAATGACGGGAATATTGGGAATTGTGGGATTTGGGATTGGGAATGGGATTGGGAATGGGATTTGGGATTGGGAATGGTGGGAAGGAAATTGAAATTGGGATTGGGTTCCTCAGTTCCTCAGCAAGGGGCAAATCCTCATCCTGCAGCGGCCGGAGAAGGAGGGTGGGAATGATGGGAATGTTGGGATTTGGGATTGGGAATGGTGGGAATTATGGGAATATTGGGATTTGTGGGATTTGTGGGATTGGGAATGGTGGGAATGGGATTGGGAATGGGATTGGGAATGATGGGATTTGGGATTGGGTTCCGGAGTTCCTGAGCAAGGGGCAAATCCTCATCCTGCAGCGGCCGGAGAAGGAGGGTGGGAATGATGGGAATGGTGGGATTTGGGATTGGGAATAATGGGGATGGGAATTGGGGTTGGAATCCCCTTGGAATCCCTCCTGGAATCCTCCCTGGGTCCATTCCCAAATTAATTCCCAATGTTCCCAGGTCTCCCCTGGCAGTGGCAATCCCGGGACGGCTCCGTCACATTCCCAATTAATTCCCAGATTAATTCCCAAATTCCCAATATTCCCAAATTCCCAATGTTCCCAGGTCTCCCCTGGCAGTGGCAATCCTGGGATGGCTCTGTGACATTCCCAAATTAATTCCCAAATAATTCCCAATTTTCCCCCAGGTCTCCCCTGGCAGTGGCAATCCCGGGATGGCTCCATCTCCCTGCCAGCATTCCCAAATTAATTCCCAAATTAATTCCCAATGTTCCCAGGTCTCCCCCTGGCAGTGGCAATCCCAGGATGGCTCTGTCACATTCCCAAATTAATTCCCAAATTCCCAATATTCCCAGGTCTCCCCTGGCAGTGGCAATCCCGGGATGGCTCTGTGACATTCCCAAATTAATTCCCAAATAATTCCCAAATTCCCAGGTCTCCCCTGGCAGTGGCAATCCCGGGACGGCTCCATCTCCCTGCCAGCATTCCCAAATTAATTCCCAATTAATTCCCAAATTAATTCCCAAATTAATTCCCAAATTCCCAATGTTCCCAGGTCTCCCCTGGCAGTGGCAATCCCAGGATGGCTCTGTGACATTCCCACATTCCCAAATTATTTCCCAAATTAATTCCCAATATTCCCAGATCTCCCCTGGCAGTGGCAATCCCGGGATGGCTCTGTCACATTCCCAATTAATTCCCAAATAATTCCCAATGTTCCCAGGTCTCCCCTGGCAGTGGCAATCCAGGGATGGCTCTGTGACATTCCCAATTAATTCCCAAATTCCCAGGTCTCCCCTGGCAGTGGCAATCCCGGGACGGCTCTGTCACATCCCAAATTAATTCCCAAATTAATTCCCAAATTCCCAGGTCTCCCCTGGCAGTGGCAATCCCGGGACGGCTCTGTCACATTCCCAATTAATTCCCAGATTAATTCCCAAATAATTCCCAAATTCCCAGGTCTCCCCTGGCAGTGGCAGTCCCGGGACGGCTCCGTCTCCCTGCCAGCATTCCCAAATTAATTCCCAAATTAATTCCCAAATAATTCCCAAATTCCCAGGTCTCCCCTGGCAGTGGCAATCCCGGGACGGCTCCATCTCCCTGCCAGCATTCCCAAATTAATTCCCAGATTAATTCCCAAATTCCCAGGTCTCCCCTGGCAGTGGCAGTCCCGGGACGGCTCCATCTCCCTGCCAGCATTCCCACATTCCCTGCGGGATCTGACGGATTCCTTCGATCTGTGCCTGACGGGGGAAGGGCTGGAGAAGCTGCGGCTGTGGGATCGCCATCGCCTGCTCAGCCTCATCCCCCACGTCAGGGTGTTCGCCAGGGTGGCCCCGAAGCAGAAGGTGGGAATCCCGGGATTTGGGGATTTTGGGGGTTTTGGGAATGGGGGGGTTGAGCCTGGGGGGGATCCTAAAGGATCCTGAGGTCATTCCAGCCCGGAATTCCCAAAATTTCAGAGCTTTGGGATTTTGATTTGAGGCTCAGGATGTCCCTGGTTTTATCCTAAAGGGTCCTGAGGTCATTCCAGCCCAGAATTTCCAAAATTTGGAGCTTTTGGGAGTTTCTGTTTGAGGCTCAGGATGTCCTTGGACAGTTCTGAGTTCATTCCAGCCCTGAATTCCCAACATTTGGGATTTCTGGGAATGGAGGGATTGATCCTGATGTGATCCTGGACAGTTCTGGGTTCATTCCAGCTCTGAATTCCCAAAATTTGGGATTTCTGGGAATGGGGGCAGTTGGTCCTGGTGGGATCATGGAGAGTTCTGGGCTCATTCCAGCCCAGATTTCCCAAAATTTCAGAGCTTTGGGATTTGGATTTGAGGCTCAGGATGTCCCTGGTGTGATCCTAACCAATCCTGAACTCCTTCCAGCCCAGAATTCCCAAAATTTGGGATTTCTGGGAATGGAGGGATTGATGGTGATGTGATCCTGGAGAGTTCTGACGTCATTCCAGCCCAGAATTCCCAAAATTTGGAGCTTTTGGGAGTTTCTGTTTGAGGCTCAGGATGTCTTTGGACAGTTCTGAGTTCATTCCAGCCCTGAATTCCCAACATTTGGGATTTCTGGGAATGGGGGAAGTTGGTCCTGGTTTTATCCTGAACAATCCTGAACTCATTCCAGCCCAGAATTCCCAAAATTCCAGAGCTTTGGGATTTGGATTTGAGCCTCAGGATATCTCTGGTTTTATCCTAAAGAATCCTGAGCTCATTCTGAATTCCCAAAATTCCCAAAATTTGTGATCTGGATTTGAGGCTCACGACGTCCCTGTTATCCTAAAGGATTCTGAGTTCATTTCAGCCCTGAATTCCCAAAATTTGACCCAAATTTCCCAAAATTCCCAAACTTTGGGATTGGAATTTGAGCCTCAGGATATCTCTGGTTTTATCCTAAAGAATCTTTGGCTGTTTCCCAAAATTTGACCCAAATTCCCAAAATTCCCAAGCTCTGGGATTTGGATTTGAGCCTCAGGATCTCCCAGCTTTCATCCCAAATCCCAACCCCATTCCAGCCCGGAATTCCCAAATTTCACCTCCCTCACCCCCAGCGGGGAATTGCCGAAATTTGGGAATTTTTCCCGTTTTTTTTCGCTCAGGAATTCGTGGTGACAGCGCTGAAGAGCCTCGGCTACCCAACGCTGATGTGTGGCGATGGAACCAACGACGTGGGAGCTCTGAAACACGCCGATGTGGGTGAGAATTCCCAAAAAACCCCAAAAATCCCAAAATTCCACACCCTGGGAGCTCTGAAACACGCCGATGTGGGTGAGAATTCCCAAAAAATCCCCAAAAAATCCTGAAATTCCCCAAATTCCTTACCCTGGGAGCTCTGAAACACGCCGATGTGGGTGAGAATTCCCAAAAAATCCCCAAAAAATCCTGAAATTCCCCAAATTCCTTACCCTGGGAGCGCTGAAACACACCGATGTGGGTGAGAATTCCCAAAAAATTCCCAAAAAATCCCAAAATTCCACACCCTGGGAGCTCTGAAACATGCAGATGTGGGTGAGAATTCTCAAAAAATCCTGAAATTCCCAAAATTCCACACCCTGGGAGCTCTGAAACACATGGATGTGGGTAAGAATTCCCAAAAAATTCCCTGAATTCCACACCCCGGGAGCTCTGAAATATGTGGATTTTGGTGAGAATTCCCAAAATTCATCCCTGTTTTATCCATGTTTATTCCTTGTTCTATTCCTGATTTTCCCTATTTTTCTCCTCCTTTTTCCCCTGTTTTTTCCCCCCATTTTCTCCCTATTTATTCCCTGATTATTCCCTTGATTTTTCCCTGGTTTTCCCTCCTTTTTCCCATTTTTTCCCTGTTTTTCCCGTATTTTATCCCAGATTTAATCCCTGTTTTTTCTCCATTTTCCCCTCATTTTTTCCCTGATTTTCCCCTCATTTTCCCCATTTTTTCCCCATTTTTATTCCCATTTTCCCCTGATTTTTCCCTGATTTTCCCCTCATTTTTTTCCCTCATTTTCCCCTGATTTTCCCCCCAATTTATTCCCATTTTCCCCATTTTTATTCCCATTTTTCCCCCCCAGGAGTCGCCCTGCTGGCCAACGCTCCCGAGAGGATTCCCGAGCGGAGGAGGAGAGCTCGGGACGGCGCCGGGGACAGAATTCCCGGAATTCCAGGAGTTGGGAATTCCAGAGCTCCATCCCGAGGAGCCAAGAGAGCCCTGAGCCAGCGGGAGGAGCAGCTCAGCGCCCAGAGGGTGGGAGATGGAGAAATCCAGGAATTTTATTGGGAATTTTATCCATCCGGGAATTTTTTATCCATCCGGGAATTCCTAATCCATCCACAGGGTGGGAGTTTGATTGATCCCAGTGGGAATTTTATTGGGAATTTTTATCCATCTGGGAATTCCATCATGAATGGGAGTTTCCACAGGGTGGGAGTTGGATTGATCCCAACAGGAATTTTATTGGGAATTTTATTGGGAATTTTATTGGGAATTTTATTGGGAATTCCAGTCCATCCACAGGGTGGGAATTGGATTGATCCCAGTGGGAATTTTATTGGGAATTTGATCCATCTGGGAATTTTTATTGGGAATTTTATCCATCCGGGAATTCCTAATCCATCCACAGGGTGGGTGTTGGATTGATCCCAGTGGGAATTTTATTGGGAATTTTTATCCATCTGGGAATTCCATCTGGGAATTCCAATTCATCCACAGGGTGGGAATTCCATCTGGGAATTTTATCTGGGAATTAATTCCAGTCCATCCACAGGGTGGGAATTGGATTGATCCCAGTGGGAATTTTATTGGGAATTTCATTGGGAATTCCTGTCCATCCACAGGGTGGGAATTGGATTGATCCCAGTGGGAATTTTATTGGGAATTCTGTCTGGGAATTAATTCCAGTCTATTCACAGGATGGGAATTGGATTGATCCCAGTGGGAATTTTATCCATCTGGGAATTTTTATCCATCTGGGAATTCCTAATCCATCCACAGGGTGGGAGTTGGATTGATCCCAGTGGGAATTTTATCCTTCTGGGAATTTTGTGTGGGAATTTTATTTGGGAATTAATTCCAATCCATCCACAGGGTGGAAATTTCATCTGGGAATTCTATCCAGAAATTCTATCTGGGAATTAATTCCAATCCATTTACAGAGTGGGAATTTTATTCATCTGGGAATTTTATCTGGGAGTTTCTGATCTGGGGATAAATTGGGAATGGAGGGATTTATCAAGGGGAAAAACGGAATTTTGGGAATTCCTGATCCCAATTCTGGAATTCCCAATCCCGAATCCCAATTCTGGAAATTCCTGATCCCAATTGTGGAAATTCCCAATAATCCCAATTCTCCCAGAATTCCCAATAATCCCAATGTTTGGAATTCCCGCTAATCCCGATTTTTTGGGAATTCTCAGGAGCGGCTCAGCCAGGTGCTGAGGGATCTGGAGGAGGACAAAGCTCCGGTGGTGAAGCTGGGAGATGCCAGTATTGCTGCTCCTTTCACCTCCAAATTGTCATCCATCCAGTGCAGTGAGTGAGGGGAAAAAACTGGGAAAAACTGGGGAAAAAACAGGGAAAAAAACTGGGAAAGAATGGGGAAAAAATGGGGAAAAATCCTGGGAAAAAATGGGAAAAAATGGGGAAAAAACAGGGAAAAAAACTGGGAAAAAATGGGAAAGAAACTGGGAAAAAATGGGGGAAAATGGGGAAAAAAACTGGGAAAGAATGGGGAAAAAATGGGGAAAAATCCTGGGAAAAAATGGGGAAGAAAGGGGGAAATGGGAATGGGAGATGCCAGTATTGCTGCTCCTTTCACCTCCAAATTGTCATCCATCCAGTGCAGAGTGAGGGGGAAAAAACTGGGAAAAAAAATGGGAAAAACTGGGGGAAAAACAGGGAAAAAACTGGGAAAGAATGGGGAAAAAATGGGGAAAAATCCTGGGAAAAAATGGGAAAAACAGGGAAAAAAAAATGGGAAAAAAAATGGGAAAGAAACTGGGAAAAAATGGGGGAAAATGGGGAAAAAAACTGGGAAAGAATGGGAAAATAATGGGAAAAAAAACTGGGAAAAAATGGGGAAGAAAGGGGGAAATGGGAATGGGAGATGCCAGTATTGCTGCTCCTTTCACCTCCAAATTGTCATCCATCCAGTGCAGTGAGTGAGCCTGGGAAAAAATGGGAAAAAAATGGGAAAAAACTGGGAAAAAATCTGGGAAAAAATGGGGAAAAATGGGGGAAAAAAGGGGAAAAACCTGGAAAAAAACTGGGGAAAAAATGGGAAAAAAAATGGGAAAAAAACTGGGAAAAAATGGGAATAAAACTGGGAAAAAAACTGGGAAAAAATGGGGAAAAATGGGGAAAAAAGGGAATAAAATGGGAATGGAGTGGGGAAGAAACTGGGAATGGGGTGGGAATGACTCCCCAAGTCCCCAAATCCCCCTGAATTCCCCCATTTTCCCCCCCTTTTCCCCCAACTCCCAAAATCCCCATTTTTCTCCCCAGTTTGCCACGTGATCAAGCAGGGCCTCTGCACTTTGGTCACCATGATTTTTTCCCAAAATTCCCATTTTTCTCCCCAATTCCAGTCTGCCATGTGATCAAGCAGGGCCACTGCACACTGATGATTTTTTCCCATTTTTTCCCCATTATTTGTTCCAGTCTGCCACGTGATCAAGCAGGGCCGCTGCACTTTGGTTCTTTTTCCCAAAATCCCCATTTTTTCCCATTTTTCTCCCCATTTTAGTTTGCCACGTGATCAAGCAGGGTCGCTGCACCCTGGTCACCACCCTGCAGATGTTCAAGATCCTGCCTCTTGTTCCCAAAATCCCCATTTTTTCCCATTTTTTCCCATTTTTCTCCCCAGTTTGCCACGTGATCAAGCAGGGTCGCTGCACATTGATGATTTTTTCCCATTTTTTCCCATTTTTCTCCCCAATTTCAGTCTGCCACATGCTCAAGCAGGGTCGCTGCACACTCGTCACCACCCTGCAGATGTTCAAGATCCTGCCTCTTGTTCCCAAAATCCCCATTTTTTCCCATTTTTCTCCCCAGTTTGCCACGTGATCAAGCAGGGCCGCTGCACCCTCGTCACCACCCTGCAGATGTTCAAGATCCCAAAATCCCCATTTTTTCCCATTTTTCTCCCCATTTCAGTTTGCCACGTGATCAAGCAGGGCCGCTGCAGTCTGGTCACCATGATTTTTTCCCAAAATTCCCATTTTTCTCCCCAGTTTGCCACGTGATCAAGCAGGGTCGCTGCACACTCGTCACCACCCTGCAGATGTTCAAGATCCTGGCCCTCAACGCTCTCATCCTCGCCTACAGCCAGAGCGTTCTGTTCCTGGAGGGAGTCAAGTTCAGCGACCTGCAGGCCACGCTGCAGGGGTTGCTGCTGGCTGGCTGCTTCCTCTTCATCTCCCGCTCCAAGGTGGGGAAAAACAGGGAAAAAATGGGAAAAATGGGGAAAAGTGGGGTTTGGGGTTGGTGGAGTGCCGTTTGGTGGGGGTTTGTGCTGAAAAAATCGCATTTGTTTGGGTAAAATTCTGTTTATTGGGGCTTTATTCTCAAAAAAATCACGTTTAGTTGGCATTTATCCTGAAAAAATCACATTTGTTTGGGTAAAATCCTATTTATTGGGGTTTTGTCGCCGAAAAAATCACATTTATTTGGGATTTATCCTAAAAGAATCCCATTTGTTTGGGTAAAATCCCATTTATTGGGGCCTTATTCTCAAAAAAATCACATTTGTTTTGATAAAATCTCATTTCTTTTGATAAAATCTCTTTATTTGGGCTTCATCCTAAGAAAAAAAATCCCATTTCTTTTGCTAAAATCCCATTTCTTTTGCTAAAACCCCATTCATCCATTGCCCCTTCACCCCCAAACAACCCCAAATAATCCATTTTTCCCCAAATTGCTCTTTTTTCCCATTTTCCAGCCCCTGAAGACTCTTTCCAAGGAGAGACCTCTTCCCAACATCTTCAACCTTTACACCATCCTGACAGTTCTATTGCAATTTTTGGTGCATTTCCTGAGTTTGGTGTTCCTGTACCGCCAGGCTCAGGCCAGGAGCGAGCCCAGGTGAGGTTTAAATCCCAAAAAATATAGATTTTCCCTAATTTCTATGATATTTCTGTATCAGAGTGAGCCCAGGTGAGCTGAAAATCCCCAAAATTCTGGATTTTCCCCAATTTCTGTATTTTATGTTCCTTTACCTCGAGGCTCAGGCCTAGAACAGGCCCAAGTGACACCTTAATCCCAAAAAAACCAGGATTTCCCCCAATTCCTGCCATTCCAGGATCCTCTAATTCCATTAAAAATCCAATCCTGGGTGGGAAAAAAATCAGGATTTTCCTGTGGTTTTCCTTCCCAAGCTTTCCAGGGCTGCAGCTCTGGGATCCCAGGTTTAATCCCAAATTAATCCCAGGTAAATCCCAAACTAATCCAAATATTTTCCCATTTTTCCCGGTTTTTATCCCATTTTATCCCAGGTTTAATCCTAGGTTGATCCCAGGTAAATCCCATTTTATCCCAGGTTGATCCCAGCTAAATCCCAGGTTAATCCCAAACTAATCCCAATATTTTCCCATTTTTCCCATTTTTTATCCCATTTTATCCCAGGTTTGATCTCAGGTTTGATCCCAGGGTGATCCCAGGTAAATCCCATTTTATCCCAGGTTAATCCCAGGTTGATCCCAAACTAATCCCAATATTTTCCCATTTTTCACATTTTTCATCCCATTTTTTATCCCATTTTATCCCAGGTTAATCCCAAACTAATGCCGATATTTTCCCAATTTTCCAGGGAGGAGGAATTCGTGGATCTGAGCAAGGAGTTTGAGCCATCACTGGTGAACAGCACAGTGTACATCCTGTCCATGGCCATGCAGATGGTCACCTTCGCCATCAACTACAAGGTATTCCCCAAAATCCCTAAATATTCCCAAAATTCCCACTTTTCCACACTTTTCCCGCTTCCTTCTCGGTTTTCTTGCTTCCCCTCGCGTTCTCTCCTGTTTTTCCCACAGTTTCTCCACTTTTTCTTTCCCATTTTTCCCATTTCATGGAGTCCCTCAGGGAGAACAAGGATCTGCTCCACTCCCATCCCCATTTTTCCTGTTTTTTATCCCATTTTTCTCATTTTTCCTGGTTTTTCAGGGCCATCCCTTCATGGAGTCCCTCACAGAGAACAAGGCCCTGCTCTGCTCCCATTTTTCCTGGTTTTTATCCCATTTTCCCTGTTTTTGTCCCGTTTTCAGGGCCATCCCTTCATGGAGTCCCTCACGGAGAACAAGGCCCTGCTCTGCTCCATTCCCAATCCCATTTTTTTTCCCATTTTTCCCATTTTTTATCCCATTTTATCCCACTTCCAGGGCCATCCCTTCATGGAGTCCCTCACGGAGAACAAGGCCCTGCTCTGCTCCCATTTTCCCTGTTTTTATCCCATTTTTTATCCCATTTTTCCCCATTTCAGGCCCATCCCTTCATGCAGTCCCTCACGGAGAACAAGGCCCTGCTCTGCTCCATTCCCAATCCCATTTTTTTCCCTTTTTTGTTTTTATCCCATTTTCCCCATTTTCAGGGCCATCCCTTCATGGAGTCCCTCACGGTGTGTTGTTTTTTTTTTTTTTTTTTTTTTTTGGGTTTTGGGTTGGGGTGTTGTTTTTTGGTTTTTTTTTTTGTTTTGTTGTTTTGGTTTTGGGTTGGGGGTGTTGTTTTGTTTTTTTTTTTTTTTTTTTGGGTTTGGGTTGGAGAACAAGGCCCTGCTCTGCTCCCATTTTTCCTGGTTTTTATCCCATTTTTTTTTTTGTTTTGGGTTTTGGGTTGGGTGTTGTTTTTTTTGTTTTTTTTTTTTTTGGGTTTTGGGTTGGGGGTGTTGTTTTTTTTTGTTTTTTTTTTTTTTTTTTTTGGGTTTTGGGTTGGGGGTGTTGTTTTTTTTTTGTTTTTTTTTATCCCATTTTCAGGGCCATCCCTTCATGGTCCCTCACGGAGAACAAGGCCCTGCTCTGCTCCATTCCCTATCCCATTTTAATCCCATTTTTATCCCATTTTTCCCATTTTTATCCCATTTCCAGGGCCATCCCTTCATGGAGTCCCTCACGGAGAACAAGGCCCTGCTCTGCTCCCATTTTCCCTGTTTTTATCCCATTTTTTATCCCATTTTTCCTGTATTTCAGGGCCATCCCTTCATGGAGTCCCTCACAGAGAACAAGGCCCTGCTTTGCTCCATTCCCAATCCCATTTTTTATCCCATTTTTCCTGTTTTTATCCCATTTTTCCCCATTTTCAGGGCCATCCCTTCATGGAGTCCCTCACAGAGAACAATGCCCTGCTCTGCTCCATTCCCAATCCCATTTTCCCATTTTTTATCCCATTTTATCCCATTTTCAGGGCCATCCCTTCATGGAGTCCCTCACAGAGAACAAGGCCCTGCTCTGCTCCCATTTTTCCTGGTTTTTATCCCATTTTCCCTGTTTTTGTCCTGTTTTCAGGCCCATCCCTTCATGGAGTCCCTCACGGAGAACAAGGCCCTGCTCTGCTCCATTCCCAATCCCGTTTTTTATCCCATTTTTCCCATTTTATCCCATTTCCAGGGCCATCCCTTCATGGAGTCCCTCACGGAGAACAAGGCCCTGCTCTGCTCCCATTTTTCCTGGTTTTTATCCCATTTTTTATCCCATTTTATCCCGTTTTCAGGGCCATCCCTTCATGGAGTCCCTCACAGAGAACAAGCCCTGCTCTGCTCCATTCCCAATCCCATTTTTCCCGTTTTTATCCCATTTTATCCCATTTCCAGGGCCATCCCTTCATGGAGTCCCTCACGGAGAACAAGGCCCTGCTCTGCTCCATTCCCAATCCCATTTTCCCTGTTTTTATCCCATTTTTTATCCCATTTTATCCCATTTCCAGGGCCATCCCTTCATGGAGTCCCTCACGGAGGACAAGCCCTGCTCTGCTCCATTCCCAATCCCATTTTTCCCGTTTTTATCCCATTTTATCCCATTTTCAGGGCCATCCCTTCATGGAGTCCCTCACGGAGAACAAGGCCCTGCTCTGCTCCATTCCCTATCCCATTTTTAATCCCATTTTATCTCATTTTTATCCCATTTTTATCCCATTTCCAGGGCCATCCCTTCATGGAGTCCCTCACGGAGAACAAGGCCCTGCTCTGCTCCCATTTTTCCTGGTTTTTATCCCATTTTCCCTGTTTTTGTCCCATTTTCAGGGCCATCCCTTCATGGAGTCCCTCACAGAGAACAAGGCCCTGCTCTGCTCCATTCCCAATCCCATTTTTAATCCCATTTTATCTCATTTTTATCCCATTTTTCCCATTTTTATCCCATTTCCAGGGCCATCCCTTCATGGAGTCCCTCACGGAGAACAAGGCCCTGCTCTGCTCCATTCCCAATCCCATTTTTCCCGTTTTTATCCCATTTTTCCTGTATTTCAGGGCCATCCCTTCATGGAGTCCCTCACGGAGAACAAGGCCCTGCTCTGCTCCCATTTTTTATTCCATTTTCCCATTTTTTATCCCATTTCCAGGGCCATCCCTTCATGGAGTTCCTCACGGAGAACAAGGCCCTGCTCTGCTCCATTCTCAATCCCATTTTCCCTGTTTTTATCCCATTTTTTATCCTATTTTTCCTGGTTTTCAGGGCCATCCCTTCATGGAGTCCCTCACAGAGAACAAGCCCTGCTCTGCTCCATTCCCAATCCCATTTTTCCCGTTTTTATCCCATTTTATCCCATTTTCAGGGCCATCCCTTCATGCAGTCCCTCACGGAGAACAAGGCCCTGCTCTGCTCCATTCCCTATCCCATTTTTAATCCCATTTTTCCTGGTTTTTATCCCATTTCCAGGGCCATCCCTTCATGGAGTCCCTCACGGAGAACAAGGCCCTGCTCTGCTCCATTCCCAATCCCATTTTTTATCCCATTTTTCCTGTATTTCAGGGCCATCCCTTCATGGAGTCCCTCACGGAGAACAAGGCCCTGCTCTGCTCCCATTTTTTATTCCATTTTCCCATTTTTTATCCCATTTCCAGGGCCATCCCTTCATGGAGTCCCTCACGGAGAACAAGGCCGTGCTCTGCTCCATTCCCAATCCCATTTTTCCTGTTTTTATCCCATTTTTTATCCCATTTTTCCTGGTTTTCAGGGCCATCCCTTCATGGAGTCCCTCACGGAGAACAAGGCCCTGCTCTGCTCCCTGCTCGCCTCAGCCGCCGCAGTTCTTTGTCTCCTCGGCAGTTCTTCCCAGGAATTCACGGAAAGCTTCGGCCTTGTCCAGATCCCCACCGAGGTAAAATCACATTCCGGGGCAGTTCCGGGGGAAATTCTCAATATTTCAGGGGAAAATTCCCAAAATTTATGGGGAAATTCCCAACATTTCAGGTGCAATTGATGGGATGGATTTGGGATGGATTTGTGGTGATTTGGGATGAATTTGGGATTTTGTAATAATAATAATTCCCAATTCCCAGTTCAAGCTGCTGATCTCGGCCGTGCTCTGGGATTGGGATGATTTGGGGTGGATTTGGGATGGAATTGGGATGGATTTGGGATTTTACAATAACAATAATTCCCAAATTCCAGTTCAAGCTGCTGATCTCGGCTGTGCTCTGGGATTGGGGTGGATTTAGGGTAGATTTAGGATTTTGCAATAACAATAAATTCCCAATTTGCAGTTCAAGCTGCTGATCTCAGCCGTCCTCGTCGCGGATTTCCTGCTGGCGTTCTCCGTGGATCGAATCCTGCAGTTCCTGCTGGGAAGCTCCAGGCTCAAAGTGCCTTCCTGAGGGAATTCCCACACCCCAAAAAAAACCCAAAAATCCCCCAAATCCTCGCCCTGGGCTCTCATCACGTCCCACATCCCAGGGAGAACTCCGAGCCCCGGGCGGATTTGGGTTTTTAACTTTTCCGGGATTTTCCCGCGGAATTCCCGGGAATGTTTTTGGGAATTTGGTGACTTAAAAAATCCCAATCAAGGTGTTGTTTTGGAAAGAGTTTGGAATTCTTTGGGTCGGAAAAAAAAAACCAAAAAAATGGGAAAAATCTTTGGGGAAAATGGGAATGAAAATATCCTGGATTGGGGAGGGGAGAGGCTGTGAGATCCTGAAATCCCGTGGAATTCAGAATTGTACTGGGAAAGGGAGGGAAAAACGGGAATTAGAGCCTCGGGAAAGGGGGGAGTGGGGCCTGGAATTCCCAAAAAATAATGGGAATTAAATCTGGGAATGGGGAGTAGAATTCCCAAAAACAAAAAGGGAATTAAATCAGGGAGTGGGGTCTGGAATTGCCAAAAAATAATGGGAATTAAATCTGGGAATGAGGCCTGGAATTCCCAAAAAAAAAAGGGAATTAAATCAGGGAATGGGGACAGGAATTCCCTGGAAAAAGGGAATTAAATCTGGGAATGGGGAGTAGAATTCCCAAAAACAAAAAGGGAATTAAATCTGGGAATGGGGGCTGGAATTCCCTGAGAAAAAAGGGAATTAAATCAGGGAGTGGGGTCTGGAATTCCCAAAAAATAATGGGAATTAAATCTGGGAATGGGGACTAGAATTCCCAAAAAAAAAAAAAAGGGAATGGGATAAAAACACCGGGAATAGGATGGGAATAAAACTCTGGGATAAACACTGGGAACAGGATAAACACATCGGGAATGGGATAAACACCTGGAACGGGATAAAAACATCTGGAACGGGATAAAAACATCTGGAACGGGATAAAAACATCTGGAACGGGATAAAAACATCTGGAACGGGACGCGACAGCGACAGGGACCGGAGCGCTCCGCCCCGCCCTCTCCGCCCGGCGATTGGCTGGGAGCGCTGAGTGACAGGCGCGCGGGCCAATCAGAAGTGCGAGCGGAACAAAGGCGGGAGCTCGAGGTAGCGCGGGGTTCGGGAGATGAGGAGAGTTATTAATTACCGGGAAATTGCAGAGTTATTAATTACCGGGAGATCCCAGAGTTATTAATTACCGGGAGATCCCAGAGTTATTAATTACCGGGAGATCTGGAGAGTTATTAATTACCGGGAGATCCCACAGTTATTAATTACCGGGAGATCCCCAGAGTTACTAATCACCGGGAGATCCCGGAGTTATTAATTAATTACCGGGAGATAATTGGAGATCTCCCCGTGACCTCTCGGTGACCTCTCCGGGCAGCCCCGAGCCGATCGGCACCGCCCAGCCGGCGGGACGCGCTGCGATTGGCTCAGAGCGGTGAGTGACAGGCGCCAGGGCCAATAGGAAGCGAGGACTCCTCTAAGGCGGAAGCTCCGCGGGGGACAGGAGGGGACACGGGGGGACACTGGGATGTCCCCAAATCCACCTGCGGCAGCACCGCGAGCGTCACCTCGGCAAGGGGCCGAAAGCTGCTCCCAGTGCCACACCTCTTCCCAACCCCGTTCCCAATCCTATTTTCATATTTTCACATTTCTCACACATTTCATATTTTCACACCGTCCCACTCTCATTCCCATTCCCACACCTGTTCCCAATCCTATTTGCATTCCCCACACCTGTTCCCAATTCTGTTCCCAATTCCGTTCCCACTCTGTTCCCAATCCCAATCCATTCCCACACCTGTTCCCAATTCTGTTCCCAACCCCATTCCCAATCCCATTTTCATTCCCCACATCTGTCCCACTCTCATTCTCATTCCCGTTCCCATTCTGTTCCCATTCCCAATCCCATTTTCATTCCCCACAGGTGTCCCACTCTTTCTCATTCCCACACCTGTTCCCAATGCCATTCACATACCAAATCCCATTCCAAATTTTATTCCCAATCCTATTTTCATTCCCCACACCTGTTCCCAATTCCATTTTCATGCCCCACACCTGTTCCCAATTCTGTTCCCAATCCCACACCTGTTCCCAATCCTATTTTCATTCCCCACACCTGTTCCCAATTCTGTTCCCAATCCCATTCCAGTCCCACACCTGTTCCCAATCCCATTCCAGTCCCACACCTGTTCCCAATCCCATTCCAGTCCCACACCTGTTCCCAATCCCAATCCCATTCCCCAAATCCCCTCTGTCCCCAGCAGGAGCAGCAGCACCACCAGCGCTTTAATTCGAAATCAACGAACCGTCTTAATCAAAGGAATGAATTAATTAATTAATAAAATGTACAGCCGGCCTGGATTTAAATAAAACCATTAAAAAACAAAAAAAAACAACCGAAAAAGGAACATTTACAGCGATCGCTGCCCCTGCCCGGGCCGGGGGGAGGGGCGAGTGCAAAGTGCCAGGGGGGTTGGGGTCCCCTGAGTCCCCCCGGGGCCACCCGGGCAGGGAGGGGACAGGGAAAGTGCAGAACGTTTTGGGGTTTTTGGGGGGTTTTTAAGGGATTTTTGGGGGTTTGGGGGAGGTAGAGCCGCAGGTCCCTCAGAGTCCAGCAGGGGGCGGCGGGGAGCTGCCGGTGCTGGCCGAGCTGGGGCGATGGCGAAGGAGCTTCTCCTCCTCCTGGGGACAGGCGGGGACATGGGGGACAGGGGGGACACGGGGGATATGGGGGACATCGGGGACACAGGGGACACGGGGGACACAGGGGGACACGGGGGACACGGGGGACAGCGTGGGGATATGAGGGACACAGGGGGACATGGGGAGACAGCATGGGGACACAGTGGGGACAGCGTGGGGACACAGTGGGGACAGCGTGGGGACACGGGGGATATGGGGGAAACAGGGGGACACGGGGGGACATGGGGACACAGGGGGACACAGGGGGACACAGGGGGACACGGGGGGACACAGGGGGACACAGGGGGACACAGGGGGACACAGGGGGACACAGGGGGACACGGGGGGACATGGGGAGACACGGGGGACACAAGGGACAAGAGGGAGAGAGATGCTCAGTCAGTGTGGGGCCCTGGGGACGCCCGTGGGGACATGGGGGACACTGGCATGGGGACACAGCCCAGCCAATGTGAGCTCCACGCTGTCCCCAAGGCCACAGGACATCTTTGAGATCCCAAACCCGGGGACACCTCCATCTGCAGGTCTGTGTGACCCCCCAGCCCCACCCTTGGGACCCCCAAACCCCCCAGTTTAGGGTCCTCGTGGTCACTCAGGGCCTCCAGGGGCTCAGGCCACCCCAGTCACCCCAGCCCCATTTTTGGGGTCACCCTGGTCACTCCTAGCCCTGTTTTTGGGGTCACCCTGTGGTCACTCCCAGCCCCAGTTTTGGGGTCACCCTGTGGTCACTCAGAGCCCTGTTTTTGGGGTCACCCTGTGGTCACTCCCAGCCCCATTTTTGCAGCCACCTTGGTCACTCCCAGCCCCGGTTTTGGGGTCACCCTGTGGTCACTCCCAGCCCCGGTTTTGGAGTCACCCTGTGGTCACTCCCAGCCCTGTGTTTGGGGTCACCCTGTGGTCACTCACAGCCTTGTTTTTGGGGTCACCCTGGTCACTCCCAGCCCCGGTTTTGGGGTCACCCTGGTCACTCACAGCCTCCAGGCCACCAGTGCTGCCCCACTCGGCCACGTCCTCCTCGCCCCGCAGCGACTCAGGCCCTTCGTCCTCGTACTCGGTCAGGTAATCAGACTCCTCTGGGGAAATCGGGGTCTGGGGTCACCGCTGGCCCCAGAGCTGTCCCCAGCCCTGTCCCTGTGTCCCCAGGCTGTCCCCTGTCCCCTCACCGTCCCCGTAGCCGTCGGACAGGTAGGGCTGTGCAGGCTCGATGCGCGACACGATCTCTGCCAGGTCTGTGAAACCAGCGCTGGGACAGCTCAGCACCTGGGGACAGAGGGGACACAGGGGACAGGTGAGCACCTGGGGACACGGGACAGAGGGGACAGGTGAGCACCTGGGGACAGAGGGGATACAGGGGACAGGTGAGCACCTGGGGACACAGGGGACAGGTGAGCACCTGGGGACACAGGGGACACAGGGGACAGGTGAGAACCTGGGGACACAGGGGACAGCTCAGCACCTGGGGACACAGGGGACACAGGGGACAGGTGAGCACCTGGGGACAGAGGGGACAGCTGAGAACCTGGGGACACGGGACAGGTGAGAACCTGGGGACACAGGGGACACAGGGGACAGGTCAGAGCCTGGGGACACCGGGGACAGGTGACAACCCGGGGACACAGGGGACACAGGGGACAGCTGAGCACCTGAGGGGACAGAGTGGACAGGTGAGAACCTGGGGACAGAGGGACAAGGGAGAAGGAACAAGGACAAGGAAGGGACAAGGACAAGGCCCAATGGCTCTGAAGGGTAAAACCCAACAAAGCAAAGGTGCCAGGCCAGGGTGGCCCAGCCTGGATGTCCCCAGGCTGTCCCCAGGCTGTCCCCAGGCTGTCCCCAGGCTGTCCCCTCACTCACGTCCATGTGTTTGCTGTCCTGGAAGTCAGCTGATCTCCTGTCCTGCACCATCTTCTCGATGACATCGCCGCGGCTCCAACCCTCGAACACCACGCGGCCGTGCTGGTAGCCAACGTCCTGCCAAGGGGACAGTGGGCAGTGGGCAGTGGGCAGGGGACACCCCAGGGACATCCCAGGGACAGCCAGGACACCCCAAGAATGACCAGGACAGCCATGGGAGCCCAAAATGGTGACCTGGACACTTCCAATGATGGCCAGAGAACCCCGAGGGTGACCCCAATGAGCACCCAGAAGACCCCAAAAATGGCCAGAAGACCCCAGAAATGGCCAGAAGACCCCAAAATGACCACAGCCCCCCAGCCCAGCTCACGTAGATCTCGTCGAACTTGCCGAAGTCCATGGTCTTGAAGCGGTCAATGGGCGGCCGGATGTACTCGCAGTACGAACTGGACTTGACCACCTCCAGCTGCCGGACGCACGACACGTAGGCCAGGCGGGACTGGATCTCCGCCATGTCCGGCACCTGAGGGGACACCAGGGTGAGCAGGACATCCCAGGATGGACAGGAGACACTGGGGTGATCAGGGGACACCAGGATGGACAGGAGACACTGGGATACCCAGGGGACATCACAGTGACCAGGTGACACCAGGATGGACAGGAGATCCCAGTGATGGACAGGAGACACCAGGATGGACAGGAGATCCCAGTGATGGACAGGACACCAGGATGGACAGGAGACACTGGGGTGATCAGGGGACACCACAGTGACCAGGGGACACCAGGATGGACAGGAGATCCCAGTGATGGACAGGAGACACTGGGGTGACCAGGAAACACCAGGATGGACAAAAGATCCCAGGGATGGACAGGACACCAGCATGGACAAGACACACCAGGATGGACAGGAGACACTGGGGTGACCAGGGGACATCACAGTGACCAGGTGACACCAGGATGGACAGGGCACCAGGATGGACAGGAGACCAGGATGGACAGGACACCCCAGTGAAGACCCAGAACACCCCAACGATGACCACAGAACCTCAAGGATGACCAGCACACCCCAAGGAAGAGCTCAGGACACGTCCAGCCCTGCGTCCCCACTGTCCCCAGGGCCACCCCAGGCTGACCTTGACCTTCTCGGCCCAGGGGTTGAGGCGTTTCCAGAGCAGCCACCAGCCGGACAGCGAGTCGCCGTAGTTGCACAGGTCAGTCTCGTCCTGGCTGCCCACGTCGATGGCGATGACCGTCTTGGCGCCCATGTTGCGCGCGATGTCGGCTGAGGGACACAGGACAGCGGTCAGCGGCGTGGGGACAGCGGGGGGAGGAGCTCCAGGGGTGACCGGGGAAGGGCGTTGGGTGGAGAGGAGCTGAGGGGACACTTGGGGACAGCAGGGGACAAAGCCAAGGGGGTGGGGATGGCGTGAAGGTGGAGGAGATGGTGCTGGAGGACATCAAGGGATGGTGAGGATGATGATGAGGATGAAGGAAAGTCATTTCCACAGGGAAGAGGATGGACCTGGAGGACATTAAGGGATGATGATGAAGAAGATGAAGAAGATGATGAGGATGATGAAGATGATGATGATGATGGAGATGATGGAGAAAAGTCGTTTCCACAGGGATCAGGACAAAGATGGTCCTGAAGGACATCAGGAGAGGATGATGGAGATTCATGATGATGATGATGATGGACATCAAGAGATGATGATGATGATGGAGGAAGGTCATTTCCACAGAGGATGGCGATAGTCCTGGAGGACATGAAGAGATGATGACGATGATGATGACAATGATTGATGATGAAGATGATGAAGATGATTGATGATGACGATGAAGGAGGAAGGTGGCTTCAAACCCAAGGAGCCCAGAGACACCAGCAGAGCCCATGCAGCACCAGAGTCACCCAACCCTGCGGTGACAATGACAGTGCAGGATGGACGAAGGTCACCCCTGCACAATGGGGACAAGGTGACCTCCCAAGGCCACCAGAGGTGACCCAGACCGGCCTGGGATGGCCGTGGAGGGATGGAGGAGGACAGAGAGACCCCAGGAGGGCAGCTGGAGATGGAGACGTCAAGAGAGGATGAGGAGGGTGAAGGTGACCCGGGAGGTCACCAGGGCTGGGGACACCTGGGGATGGCAAAGGGGAAGGACAGAAATAATCCGGGATGACACCAGGAGGTGACACAAGAGGTGGCACCAGGAGGTGGCACTGGGAAGTGACACCAGGAGGTGATACGAGAATGTGACACCAGGAGGTGACACCAGGAGGTGACAGAGGTGAAGATGCCCCAAGAGGTGACCAAGCACCGAGGACATTGAGAGATGATCCTGTGCATGGAAAAACCATGGAATATTCTGGAAAAACCAGCTGGCATGGAAAAGGCATCAAGAGATGATCCACCATGGATGGATCCTGAACACAAAAAACCATGGAATGTTCTGGAAAACCACCTGGTATGGAAAAACCAAGGGATGATCCACCATGGATGGATCCTGACCATGGAAAAACCATGGAACGTTCCGGAAAACCAGCTGGCACAGAAAACCACCCGGAGATGATGGAAGATTAATTCATCCTGGACACGAAAAGACATGGAATGTTCCGGAAAACCAAGCGGCATGGAAAAGGCATCAAGAGATGATGGAATATTTTCATGGAAACCATGAAAAAGCCATGGAATGTTCTGGAAAACCACCTGGAGATGATGGAAGATGGATGAATCCTGACATGAAAAAACCATGGAACATTCTGGAAAACCACCAGGAGATGATCCACGATGGATGCAAGATAAACCCTGGCTGTGAAAAACCATGGAATGTTCTGGAAGACCACCAGGAGATGCTGGAAGATGGATTCATCCTGACCATGAAAAAGCCATGGAATGTTCTGGAAAACCACCAGGAGATGATCCATGATGGATGAATCCTAACCATGAAAAAAACATGGAACATTCTGGAAAACCACCAGGAGATGACGGAACATGGATGAATCCTGACCATGAAAAAAAACCATGGAATGTTCTGGAAAACCACCAGGAGATGACGGAACATGGATGAATCCTGACCATGAAAAAAAACCATGGAACATTCTGGAAAACCACCAGGAGATGATCTACGATGGACAGACGGATGGATGGAAAGCCCTGGCAAACCCCCCAGCACGGTAACACCAACAGCCGGACATCCCAGCGCCCAACGGTGGCCGAGGCCGGCCGTGTCCATCTGTCCGTCGGTCCGTGCTCGCCCGCCCCGCGCTGCCCACTTGCCTGGCAGGTTGTTGATGTACCCCCCGTCCATCAGGAGGTTGCCGTCCTTGGGGTCGCACAGGGGCGGCAGGTACCCCGAGAGGGTCATGCTGGCGCGGACGTAGCGCCAGAGCGAGCCTGCGCCGGCGGGAACAAACGCCGCGGTCAGCGCGGCCCCACGACCCCCGACCCCGCCGGGGGCCGCCCCTCGCCCCGCCGGGGACACGTCTGCGCCCCACGGGTGACGCCGCACCGCGGTGGGGGACAGAGGTGGCCGGCGCGCCCTGCTCGGTGCGTGGAGAGTCTGGATGTGGTGGGTTTTGGGGGTGTTTTGGGGGTTTTTGGTGGGTTTTTGGGTGTTTGATTGGGGTTTGTGGTGGTTTTTTAGGGTTTCCATGGTGGTTTTTTGGGGGTTTTTGGGTGTGTTTTTTTGGCGTTTTGGGTGGGGTTTTTGGTGGTTTTTTGGTGGGTTTTGGTGGTTTACTTTGGGGTTTCGGTGTGTTTTTTGGGGTTTTTGGTGTGTTCTGGGTGTGTGTTTGGGGTGGCCCCGGCGAGCGAGCGCTGACCTGGGACATTGTTAACATAGCAGCCGTCCACCAGCCAGTGGCTGTCCTTGGGGTCGCAGAGCGGAGGCAGGTAGGGGGTATAGGACGCACTGGCTCGGACGTAGCGCCAGAGGCTGCCTGGGGACGGAGAGGACACGGTCACGGCCAGCGGGGTGACCGCAGGGGACACGGGGGGACGGCAGCCAGCGGCGTGGGGAGCAGGGGTTAGGGGTCAGCGGGGATTAGTGGGTGTTAGAGGCCAGCGGGGTGGGCGGGGCCGGGTGACCAGCAGGGAGGTGGCCCTGGACGGCTCAATGTCCCAGGTGAGCTCCGGCAGCGGGCGAGGACGAGGGGCGGCCACCACAACGATCCCACCACCATCGTGTCCCCAGCACCGTGTCCCCACCGCCACCACAACGATCCCACTGTCACCATCGTGTCCCCACCGCCACCATCGTGTCCCCACCGCCACCACTGTGTCCCCACTGCCACCACGTCCCCACCACTGCCACTGTATCCCCACCACAATGTCCCCACCGCCACATCCCAACCACTATGATGTCCCCATCACCACCACTGTGTCCCCACCATCACTGTGATGTCCCCACCACAGTGTCCCCAGCACAGTGTCCCCACCATCACTGTGATGTCCCCACCACAATGTCCCCACCATCACTGTGATGTCCCCACCACTGCCACCATATCCCCACCACGATGTCCCCACCACCACCACGATGTCCCCACCAGCACTGCCACCATGTCCTGGGGTTACTGGGGTTAGTGGTCAGTAGTATTAGTGCCTCCTGCAGGCCCAGTGTCCCCAGACCAGTGTCCCCAGCCCAGCCAGGTCCCCAGGGCAGTGGCTCTGGAAGCCACCCCTGTCCCCCAGCCATGTCCTGGCCCTGTCACCTGTGTCCCCCGCGGGGAGGTGACACCGTGCTGGGGTCAGGGTGTCCTTACCGTCCGTGTGAACTCGCATGGCTGACGCCGTGATGTCCGTGGTGACGTTGAAGTAGGGCAGCCACAGGTCCTGGGGGGACACAGGGGACAGGAGGTGACACCGTGGGGGACATCGGGGGATTCAGGGCTGGGGACAAAGCAGGGACATTGGGGACAAACCTCGATCTGCTTGTCCTGGAAGACGCGGTTGATGCTGGCGTTGAAGGCGGAGCCGGAGAACATGGAGGTGATGGGGTAGGTGAGGTCCAGAACTGTCTCGAAAACTGAGTTCATGCACTGAGCAGCAGCAGCAGCAGGAGGAGGAGGTGGAGGAGGAAGAAAAGGAGAAAGAGAAGGAGGGAAAAGGAGGAGGAAGGAGAGAGAGAGGAGATAAATGAAATGCAATGAAAAATAATGAGGAAAAAAAGGAAAAAGAAGAAAGAAGGAGAAAAAATGAGAAAATGGAGGAGGAAAAAAGGAAAGAAGAAAAAAGGGAAGAAGAGGAGAAAGAAATAAGAAAGGAGAAACAAAAACAAAAAAGGTGAAGCAGCAAAAAGCAGAAAGAAGAACAAAAGAAGAAGAAACATAAGAAGGGAAGAAAGAGGAACAGCAAGAGGAAGAAGAAAAAGAGGAAGAGGAGAGTTCAGAAACAGCCAGGGCAGGGCTGGGGGTGTCCCTGGGGTGGGGGAGGACCCCTGTCACCCACCCTGCCCCACTCCCGTGTCCCTGTCACCCATGTCCCCGATGTCTCTGTCACCCTCCCCTGTGTCCCTGATGTCCCTGTGTCACCCACCTTTGCTCACTCCCTGGCGTGCTGCTTGGTGCGCACGGCGCTGCGTTCACTTACCTGTGTCCCTGTCACCCCCTGATGTCCCTGATGTCCCCAGTGTCCCTGTGTCACCCACCTTGGCCCACTCCCTGTCACGCTGTTTGGTGCACACGGCGCTGCACTCACCTACCCATGTCCCTGTCACCCCCTGATGTCCCTGTCACCCCCTGATGTCCCCACGTCACCCCCTGATGTCCCCAATGTCCCCGATGTCCCTGTCCCCCACCTTGGCCCACTCCCTGGCACACTGCTTGGTGTGCACGGCGCTGCGCTCACTGACCCATGTCCCTGTCACCCCCTGATGTCCCCCATCACCTCTCGTGTCCCTGTCCCTGTCACCCCCTCATCCCTGTCACCCCCTGATGTCCCCATGTCACCCCCTCCGTGTCCCTGTCCCTGTCCCCCACCTTGGCCCACTCCCTGGCGCGCTGCTTGGTGCGCACGGCACTGCGCTCCTCGGCGTACAGAGCCCCGATGAAAGCCCCGATGGAAGTTCCTCCCACCAGGTCGATGGGAATTCCCGACTCCTCCATGGCCTTGATGACCCCGATGTGCGAGCAGCCCCTGCGGGGGGACAGCGGGGTCAGGGGGACAGTGACACACGGGGACAGTGGGGATGGGGACAGCGGGGGTCAGGGGGACAGTGCCACACGAGGATGGGGACAGCGGGGTGAGGGCTGGCAGTGCCACAGGGGCAGCACAGGGAGGGGGACACGGGAACATGGTGGGACAGAGGGTTTGGGGACACAGGATACGGGAACAGGAGGACATTAGGACGTGGGATGTGCCGCCATGGAGACACAGGGATATGGGTGACAAGGGGATAGGGGGACACAGGAACATGGGGACAGAGACATGGGGACAATGGGGAGCAATCCCTGTGCTCGCAGAACCAGCTGGGATGAGAATGTGGGACAGTGGGACACGGGGACATAGGGACACAAAGACACAGGGACATGGGATATGTGGGGACACAGGGATAGGGGATATGAAGACATAGGGACACGGGGACACGGGGACACAAAGACACAGGGCTGTGGGATATGGGGACACAGGGATGTGGGATATGAGGCCAGGGGGACACAGAGGGACACAGAGGGACACAGAGGGACACAGAGGAACACACAGGGACACACCTGGCGCCGCCGCCGCCCAGCACCAGCGCGATGGTGTTGCCGGTCAGCACCCTGGCCAGGCGCGAGAAGTCGCTGTGCCGGTCAGGACTCTTCTCAAACACCTTCTCGTACATCTCGCGCTGCGGGGCGACAGGGAGGTGACAGCGAGGTGACAAACCCCCCCGGGGTGGGTGACGATGTGACAATGTCCCAAACCCCCCGGGCGTGGCCGTACCAGCTTGGCGGGGCTGCGGCGCGAGAAGACGCGGCGAGGGCAGCGCAGGTGGAGGTGTCCCGAGCACCACGAGCGCATGTTGAGCCACTCGACGGTGCGCGCCGGGCCGGGGCCGTCCTCGCGGTGCAGCAGCACCAGCTGCTTCAGGGCACGGACCGCCGTGTTCTCCAGCATCTGCTCCAGCTGGAACGGGGGTACGGGGTCAGGGACACCCCAAAATGACCCCATACTGACCCCAAAAATCCCATCCTGATCCCAAAAATCCCATCCCGATCCCAAAAATCCCATCCTCGCGGTGCAGCAGCACCAGCTGCTTCAGGGCATGGACAGCCATGTTCTCCAGCATCTGCTCCAGCTGTGCCAGCGGGCAGAGGGTCAGGGACATCCCAAAATCCCATACAAACCCCAAAATCCCATCCCGATCCCAAAAATCCCATCCCAACCCCAAAATCCCATCCTCGCGGTGCAGCAGCACCAGCTGCTTCAGGGCATGGACAGCCATGTTCTCCAGCATCTGCTCCAGCTGTGCCAGCGGGCAGAGGGTCAGGGACATCCCAAAATCCCATACCGACCCAAAAATCCCATCCCGACCCCAAAATCCCAGCCTGACCCCAGAGTGCCAGCCCAATGCCAGAGCCCCTTCCCACCTCTGGAGACCCCTCCCACCCTCAGAGCTCTATCCTACCTCCGGAGATGGGGTGTGTCCCTATGTCCCTGTGTCCCCATGTCCTTATGCCTTCCTGTCCTTATATCCCTGTGTCCCCATGTCCCCTGTCCCTGTATCCCCATGCCCCATATTCCCATATCCCATGTCCTTATGTCTTCCTGTCCCCATGTCCCTGTGTCCCAACCCCAGTCCCAACCCCAGTCCCAATCCCACCCTATTCCCACCCTATCCCCACCTCTCCTGGTCACCCAGTCCCTGTCCCACCCCTGTCCCTGTCCCATCCCACCTCTCCCAGCACTGGCACTGGTCACCCAGTCCCAGTCCCACCCCTGTCCCGGTCCTTGTCCCACCCCTGTCCCTGTCCCTGTCCCTATCCCATCCCATCTCTCCCAGCGCGCCCCTGTCCCTGTCCCTGTCCCGCCCCTGTCCCTGTCCCTGTCCCACGCCACCTCTCCCAGCGCGGGCTCCTGGTCGCCCAGCCCCACGATGAGGATGCAGTCGGCCTGGCGGATGCAGCGCAGTGTCCAGGGGGTCAGCGTGCAGTCCGTCTGGTAGAGCACGATGCGGTGGATGTCCTCCTGCTGCGCCAGCCAGCCGGACAGCCGGTACTCCTGGATGCTGCGGGCATCGCGTGGTCAGCGGGGGCCAGAGCGGCCAGCGGGGGACACGGGGACACCACTGCCACCCCAGGTACCTCTCGAGGGCCGAGGAGCCCAGGCGGGCGCGGATGATGTCACTGGTGAGGAGCAGCGTGGGACCTGGGGACGGGGATGGGGTCAGTGGTGTGGGGTTGTGGTCACCTCCATGCCATGGGGCTGTGGTCATCTCCATGCCACGGTCACCACTGTGCCATGGGCTGTGGTCACCTCCATGCCATGGTCACCACCATGCCATGAGGCTATGGTCATCACGCCACAGTTGCCACCACGTCATGGGGCTGTGGTCACCTCCACACCATGGTCACCACCACGCCATGGTCACAATCATACCATGAGGTTGTGGTCACCACCCCACGGTTCCCCCCATGCCATGGGGCTGTGGTCACCTCCGTGCCATGGTCACCCTCACACAAATGGCCACCACCACGCCATGAAGCTGGGGTCACCACGCTGTGGTCACTATCCCACCATGGTCACCACCACACCATCAACCTGTGGTCACCACGCCATGCTTCCCACCCCACCCCAGTCACCCTCAGTGTCCACCACACCAAGGCCACAGCCAGGTCCCCAGTGGTCACCGCGGTCCCCATGAGGGTCACTGACCGATGGCGCTGAGCGCGTGCTGCAGCTCCAGGGTGAAGGCGGCCATGGGCACCTCGTCACACACGGGCAGCACGGCCACCGTCGCCAGGTTGCTGGTGGGGTTGATGGGCTCCGAGCTGGACGCCACGCCCAGGCCGGACCCTGCGGGGACACCGAGAGGTGGACACGCTGTCCTGGTGACCCACCGGCCAGGAGAGGCCACCCTGCTGTCCCCTGCTGTCCCCTACCTGGGAAGGGCCCGCGGAGCTGCTGGAGGTTCCCCAGGATCTTCTGGCTCAGCAGGTGGATGAGGCGAGTGACAACCTGTGAGGACGACAGGGGTGGCCATTGGGCCTGGTGGGTGACAAGGACAGGGGTGCCCATTGGGCCTGGTGGGTGACAAGGACAGGGGTGGCCATCAGGCCTGGCACAGACTCAGTGACACCCCAGACTGGTGTCCTACAGGACCTTTTGGGTGTCACCACCACCCTGTCCTTGGGGACCTCAGAGGCACCTCCATGTGCTCTGCTCCTCCCACAGCTTCGTTAATTCCTCATTCTAAGCCAGTTTTAATTAATCCCAACCCCCAGCCGGGGTGGGGACAGGGGGACACCTCGAGGTGGCCCTGGCAGGATCAGGTGACACACAGGGACACCTGAGGTGGCCCTGGTGGTACCTGCGGGTATCAGGTGACACATGGGGACACCCGAGGTGGCCCTGGCGGTACCTGTGGGTTATCAGGTGACATATGGGGACACAAAGTGACACCCCGAGGTGGCCCTGGTGGTACCTGCGGGTATCAGGTGACACATGGGGACACCCGAGGTGGCCCTGGCAGGATCAGGTGACACATGGGGACACCCGAGGTGGCCTGGTACCTGTGGGTATCGGCGCTTGATGTTGTTGAGTGTCCCCTCGGGCAGCTTGGCCAGCTCCGTGTCCCTCACCGCGTGCACCGTGGTGGCTCTGGGCTGCCGCGTCAGCGCCTCCACCTGCGGGGGGACAACGCCGTGAGGGGTGGCACTGCACCCGGGCTGTCCCCAGGCTGTCCCCAGGGTGTCCCCAGGGCGGCACTCACCACGCCCACCAGGTCACCGCGGCCATACTCGCCCACCAGCTCCTTCTTGCCGCTGCCCTTCTGGATGACGGAGCGCAGGCGGCCGTTGAGCACGATGTAGGTGCAGTCCGACTTGTCCCCCTGCCTGGGGACACACGGTGGCACCTGAGCTGCTGGTGGCCCTACCTGAGCTGAGCCCCAGGCACGGGGCTGTGGTCACCACTGTGCTGTGGTCACCACCATGCTGTGGTCACCACCACGCCATAGTCACCACTGTGCCATGGGGCTGTGGTCACCACCATGCCATGGTCACCACTGTGCCATGGGGCTGGGGCCACCACCATGCTGTGGTCACCACCATGCTGTGGTCACCACTGCGCTGTGGGACTGTGGTCACCACCATGCCATGGTCACCACTGTGCTACAGGGCTGTGGTCACCACCGTGCTGTGGTCACCACTGTGCTATGGCGCTGTGGTCACCACCGTGCTGGGGTCACCACTGTGCCATGGGGCTGTGGTCATCTCCATGCCATGGTCACCACTATGCCATGAGGTTGGTGGTCACCACACTAGGGTCACCACCATGCCATACCGACTGCTCACCACCATGCCATGGGGCTTTGGTCACCTCCATGACATGGTCACCAGCATGCCATGAGGTCAATGGTCACCATGCCATTGTCACCACCACGCCATGGGGCTCTGGTCACCTCCAGCCATGCCATGTCCCAGAGGTGGTCACTCACCTGTAGAGCGCCCGGCCAGCCTCCACGGCCATCCAGTCGATGGCGAAGTCCATCTGGCGCACGAAGGGTGACATCCGGGCGGCCACGGTGTGAGCCACGCTCAGCACCACGCTGGGCTGCTCCCGCATGATCCTGGGGACAGGGACACTGTGGGACACCGTGGGGACACCGTGGGGACACCAAAGAGGATCCCAAACTGGAGAGATCCATGGGGATTGTCCATCCGACCCCCAGCCTGGCTCAGGACACCCCAAAACGCCGCCCTGGGGCGCCACCATGCCATGAGGCTGTGGTCACCTCCATGCCATGGTCACCTCCATGCCATGGTCACCTCCATGCCATGGCTCCCACCATGCCATACACACTGTGGTCATCTCCATGCCATGGTCACCTCCATGCCATGGTCACCATCACACCATGACATTGGGGTCACCATGCCATGGTCACCATCATACCACGAGGTTGTCACCATGCCATGGTTGCCACCATGCTGCGGGGCTGTGGTCACCACCATGCCATGATGCTGGGGTCACCACACCACGGTCACCACCACGCCGTGGTCACTCTCCCAGTGCCCACCACAACCAAACCCACCCCACATGGCTGCAGCCACCACCCCCAGGTCCCCAGGGTCACTGCCCCACCCGCTGGCCCCAGGACACTCCAGGACATCTCAGAACACCCCAGGACACCCCAGGACAGCCCCAGAACATCTCACTACAGCCCAGGACATCCCAGGACAGTCCAGGACACCCCAGGACACCTGAGGACACCCCCAGGACATCTCAGAACACCCCAGGACACCCCAGGACATCCCAGTACAGCCCCAGGACAGTCCAGGACATCCCCAGGACAGTCCAGGACACCCCCAGGACAGTCCAGGACACCCCCAGGACAGTCCAGGACACCCCCAGGACATCCCAGGACAGCCCCAGCACACCCCCAGGACAGTCCAGGACATCCCAGAACACTCCGGGACACCCCAGGACAGTCCAGGACATCCCAGGACACCCGAGGACACCCTACGACACCCTCAGGACAGTCCAGAACACCCCAGGACACCCCCAGGACATCTCAGGACATCCCCAGGACACCCTCAGGACATCCCAGGACACCCCAGGACACCCCCAAAACACCCCAGGACAGCCCAGGACACCCCCTGGACACCCCTGGACACCCCAGGACAGCCCAGGACATCCCAGGACATTCCAGGACACCCCCAGAACAGACCAGAACACCCCAGGACAGCACCAGGACACCCCAGGACATCCCAGGACAGCCCCAGGACATCTCAGGACAGCCCCAGGACATCCCAGGACAGCCCCAGGACATCCCAGGACAGCCCCAGGACATCTCAGGACAGCCCCAGGACATCCCAGGACAGCCCCAGGACATCTCAGGACAGTCCAGGACACCCCCAGAACACCCCCAGGACACTCCAGGACATCTCAGGACATCCCCAGGATACCCCAGGATATCTCAGGACAGTCCAGGACATTCCAGGACACCCCAGGACACCCCCAGGACAGCCCAGGACACCCAAGGACACCCCCAGGACACCCAAGGACACCCCAGGACACTCCCAGGACATCTCAGGACACCCAAACCCTGCCCAGCCTCACTCGTAGAAGTCGGACTTGGAGATCTTGAGGAAGGTGCAGTCGCGGTTGGCCTTGATGGTGAAGATGAGAGGCTCTCCGGTGAGCACAGCCAGCTGTCCCACCAGCTCCCCAGGCTGCGTCAGGAACAGGCAGACATCCTCCTCCTTGTCTATCATGCGCTGGTAGACGTGCAGGCAGCCCCACAGCACGAAGTGCAGGCTGACATCCTGGGAAATTGTCACCTGTCACCTTGGGGACAGCCTGGGGACAGCCTGGGGACACTCTGACTGCCACCCCCTGGGACACCTCCATGTCGATCGTACACTGCTACACCTGCAGGCAGCCCCACAGCACGAAGTGGAGACTCACGTCCTGGGAAATTGTCACCTGTCACCTTGGGGACAGCCTGGGGACAGCCTGGGGACACCCTGATACCACCCTGACTGCCACCCCTGGGGACACCTCCTTGTCAATCGTGTGCTGGTAGACGTGCAGGCAGCCCCACAGCATAAAGTGCAGGCTGACATCCTGGGAAATTGTCACCTGTCACCTTGGGGACAGCCTGGGGACAGCCTGGGGACACCCTGACTGCCACCCCCTGGGACACCTCCATGTCGATCGTACACTGCTACACCTGCAGGCAGCCCCACAGCACGAAGTGGAGACTCACGTCCTGTTAGAGTGTCACCTGTCACCTTGGGGACAGCCTGGGGTCACCCTGCCACCCCCTGAGGTCACCCTGCCACCGCCCAGCTGGAATCCCCGAGCACCCCCAGGTTCTCATGGCTCTGGTTGTCCCCAGGGCAGCTGGTGTCCCCAGACCCACCTGGTCACCCTGGCGGGCGATGACAGTGCCACCCTTGGCGTGGTGCAGCAGGACGCGGTTGTTGAGCAGAGAGGGGTCCTGGGGGAGGAGGGGACAGAGAGGGTGACCAGGAGGTCACAGGGGTCACCCCGAGGGGATGGGGTGACCAGAGGGTCACAGGGTCACCCTGAGGGGATGGGGTGACCAGGGGGCCACCAGGAACCAATGGGGACCACTGTGAGGGGATGGGAACACACCCCAAAGTGGTGGGGGATCATCCTAAAGGTGACAAGGACACCCCAAAGTGACCAAAACCACCCTAAAGGTGACAAGGACGACCCCAAAGTGACAGGAACCATCCCAAAGGTGTCAAGGACACCCCAAAGTGACAAAAACCACTCTAAAGGCACCAAGGACCACCCCAAAATGACAAAAACCACCCTAAAGCTGTCAAGGACACCCCAAAGTGACATGGACCCATCCTAAAGGTGACAAGGACCTCCCCAAAGCCACGAGGAACCACCAGGACCTCCCCACGACCCCCCATGACCCCACAAACCCCGCTGACCCCAACAATGCCACCCTCACCTCGACCTTCATGAGCTTGATGAGCTCCCGCTTGGCCTCCTCGAAGATGTCACTGCTCTGGCGGCCCTGGTAGGGTCCGAAGGGACACGTTCCCGACGCTCCCGCTGTTCCTGTTCCCGATCCCATTCCCGTTCCCGTTGTTCCCGATCCCGCTGTTGTTCCCGGTGCTGTTCCTGGTGTTGCTCCCGGCTCGTCCTCGCAGCAGCTGTAGCGGTAAATCCCCGACGGCTGTTCCTCCAGCGTCACCGATTTGCGCTCCTTGGGCTCCTGAGGCTGCGGGAAACCGGGGGGTTTGGGGTGGAATCAGTGTGGGATTTGGAGAGGGATTTAGGGTGGGATTTGGGTGGCATTCAGGGGGGATTCAGGCTGGAATTTGGGATGGATTCAGGTGGGATTCGGGCTGGAATTTAGGGTGGATTCAGGTGGAATTTGGGATGGATTTGGGATGGGATTCAGGCTGGAATTTGGGATGGATTCGGGCTGGAATTTGGGATGGGATTCAGGGTGGGATTCGGGCTGGAATTTGGGATGGATTCAGGCTGGAATTTGGGGTGGGATTCAGGCTGGAATTTGGGATGGATTCAGGATGGAATTCGGGGTGGGATTTGGGGTAGATTTAGGATGGATTCAGGGTAGATTTGGGATGGATTCAGGTTGGGTTTAGTGATGGAATTTGGGATGAATTCGGGATGGGATTCAGGGTAGGATTTGGGATGGATTTGGGCTGGAATTCAGGGTGGGATTTGGGGTAGATTTTAGGATGGATTCAGGGTAGATTTGGGATGGATTCGGGACGGGATTCAGGTTGGAACTTAGGGTGGATTCAGGTGGAATTTGGGATGGATTTAGGATGGATTCAGGGTAGATTTGGGATGGATTCGGGATGGGATTTGGGATGGAATTTGGGATGGATTTGGGATGGAATTTGGGATGGAATTTGGGATGGAATTTGGGATGGATTCGGGATGGATTTGGGATGGAATTTGGGCTGGAATTTGGGGTGGATTCAGGCTGGAATTTGGGATGGAATTTAGGATGCTTTCGGGTCTCTCCTGGCCCTACCTGCCCGAAAGCCCCGCTGCTGTCCTCCTGCAGCGACACCGAGATGCGGCTGCGCTCGTAGGCCATGTCGAAATCGGAGCGAGGACCTTTCTGGATGCCTGCGAGGGTCCTGGGGTCACCATGGGGACAGAACCTCCCCGGGGGGTGACCACGGGGTGACCACACCCTGACCACGCCCTGACCACGCCAGGACCCACCTGAGATGTCCACAGGCATGGAGATGCAGCGGCTGAGCTGAGGCGGTGCTGGCGCTGGGGGTTCCTTCAGCAGCTCGGCTGGGGGGCAGAGGGGAGTTTGGGTGGGTTTGGGGTGGATTTGGGTGGGTTTGGGGTGGGGTTTGGGGGAGAATTCAGGGTGGGATTCAGGAGGAATTCAGGAAGAATTCAGGGGGGATTTAGGGTGGGATTTGGGGGTGATTTGGAGTGGGATTTAGGGGAGAATTCGGGGAATTCAGGGGGGATTTGTGGTGGAATTCAAGGGGAAATCAAGGGAAATTCTGGGTGGATTCAGGTGGAGTTCAGGGGGAATTCAGGGTGGGATTCAGGGGTGATTCAGAGAGAGATTTGGGGGGCAATTCAGGGTGGCACTCAAGAGAATTCGGGAGGAACACAGGGGGAACTCAGCGGGGATTTGGGGTGGAATTCAGGGGGATTTCGGGGGGATATTTGAGGGGCGATTTAGGGTTCAGGGCACAGCACAGACCCCAGAAACGCTGGCAGATCCCCCGTTCCCCTCACCGGTGTCTCGGCCCTCGTCCGAGCTGCCCAGGCTGCGCTTGCCGTGCCGCACAGGGCTGGTGCGAGCGGCGTGGCCAGGCTGGGGGAACAGCCGCAGCGGCTGCATGTCCTGTTGCTGGGGACACGGGGACATCAGAGGGGACACCAGAGCGTCCATCCCCACCCAGGGACACCCCAACCTGCACCCCGAACTCACGTGGCTGAAGAGCTCGTTGGTCAGCCCCAGGTAGTTGTGCAGCGCCAGGAAGGTGACGCGCTGCAGCCGCACCATGATGATCTGAGGGACACGGGGACACCGTGGGTCACCTGCCACCCCAGGGGACATCCCGGGGTCCCCCTGAGCCCCACTGACCTGCACCACCCTGACCAGGCTCTCGGGGTACTTCTCAAAGACGGCTGAGAAAGCCTCGACCGGCAGGCGCAGCACCGTAGAGTCCTCGGCCGCTCGGGCACAGACTGTCCGGTACGGCCGCTGGTGGCCCTGGGGACATCGAGGGTCAGGGGGACAGCCAGGCCTTGGGGGGGAACTGGGGGCAGGCAGGGACTGGGGGGCACTGGGGTTTGGGGTGACCTTGATTGGGTTTGGAGTGACCTTGATTGGGTTTGGGGTGGCCAAGGTTGGCTTTGGGGTGGCCAAGGTTGGGTTTGGGGTGACCACGGCTGGGCTGGAGGGGCTTGGGGACAGCCTGGGGACATTGGGGACAATCACCACCAAGGTCAACGGGGTTTAGGACCATCCTGAGTGGCCACGCAGGGTTTGGGGACAGCTGGGGACATGGCAGTACCGTGATGACATCCAGGATGCTGAGCAGGCTGTGCACACTGTCCCCAGGGAACACCTCCTTCATCACTGTCTCCTTCCCGTCCTGCTGGGACAGAGCCTGTGTCCCCACGTGTCCCCACATGTCCCCTGCGTGTCCCCAGATATCCCCTGGGTGTCCCTGAACATCCCTGAGGTGTCCCCAAGCATCCCTTGGGTGACTTTGGGCATCTCTGAACGTCCTTGGGGTGTCTCCAGGTGTCCCTGGTGTCCTCCAGGTGTCCTTGGGTGTCTCCAGGTGTCCCTGGTGTCCCCTAGGTGTCCCTGAGTGTCTCCAGGTGTCCTCAAGGGTGTCCCAGGCTCTCCCTTGGGTGTGTCCAGGTGTCCCTGGTGTTTGGTTGGTTTGGTTGTGTGTTGGGTGTGTGTTGGGTGTGTGTTGGGTCGCCATGTGTCCCTAGGATGTCCCCAGCTGTCCCTAGGATGTCCCCTTCTGTCCCCAGCTGTCCCTGAGGTGCTCTCTAGGTATCCCCAGGTATCCCTGGTTGTCCCCAGCTGCCCCCCAGCTGTCCCTAGGATGTCACCATGCGTCCCTAGGATGTTCCCAGCTGTCCCTAGGATGTCCCCTGCTGTCCCCAGCTCTCCCCAACATGCTCTCTAGGTATCCCTAGGCATCCCTGGCTGTCCCTGGCTGCCCCCCAACTGTCCCTAGGATGTCCCCATGTGTCCTTAGATGTCCCCTGCTGTCCCCACCTGTCCCTGAGGTGCTCTCTAGGTATCCCCAGGTATCCCTGGCTATCCCCAGCTGCCCCCCAGCTGTCCCTAGGATGTCCCCACGTGTCCTTAGGATGTTCCCAGCTGTTCCTAGCATGTCCCCAGGATGTCCCCAGGTGTCCCCGTGTCCCTCACCGCCTCGCTGAGCAGCAGCTCCAGCTTGCCCTCCTGCAGGACGTAGATGCTGGTGTCCGGCTGGCCTGGCCGGAACACATCCTCGCCCTGCTGGCACTGCTGGAACACCATGTGCTTGCAGAGCTCCAGGAACAGAGGCTTCTCAAAGTGCCCCAGCACCCTGCGGGGACAAAGGGACAGAGGTGACACCGTGGGGACAGTGACACTGCAGGAACAGAGGCTTCTCAAAGTGTCCCAGCACCCTGAGGGGACAAAGGGACAGCGGTGACACCAGGGGGACAGTGACACTGCAGGAACAGAGGCTTCTCAAAGTGCCCCAGCACCCTGCGGGGACAAAGGGACAGAGGTGACACTGTGGGGACAGTGACACTGCAGGAACAGAGGCTTCTCAAAGTGTCCCAACACCCTGCGGGGACAAAGGGACAGAGGTGACACTGTGGGGACAGTGACACTGCAGGAACAGATCCTGATCCCACAGACAGATCCGATCCCATGGACAAATTCCAAGGTCAGATCCTGATCCCAGGGATGGATCCCGATCCCAATCCCATTGACAGTTCCCAATTCCATAGATAAATCCCAATCCTACTGACAGATCCCAATGCCACATATAAATCCCAATTCCACAGACAGATCCCAATCCCACATATAAATCCCAATTCCACAGACAGATCCCAATCCCACTGACAGATCTTGATCCAATCCCACGGTCAGACCCCCATCCCAAGGATGGATCCCAACCCCACGGACAGATCCTGATCCCAGTCCCAATCTCACTGGCAGATCCCAATCCCATAGGTAAATCCCGATCCCATAGATAGATCCCAATCTCATTGACAGATCCCAATCCCAAAGACAAATCCCAATCCCACTGACAGATCCCAATCCCACAGATAAATCCCAATCCCACTGACAGATCCCAATCCCACTGACAGATCCCAATCCCACTGACAGATCCCAATCCCAATCCCACTGACAGATCCCAATCCCAATCCCAATCCCACTGACCAATCCCACTCCCACTGACCACTCCCACTCCCACAGACGCTCCCAGCCGCGCTCACCGGACGTTCTTGAGCATGTAGAGCACCTCAGAGGGCAGGTGGGAACTCGCCACGTCGAACTCGGTCAGGTCAGCCTCCAGCACCGAGGGCGGCGGCTCCTTCAGCTGCAGCGTCGGCGGCTCCTTCTGGATGCGCAGGAAGCTGGCCGACACCCTGGGGACACGTGGGGACACACGGGGACGCTGCGGGGACGCCGCGGGGACAGCCGGACGCTGCCATGCCAGCCCAGCCCGCCGCGCCCTGCCTCACTTCTTGGCGATGCTGAGAACCTTCAGCTTCTTGCGGCTGCGCGGCCTGGAGGCGCCGCTGGACGAGGCGCTGTCCACCAGGGACGACGTGGACTGGGACACCTGTGGGGACAGCGCCGCGTGTCACCCCGGGGTGGCACCGCGGGGTCACCCGGCTGCCGCCCCGAGGGTCACCTTACGCATGATCTTGCGGCTGTAGAAGAGCACTTTGTCCCTCTTGCGGAAGCGGTACCGGGGCGGCTCCTGGGCGGGGACATCTGGGGACACCGAGGGGACATGGTGAGGGTGGCAGGGGCATCGTCACCCCTGTCCCCCAGGTGTGTCACTCACGCTTGAGGCGAAGCCACCAGCCCAGCGCCGCAACGGCCATGATGACGATGGCGACGCCCAGGATGGTCACCAGCACCTGCGGAGGGACGGGGATGTCCCCACGGTGTCCCCAAGGGGTGGGGACGAACGCGGGAGTGAGCAATGGTGCTGCCAGTGTGGGGACACGGAGCGACAGGAGGGGCTTGGGTGGTCAGGGACAAGGGACAAGTTTGTGTCCCCTCAGGGGGTGCTGGCAGCAGTGGGGACATGGGGACATTGGGAACACTGGGGACATTGAGAACATGAGGGACACTGGGGACATTGAGAACATGGGGACATTGGGAACATGAGGGACACTGGGGACATAGAGAACATGGGGACATTGGGAATATGAGGGACATTGGGGACACTGGGGAAACTGCAGACACTGGGGACATTAGGGACATTGAGAATATGGGGACACTAGGGACACTGTGGACACTAGGGACATTGGGGACACTGGGGACATTGAGGGCATCACGGCATGAAGGACACTGGGGACACTGGAGACGTTGGGGACATTAAGAATTTGGGGACATTGGGGACACTGGGGACACTAGGGACATTGGGGACACTAGGGACATTGGGGACACTAGGGACACTGGGGGCATTGGGGACACTGCAGACACTGGGGACACTAGGGACATTGGGGACACTAGGGACACTCACAGCACGCGAGGGCAGCTGCTCCTTGCTGAAGAACGCCAGCAGCCACCTCAGGAAGGTGCCCTGCGGGGACAAGGGACAGCTGAGCCCCGCTGTCCCCCCGGCTGGGGACACTGGGGTGACAGGGACGTGTCCCACCTCCGCCTCCTGCTGCGACTCGCTCTGCCCCATGGCCGGGGGGGGCTCTGCCCATCCAAAATCCTGCCAGAAACGGGAAAAACGGGAAAAAGGGACAATGGAGGGGCTGGGGACACGCGGTGGCACCGAGGGACACCCAGGGGAAAGCCCTGCTGCGGGTGGGTGTGGCCCCAGGGTGTCCCCACGGTGCTTGGGGACATCGCGTGGCCACCGGCAGCTCCCCCGGGGACAAGAGCCAGCCTGTTGTGACAATGCCGGTCACCGTGCCAAGGCTACCAGGCGCTGTCACCCGGCCCTGTTGTCACCCCATCAGTGCCACCGCCGGGCCTGGCCCTGCTGTGTCCCCTCCCCGTGTCCCCTGTCCGCACTGTCACCCCGCCATTGTCCCCCTGTCCTTCCCAAGGACACCCCGGGGAGGTGACAGTGCCATTGTCACAGCATGTCCCCGAGGCTGGCACGTGCCACCCCCGAGGGCAGTGACCCCGTGGTGGCACCTCGGCCTGGTGACGCCCTGAGGGCTCTGCAGGTGACCAATGTCCCCACATTGTCCCCAAATCACCCCCCAGCTTCACAAGCCCCCCAGGATTTACTGTCCCCAAATTTATTTCCAATTCCCCCAAACTGGGGCTCAATCTGCCCCAACTGCCCCCTTTACCCTTACTGTCCCTCAGGCTGTTATTATTTAATTACCCCCAAGTGTTTTCTCATTTATTTACCCTCACACATCTATTGCCCCCCGTGATTTAATTGCCCCCCGTGATTTAATTGCCCCCCGTGATTTAATTCCCCCCCTGTGGTTTAATTGCCCCCCGTGGTTTAATTGCCCCCCAGGCCGTTTTTGCCCCCCAGGCCGTTCCTGCCCCCGCACCAGTTAATTACCCCTCACACCCTAATTGCCCCCCCAGGCCGTTATTGCCCCGCCGCGAGTTAATTACCCCTTCCAGCCCTAATTACCCCAGTGAGTTAATTAACCCCTCACAGCCCAGCTGCCCCGCCGAGCCGCAGCCCCCCGGGCCGTTATCGCCCCCCGGCCGTTATTGCCCCTCAGGCCTCCCGCTGCCCTCAGCGCTTCCCCCTCAGCTTCCCTCACACCTCCCGCCGCTCCTCCACCCCCCGATCCCCCACAGCCCGCACAGCCCCCCGGAGCTCCCCCCGGCCGGCACAGCCCCCCCGGAACCCCCCGGGACCCCCCCGGCCCCCCTCACCGGCCGCCGCTCCCGCCCCGCTCCGGCCCTGGCGGCGGCCGCGGCCCCCGCGCGGTCATGGCCCCTTTAAGGCCGTCCCGCCTCTTCGGTGACGTCACCCGGCGGCGCCGAGCCGGTCGCGGCGCTGCCGCCATGTTGAGAAGGTCAAACCGGGCAGATAATGGTCAGACGCCATGTTGGGTGTTGCGTTGTGACGTCATTGAAACGCGACCGCCCGGGCGCGTGGGGCTGTAGGGTCGCCCCGGCGCCATCTTGGGGGTGGCGGGGGGGGGAGGGGTGACACCCCAAATTTTGGGGGGACAATGAGGGGATAATGACGGGGAGGGGACACTCCATACCCCATGTGGGCAAGGGAGGGGACAGTGGGGGGACACCTCCGGGGGGGGACACCCCGAACTTGGGACGGGGGGACAATGGGGGACAATGGGGACAATGGGGACAATGGGGGACAATGGGGGACAATGGGGACAATGAGGGACAAGGGGGGACTCCCTCGGGTCTGTCTGTCCCCATGGGGGCGGGGGACACCCAGGGCCAGCCCTGTCCCGCTGGGGTGGCACCTGCCGCCACCTTGTCCCCATAGCGGTGACAGCCGGTGTCACCCGCGTGCCACAGGGACACCCCGGGGTGACAGCGGTGTCACCTTTGTCCCGCCATGAGCACCCCGAGGTGACAACTCCCGGTGCCACCACGTCCCCGCCGGTGCCACCCGCCCGGAGTTCCCCGTCCCCGAAGCCGCCGGGTCACCTCGGGGACAGGAAACGAAACCCCCCCCCAGCATTTCCTCTTCACCCGCCGGCGACGAAATGGGGACAATTTGGGGTTTTCGGGGATGGGAGGTGACAAAGCGCCGGGGGCGGGCTCTCCAGGTGTCCCCCATTGTCCCCTCCATGTCCCCAAAGCGGCCTGAGATGCTCCACCCCATTGTCCCAAATCCCCCTGGGAAAATCAACCCAAATCCCCCAAAATCCCCCAAATCTGGGGGTCCCGCTCCCCATCCCGCCCAGGAACGACATGGAAACAGCTGGAAAAACACCAGTTTAATAGGACCGGGGGGGATTTGGGGACAATCCCGGGAATTTCGGGGCAATCCTGGGAATTTCGGGGAGATCCCGGCGGATCCGGCCGTGCTGGGATCACAGCTCCCTGCTCCGCGCGCCAGCACGTGGAAAACCCTGGATTTTGGGGGGAAATAGGGTCTCTGGGGGCTTCTCTCTCAATCCAGACCCAGAAAAACCCAGATTTTGGGAGGAAAAAGGATCTCTAGATGCTTCCCCCCACCAATCCAGGCCCAGAAAATCCCGGATTTTGGGGGAAAAGGCTCTCTGGGTGTTTCCCCCCAAGCCCCCCAGGCCCGGTTTTCCCGGGAAGAGCCTCAGCCGGCATTCCCGGTGGGAACGGCGGTCGGCGCCGCCCACGGCCGGGGCTGGTGCCGGGCTGGTGCCGCGACTCGCCCGACAGGTCCCGCGGTGGCCGCGGGGCTCGGCAGGGCGTGGGAAGTCCCCACGCGTGTCCAGGCACACGGAGCGCCGCGGGGACCGAGTGGGGACCGAGTGGGGATGGCGGGGTGGGGACAGGGGCTGAGCTGACCGTACCTGGGGACAGCGGGGGACAGCGTTCGTACCGTGGGGTGGCCCTGGGTGGCCGTGGGGTGGCCTTGGATCATCCATGTGTCCATGAGGTGTCCATGAGGTGTCCATGGGGATGACCATGGGGTGTCCATGAGGCCTTGGGGTGTCCATGGGGTGTCCATGGGGTGGTCTTGGATCATCCATGGAGCCATGAGGTGACCACAGAGTGGCCTCGGGGTGTCCACAGGGTGGCCTTGAGGTGTCAATGAGACCACAGGGTGTCCATGGGGTACCCATGAGATGACCATGGAATGATGGGGTATCCGTGGGGTGACCATGGGGTGGTCTTGGATCACCCATGGAGTGTCCATGGGGTGTCCATGGGGTGGTGTTGGATCCTCCATAGGGTGTCCATGGGTTATCCATGGGGTGTCCATGAGGTGGCCATGGGGTATCCATGAGATGACCATGGAGTGGCCATGGGGTGGTCTTGGATTCTCCATGGGATGTCCATAGGGTGTCCATGGGGTATCCACAGGGTGGCCATGGGGTGTCCGTGGGGTGGCCATGGGGTGGTCTTGGATCACCCATGGAGTGTCCATGAGGTGTCCATGGGATGGTCTTGGATTATCCATGGGGTGTCCATGAAATGACCATGGGGTGTCCATGAAATGACCACAGGGTGTCCATGAAATGACCACAGGGTGTCCATGAAATGACCACAGGGTGTCCACGAGGCGTTCCTGGCTCCTCCACAGCTCACCTCCCACCCACCCCCATGCCCCCATCCCCAGCTAGCCCCACACCCTCACCTCACACGGACGTGGTGCACTCGCGGCTCAGCGGCCCCATGCCCACCTCCCCTTTGGGCCCGGGGGCCGGCCTGTCCGCAGAGCTGGACGATCTCAGCGGGACCCTCGCCCTGCCGGGCCCCCTGGGCCGCCGGCTCCGCGCGCAGCAGCACAGCAGCCGCCGCAGCTCGGCGCGCATGTCCTTGCTGCGCAGCGTGTAGATCACCGGGTTGGCCGCCGAGTTGAGCGCGGCGAAGGCGAAGAAGTAGTTGGCCTTGTAGAGCACGCGGCACGAGCGCACCGGGCACGAGGCGTCCATGAGGAGGATGATGAAGGCGGGCAGCCAGCACACGATGAAGGCGCCCAGCACGATGGTGACGGTCTTGAGCAGCGCCAGCGTCTGCGCCGAGGCGATCTCGGCGTGGCTGGAGCGCACGATGCAGTAGATGCGTGTGTAGAGCCCCACGATGGCCAGCAGGATGAGCGTGAAGATGGTGGTGACGAAGAGCACGTAGCGCTTGGAGTAGAGCGGCAGCACCGTGGAGCAGTCGGCCAGGTCGCTGATGCAGTTCCAGCCCATGATGGGCAAGCTGCCCACGGCGGCCGCGATGGCCCAGCAGGCGCCGATCAGCAGCACCATGCGGCAGCCCTTGTCGCCGCCGTACACCTTGACCTTGGTGATGGCCACGTGCCGCTCGATGGCGATGGCCAGCAGGCTGAACACCGAGGCGGCCAGCGTGGCGAACGCCGTGCCCTCGCGGACAAACCACTGCACCGGCGTCAGGCGGAACGTGGTGGCCCCGGACAGGAGCGTGTTGGCCATGAAGGCCACGCCGGCCAGCAGGTCGGAGGCGGCCAGGTTGCCGATGAAGATGTACATGGCGAGGTGCAGGCGCTTGTTGCGGCAGATGGAGAGCAGCACCAGCAGGTTCTCCAGCACGATGAAGCAGCAGAGCACCACGATGAGCACGGAGCCCACCCAGCGCGACGGCGCCGAGCTCTCCGTGTCGCCCTTGGTGTAGTTGTAGTGCTCGCGGATCTTGTCGCGGTTGAAGTACTCCTTGTAGATGCTCCCCATGGTGCCGCGCCTCAGCGCCGCCGGGACATGGCTCCTGAGGAGACCTGCGGGGATGGCACACGGCTGGGGCACACCTGGGCCACGCCTGGGGGGACCGAGGCACCTGAGGTGACACCGAGGTGGCCGAGGGACGTGGCTCCTGAGGAGACCTGTGGGGTGGGAATGTGGGGATGTGGGGGTGGGACACATCTGGGACACATCTGGGGGCACATCTGGGGGGGATCGAGGCGGGGGACGCATCCCAGGTGACACCGAGGTGGCTGCAGTGACAGATATCCCCTTGAGAATGGGGTGGCAGTGCCAGGGAGTTCCCGGGGAGGCTCGGAATGTCGGAATGGCACTGGGATAACGCGGTGGGGAGCACATCTGGGGACACATCTGGGGACACATCTGGGGGTATCGAGGCGGGGGAGGCGCCTGAGGTGACACCGAGGTGGCCGAGGGGACAGACATCCCCTCGGGAATGGGGTGGGGCATCGGGAAGTTCCCCGGGGGGGTTGGAAAAGGGAGAGCAGGATGGGAAGGACACACCGGGGAGGGATGGGGACATCGGGGGTGTTGGGTTGGGGTTGGGGTGTTGGGTTGGGTGGGGTGGGGTGTCACCCCTGGGTTAGATTTGGAGTCCCTGTGTCCCCCGCGGTTGGGGATGGCACTCCCAGTGCCACCGTGTGTCCCCAGTTGGGGACAGGTCACCCGTTTCTGGCTGGCACCCCCCAGTCCATCCCTGTCCCCCCAGATTTCGGGCCGCGATCCCCGTTAGGCTCCCCGCGCCGCTCCGGGACCGCCGCGGGTGGCACCGAGGGCAGGGGAAGGAGCTCCGGTGCCCGCGGCACCTCCGGCCTCCGCCCGCTCCGTCCCGGAGCTCCCCCGGTACCGGTAACGTCCCGACCCCGTCCCGCTCCCGGTCTCGGTCTCGGGCCTGTCCCGGAGCTGTCCCGGTCTCGGTCTCGGGCCCGTCCCGGAGCCCTCCCGTCCTGGTGCCGCCCCGGAGCCTCCCCGGTTCCGTCCCGGAGCGCCCGCGGAGCCCTCCCGGTACCAGAGCCCCGCCCGGTGCCGTGCCGGAACGATCCCGGTGCGGTCCCGGTGCGTTCCCGGTGCTCCCGGTGCCGCCCCGGAGCCCCCCTGCCCCGTCCCGCCGCCGCCCGGTGCCTCGCTCAGCCCCGCCCGGTGCCGGGACACCGCCCCTGCCTCCCGCCGCCCCGGGACCCGTCCGGGACCCCTCCGGGCACCCCTGACCCTCGTACCGGTGCCGGTGGGAGCCGCCGGTGCCGGTCGGAACCGGCACGGAGCACCCGCCGCTTCCCCTTCCCCTTCGCCGCCCGCCCCCGGTCCAGCCGCCCCGGGCGGAGCCAGCGGGGGGAAACGGGCGGGGCTGGGGGCGGCGGGACCCCCGGGAGCGGCCCCGGGAACCGGGATCCCAAACCGGGAATGCCCTCGGGATCCTAAACCGGGACCCCAAACCGGGAACGGCGCCGGGATTACAAACCGGGATCCCAAACCGGGAATGCCCCAAGGACCCTAAACCGGGATTCCAAACTGGGAACAGCCCCGGGATTCCAAACCGGGAACGGCCTCGGGATCCCGAACTGGGAACAGCGCTGGGATCCTGCACCGGAACTGAGCCCTGGAATCCCAAACTGGAGTTCTGCACTGAGATCGATCCTGCCCGAAAAACTGAGATCCTGCCCGAAAAATCGGGATCCTGCCCCAAAAATCGGGATCCTGCCCGAAAAATCGGGATTCGGAACCACACGGGGATCACACCCTGAGGTCCTGGACTGGGATCTTGCCCCTGGAATCACACCGAGATCCCAAACTGGGATCCCAAATTGGAATCCTGTCCCGGGAACTGCGGGAATTTGGATTCCAAATTGAGATCCCACACGGGGCGCTGCCCAGGATCCGGCACTGGGAATTGTCCCTGGATCCTGCACTGGGAATTGTCCCTGGATCCTGCACTGGGAACTGGACTGGGATCCTGCACTGGGAACTGGACTGGGATTCTGAACTAGGAATTGTCCCTGGATCCTGCACTGGGAATTGTCCCAGGATCCTGAACTGGGAACTGGACTGGGATCCTGAACTGGGAACTGGACTGGGATCCTGAACTGGGAATCGTTCCTGGATCCTACACCAGGATCCCGAGCTCTGTCCCGCACCCGAATCCCACCGGAATTCCCGAATCCCACCGGAATCCCAGGCTCCAATGCCCATGCCCGCCCCTCCCGGTGAGCCCCCCGCCCAGCCCAGCCCCCAGCCACCCTCCGATCCCGAAATATCCCGCAGCAAATAGGATCAGGGCGGCGGCCGAGCTTAGGCCGGGTTTAGCCGCGGGGGCGGCGGGGAAACGGGGGGGGAGAACCCCGCCGAGCCCCCCGAGCCCCCCCGGGCCGGACACGCACGTGGGGACACGCGTGGCGGGGTGGGGACACGGCGACACGGCGTGGGGGACACGCGGGACACGCGGGGGGGCAGTGTCACCAAACCGCCCCAGCGCGGGACCGCCGGGATTGTGGGGACACTGAAATCTTTGGGGACACCCGAGGGTCCCACAGGTGCCCCCCAGGGACAGCCACCCCCCAGCTGTGCGCCAGATGTTGGCGCGGCCCGAACAGCTGGGCCGGGAGGGGACAATGAGGGCGGGGGGGACAATCACGGGGGTGGCACTTGGACACCCCGCGGGACACCTCAGTGTCCCCACACCCTCGGGGACACCCCCGAGCCACCCACCTCCCCAAATCCCGACCCCCTCCCGAGTTCCCCCCAGCCTTGGGGACACCGCGAGGGTCCCTTTCTGCTCCCCCCCGGCTGGTGGCGGCGCTGCGGGGGGGGGGGACAGTGACACCGGAATGTCCCACGCGCGGAGGGGACAGCGGGGGGGCGGCACGGGGGGCTCGGGGGGATTTTGGGGTCTTACCGGTCCCGGGGCCAGTCCCGGCAGCGCTGAGCGCTCGGTCCGCTTGCGACATGGGGGGGGCGCGGGGGCGGGGGGCGGGGCTGGCCTGGGCCACACCCCCTTGTCACCTCTGTCACCCCCCAGCGCCGAGACCCCCAAAGTGGGGACCTGCCACCCTCTTGTCCCCCCTTGGGATACCTGAGCCCCCCGAGATCCCCAAAACTCAGCGGGACGGGGGGGGGAAAGCCCACCCAGCCCTCTCCCGGGGGATTTTGGGAGCTTTTCCCTGATTTTTGGGATTTTTTTTGGGACGGCAAAAGGATTTTCACGCCTGGGAAAACTTCCCGGGCTTTGCACGGCTTTTGGCAGGGAGGAATTCGGGGCTGGGGGAGGATGTGGTTAAGGATGGGGGGTCGGGAAGGGTTTTTCCCCCCGAAAAAATCCCCTAAATGCTGCGCTGGGTGGGAGAGGAGGATCCGATCCGAGCGAGGGGCCGGAGAAGGGATTTAATTGGGATTTAATTGGAACCAGGCGAGGGCAGGGCGGCAGCGGGGGAAGGGCGGGAGGAGCCCCCGGCACTGCCAACCTCCCATCCCACCCCGGAGCCGCCGGTCAGCCCGGAGAGGGAACGGGAAACGGGAAAAAAGCATTCCCGGATCACCCCCGGCCCCAGCCCCGCGGGGTCCCACCGGGATTCCGCCCGCCGCTCCTCATCCCCGCCGGGAACGGGGGAGAGACCCTCCTGGCGGAGCTCCCCTCACGCTGAGGGGAGATAGCGGGTCCCGAGGGGGATATCGGGGTGGGATGGCACTGGGGTGGGGTTTTGGGGCGGGGGACACTGAGGGAGGTTTAAAGGAGGGATTTGAAGGAGGGATTTAAAGGGGGATTTCAATGGGGATCCACGAGGGGCCATGGCGGTTCCTCCCCCTCACGCTGAGGGGAGATAACGGGTGGGGATCCCGAGTGGGGAATATCGGGGTGGGATGGCACTGGGGTGGGGTTTTGGGGCGGGGGACACTGAGGGGGATTCAAAGGAGGGATTTAAAGGGCGATTTAAAGGGGGATTTAAAGGGGCTCCATGAGGGGCCATGGCGGTTCCTCCCCCTCGCCTTCCTCCTCTTCCTTTTCCCGCCTTTCGCCCCGCGCCGGAAGTGGCGCCGTGCGCGGTGACGTCACCCCGCCTCCCCGCCGCGCGCGCCGCGCGCCTTCCCGCCATGATCCGCGCGGGGGCGGCGGCTGCAGCCCTCAGGGCCTGGGGAAGGGCAGCGGGCCGGGCCGCGGTGAGAGCGGCACCGGGAGCGGGCTGGGAACGGCGGGAGAGCGGCACCGGGAGCGGGCCGGGCCGGCGGGAGAGCGGGAACAGCACCGGGAACGGGGCAGGGGCGGGGCCAGAGCCGTGAGGGGCGGGGTGGGCGGGGTCAGCGCTGAGGGGCGGGGTTACTGCGGGGCGGAACCAAGTGGGCGAGCTGCCGGGGGGGTTCGGGGGCGCGGGCGGTGCTCGGGACAGGGCCGGGGGCGGGCAGGGGTCGTAGCCACCCCCCCGTTCAGCCCGTGGTTGGTTCCTCCTCCCGCAGCTCTCGACGGCGCCCCGGGAGCCCCACGTGACCCCCGAGCCGCGGGGGGGTGAGTGCGGGGGGGGAGAGCGGGGACAGTTTGGGGACAGCTGGGGACAGTGGGGACAGTGGGGATGGGGACAGAGGGGACAGCTTGGGGTAGTGGGGGGCAGAGGGGATGGGTGGGGACAGTTTGGGACAGCTGGGGACAGTGGGGATGGGGACAGTGGGGACAGCTTGGGGACAGTGGGGTAGGGGACAGAGGGATGGGGACAGAGGGGGGCAAGCTTGGGGATAGTGGGGGACAGAGGGGATGGGTGGGGACAGCTTGGGACCTGTGGGGACAGTGGGGATGGGGACACTTGGGGACAGTGGGACAGTTTGGGGACAGTGGGGATGGATGGGGACAGTGGGGATGGGGACAGCGTGGGGACAGCTTGGGGTAGTGGGGATGGGGACAGCGTGGGGACAGTGAGGACAGAGGGGATGGGGACAGCGTGGGGACGCCTTGGGGACAGCGGGGATGGGGACAGCTTGGGGACAGTGGGGATGGGGACAGGGATGGGGACAGCGTGGGGACACCTTGGGGACAGTGGGGGACAGCTTGGGGACAGTGGGGTTAGGGGGACAGCATAGAGGACAGAGGGGGGACAGCGTGGGGACAGAGGGGTTAGGGGGACAGCGTGGGGACACCTTGGGGACAGCGTGGGGACAGTGGGGATGGGGACAGCTGGGGACTTAGGGGATGGGGGACAGCGTGGGGACACCTTGGGAACAGCTTGGGGACAGCGGGGGGACAGCGTGGGGACAGCTTGGGGACAGAGGGGATGGGGAGACACCTTGGGGACAGCGGGGGGACACAGTGGGGACCATCATGGGGACATCGTGGCCAGGGCCATCATGGGGTTGGGGACACCCTGGGGACATCCTAGACCACCCTGGGGGCATCAGGGCTGGAGATCTTTGGTTTGCAGTGCCTGGGGACACCCTGGGGACATCCTGGGGACACCCTGGGGACACCCTGGGGACACCCTGGGGACACCAGGCCTGTCTGTCCCTGGCTGGGGGTGTCCAGCGCCCCCTCCCCAGGCTCTCCAGGCACAGCTGTCACCCTCCCCGCTGTCCCCACGTGTCCCCTCGCTCCCAGAGAAGGCCGCGGTGCCAGCAGTGCCAGCCCTGCCGCTGTCCCCCGTGCTCCGGAGCTGCCGTGTCGCTGTCCCCTCCCACCTGTCCCCAGCGCAGGCCTGGGTGGAGTCCCTGCGGCACCCCGAGGACACCTGCCGGGGTCTCGCCGACCTGCACCCCGATGTGTTCGCCGTCAGCCCCAGGTGGGGGGCCTGGGGGGCTCTGGGGACACCCTGGGGACACCCCTGGCAGGGGGAGGCCCCTGGCTGAGTGTCCCTTGTCCCCCCAGGCTGGACATCCTGCACACGGTGGCCACCTGGCAGAGGAACTACAAGAGGATCGTGAGTGTGGGGAGGGGACTGGGGGGGGACAGGGGGTTTGGGGTCCCCAGAGGGTCCCCAGGGGCTTTGGGGACTCCCAAGTCCATGCCAGCCCCAGCAGGAGGGTTGTGGCTTTGCGTTTCTTGTCCCCAAAGGAACAAGTGTCACTCCCCTCCCGGTGTTTCTGGGCAGTCAGAGTGGCTTGGGGGTGACCTGTGCCTTCCCTGTCCCCTCCTGTCCCTTGTCTGTCCTTCCCTGTCCCCTCCCTGTTCCTCCTGTCCTGTCACTGTCCTCACCTGTCCCCTCCTGTCCCCTCCTGTCCCGTCCCTGTCCCCTCTCTGTCCCCTCTCTGTCCCCTCCCGTCCCCTCCCTGTTCCTCCCTGTCCCCTCCTGTCCCTCCATGTCCCTTCCTGTCCCTTCCTGTTCCTCCTATCCTCTCCCTGTCCCCTCCTGTCCTGTCCCTGTCCCCTCCTGTCCCTTCCCTGTCCCTCCCTGTCCCTCCTGTCCCTGCTGCCCCTCCCTGTCCCCTCCCTGTCCCCTCCCTGTCCCCAGAGCTACGCCAAGGTGAAGTCCCGCGCTGAGGTCCGAGGCGGTGGCCGCAAGCCGTGGCGCCAGAAGGGCTCAGGCCGCGCTCGCCACGGCTCCATCCGCTCGCCCCTGTGGCGGGGAGGTGAGTCCTGGGGGTGTGACACCCCGGGGAGGGGCTGTCCCCGCCCTGGGGACGTCACAGAGGCACCTCCCCGCAGGTGGCATCGCGCACGGCCCGCGGGGTCCCACCAGCTACTTCTACATGCTGCCCCTGCGGGTTCGGGTGATGGGGCTCAAGGTGGCCCTGAGCGTCAAGCTGATGCAGGTAGGGGGTGGCCCGGGGGGGGCTGGGGACAGCGGGGGCTCGGGGACAGGGTGACGGTGTGACACGGCCCCGCAGGACGATCTGCACCTGGTGGACAACCTGGAGATGCCCACTGGGGACCCTCAGTACCTGCTGGACCTGGCGAGGTTCCGGCGTTGGGGACACTCTGTGCTCATCGTGGATGTGTGAGGGACAGGGCTGGGGACACTGGGGACACTCTGTGCTCATCGTGGATGTGTGAGGGACAGGGCTGGGGACACTGGGGACACTCTGTGCTCATCGTGGATGTGTGAGGGACGGGGTTGGGGACATTGGGGACATTGGGGACACTCTGTGCTCATCGTGGATGTGTGAGGGACGGGGTTGGGGACAGTGGGGACAGCCTGGGGACAGTGGGGATGGGGTGGGTGAGGGGCTGGGGACACCCTGGGGACAGCAGGGAAGGCCTGGGGATAATCTGGGGATGGCTTGGGGACAGCAGGGAGGGGCTGGGGACAGCAGGGATGGCTTGGGGACGGCAGGGAGGGGCTGGGGACGGCAGGGAGGGGCTGGGACAACAGGGAGGGGCTGGGGACAGCAGGGATGGCTTGGGGACAGCAGGGGATGGCTTTGGAGACAGTCTGGGGACACTCTGGCATGGCTGGGACAGCAGGGACAGCAATGGGGACACCCTGGGAGCATCCTGAGGACATCATGGCCGGGTCACCACAAGCCTGGGGACACCGGGGCTGGCTGTCCCTGCCTTGGGGACACCCTGGGGACACCTCAGGGACACTCTGGGGACATCCCAACCCCTTTTCCCCCCCAGCAATGAATTCCCCGAGAACATCAGCGCCGCAGCCGAGGAGCTCAAATCCATCAACCTCATCCCAGCCCTGGGTGAGACACCCTGGGGACACCCTGGGGACACCCTGGGGACCCCCTGGTGACCCCGCTGATGTCCCCCCGTGTCCCCCGCAGGGCTGAACGTGCACAGCATGCTGAAGCACCAGACGCTGGTGCTCACCTTGGCCGCCGTGGAGCTGCTGGAGCAGCAGCTGCTGTGGCACAACCAGAGGTTTTCTGCTCTCTACCCTTTCTCGCTGCCCTACCGCGACCTCCCGCAGCCCCCCGCGGCGGGCTGAGCCCCCCAGGGGCGTTTGGGGTCCTTCCTGTGGGGTTTGGGGTCCTTCCTGTGGGATTTAGGGTCCTTCCCGGGGGTGGGTCTGAGCCTGATCCCATCAGGAAAGGGATTTTGGGGAGGTGGTGGCACCACGTCACTTGTGTCACCTCTGCAAGTTGTGTCACCTCTATAGGGACTTCCCAGAGCCCCCCGGGTGGCACTGAGGACCCCATTTGGGATTCAGGACCCCATTTGGGATTCAGGACCCCATTTGGGATCGAGTCCTTCCCAGGTTGGATCCAACCCCAATCCCGTTGGATTTGGGGTCGTCGGGCACTGCTGTGGCAATTAAAGGGATTTTTTTCACGGCTGTTGTTTTCATTTTTGGGGTTTTTTCCGCTTCCTTTTGGGGCTTTGCCACATCCCAATCCCTTTGGGATCTCCCCAGATTTCTTTCTGAATCCCTCGCTTATCCCAATCCCTTTCCAGCCCCCCGAAATTCCAACCCCATTAATTCCAACCTCCCCCAAATTCCACCTTTTTTTCCCCCAAATTCCACCTTTTTTTCCCCCACATTCCCATTTTTTTTCCCAGCTTCCCCCATATCCCAACCCCTTTTTGGATCCCCCAACCCCATTCCAGGCCCTTTCCCTGCCCATCCCAGGATCCTCCTGAGAAGGAGGAAATCCAGGAAAACAAACGCTGATGTCATCAGATTCCATTCCCTCTGGAATTGCCTGGGGGCTCCTCTGCGGGGAAAATCGGGAATTTGGGATTCCCCCTCGTTCCCAGGCTTCCCAAAGGGAAAATTTGGGATTTCCTCCTCGTTCCCAGGCTTCCCAAAGGGAAAATTTGGGATTTCCTCCTCATTCCTAGGCTTCCAAAAAGGAAAATTTGGGATTTCCTCCTCATTCCCAGGCTGCCCAAAAGGAAATCTGGGAATTCCGGCGGGGGGGGAGGTCGAGATTTAGGGGAATTTTGGGGCTTCCAGTGGGAATTTTCGGAATCCAAATGCCCTGTGTTGGTTTTGGGGTCTGGGAGCTGCTGGTGCCGCAGGGATTTTGGGAATATCCCGGGAAGAATTTGGGGAAAGGGCGCTGGATGTGCTGCCTGTGCCCTCGGGGGCGCTGGGGACACGACTGGGGGCGCTGGGGACACAATTAAGGTCACCCCCCCTGTCCCAGGGCCCTGCCCGGCTCCCCGCGCATCCCAAAAATCCCATGGAATTCTCCCCTCCCTCCCTCCCTCCCCCGCGGCTGTTTTTGGGGATTTTTTGGGGTTTTTCCCGCGGTTTCCCAGGTGAGGAGGCAATTCCGGGAATCGTGGGCAGGGCAGGAGTGTTTCCTGGCGCGACGGGGGGACACGGAGGGGACAGAGGGGACACCGCAGGGGACAGAGGGGACACCGCAGGGGACAGAGGGGACACGGAGGGGACACCGCGGGGGACGGAGGGGACAGAGGGGACACGGAGGGGACACCGCAGGGGACAGAGGGGACAGAGGGGACACCGCCGGGGACATGGAGGGACAGAGGGGACACCGCGGGGGACGGAGGGGACACCGCGGGGGACGGAGGGGACAGAGGGGACACCGCCGGGGACATGGAGGGGACAGAGGGGACACCGCAGGGGACGGAGGGGACACGGAGGGGACAGAGGGGACACCGCCGGGGACATGGAGGGGACACGGAGGGGACAGAGGGGACACCGCCGGGGACACGGAGGGGACAGAGGGGACACGGAGGGGAGCGGGAAGCGGCCGGAGCTGCGGAGGGGAGGGGGAGGTGACAGCGGGAGGGGACAGCGGTGGGAGGGGACAGGAAGGTGATAGCGGGAGGGGACAGCGGCACGAGGGGACAGCGGGAGGTGACAGCGGCACGAGGGGACGCTGGCACAGGGCCTGTCCTGCGGGGGGGCAGCGTGCGGGGCTGACTCAGCGCTGACTCAGCGCTGGCACTGTGTCCCCCTTGTCCCCGTGCCCCTGTCCCTCCTGTCCCCAATATCCCCGTGTTCCTGTTGTCCCTGTCGCGTCCCTCCCATGTCCCCACCTTCCTGCCATCCCATCCCCACATCGCCTGTCGCTGTCCCCCCATGTCCCCCATGTCGCTGTCCCCCCATCCCAGCCCATCCACCCTTGATGTCCCCAAGGTCCCCGCTGTCCCTGATGTCCCCAAGGTCCCCAATGTCCCTGTCCCTCATCCCGCAGCGCTGTGACCTCCAAACCTCCCCAAGGCCGAAGGAAGCTCCCGACGTTCCCGACATTCCCGACGTTCCCGATGTCCCAAACCGTCCCACGACAAGGACAATCCCGGCGGGAATGACGGTGGAGGTGACACGGCTGGAGGACATCACGGGGACATTCCTGGTGTCCCAAGCCATCCCAGGCCAAGGACAATCCCAGCGGGAATGGCAGTGACATTGCCATGGGGAGGGGACTGTCACCTCTGCCATGGGGATGTGACACCCGCGGGGTGCAGAAGTGAAACCTCGTTGCCATGACACTGTCACCAGACTTTCCCCCTCTGGGGTCGATGGCCTGAGGGTGACAAGAGGTGACAGGGCTGGGTGTCACTCCCGGAGCGCCCAGAACCTCTGTAGGGAAAGGAAAACACCGGGACAGGGCAGTGGGGACACCTTGGGGACATCAGGGACCGTCCTGGGGACACCCTAGACCATCCTGGGGACATCAGGGATGTTCCCACGCTTCCAGCGGCGACAAAAATCCCCTGATGTCGAAAAGCGAAAGAACAGAGGAAGTGACACCCGCGGGTGACAGCAGCACCCAGCCACGGCCTCCGCAGCCACCCCCGGGTGACAGGCAGGTGACAACCGCGTCACGAGCCGGGGGGGTGGCAAATGGGGCTGGGGGCTCCAAGCAGAGCCCCCCCGATTGGGGACACACGGTGGGACCCCCGGCTGCCCGCGGTGGGGACAAAGGGACAGTAGGGATGTGACAAACGGGGTGGAAATCGCCGCGAGATGGGGCGGGAGGGGAAGAGGGGCAGGAAAATCGCCACATCCCGGGCCAGGGGACAGGGAAATTGTCGCGGGAGGGGTCGGAGCCATCCTCGGACAGCCCCGGACAGCCCCGGCCAGTCCATCCGAGCCGCGGCCGCCGTTACCGGAGCGTCCTGGCGAGAAGTCCCTGCAGCCCCGGAAATCCCCGGGGGCGGGACGGGCTGAACGCTTAAAGAGCGGAGCCGCGGGCGGGAGCGGCCGGGAGGCGACAGAGGGACAGCCCGAGGGACAGAGGGACTGACTGAGCGGGGCACTGAGCGGGGCGGAGGGCGCTGCCCAGCCAGGCTGACCCGAGACCCTGCGCGGCCCGGGGCTTCGGAGCCGAGAGACATCCGGTGGAGCCCCGAGGGAGCAACCGGAGAGCCGAACGGATCCGCGCCGAGGAGATCGAATTGATCAACCCGGAGAGATCGAATTGATCCATTCCGGTGCCCCCCGACAGCCTGAATCGATCCATCCCGGGGAGCCCGAATTGATCCGTCCCGGTGCCCCCGGAGAGCCCGACCGGACCTTTCCCCGCGAGCCTGGACTGACCGATCCCTGATCGCCCCTTGGATCCATCCCGATGCTCCCGGAGATCCCAAACTGACCCATCCCGGAGATCCCGACCGGACCTTTCCCGGTCCTCCCGGAGCTCCCGAACCGCCCCGGGCCGAGCTCCGGACCCGGAGCGGATCCACCGAGACCCTGAAAGCACCAACCGCACCCCAGACCGTCACCCCCCCGCCGCATCCCGGGGCACCGGGAGCCGCCGCGCCCGCCGGGATGGTTCACCCCGCGCTGCTGGCGCTGGCCCTGGGCACCCTGGGTGTCGTGGCAGGTGAGGGGACACGGCGGGTGGCACCGGGCGGGGGGGGAAACGGGGACTTGGCGACCCCCGGGGGTGTCGCAGGTGAGGGGACAGGGCGGGTGGCACCGGGCTGGGCGGGAAACGGGGACTTTGCGACCTCCGGGGGTGTCGTGGCACGTGTCCCTCTCGTGTCCCTCTCGTGTCCCTCTCGTGTCACCAGCCCGCGCGGCGCCACCAGGACCGGAGGTGGCACCGGATCCCCCCCGCCCCGGCCATCGCCCCCGCAGGGCGAGGAACGTTTTGTTTTTTCCTTGCGAAATCCATGGAGAAAGCGGGACTTTCCCTGCCTCCCTCCCTTCCTGCTCGGGCATTCCGGGAAAGGGCAGGACGGTTCCGCTCCGAAATCGCGGCGATTCCCGGAAATCCCCCCGGGCTCGGCGGGCGGTTCGGCCCGGGGGGCTCCCGAGGGGCTTCCTGCCCACCTCGAGGGGCTTTCTCAGCACTTTGGGGGTTTTCCCTCTGCGGTCTGGGGGGTTTTTCCTGCGTTTTGGGGGCTTTTTCCTGCGTTTTGGGGGCTTCCCGCTCACCTCGAGGAGTTTCCTCCGCATTTTGGGGGCTTCGTCTGCCTCCTGGGAGAGCTTCACCCCAATTTTGGGGTTTTTTTCTGCGTTTTTGGGGCTTCCCGCTCGTCTCGGGGGTTTCCTCTGCGTCCTGGGAGATCCTCACCCCAATTTTGGGGGCTTCTTCCCCACTCCGGTGCCCTCGGCTGTGGATGTTTTGCCTAGAAAACACCGAAATTCAGGGATGGGGATGACCTGGGAATCCCTTTGACCTTTTCCCCAACTTTTCCAGGAATTAGGATGACCAGGGGGTCCCTTTGACCTTTTTTCCCAATATTCCCAGGAATTGGGATAAGCCTGGAAATCCCCACGATCTTTTTTCCCCACATTCCCAGGAATTGGGACAAACCTGACAATCCCTTTGACTTTTTCCTCCAAAATTCCCAGGAATTCAGGGATGAGCCTAGGAATCCCTTTGACTTTTTTCTCCAAAATTCCCAGGAATTCAGGGATGACCTGGGGGTCACTTTGACCTTTCCCCCAACATTCCCAGGAACTGGGACAAACCTGGAAATCCCTTTGACCATTTCCCCCAAAATTCCCAGGAATTCAGGGATAACCTGGGGGTCACTTTGACCATTTCCCCCACATTTCCAGGAATTTGGATGAGCCTAGGAATCCCTTTGGCCATTTCCCCAAAATTCCCAGGAATTCAGGGATAACCTGGGGGTCACTCGGACCTTTTCCCGCCACATCCCCAGGAATTAGGATGACCTCGGGGTCACCACGGTGGCACAGGGGTGACCCAGGGGGTCCCCTTGACCTTCCCCTCCCCTTCCCCAGAAATGGGGACAAACCAGGGGTTTTCCCCCGGAATTCCAACTGCCCGGAATTCCAACCCCGGAATTCCAACCGCCCGGAATTCCAACCCCGCAATCCTCCCCGCAGGACAGCTGGACCCCTCGGCGGAGCTCTGGGCAGAGCCGGAGGTGCCGCTGGTGGAGCTGGGCGGCTCCGTGCGGCTGAAGCTCCACGCCAGGTGCGGCAGCTCGGAGCTCCGCGACTCTCCCGGCATGGAGACCCCGCTGACCAAGAGGGTGGTGGAGCAAAATCCGGGAGAGACAGTGCTGGATCTGCTCAACGTCACCGAGTGGAATTCCAGAAATCTGATCTTCCACACCTGCGAGAAGAGGGTGACGAAGCCGATCTCCGTGGTTGTCTACAGTGAGTTGGGAATTCCCGGCGGGAACGGCTGGGGAAGCTCCAGGATTGCCCAGTTCCACCCCAGGAATTTTATAGTGGTTTTACAAGGATTTGATACCGATTTTGTAGTGATTTTACAATGATTTTATGGTGATTTTATACTGATTCCATAGGGGGTTTATAGGGATTTTACAAGGAATTTCTACTGATTTTATGGTGATTCTGTAGAGATTTGATACTGATTCTACAGGGATTTTATAATGATTTTATAATGATTTTATAATGATTTTATAATGATTTTATAGAGGTTTTACACTGATTTTATAGGGATTTTGCAATGATTTTCTACTGATTTTATAATGACTTTATAGGGATTTTATACTGATTCTACAGGGATTTTATACTGATTTTACAATGATTTTACAATTATTTTATAGGGGTTTTCTACTGATTTTACAGGGATTTTGTAATGGTTTTCTACTGATTTTCTAATGACTTTATAGGGATTTTATAAGGATTTTATAGGGATTTTATAAGGATTTTAAAGGGATTTTATAGCTCAGCCCTTTCCCCCACACCCCCCAAGCTGCCCTCCATCCCATATTAACAATTAACATCACCACAATTAACATCACCACAGTTACCAACCCCTGACCCATCCCCTCCGTGTCCCCAGGCATCCCAGCTCCCAATCTGACCGCTTCCCGGCCGGACAGGTGGCACCTGTCCTGCTCCGTGCTTGTCACCGCTCCCCTGGGCAATGTCACTGTCACCCTGCGCAGCGGCGGTGACATCCTGGCCTCGCGGAGTGACCGAGGACTCAACCAGAGCCAGCCGGACAGTGTCCAGCTGAGCCATGAGTTCCCAGCCCGGCGCGAGGACCACGGGAAAAGTGTCACCTGCGAGGCGCAGCTGGCCGTGTCACCCAACCAGCCCCCCGTCAATGTCACCTCCGAGCCGTTCATCCTGGACCTCACAGGTGAGCTGAAACCGTCCTGCTCTTTTCCCCATTTTCCCACTGTTTTCCCCATTTTCACCCCATTTCCCCACTGTTTTCCCATTGTTTTCCCACTGTTTTCCCCCTTTGCCCCACTGTTTCCCCCCAATTTCCTCACTGTTTTCCCCATTTTCCCACTCTTTTTCTCCACTTTCCCTCCGTTTTCACCCCATTTTCCCATTGTTTCCCCACTGTTTTCCCAGTTTTCCCCATTTTCCCACTGCTTTCCCCCTTTTCCCGCTGCTTTTTTCCCCATTTTCCTGCCATTTCCCCCAATTTCCCCACTGTTTTCCCAGTTTTCCCCCAATTTCCCCACTGTTTTCCCCCTTTTCCCACTGTTTTCCCTCAATTTCCCACTGTTTTCCCCCATTTTCCCACTGTTTTCCCCATTTTCCCACTGTTTTCCCCATTTTCCCACTGTTTTCCCCATTTTCCCACTGTTTCCCCCCAATTTCCCATTGTTTTCCCCATTTTCCTGCCATTTCCCCCAATTTCCCACTGTTTTCCCACCATTTTCCCCCTTTTCCCACCGTTTTCCCCCATTGCCCCCATTTTCCTGCTCTTTCCCCCCATTTTCCTGCCATTTCCCCCCCGTTTCCCCCCCATTTCCCCACTGTTTCCCCCACAATTTCCCTATATCGATTTGAAAACAAACCAGTGGGAGATCACAAGTCAAGACTAAAATTAATGAGAAAAATTAACAATAAGTGCAACAACCCAAGGAAAAGCAGTGACACAGTCAGACACAACCTGACAGCCGGTCGGGGTGGTGGTGACAGTCCGGCTGAAGGTGACCTGCGAAGGTCTGGTGTCCAGCTGAAGGTCAGTGGTGGCTCTTGTTGGCTCTTTGATGGCTAATTAACACTTATCAGGGGTGAGTCATTAGCAGGAGATAACAGCTAATGATCCACAGCTGGTGGGAACAGAACTCTTAAATTCTATTTAAGAATTCTATTTAGATTTAATGTATTTAGATTGAAATTTAGGACATTCCCCATTTTCCTACTCTTTTCCCCATTTTTCCATTGTTACCCCAATTTCCCCGTAATTTTCTCCCAATTTCCCCATAAATTCCCCCATTTCCCGCCCCATCTCACCCTCTGTCCCTGTGTCCCTGTGTCCCTCTGTCCCCAGCTGACCCCTCTGTCCCTCTGTCCCTCTGTCCCCAGCTGACCCCTCTGTCCCTCTGTCCCTCTGTCCCCCAGCTGACCCCTCTGTCCCCAGCTGACCCCTCTGTCCCTCTGTCCCCAGCCCTCCCCGAAGGTCCCCAGCTGGACGTTCCGCAGCCCCAGGAGCTTGGGGTGCCATTCGGTGTCACCTGCACTGTCCGTCCCGATGTCACCGTGTCCGAATTCACCATCACCGCGTCCAACCGGAGCTTCCCGGTGACCCTGAGCCACGATGGTCACCAGGCCACCGCCGAGGTGACCCTGAGCCGGCCGGGCAGTGACACAGTGGCATGTGCTGTCCGAGTGGGTGGCGAGGAGAGACGGAGAGAGAAAACTGTCCAAGTGTTCTGTGAGTGACCGCGGCCAGAGTGACCGGTGTGGGGACAGGTGGCACTGGGGAGCGGGAGGTGGCACTGGGGAGCGGGAGGTGGCACCAGGAGGCACCAAACCCGCGGTGTCATCAAACCCCACAGTGTCACCAAACCCATGGTGTCATCAAACCCCACAGTGTCACCAAACCCAGAATGTCACCAAACCCCACAATGTCACCGAACCCAGAATGTCACCAAACCCAAAATGTCACCAAACCCACGGTGTCACCTCTGCCACCATCCCCACAGTGTCACCAAACCCAAAATGTCACCAAACCCATGGTGTCACCAACCCCACGGTGTCACTTCTGCCACCATCCCCACACTGTCACCAAACCCAAAATATCACCAAACCCATGGTGTCATCAGCCCCACATTGTCGCCAAACCCACGGTGTCACCTCTGCCACCAACCCCACAGTGTCACCATCCCCACGGTGTCACCAACCCCACACTGTCGCCAAACCCATGGTGTCACTAGCCTCACAGTGTCACCATCCCCACACTGTCACCATCCTCACACTGTCCCCTCTGTCACCGCAGATGTCCCCAAGCCTCTCCTGAGTGTCCCCAGCGCCCCTCTCGCCGCCGGCTCGGCGCTCAGCGGGAATTGCTCTCTGCCTCCCATGGCCACCAGGGACATCCGGCTGCGGATCCTCCGCGGTGACAAAGTCCTGGCGGCCTGGGGACAACCGCCGCTGTCCTTCCGCCTGGTGGCACACGAGGGTGACAATGGCACGGAGCTGAGCTGCGAGGCTGAGCTGCAAAACTACAGCAGAATTCCCAAAAGGAGCTCAGTGCAGATCGTTGTCCATGGTGAGAGATTTCCCGATGGAATTCCTCGTCCTTATCCCGGTTTTTCCTTGTCCTTATCCCAGCTTTTTCCCAGTCCTTATCCCAGTTTTTCCCAGTTCTTTTCCCGGCTTTTCCCATTCCTTTTCCCAGCTTTTCCTCCTCCTATTCCCGGCTTTTCCCAGTCCTTATCCCACTTTTCCCGCAGCCCGCCTGTGGCTGAACGACTCGGGCTGCCCTGGGCAGCAGAACTGGACGGAGGGGCAGCAGGAGGTGCTGCAGTGCCAGGCCAGGGGCAGAGCCGAGCCGCAGGTCAGATGTTCCAAGGACGGGAATTCCCTCACCGCCGGAATCCCATATCCTGCCAGCCGCAGCCACGCCGGGATTTACCTGTGCAGTGTCACCAACGCGCTGGGGACAGCCGAGCGCAATGTCACTGTCCATGTGCAGGGTGAGTCGGGGGTCCTGGGGGTCCTGGGGGGCTCAGGGCTCCTGGAGTTCTGGGGATCTTTGGGATCTTTGGGCTCCCAGAGGTCTTTGGGATATTTGGGTTCCTGGAGTTCTGGGGGTCTCGGGGATATTTCGGTTCCTGGTGTTCTCAGATCCCTCAAGGGTCCCTGGCGATGGCAGCCTCACCCCTCTGACCCCAATCCCATTTCCCGGCAGTTCCCGATCTCACCCCAATCCCCTTTCCCGGCAGCTCCCGATCCCTTCCCGCTGGTCCCGGTGCTGCTCGGTGTTGGACTCCCCGCGGTCGCCCTACTCACCGTCGCCGGGGTTTACCTCCTCCACCACCGCAACACCAAATTCGGGGAATATTGGCTCTGGAAGAAGCAGCGGCAGCCGGTGGAGATGAGACCCCTGCGGTAACCGGGAAGCTCCGCGGGAATTCCCAACGGATCCGGAGCTCCGCAGGCGGGAGAGGCGGTGGAGGGGCTGCGACCCCAATGCCGCGCCGAGGGGACAATGGCCTCGGGGACTGAGAGGACATCCGGACTGGGATGGACTGGGATGGACTGGGATGGTGAGATCCGGCCAGGCCCCGCCGTGGATCTGCAGGGATCGCTCGGGGATTCCTTCCACCCCTGCAGCTGCTTTTGGGGTGGCCGCGGTGGCGTTTTGGGATTTTGGGAGATGAGGAGCTGGAGTGAGGGATGGACAGATGGACAGATGGACAGACAGCACCGCAGAGGCTGGACAAGGTGCTGTGACTGTCCCACCAATAAAGGCTGGAGGTGACATCCGCTGGAATTCCGGGGGGTTTGTGGCACCCCGGGATGGGGAGTGGCACTGGCGGGTGACCGAGCTGTCCCTTGTCCCTCGTTCCGTGTCCTGTGCCGGGGTGGATCCAGGGGGGACATGGCAGGGGATTGTCCCGACCCGGCTGGGGACATCCCAAGGGACTGTCTCACCCCCATCCCGACCCGGCTGGGGACATCCCGGGTGTCCCTAGATTGTCCCACCCCCATCCCGACCCGGCTGGGGACATCCCGGCTGTCCCCCGATTGTCACACCCGGCTGGGGACATCCCGGATGTGCCACCCCACACTCGTGTCGCGCTCCCCCCGCCGCTCCAGGTGGTCCCGTCTGTCGCTGTCGCTTCGCCCCCCGGAGCCTCCCACGCGGGGAGGGGGCTGGGGGGCTTCGGGGAGGGTTGTGGGGTGGATTTGGGGCGGTTTTGGGGTGGATTTAGGGCGGTTTTGGGGTGGATTTAGGGCGGGTTTGGGGCGGTTCGGGGGGTTCGTGCAGCGCCGAGCGCCGGGCGGGGGTGGGGGGGATCGGGGGGGCTCGGCGTGGGCGGGGGGAGGAGCAGCCCCGCGGGACCGGCGGCGCGAGCGGCGGCGGAGGAGCTGCCTTCGGCCTCAGCCTCCTCTTCCTCCTCCTCTCCCTTCCCCATCCTCCTCTTCCTCCTCTTCCCCATCCCCATCCTCCTCCTCCTGCTCCTCCTGCTCCTCCGCTTCATCCCCATCCTCATCCTCCTCCCCCTCCCCATCCTCCTCCTCTCCCGCCCGCCCTCCCCCGCTTCATCCCCTCCCCTCCCTCCCCACCCTCATCCTCCTCTTCCTCACCACCTTCCCCTTCCTCACCCTCTTCATCCCCATCCTCCTCCTCCTCTCCCTCCCCTTCCCCCCATCCTCCCCGGCGGCTCCATCCTCCTCCTCGCTCCTTCCCCATCCTCCTCTTCCTCCCTCCTCCGCTCCATCCTCCTCCTCCTCCTCTTCCTCCCATCCTCCTCCTCCTCTCCCCATGGGGTCTCCCAGCTCTGCCACGCGGCTTTTGCCCCCCCTGGTTCTGGCGCTCGCAGGTAAAGGGGGAGGGGGCTGCGGGGGCTTCGGGGGTTTTTTTGGGGGGTCCAGAATGGGGAGGGGCGACTCGGAGAACCCCAAAAACCGGATGATTAATTGGGGAGGGGTGTGTCACCTGCATGTCCCAAAATCAGTAGGGACCCCTTAACTGGGGGGGGGACACGACCCTGGGGACCCCGGGGATGGAGGGGGGGAGTGGGATTGAGGGACACCCAGAGACCCCAAAACCACCAGAGACCCTTCGGGGTTCGGGGGGCACACAGGGACCCCCAGCCCAATATGGGGACCCTAAAACTGGGGGGGGGGTCACACCCAGAGACCCCAAAACCACAGTGACATTTAGGATTGGGGGGATTGGGGACACACGGGGGACACACTGAGACCCCCAGGACCCCAAAACCACAGTGACATTTAGGATTGGAGGGATTGGGGACACACGGGGGACACACGGGAACTCCCAGGAACCCAAACCACAGTGACTTCTAGGACTGGAGGGTTTGGGGACACACGGGGGACACACGGGGGACACACGGGAACCCCCAGGACCCCGGCAGTGGGTGGCAGGTCTCAGTCCGGGGCTCCCCCCAGCCGGAACCGGGGCGCTGCCCGTGCCGGGGGTCCCGCAGGGGTGGCCCGGGGCACCTTCACGGTGGCGGCCTGGCCGCGGGTGGCCGTGGTGGCCTTCGGGGGCTCGGTGGCCATCAACTGCAGCCGCAGCGCCTGCCCGGGGGACAACGCCACGCTGGGGCTCGAGACCCCCCTGGCCGCCACCCCCGGGCCCGGGGGGCTCCGCTGGCAGAGCTTCCGGCTGCACAACGTGTCCCTCTGGAGCCCCGGCGATGTCACCTGCTCGGGCCGCTGCGGCGACACCGAGGCCAACGCCAGCACCGGCGTCCTGGTATACCGTGAGTACCGGGCCGGGGAGGGCGCGGCGGGGACAGCCGGGGGACACGGCGGTGGCAGCCACCTCGTCCGCAGAGCTGCCCGAGCGGGTGTTCCTGGAGCCGGTGCCGCCGGTGGCAGTTGGGGACAGCAGGAACCTGACGTGCCACGTGCTGGAGGTGGCGCCGCTGCGGAACCTGACGGTGACTCTGCGGCGCGGCGCCGAAACGCTGCGCACCGAGAGCTTCGGCGACACCGAGGGCAGCGCCAGCGTGGCCGTGAGCCACCTGCTGACTGTCACCCGCGGCGACCACGGCCAGGAGGTGACCTGCCACGCCGAGCTGTCGCTGCGGCCGCACGGGCCGCTCTTCGCCCGCGCCGCCGCTCCCGTGACGCTCTCGGTGTTCGGTGAGTGCCGCCGGTGCTCCGGGCGGGGAGGGACGGCGGCGGGGTGGTGGCCTTGTCGCCATCCGCGGTGACCTCGCCGCCTCCGGTGACGCCGTGGCCCCACCGGTGAGGGTGTGGCCACCGGGATGCTCCCCCTGGTCCCCGTGCCATCGTGTCCTCTCCCGGTGCCACCGTGTCCCCACCCGGGCCTGGTGACGGTCTGGCCACCGGGATCTCCCCCCCGGCGCTGGGCCGTGTCCCCTCCCGGTGCCACCGTGTCCCCACAGCTCTCCCGGAGCCGCCGCAGCTCCAGGCTCCCTCCATCCTCGAGGTTGGCACCGCGGCCAACGCCAGCTGTCGCATCGCCGGCGCCTTCCCGGCCGGGGACATCCGTGTCACCACCGCGCTGGACCGGGAGGCGCTGAACGTCACGGTGGCGGTGGCCGGGGACACGGTGACTGCCACCACCGCGCTGTCGCCGCTCGGCCCGGGCCCGCGGGAGCTCAGCTGCACGGCCGCGGTGGCCACGGCGGCACGGACGGCGCGGCGGCAGCTCCACGTCTACCGTAAGGCGGCGGGGGGCGGCGGGGGGACCGCGGGACACCGAAACTCCCCGGGATCCACGGAGCTTTCCCGCAGGATTCCCGGCGCCCGGCCTGGAGCTGAGCCCCGCGGCGGCGGCGGCGGGCAGCGAGGTGACGGTGACATGTCGCATCGAGGCCACCGAGCCTCCGGCGGTGCGGCTGCAGCTCCGCGATGCCGAGGGCGCCGTGCTGGCCGAGGGGCCGCAGCCCCGGCTGGAGCTCCGCGTGCGCGCTCGGCGACACGACGACGGCCGCCAGTTCCGGTGCCGGGCCAGCCTGGCCGTCGGTGACACCGTGGTGACGAAGGACGCGGACGCGCGGCTGGAGGTGCTCTGTGAGTGTCGCGCCGGTCGCTGTCCCCTCCCGCTGCGCCGCCGCAGCTCCCGGCATTCCCAACGTCCCTTTTTCCCAGATCTTCCCGAAATCCCGGCCGGCGGCTGTCCCGGTAACCGCACGTGGGTTCGGGGAGCGCGGGAAGCGCTGTCGTGCCGCGCCACCGGCAATCCCCCGCCCACCGTGCTGTGCGGCCGCGACGGTGTCACCGTGGCCACCGGCGAGCCCCAGCTGGTCACCCGCGCCCGCGCCGGGACCTACGTGTGCAACGCCACCAACGCGCTGGGGACGCGCAGCCGCCGCGTCACCGTCCGCGTGGAGTGTGAGTGGCGCAGGGGACGCCGCCGCGGGGGGTTGTGTCCCCTCGGTGGCCGCGGGGGGTTGTGTCCCCTCGGTGGCCGCGGCGGTGACCGGATGTCCTCCGTTGTCCCCCCAAAGATGAGCCCACGCTGTCCGAGTCGGGCTGTCCGGAGCGCCGCGTCTGGGTGGAGGGACAGCGGCGGGAGCTGCACTGTCGCGCCGATGGGGACCCTCCGCCCAGCACGCGCTGTGCCCGCGATGGTGGCACTCACCACGGTGACACCCGCGATGGTGGCACTCACCACGGCGACACCCGCGATGGTGGCACTCGCCACGGCGACACCCGCGATGGTGGCACTCGCCACGGTGACACCCAGCACGGTGACACTCACCACAGCGCGGTCAGCCGTGGCCGGAGCGGCCGCCTGGTCACTCGGGCTGACGGTGGCCGCTACGTGTGCAGAGCCACCAACCGGCACGGGGTGGCCGTGCGGAGCGTCGTTGTCACCGTGGAGTGTGAGTGACGGGAGGGACAGCGCGGGGGTGGCACCGGGGTGGGGATGTGGCAGGGACCGGGGGTGGCAGGGATGGCACCGGGAGGTGGCAGGGATGGCACCAGGATGGCACCGGGAGGTGGCAGGGATGGCACCAGGGATCTGGTGGTGCCAGGGATGTCACATCCACGCCATCTGGTGACTGCCGAGCTGTGCCAGGGATGGATGGCGCTGGGGTTGGGATGGGGCGGAGCTGGAATTGCTTCCCCAGCCGGGAATGCCGCGGCTGTGCTCGGGGCGATCCCGGTTGGTCCCGGTTGGTCCCGGTTGATCCCGGGGGGTCCTGGTGGGCGAGCGGGGGTCACCCGGTACCGTTTCCCCTCCCGCCGCCTCCAGACCGCCCGAGCATCGGCGAGCGCGGCTGCCCCGAGCGGCGGCTGTGGCTGGAGGGGACAGCGGCGGAACTGCGCTGCGCCGCCACCGGCAATCCCCCGCCCCGCGTCACCTGCGCCAGGCTGGGCGACAGCCGCGACATCGCCACGGTCAGCCCCAATGTCACCCGAGCCGAGCCGGGCGACAGCCGCGATCCCCAGGCCGCTCCCAATGTCACTAGCGCCGAGCAGGGCGACAGCCACGACCCTCAGGCCACCGCCAATGCCACCCACGGCGAGCTGGGCGACAGCCAGGACCTGCCCCAGGCCACCGCCAATGTCACCCGCGCCCACGCTGGCACCTACCAGTGCCGAGCCACCAACGCCCACGGCTCCGCCGTCCGCAATGTCACCGTCGCCGTCGAGTGTGAGTGCGGGGAGCGATTTTGGGGGGAGAAAGGGGGTTTGGGTTAATCGCAAGCCGCTGTCACCTCGTCCCAGACGGCCCCGCCGGTGTCACCCTCCGCGTCCTGCCCTCCGCCAACGTCACCCGCGGCGGTGGCTTCACGGTGGACTGCGGCGCCGAGGGAATGCCAGCGCCCACCTACAGCTGGGCAGTGCCCGCCGCGCCCAACCTGCGCCTGGCCGCCGACAACCGCTCGGTCACTGTCACCGCCGCCACCACGGCCAACCGCGGCGTGTACACCTGCACGGCCAGCAACCGGCACGGCCGGCGAGCCGGGAGCGTCGTGGTGCGGGTGGACGGTGAGCCGGGCGGGAACCGGGCGGGACTCACCGGTGTCACCTTTCCCGGTGTCACCCTTCCCGGTGTCACCTTTCCCGGTGTCACCGCGCCCCTCCCGCCCCGCAGAGAGCTGGCTGGTGGTGCTGGTGGCGCTGGGCGCTCTGGGCGCTGTCACCGCGCTGGGGCTGGCGGTGGCCGGTGGCTACTACCTGAAGACCACGGCGTGCAAGAAGGGCGAGTACAACGTGCGCGACGCCGAGGGCTCCGAGGCCGCCTGTCTGCACCGGCAGCGCGACAACCGCGCCGAGGTGTTCGGCATCCAGCTGACCCAGCCCTGAGCGGCGCTGTCCCCTCCCTGCTGGGGACACCCCAAAAAACTGCTCCCGGGGGGGTTTTGGGGGTTGGAGGATGAGGGTGACGAGGGTTTCTCTCCAAAGCCGAGGGGTTACCGCGGGGGGGATTTGGCTTCCAGCTCAGCCAGGCATCCTCATCCTCATCCTCCTCCTCCTCCTCATCCTCATCCTCATCCTCATCCTCATCCTCATCCCCATCCCCATCCTCATCCCCATCCTCGTCCCCATCCCCATCCTCATCCTCATCCCCATCCCAGGGAGGTTTGGGGTCCCCAAAGACCCCCCCGCCCCGAATTTGGGGTGGTTTTGGGGTGTTTTTGGGGGGTTCAACATCCAGGACACCGCGGGTTCCTCCAAGGCCGCCTGTTGGCACAGCCTGGCTGGGGAGGGGGTTTTGGGGTCCCCATCGCCCCCCGCTCGGTCCCAAGGGGATTTTTTGGGGGGTTTTTAAGGATTTGGGAGGAAAACTCCCGAAACTCAGGGCTGGGTGCTCCGGGGGGCCGCGGGGGTCAGGCTGGCTCTGCCCGGGGGACAAAGCGACACCCAATAAACGATCCCGTTCTGACGGGAAGCCACCACCCCGCTGTCCCCGAGCCCTGTCCCGTTGTCCCCAACTCGGCCAGGCTCGGGAATCCCCACCTTGTCCCCAAGCCCCACTCCTCGCCCCCAGCCCTCCCCAAGGACCCCCATCTTGTCCCTGTCCCCCAAATTCCCCCCCAGTGTCACTGCTGTCCCCCCCAAAGCGGGTGACACAGCGACACCGAGCTGCCACCGCCACCAGGACATTTAATGGCTCCCAAGGCACCCCGGGACATTGCCACCAACACCGCCACCAGCACCGTCACCCTGCCGCCGTCGGGTCCTCGCTGTCACCTCCCTGTCCCGCCGGCCGGCTGGGACATTGGGGACATCGCGGGCACTGCGGCGTCCCGCTCTTGCCGGGGATGTTCCAACACCACCGGCACCGCACGCGGTACTTCCGGTACCTGCGGAGAGCCCTGCGGTCACCCTGCGGCCCCGGCATGTCCCCGAGGTGTCCCCGGGGCTGCCTTTGTCCCTCACCTGATGCCACACGCGTTGCACAGCACTGTCCCACCCTCGGCCGTGCGCCACATGGGGGTTCGGCGGGTCTTGCAGGACGTGCAGCGTTTGGGTCCTGCGGGGAACCCCAAACCCCAAACCCCGGCGACGTTGGGTGACACGGGGGTGACACAGATCCCCCCGAGCCCGGGGACAGAGCCGGTGACACCCGGTGACACCCCAGACCCAATCTTACCCTTGGACACTGCGGTGTCGTCGTCGGAGCTGCAGCTCGCTCGGCTCCGGGTGGCAATCCTGGGGAGAGGGAGAGTCAGGGGGGGTGCGGGACCCCCGTGGGGACATTGGGGACACCGCTGGGATCCCCCCGGGATGGGAATCCTCACCGGGCATGGGGAATCCAAATGGGGAATCCACCCGGGAATGGGGAATCCAAATGGGAATCCACCCGGGAATGGGGAATCCAAATGGGAATCCACCCGGGAATGAGGAATCCTCTCCAAAGGTCTCTGCCGTGGGACAGGCAGGGACACCCGGACAGAGGGACAGGACAGGGGCAGGGCTGAGGGTCCCCAGAAGTGTCCCCGGTGTCCCGGCCAAAGCCCCCCGGGCCGGTCGGTACCTGTGGCCGCGGGCGGTGACGAGCAGGCGACAATCCTCGGTGTCACCGGCGGGGAACGCCAGGCGCATCCGGAGTGTCACCCCGCGGAACGAGGAGTCCCGGGGGTCTGCACCGCGCTGGGGCAGCGCCTGCTTGCGCCGCCGTGCGCTCCCGGTGCCGCTCCCGGTGCTGCTGTCACTCCCGGTGCCGCTCCCGGTGCTGCTGTCACTCCCGGTGCCGCTGCCGGTGCCGCTGCCGGTGCCACTGTCAGTCCCGGGGCTGGTCCCGGTGCTACTGTCACTCCCGGTGCCTCTCCCGGTACTGCTCGCGGTGCCTCTCCCGGTGCCACTGTCAGTTCCGGTGCTGTTGTCACTCCCGGTGCTGCTCCCGGTGCCGCTGTCAGTCCCGGTGCTCGCCCCGCTGTCACTGCCGGTGCTACTCCCGGTGCCGTTGTCACTCCCGGTGCTGCTCCCCGTGCTGCTGTCACCCCCGGTGCTCGCCCCACTGTCACTCCCGGTGCCTCTCCCGGTGCCACTGTCACTCCCGGTGCAGCTGACAGCCCCAGTGCCAGCTCCCCTGTCACTCCCGGTGCCGCTGTCACTCCCGGTGCTCGCCCCGCTGTCACTCCCGGTGCCACCGGCCAACAGCTGGCACTGCAGGTTGATGAGGCTCAGGACGTCGGGGCTCCCGGGGGGCACGCCAGGGACCCCGGTGGACTCGGTGAGGGCGGCGGGAGGCGGCGGGGAGGATCCCGGGGGGCTCAGCAGCTGCACGGCCTCCTGCAGGAAACCGAGACTCTCCCCCGGCGGGCTCGGGGGGCTCCGGGGCGGCGGGGGGAGCTCCGGGCTGTCCGGCCTGACCGGGGGACACCGTTAGGGCTCGGGGCGGGGAGCTGGGGACATGGGGACACCCGCGGTGCCTCCCCTCCGGCCCCGGTGCTCCCGGTGTCCCCGACGGGACCATTCCCTATCCCGGTGTCCCAAGCAGGAACAGTCCCGGTTGTCCCCCCGGTACCCCAATTCCCCTCCGCTTTCCCTCGTTCTCCCCCGTTTCCCCCCCGGTTCCCCGGGCAGATGGAGGTCCCGGTACCCCAATTCCCCTCCGCTTTCCCCCCCGGTTCCCCGGGCAGATGGAGGTCCCGGTACCCCGATTCCTCCCCGCCTCTCCAGCACCGGTACTCCCGGTATGATCACCGCCGCTCCCCCGAGCCCCCGGCGGTTCCCAGCCCCGTTCACACCTGCGGGGCGCGGCGGCCGCGGCTCCCCCGGTACCGGGCGGCGGCAGGAGCCGCCAGGGCTCGGGCTCGAGGCAGAGCAGCCGCTGGAGCAGCGAGAAGTCGGGGAGCTCCTCCCGGAGAAACAGCGGCCGCTCGCCCATCCCCGCCGGAGCGCAGCGGCACCGGGAGAGCCTTTAACGGGATCCACCTGCCGAGCGGCTGGGCGGGGCGGCGGCGCAGGTGGGACAGGAGTCACCCCGAATTGGGGCTGGGGGCGCCCAGCTGGGGCAGAGACCCCCAGGGGGGGACAGAGACCCCCAGAGGGGGACAGAGACCCCCAGGGTGGGACAGGGACACCCCAAAGGGGGACAGAGACACCCAGAGGGGGACAGGGACATCCCAGAGGGGACAGAGAGCCCCAGAGGGGGACAGAGACCCCCAAAGAGGGACAGGGACACCCCCAGGGTGGGACAGGGACACCCCAGAGGGGGACAGAGACACCCCAGAGGGGACAGGACCCCCCAAGGATGAGACAAGACCCTCGCCCCCTCCCAAAAAGAAGACCTCAAGAGCAGCAAATGAGACAAATCAGTTATTAATGACCCAACGCTCATTATCCCAAATCCAGACCCCTGGGAATGGGGGTGTCACCCTGTCACCCCCCCGGGGTTGGACCCTCACCCTCCTGGGGGGTTTGGGGACACACAAAGCAACTTGGGGACAAAACAACAGGGGACAAAGTCACCCCCGAATTTGGGGGTGACCTCCACCGGGGGGGGGTTTGATTTATTTTTGGCGGGGGGTCCCCCTTCCCTGGAGGGCCCGGGGGGTCGGGGGCGCCCCCCCCGCGGTCAGTGGGGTTTGGGGACATGTCCATCCACGTAGAAGTTGCGGGTGACCCTGGGCAGGGTGATGAGAGCTCCCTCCAGCGCGGGGCTCAGCAGCACCTGGCAGCCCAGCCGCGAGTTCTCCTGCAGCAGCGGCGCCTGGTCCAGCAGGTCCTCCTCCCTGCAACACCGGGGTTTGGGGTCCTGGGGGTTTGGGGTCCTGGGGGTTTGGGGATCCCCGGGGGGTTTGGGGGTCCCTGGGCTGGGGGTTCCCGAGGGGGTTTGGGGGATTTTCGGGGGGTTTGGGGATTCCCGGGGGGTTTAGGGACCCCTGGGTTGGGGGCACGAGGAGGTTTGGGGTCCCCTGGGTTGGGGGTTCCCCGGGGGGTTTGGGGGGATCCTCGCGCGGTTTGGGGGTCCTCTGGGGGTTTGGGGATCCCCGTGGGGTTTGGGGGTCCCTGAGTTGGGGCTTCCTGGGAGGTTTTTGGGGATCCCCGCGGGGTTTTTGGGGATTCCCAGGGGGTTTGGGGGTTCCGGAGGGAATTTGGGGATCCCCCGGGCTGGAGGATCCCGAGGGATTTGGGGTTCCGGGATTCTGGGGTCCCAGGGGGGATTTTGGGGTCCCAGGGGGGATTTTGGGGTCCCGCTGTCCTCACCGCTCGTCCGGAGGCGGCAGGCGGCTCAGGTGCGGCTCGCTGATGTAGACGTGACACGTGGAGCAAGCCAGGGAGGCTTCGCAGGCACCTGCGGGACACCGGCAGCCGCCGGTAGTACCGGGAAGCCCCTGGGAACCGCCGCCAGCACCGGGACAACCTCCCCGTTACCACCGGGACACCCGCCGGTAGTACCGGGACAGCCACCGTTAACAGCGGGACTTCCTGTCAGTCCCGGGACCTCCGAATGTGCTCCTCCAGCCCGGTTCCCGGTCCCGGTCCCGATCCCTCTCCCGTTCCCGTTCCCTCTCCCGTTCCCGGTTCGCACCCTCGAGCTCCAGCCCGTGCCGCTGCGCCAGGTGCAGCACGTTGTCGCCGACCCTGCCGCGCACCGGCACCTGCCGCCCCTCGCGGTCCACGAACACGACGTTAACCCTGCGGAGAGCGGCGGGAGGGGAACGGGACACGCCGGGCTCAGCAGCGGCTCCCGGCAGCCGGCCCGCCGCCCCGGGAGGGTGGCCGCGATACCCACACGGCCGCCTCGGGCTGCTCGGCCGCGGAGCCGCTGAGGCTGCGGGAGACACCGCGGAGCAGCCGCCGCGCCACCGAGCCGCCGCCGAGCGCCGCCATGGGCGCCGCCATGTTGGGCGACACGTGACCCAGCCACGTGACCCGGAGAAGGGGCGTGGCCAGTGCAGCACCAAAACAGACAGTGGGCGTGGCTAGAGCGGAGTGGGCGTGGCCAAGGCGGGAGACGTCATCCAGTCCGCGGGTGGGCGGGGCTAGACCCGGAAGTGGGCGTGGCCGCGCAGGGCGTTGTGGCGCGAATGGTTTTTGGGGAGAATTGGGAGGATTTTGGGGCTGCGGAGCGATTTTGGGGGTCAGGATTCCCTTCTGCCGGGGGAGGGGAGGTTCTGGGGGCGTCTGTGGGTCATTTATGGGGTCAGGGGGGCTTTGGGGACACAGCAACCCTCCCTGGCCCTGTGGGGTGGAGCAGATTTTGGGGTTTTTTGGGGAAACAATTGGGTTTTCCCCCAAATCGAGAGCGAGGCAGAAAGGATGGAACCACCCCGAAATACAGAAATGCAGAAACGACCCCAAAATGCAGAAATGACCCCAAAATGCAGAAATGATGAAATGACCCCAAAATGCAGAAATGACCCCAAAATCCAGAAATGCAGAAATTACCCCAAAATCCAGAAATTATGAAACGACCCCAAAATCTAGAAATAAAGAAACGACCCCAAAATGCAGAAATGAAGAAACGACCCAAAAATCCAGAAATTACCCCAAAATGCAGAAATGATGAAATGACCCCAAAATCCCAAAATGCAGAAATGACCCCAAAACGACCCCAAAACACCCCAGAAAGGAGCAAAGGGCAGCACTGATATAAATAGAACTTTATTTCGGGGAGGAAGGTGAGGGGTGGGAGGACACAGCCCCCCCCTGACCCCCCAGCAAATCCAGACAGTAAAAACAGGGAGAAGCAAATCCTGGGAAAATCCCCCAAATTTGGGAAAAAGGGGAAAATCCCCGGAAAGGGAGGAAGTTTAAAAAAATCAGAGTTAAAGTAAAAATGCCGATTTTACCCCCAAAAAGGTGTAAACCAGCGAGAGCTCCAGTTGCTAAAAAAAGGGGAAAAGGTGAAAAAAAGGGGAAAATTTAAAAAAATCCCAAAGGGGTGAAATGTGTGAGGAGGGGAGGTGGGAAATCCCAAATTGGGGAGATCCCAAAAAAGGGGGAGATCCCAAAATAAGGGGAGAGACCCCAAAATTGGGAAAACCCCAAAATTGGGGATATCCCAAAATCAAGGGAAATCCCAAAAAAAGGGGAGATCCCAAAATTTGGGAGACTCCAAAATCAAGGGCAGACCCCAAAATAAGGAGACATCCCAAAATAAGGGGAGACCCCAAAGTTGGGAAAACCCCAGAATTTGGGAGACCCCAAAATAATTGGGAAAACCCCAAAATCAAGGAGAGACCCCAAAATTTGGGAAAACCCGCCAGAAAGAAGAGGGAAACTCCCCAAAATGGGGGAAAAAACCCCAAAAAAAGAGGGAGGATCACCCCAAAAAGGGACTGGAGACCCCAAAATTTGGGGAGAAATCCCCCAAAAGCAGCAGGTTAAGGCAGGGAGGGTTTTTGGGAACTCCCAGTTGCTGCTCCGGGGAGGAAGGAGGAAAAAAAAAAAACCCAAAATTTGGGGAGAAGCTCCAAAAAAACCCCAAAATTCAAGGTTTGCACGACATGGAATCCAAACCCTAAAATCACTCCAACACCTCCCAAAAAACCCCAAAAACCAACCAAAGGGGATGAAAACATTACAAAAATAAAGCAAAACCAACCTGGGTTTGTACAACATTTACAGGGTGGGGAGAGTTTGGGGTGATTTCCCCTAAAATCTCATTTTTCCCCTAAAATCTCAATTTTTCCCCTAAAATCTCCATTTTTTCCCCCTAAAATCTCAATTTTTCCCCTCAAATCTCCATTTTTTCCCCCTAAAATCTCCATTTTTCCCCTCAAATCTCCATTTTTTCCCTAAAATCTCCATTTTCCCCCCTAAAATCTCAATTTTCCCCCCTAAAATCTCAATTTTCCCCCTAAAATCTCAATTTTTTCCCTAAAATCTCCATTTTTCCCTAAATCTCCACTTTTCCCCCTAAAATCTCATTTTTTCCCCCCAAACTCTCATTTTTTCCCCTAAAATCTCAATTTTCTCCCTAAAATCTCCATTTTTCCCCTAAAATCTCCATTTTTTCCCCTAAAATCTCCATTTTTCCCCTAAAAATCTCCATTTTTCCCCTAAAACCTCAATTTTTCCCCCAAACTCTCAATTTTTCCCTAAAATCTCTTTTTCCCCCTCAAACCTCATTTTTCCCCTAAAATCTCAATTTTTCCCCCCCAAACTCTCAATGTTTTTCCCTAAAATCTCTTTTTTTCCCCCTAAACGCTCATTATTTCCCCTCAAATCCCATTTTTTCCCCTCAAACCTCAATCTTTTCCCCTCAAATCCCATTTTTTTCCCCTAAAAATCTCAATTTTTCCCCCTCAAACCTCAATTTTCCCCCCCCAAACTCCCATTTTTCCCCCTAAACTCTCTTTTTTCCCCATTTATTCCCCTAGAAGATCCTCTTTCTCTTGAGGTACGAGTCGGCATAGTGTCCCCCCAGCCCCTGCGAGTGCTGTCCCACATAGCAGCCCTCGGGGCTCGGCTCGGGCGACGGCAGCAGCTGCGAGAAAACTCGTTTTTGGCCACCCAGAGGTGTCTGGAGAGAGAAAATCAGATTTAGGGAGATTCCTGTGGGGCTTTGGAAAAGGAAAATATGGATTTGTTTTTAGGGAGGTTTGGGAAAGGAAATGATGAATTTTTTGTAATTGAAATGGAAATAAATGTAATAATAAATAGATATATTTTCGTATAAATAATAGAAATATGAATAAATTTTATCAATATAAAATACTTATAAATATATATATTATATATATATATATTTATATTTATATATATATATATATATATTTATTTATTTATAAGTAACACAAAAAAATATGGATTTTTTAGGGAGGTTCCCGTGGGGTTTTGAGGGAGGATTTGGGGGTTTTTGGAAATTGGAAATATTGATTTTTAGGGAGGTTCCTGTGGGGTTTGCCAAGGGAAAAATGGGATTTGTGTTTAGGGAGGATTTGGGGAGGTTTGGGAAAGGAAATTATTCATTTTTTATAATTAATATATAAATAAATGTAATAATAAATAGATCTATTTTTGTATAAATAATGGAAATATGAATAAATTTTTTAAACATAAAATACATAGAATTATATAAATATGTATTTATAAATAATATTAAAAATTATTCATATTTTAGGGAGGTGTCAGTGGGGTTTTGAGGGAGGATTTGGGGATGTTGGAAAATGGAAATATTCAGATTTAGGAAGGTCCTGGTGGGGCTTTTGAAAAGAAAAATGGGATTTTTTTAGGGAGATTTGGGAAAGGAAATGATGAATTTTTGATAATTGAAATAGAAATAAATATATATAAATATAATAAGAAATAAATATGTTTTCATAAAAATAGTATAAATATAAATAAATTTTATCAATATAAAATATTTATAAATATATGTATCATATATATATATATATATTTGTTTATAAGTAATATAAAAATTATTCATTTTTGGGAGGTTCCCGTGGGGTTTGCCAAAGAGAAAAATGGGATTTGTGTTTAGGGAGGATTTGGGGAGGTTTGGGAAAGGAAATTATTAATTTTTTATAATTAATATATAAATAAATGTAATAATAAATAGATGTATTTTTGTATAAATAATGGAAATATGAATAAATTTTTTAAACATAAAATACATAGAAATATATAAATATGTATTTATAAATAATATTAAAAATTATTCATTTTTTAGGGAGGTGGCAGTGGGGTTTTGAGGGAGGATTTGGGGGTTTTTGGAAAATGGAAATATTGATTTTTAGGAAGGTCCTGGTGGGGCTATGGAAAAGGAAAATATGGATTTTTTTTAGGGAGGTTTGGGAAAGGAAATGATGAATTTTTTATAATTGAAATAGAAATAAATATATATAAATATAATAAGAAATAAATATGTTTTCATAAAAATAGTATAAATATAAATAAATTTTATCAATATAAAATATTTATAAATATATGTATCATATATATATATATATATTTATTTATTTATAAGTAATATAAAAAATTATTCATTTTTAGGGAGATTCCTGTGGGCTTTGCCAAGAGAAAAATGGGATTTGTGTTTAGGGAGGATTTGGGGAGGTTTGGGAAAGGAAATTATTCTTTTTTTATAATTGAAATGGAAATAAATATATATAAATAATGTAATAAATATATATTTGTATAAATATAAATACAAATAAATTTTATAAATATAAAATATTTATAAATATATACATATATAGATTTATTTCTATAAATATTTATATATAAATATGTATATATTTATTGTTTTGTAGAAATAAATATATAAATATATATTTACAAATATAAATATAAAAATTATTCCTTTATGGAGTTCCTGGTGGTATTTCAGGGAGGATTTGGGGAGGTTTGGAAAATGAAAATATGAATTTTTATGGAGTTCCTGTGGGGTTTTGGGGGAATTTGGGGGTTTTTGGTACCTTCAGGTGAGAGTTTGGAGGAGCCAAGGTGAGGATGGAGTCAGAGCTCGGCGAGATCCCAACGGGCTGCAGGGAAATTTGGGGAAAAAATGGAGATTTTGGGGGGAAATCAGGGATTTGGGGAAAATCAGGATTTGGGGAAAATCAGGATTTGGGGAAAAATGGAGATTTGGGGAAAATCAGGGATTTGGGGGAAAATGGAGATATTTGAAGGAAAAAATTGGAGGTTTGGGATGAAAATTTAGGGATTTAAGGGAAAAATTGGAGGTTTGGGATGGGAATGTAGGGATTTAGGGGAAAAAAGGGAGGTTTGGGATGGAAATTTAGGGATTAAGTGAAAATTTGAGGTTTGGGATGAAAATCCAGGGATTTAAGGGAAAAATTGGAAGTTTGGGATGGGAATTTAGGGATTTAGGGAAAAATGGGAGGTTTGGGGTAAAAAATGAGGTATTTGAAGGAAAAAATTGGAGGTTTGGGATGGAAATTTAGGGATTTAAGGGAAAAGTTGGGAGGTTTGGGATAAAAATTTAGGCATTTAAGGGAAATAAAGGGCATGGAATTGGGGAATTTGGGGATTTAAGGAAATAAAGGGAATGAAATTGGGGAATGTGGGGATTTAAGGGAAAAAGGGGATGCAATTGGGGAATTTTGGGGGAATTTTTGGGGAATTTGGGGGATTTTTGGGAATTTTTGGAGAACTTTGGGGGAATTTTTTTGGGGAATTTTGTGGAATTTTTTTGGGGAATTTGGGGAATTTTTGGGGGAATTTTGGGGGAATTTGTGGGGATTTTTTGGGGAATTTTTGGGGGAATTTTGGGGCATTTTTGGGGGAATTTTTGGGGGAATTTTTTTGAATTTTGGGAATTTTTGGGGCATTTTTGGGGGAATTTTTGGGGGATTTTTGGGGAATTTTTGGGGCATTTTTGGGGCATTTTTGGGGGAATGTCTGACCTTGCTGAGGTGGCTCTGCTGCAGCCCAGCCTGGAGGCCACTGGTGAAGTAGGAATTGGGAGATCCTGAGAGGAAGGGAGGAGCTGGAGGTGCCAAAGTGCTCCTGTCAGCCTGCAGGGAGAGCACAGGGCTGGGGAGGGGCTGGAAATACCCCAGTGCCCCCCAAAAACCAAAACTGGGGCTGGAAATGCCCCATTGCCCCAAAATAGGGGCTGGAAATACCCCACTGTGCCCCAAATAGGGGCTGGAAATGCCCCATTGTGCCCCAAAAACTGAATAGGGGCTGGAAATGCCCCATTGCCCCCAAAATAGGGGCTGGAAATACCCCAGTGCCCCCAAAAAACCAAAACAGGGGCTGGAAATGCCCCATTGCCCCCAAAATAGGGGCTGGAAATACCCCAGTGCCCCCCAAAAACCAAAACTGGGGCTGGAAATGCCCCATTGTGCCCCCAAAATAGGGGCTGGAAATGCCCCATTGCCCCCCAGAAATGCCCCATTGCCCCCCAGAAATGCCCCATTGCCCCCCAGAAATGCCCCATTGCCCCCAAACTGGGCTGGAAATGCCCCACTGCCCCCCAAACCAGAGGAGTTGTTACCTTGTGCCTGCTGGGACCGAAGCTGCCCAGGATGGAGCTGCAGTGCTCTCGGGTTTGGGGGAAAATCCGAGATCCCAAATCCTGCTGGGGGAATCGGGGTGGTTGGAAGGGGAAATCCCCAAATTTTGGGGGAAAATGAGGGGTTAGAGAGGAGAACTCCCCAAATTTTTGGGGAAAATGAGAGTTAGAGGAGGGAAAATCCCAAATTTTTGGGGAAAGTGAGGGGTTAGAGATGGGAAAAATCTCAAATTCCTGCGGAAAATGAGGATTAGAGGAGGAAAAATCTCAAATTTTGGGGGAAAATGAGGGTTAGAAGATGGAGAATCCCAAATTCTCATGGAAAATCCCAAATTCCAATGGAAAATGAGGAGTTAGAGAGGAGAAATCCCCAAATTTTTGGGGAAAATGAGGAGTTTGGGGGGAAATTCCCAAATTCCCGGGGAAAATAAGGGTTAGAGGGGGAAAAACCCCAAATTTTTGGGGAAAATGAGGGATTAGAGGATGGAAAATCCCAAATTCCTGGGGGAAATGAGGAGCTGGGGGGGGAATCCCAAATTTCCGGGGAAAATTCCAAATTCCCATGGAAAATGAGGAGTTAGAGAGGAAAAATCCCCAAATTTTTTTGGAAAACGAGGATTTTGGGGTTTTTTTCACCTCAATTCCTGTGAAAAAAAGGGAGTTTGGGGTGTAAAAAAACCCAAAAAATCCAATTTTCATCCCAAAATTCCTCACCGGCTGGAATTCCAAGGCGAAGGCGTCGGGCTGGGGGAGCAGGGGGTCAGCAGGGGGGAGCCTGGGGGTCCCCAAAACTCCAGGTTTGCCCTTAAATCCTTTTCCTGGGAGATCAGGGATTGGTTCAAAACAGGGAAATCCACCCAAAAATGGGGAAATTCCCCAAAAAATGGGGAAATTCCCCCCAAAAAATGGGGAAATTCCCCAAAAAAAAGGGGAAATTCCCAAAAAAAAGGGGAAATTCCCCCCCAAAAAATGGGGAAATTCCCAAAATAAAAGGGATTTTTTGGAGCTTACCTGGCAGGAGGCTCTGGAGGTTCAGGTAAGGATTGAGAGGAATCTTCAGATCTTTGGGGGGCTCACCTAGGAGAGAGACCTGCGGGGGATTTTGGGGATTTTTGGGTTTTTTGGGGGTCCTGGAGGAGGTCAAGAAGGGTTTGGGGGAATTTCAGAGGGATTTGGGGGTCCTGGAGAGGTTTGGGGGAATCTGGGGGCTGCAGGGAGCTCCCAAAATTTGGGTTTCCCATCCCAGAATTTGGAGATCCCATCCCAGAATTTGGAGATCCCATGCTGGAATTTGAGGGTCCCATCCCAAAATTTGAGGATCCCATCCCAGAATTTGGGTTCCCATCCCGAAATTTTGGATTCCCACCCCAAAATTTGGAGATCCCACCCTGGAATTCGTGGATCCCATGCCAGAATTTGGAGTTCCCACCCCAAAATTTTAAGATCCCACCCCAAAATTTGGAGTTCCCACCCCAGAATTCGAGGTTCTCATCCCAGAATTTGAAGATCCCACCCCAGAATTCGGGTTTCCCACCCCAGAATTTGGAGTTCCCACCCCAGAATTTTAAGATCCCACCCCAAAATTCGGGTTTCCCACCCCAAAATTCGGGTTTCCCACCCCAGAATTCGGGTTTCCCACCCCAGAATTTGGATTCCCACCCTGGAATTTGAGGATCCCATGCCAGAATTTTGGATTCCCACCCCAGAATTCAAGGATCCCACCCCAGAATTCGGGTTTCCCACCCCAAAATCCCAATTCCCACCCCAAAATCCGTCGCTCCTCACCGCGGCAGCTCCAGCTGTGCTCTCGCCCTGCTTGGATTTGGGAACAGCTCCCAGTGCTGACCCCAATCCCGACCCCAATCCCGATCCCAGTGCTGATCCCAACCCCGAGGCTGCTCCTGCTGCTCCCAGCGCTGCCTTTTCCCGCTCTGAGCCCACCTGGGCCAGGAAGGACGCCAGAGCCACGTGGCCAGAGGGCAGAATTGGGGACTTGCCGTGGCCCTGGGCCATGTCACCCGCCAAGGGACCACCTGGAAAACGGAAATTGGGGTTGGGTTTTCCTGAGTTTGGGGTTGGGGGAATTCCCAGAAGGGGTTTTGGGGGAATTCCCCCCAAAAAAATGCATTTTTGGGGCTGCAGGAGCTCTGAAAGAACAGGGAAAGTGCTTGAAATGAAGGGGAAAATATGAGGGAAGTGGTTTGGGGGGAAATGAGGAAACCTGGATCTGCTTTTTCCAACCTGGATCCACCTTTTCCCACCTGAATTTCCCTTTTCCCACCTGAATCCTCCTTTTCCCACTTGAATTTCCCTTTTCCCACCCAAATCCCCCTTTTCCCTCCTGAATTTCCCTTTTCCCACCCAAATCCTCCTTTTCCCTCCTGAATTTCCCTTTTCCCACCCAAATCCTCCTTTTCCCACCTGGAAAACCCAACCCCAGCTCCCTCCATCCCTCCCCACAGAGCTTTCCCATCCCCAAAATCCCATTCCAGGGGGAAATCCCCTCGTCCCCAGGCCCAGGTGTGCCGAAATTCCGGGTTTACCTGAGGGAATTTCCCCCAGGAGCTTCCCAGGGGGCTGGGCTGGGGCGCTGGCCAGAGCCAGAGCGCTCAGCGGGGAGTCGCCCAGAATTCCTGGTTTCTGGAAGAGGAAAAAGAGGAAAAAACACCTGGAATTGTCCATGGGAACTTTGGGATGGCGGAGAAAAGCTCCAAAGGCACCAGAAAAACTCCAAATGGTGGAATTCCAGAGCCATCCAGGGATGCCAGGAGGGATTGGGGATCTCTTTTCCCACCCCTTTTTCCCAACTTTTCCCAGTGCAGCATTACTGGGATGACTGGGATGGAAAAAGGGTTTGGTTCTCCTTGTTGGACCCAAACCTGGGGCTGTGGGAACTGGGAATTCCCAAAAAAATGCCTTCTGGGGGCTGCAGGAACAGGGAGAAAGGCTGGAAAATCGGGAAAAACACTCAAAAAGAGGGAAAAGCCAAACGGGAAGAGGTTTGGGAAGTGCAGCAGGGAAGATTGAACTCCTCTTTTTGCTCTGGAAAAACACAGATTTGGGAATTCCTGGTGAGGAGAAAAGCTGGGAAAGAGCCTGGAGACCCTGAGCTCGAAATCAGTGTGGGAATTCCTGGATCTCTGTGGGAATTCCTGCATCCCTGTGGGAATTCCTGGATTCCTTGTGGAAACTCCAGGGAATTCCAGGGAATTCCAGGATCCCTGTGGGAATTCTTGGATCTCTGTGGGAACTCTGGGATCCCAGTGGGAATTCCAGGGAATTCCAGCCTACCTGGGATTCCCTGTGGAAACTCCAGGATCCCTGTGGGAATTCCAGAGAATTCCAGGGAATTCTGGGATCCCTGTGGGAATTGCAGGGAACTCCAGCCTACCTGGGATTCCCTGTGGGAATTCCTGGATCCCCGTGGGAGTTGCAGGGAATTCCAGGGAATTCCTGCATCCCAGTGGGTATTCCATGGAACTGCAGCCTACCTGGGATCCCTGTGGGAATTCCTGGATCCCTGTGGAAACTCCAGGGAATTCCAGGGAATTCCTGCATCCCAGTGGGAATTCCAGGGAATCCCAGGGAGTTCCATGGAACTGCAGCCTACCTGTGCCGGGCTGTGCAGCGCCAGCTGGAGCAGAGCCGTGGACAGAGCCGGGTTGGTGACCAGGGGCAGGGAGGGAGCAGCGCCCAGAATTCCTGCTGGGGAGAGGAGGCAGAGGAAGCTCCAGGAGTGGCAGGAAGAGGACAAACTCTGGAATTTCCCTCTGGAATTTTTCCCCAGCTTACCCTGCTTGCCGTGGAGCAGAGGGTTGAGCAGGAGCTGCAGGGAGGCAGGGTTGCCCAGGCTGGTGAGGATCTGCAGGATGTTGGGCTCGGGGAGGAGTCCCTTCCCACGGTTCAGAGCCTTGGAAAAGTGGGAAAAGCAGGGAAAAGGGATGGTTTAGCAGGAAAACGGAGGGGGTTTGGGGTTTTGCTCCTGGAACCGTTCCCAGGATGATCCCAATTCCCAAAGATCAGGGAGATCAGCCCTCCCTCCCAGCACAGAGTGATTTTGGCAACCAGCAGCATTCCTGCTGGGAATTTCACAGGAATTTGTTCCACCCTGCCGGAACCTGGGCAGAGTTTTGGGTCAGAAAAGGGAATTTTTGGGCCTGGGAAGGAGAGCTACAGATTGCTGCTCCGTGGGGAATGTCCTGAGCAGGACTGGCGAGGTTGGGAAGGGCAGGAGGAGGAGGAGGATGAAGATGAAAATGAGGATGGAAATGAGGATGAAGATGAGGATGAAGATGAAGGTGAGGATAAAGACTAGAATGAGAATGAGGATGAGGATGGAAAATGAAGAGGAGGAAGATGAGGGTGAGGATGAGAATGAGTCTGGGGATGAGGATGAGGATGGAGAATGAGGATGAAAAAGAGGATGAAGATGAGGATGAAAATGAGAATGAAAATGGAGAATGAAGATGAGGATCAGGATGAGGATGAAAATGAGGAACATGATGAGGATGAAGAATGAGGATGAGAAAAAGGATGAGAATGAGAATGAAGATGAGGAACAGGATGAGGATGAAGAATGAGGATGAGGATGAAGATGAGGATGAAAATGAGAATGGAGAATGAGGACGAAGATGAGGATTAGGATGAGAGTAAAGATAAGGATGAGGACGAGAACGAGGATAAGGATGAGGACGAGCATGGAGAATGAGAACGAAGCTGAGGATGAAGATAAATATGAGGATAAACATGCTGAAGAGCATGAAGGTGATGATGAGGAGGAGGATGAAGAGCAGGCTCACCGTGGCCTGGGCGGCGATGAGCGCAGCCAGCATGCTCCTGCCGGGCGGCCCAGGGGCGCAGAAGGAAACTCGGATGTGATTCCCAGCCAGGGGAAATCCATCCATGGCCTGCTGGACTCGCTCAGCCTCCTCGGGGGACTCAAACTCCAGCACAGCAAAGCCCTTGAGCTGCCCGTCCTGCCCGTAGGCCAGCTGGGGATGAGGGGGAAAGAGGGAAAATGTATCACTGACATCCAAATCCAGCTGAGGACAGGGAAAAGGGGGAAAAGTCCATCCCAGACACCCAAATCCAGCTGGGAATAGGGAAAAATGTATCCCTGACACCCAAATCCAGCTGGGAATAGGGAAAGGGGGAAAATGCATCACTGACATCCAAATCCAGCTGGGAACAGGGAAAGGGGAAAATGTATCCCAGACACCCAAATCCAGCTGGGAACGAGGGGAAAATCCATCCCAGACACCCAAATCCAGCACAAACCCACAGCCTTCATCTCCAAATTGCTCTTCCTAAATTCCTCCTCCATCCCTAAATCCTTCCACCGTCTCTAAATCCTTCCCTCATCCCCAAATCCATCCCTCATCTCCAAATCTCTCCAGTCTTCCTAAATCTCTTCCCCATCTCCAAATCCAACCTCCTTTCCTAAATCCTTCCTCCATCCCCATATCCATCTTCCATCCTTAAATCCTTCTCTGACCCCAAACACCTCCCAAATCCCCAAACCTCTCCCAGATCTCCAAATCCCTCCTCCATCCCCAAAGCCCTTCCAACTCCCAAATCCTTCCATTCTCCGCAAACCCAAAACTCTCCCAAATCCCCAAACCCCTCCCTGACCCCAAACCCCAAATCCCAGCTTCCTCACCCCAAACCCCAACTCCCTAACCCCAACTCCCAACTCCCTAACCCCAACTCCCTGACCCCAAACCCCATCTCCCTGACCCCAAATCCCTCACCCCACACCCCTCCCTCACCCCAAACCCCAAATCCCAGCTTCTTCACCCCAAACCCCAACTCCAACTCCCAAATCCCAAACCCCAGCTCCCTCACCCCAAACCCCATCTCCCTCACCCCAAAACCCTCCCAAGACCCTCCCTGACCCCAAACCCCTTCTCCCTGTCCCCAAATCCCTCACCCCACACCCCTCCCTCACCCCAAACCCCAGCTCCCTGACCCCAAACCCCAAACCCCAGCTCCTCATCCCAACCCCAAACCCCTCCCAAGACCCTCCCTGATCCCAAACCCCATCTCCCCAAACCCCAACTCCCTGCCCCCAAACCCCATCTCCCTGTCCCAAACCCCAAACCCCATCTCCCTGTCCCCAAATCCCAAATCCCATCTCCTGCCCCCAAACCCCAAACCCCATCTCCCTGCCCCCAAAACCCCAAATCCCAGCTTCCTCACCCCCAAGGCCAACTCCAACTCCCAAATCCCAAACCCCATCTCCCTGACCCCAAACCCCATCTCCCAAACCCCAGCTCCCTGCCCCTAACCCCAACTCCCTGTCCCCAAACCCCATCTCCCTCACCCCCAAAACCCTCCCAAGACCCTCCCTGACCCCAAACCCCAAACCCCATCTCCCAACCCCAAACCCCATCTCCCAACCCCAAACCCCATCTCCCAAACCCCAACCCTAAACCCCATCTCCCAACCCCAAACCCCATCTCCCTGCCCCAAACCCCATCTCCCAAACCCCAAAACCCCATCTTCCCAGCCCCAAACCCAAACCCCATCTCCCTCACCCCAAACCAAAATCCCAAACCCCATCTCCTCACCCTAAACCCCAAACCCCTCCCTGACCCCAAACCCCCTCCCTGTCCCCAACCCCAAACCCCATCTCCCCAAACCCCATCTCCCAACCCCAAACCCAAACCCCATCTCCCCAAACCCCATCTCCCTGACCCCAAACCCCAAACCCCATCTCCCAACCCCAAACCCAAACCCCATCTCCCTGCCCCAAACCCCATCTCCCTGTCCCCAGCCCCAAACCCCAAACCCCAAACCCCACCTGGCAGAAGGTGGGCGCGCACGTCTCGGCCGCCACCCTGCGGAGCTGCTCGGCGTCGGCGAAGCCGTGCGGCAGTTTGTCCACGCAGAGGCAGCGCGAGTGCAGCAGCTCCGCGCCCAGCTGCGAGGCGTCCGTCCAGTGCACGTACAGCGCCCGGGTGCCCAGCTGCCTGCCCAGCAGCTCCGACTTGGCCCTGGCCGCCGAGTCCTTCTTCATGAACTCCACGAAGCCGTAGCCCTTGGAGTGCCCCGAGGCGCGGCTGTACACCAGGAAGCAGCGCTCCAGGTTGCCGAAGGGCCGGACGAGCTCCTCGAACTGCTGCTGCGTGAGGAGGCGCGGCAGGTTGGCCACGCAGAGCACGGCGTCCGTGGGCTGCAGCTGCACGCGGAGCTCCCTGTCGCGGAGCTTGGAGCCGTGGAACTGCCGGATGGCCGAGTCTGCCTGCTCCGCGTTGAGGAGCGTGATGAAGGCTGAGGAGGAGGAGGAGGAGGAGAGGTGGAGAGAGGTTGCGTGTGGTTGGAGGTGGGGAGGGTTGGATATGGATTTTTGAGGGGTTGGGATTAGGGGGGAAAGGGGTTGGAAAGGGGAAACTTCCCTGGAGAAAGGAGGTTGGAAAGGGGAAATTTCCCTGGAGAAAGGAGATTTGGAAAAGAGAAGTATTCGTGGAGAAACAGAGGTTGGAAAGGGGAAATTTCCCTGGAAAAACAGGGGCTGGAAATGGAAGAATTCCTGGAAAAAGCAGGGTTGGAAAGGGGAAATTTCCCTGGAAAAAGGGGATTTGGAAAAGGAATGGATTCATGGAGACAGGGTTACTGGAGCTATGGAACTGCCAGATGGCTGAGTCTGCCTGGTCGGCGTTGAGAAGGGTGATGAAGGCTGAGGAGGAGGAGGAGAGGAGAGGTTGGAGGTGGATTTTGGAGGGTTGGGATTAGGGGGGCAAAGGGGTTGGGAAGGGGAAATTTCCCTGGAGAAAGGGGGGTTGGAAAAGGAAAGGATTCCTGGAGAAATGGAGGTTGGAAAGGGGAAACTTCCCTGGAAAAACGGGGATTGGAAATGGAAGAATTCCTGGAAAAAGGGGGGTTGGAAAGGGGAAATTTCCCTGGAGAAAGGGGATTTGGAAAAGGAAAGGATCCCTGGAAGAAGAGGGTTGGAAATGGAAAGATTCCTGGAGAAAGAGTGGCTGGAAAAGGGGAAAAAATTCCTGGAAAAAGGGTGGTTGGAAAAGGGAAACTTCAGTGGAAAAAGAGGAGTTGGAAAGGGGAAGAATTCCTGGGAAAAGGAGGTTTGGAAAGGGAAAATTTCCCTGGAAAAAGGGGGATTGGAAAGGGAAAGGATTCCTGGAGAAAGAGTAGTTGGAAAAGGCAAAGGATTCCTGGAAAAAGAGGGTTGGAAAAGGGAAACTTCACTGGGAGGAGTTGGAAAGGGGAAGAATTCCTGGAAAAAGGAAGTTTGGAAAAGGAAAGGATCCCTGGAGAAAGAGGGGTTGGAAAAAGGGAACTTCCTGGAAAAAAAAGGGTTGGAAAGGGGAAATTTCCCTGGAAAAAGGAGGTTGGAAAGGGGAAATTTCCCTGGAAAAAGGAGGTTGGAAAGGGGAAATTTCCCTGGGAAAAGGAGGTTGGAAAGGGGAAATTTCCCTGGGAAAAGGAGGTTGGAAAGGGGAAATTTCCCTGGGAAAAGGAGGTTTGCAAAAGGAAAGGATTCCTGGAAAAGAGGGTTTGGAATGGGAAAAGATCCCTGGAGGAGCTTGGAAAGGAGGAACTTGGGAAAGGAAATCTCAGGAAAATACAGGATTTGGGGTGGAAAAGCATCCCTGGGTGGGGCTGGGGAGGGAACTGGAAAAGTTGTTTATTTTTAAGGAGTCAGGGAGAAAAAACTCCCAGAATTCTGGAATTCCTCACCTGTCCCTTTGTATTTGTCCACGAAGCAGTATTTGAGCTCATAGTCCTTCAGCAGCTCGTGGACATCCTGGGGAAACAGAGAGATTGCTGTGGGAATGAGGTTTGGGATGAGGAGGTTGGGGAAGAAATTTAAACCAAAAAACCCCAAAATCAAAAAGAAACAAACAAACAAAAAAAAAAAACCCCAAAAAAACCCACAAAACAAAACTAAAAGCAAGCAAAAAAACCCCCAAAAACAGAAATAAAAAATCACAAACCCACAAAAAACAAACAAAAAAAAAAAAAACAAAAAACAAACAAAAAAAAACCCCCAAAAAACCAAAACAAACAAAACAAAAGTGGTGGAATTTCAGTAGGAATTTAAATATGAAAACAAGGAGGAACTGCCCTGTCCCCTGCCAGTGTCCCTGGGAAAAAGGAAAGGGAAAAAGGGGAAAAAAGGGAAAAAGGGGAAAAAGGGGAAAGGGAAAAAAGGGAAAAATGGAAAAAGGGGAAAAGGGGAAAAGGGGAAAAAAGGGAAAAGAAAAAGGGAAAAAAAGGAGAAAAAAGGAAAAAAGAGAAAAAAAGGAAAAAAGTAAAAAAAAGTAAAAAAGGAAAAAAAGGGAATAAAAGAAGGGAAAAAGGGGAAAAGAAAGAAGGGGAAAAAGGGAAAAAAAGAAGGGGAAAAAAGGGAAAAAAGGGAAAAGAAGGGAAAAAAGGGAAAAGGGGAAAAAAGGGAAAAAAAGGGAAAAAAAGGGAAAAAAGGGAAAAAAAGGAAAAAAAGGAAAAAAAAAAGGGGGAAAAAAGGGAAACGGGGACAAGGGAAAAGGGAAAAAAGGGGAAAAAAAGGGAAAAATGGAAAAAAAAGGGGAAAAAAAGGGGAAAAAAAGGGGAAAAAAAAAGAGAAAAAGGAAAACACAGCCAGTCGGAGGTTGTCTGGGAATTGCAGCCTTTGGGATTTGGCGATTGCAGGAGAAGCTTTTGGGGATTTGGGATGTGGAGAGAGAGAGAGAGAGAGGGAAGGTCGGGATGGAGCTCAGGAGCTCGGGGAGAACCAAATCCCAAATCCCAAATCCCAAATCCCAATCAATCCCAGTCACTCTCGGGATCTCGCTCTCTGCATTCCCAGCATCCAAGGGCAGCCGTTATCCCCATCGGTTATCCCGTTATCCCAGCCCGTTATCCCGGTCAATCCCAGCCCGCTATCCCGGTCCGTTATCCTGGACAGTCATTCCGCTCCGTTCTCCCGCTCCAGCCCGTTCTCCCGCTTCGCTATCCCAGCCCGTTATCCCGCTCAGTTCTCCCGTTCTCCCGGGATCAGCTCTACCGCCTCAGCCCGTTATCCCGCTCCGTTCTCCCGCTCCAGCCCGTTATCCCAGCCCGTTATCCCGGTCAGTTCTCCCGGGATCAGCTCTACCGGCTCAGCCCGTTATCCCGCTCCAGCCCGTTATCCCGGTCAGTTATCCCACTCCAGCCCGCTCTCCCAGGCCGTTCTCCCGGTCAGCTATCCCGGTCAGTTCTCCCGCTCCGCTATCCCGCTCCGCTCTCCCTCTCCGCTCTCCCGGCTCAGCCCGTTATCCCGCTCCGTTATCCCGCTCAGTTATCCCGGTCCGTTATCCCGCTCCGCTCTCCCGGCTCAGCCCCGCTCCCGCTCCCGCTCCCCTCTCAGCCCACTCCCGGTGCCGTTCCCGCCCTCACCGCCGCACTCCCGTTCCCCTCCCGCTCCCCGCTCCGCTCACCTGGTTGCTCACGTCCGCCGGTAAGCCGCGGATCAGCACCTTCCGCCGGTTGCGGAACTGCCGCGCGCTGTGCTCCAGGCGGCTCCGCACCTCGGCGGCGTCCAGCGGCGGCAGCTCCTCCTCGGGAGCGCGGCCCGGCCCGGCCGGAGGCTCCGTCCCGGCAGCAGGCCCGGCGCCAGGCCCGGCTCCGCTCACCGACACCGCCGCCGCCATACCGGCCCCGCCGCCGCCCGCCGCGCCAACAAGCCGCCCGCTGATTGGAGGAGAGCTTCCCCCGGAGTATCGGCGGCGGGGATTGGGCGGTGAGGGAAAACACGGCGGATGAGACAGCGGCTGGGATTGGGCGGGAGGGCGGGTTGGTTGTGTCCGCGGCTGGGATTGGGCGGCGGAGGGCGAGCCCTAAGATGGCGGGCTGCGATTGGTTGGTTCCGTCAGACCTTCGATCCCCAAACATCCCTATAGAGAATCCTAAAATCCCCTAAAGGGAATTTAACCATCCGAGAGAATTTAAACACCTTAAAGAGACTTTAAACCATCCCGTAGAGACCTTGAACACCTGTAGAGACCTGAAACACCCTAGAGAGAATCCTAAAATCCCCTAGAGAGACTTGAACCATCCCTTTAGAGACCTTAAACATCCTATGGAGAATCCTAAAATCCCCTGGAGAGAATTTAAACACCTTATAGAGACATTAAACCATCCTGTAGTGACCTTAAACATCCCATAGAGACCCCAAACCATCCTATGGAGACCTAAAATCCCCTACAGAGACCCCAAACCATCCCTGTAGAGAATCTTAAAATCCCCTATAGAGAATTTAACCATCCTAGAGAATTTAAACACCTTAAAGAGACCTTAAACCATCCTATAGAGATCTTAAACACCCTATAGAGAATCCTAAAATCCTCTAGAGAGAATTTAAACATCCTAGAGAGACATTGAACACCTTATAGGGACTTTAAATACCTTATAGAGACCCTTAAACACCTTATGGAGACATGAAACACCTATAGAGACTTTAAACATCCCTTTAGAGACCCCAAACATCCTATAGAGACCTGAAACATCCCATAGAGACCTTAAACACCCTATAGAGTATCCTAAAATCCCCTAGAGAGAATTTAAACACCTTATAGAGAACCTTAAACACCCTATGGTGACCTTAAACATCCCATAGAGACCTTAAACCTCCTATAGAGACCTGAAACACCTTATAGAGACCTGAAAGATCCTATAGAGACTTTAAACATCCTAGAGAGACCCCAAACATCCTACAGAGACCCCAAACATCCTATAGAGACCTAAAATCCCCTACAGAGACCCCAAACCATCCCTGTAGAGACATTAAACACCCTATAGGGACCTGAAACATCCCATAGAGAATCCTAAAATCCCCTAGAGACTTTAAACACCTTACAGGGACTTTAACTATGCTATAGAGACTTTAAACACCCTATAGAGAACTTAAACATCCTATAGAGATATTAAACACCATATAGAGAACCTGAAAGATCCTACAGAGACCCCAAACCATCCCTACAGGGACCTTAACCATCCCATAGAGACCTGAAACACCTTATGGAGACCTGAAAGATCCTAGAGAGACATTAAACATCCTACAGAAACCTTAAACACCTTATAGAGATCTTAAATATCCTATAGAGACCTGAAACATCCTATAGAGACCTGAAAGATCCTACAGAGACTTTAAACATCCTATAGAGACCCCAAATATCCTATAGAGACCCCAAACCATCCCTATAGAGACCTTAAATACCCTTTCGAGACCTTAACCATCCCACAGAGACCTGAAACACCTTATAGAGACCCCAAAGATCCTATAGAGACCCCAAAGATCCTATAGAGACCCCAAAGATCCTATAGAGACCCCAAACACCCTATAGAGACCCCAAACATCCCATAGAGACCCCAAACATCCCATAGAGACCCCAAACATCCTATAGAGACCCCAAACATCCTATAGAGACCCCAAACCATCCCTACAGGGACCTTAACCATCCCATAGAGACCTGAAACACCTTATGGAGACCTGAAAGATCCCACAGAGACCCCAAAGATCCTATAGAGACCCCAAAGATCCTATAGAGACCCCAAACATCCCATAAAGACCCCAAACATCCTATAGAGACCCCAAACCATCCCTACAGGGACCTTAACCATCCCATAGAGACCTGAAACACCTTACAGAGACCTGAAAGATCCTACAGAGACCCCAAACACCCTATAGAGACCCCAAATATCCTACAGAGACCCCAAACATCCCATAAAGACCCCAAACATCCCATAGAGACCCCAAACATCCTATAGAAACCCCAAACATCCCCTACAGATCCCCTCCTGCCCCAAAACAGCAGCCAGGCAGCTTTTCCATCCTTTATTTGGATCCCAAAATCCCCAAAAACCCCAAATCCCTCAGGAGCCCCAAAGCCTCCCCCAGAAACCCCAAATCAATGGGATTTCCCCAAAAAACCCCAAATCAATGGGATTTCCCCCAAAAAACCCCAAATCCAGGGGATTTCCCCCAAATCAATGGGATTTCCCCAAAAACCCCAAATCAATGGGATTTCCCCCAAATCCAGGGGATTTCCCCAAACCCAGGGGATTTCCCCCAAAACCCCAAATCAATGGGATTTCCCCCAAAACCCCAAATCCAGGGGATTTCCCCCAAATCCAGGGGATTTCCCCAAAAAACCCCAAATCCATGGGATTTCCCCAAAACCCCAAATCCAGGGGATTTCCCCCAAACCAGGGGATTTCCCAAAAACCCCAAATCCACGGGATTTCCCCAAAACCCCAAACCCAGGGGATTTCCCCAAATCCCAGCCGGGGAGGGAATAAATAACAGGGATTTGGGGTTGGAATTTGGGGATCAACCCAAAATCCCATAAAGTGCCACAGTCTGGGTTTTGGTTTTTGCAGAATTCCCGTTGTTTGGGAGGAGAAAAAAACCCCAAATGTCGTTCACAGTGTTTGGTGGGAGAGGGAATTGGGAATTTGGGGGGAAATTGGGAATTTTGGGGGGGAAAATCAGGAATTTTGGAGGGAAAAATCAGGAATTTTGGGGAAAAATCTGGAATTTTGGGGGAAAAATCCGGAATTTTGTGGGGAAAAATCCAGAAATTTGGGAAAATTGGAATTTGGGGGAAAATTGGGAATTTTGAAAAATCGAATTTTGAAAAAAATCGGGAATTTTGGGGGAAAACTCAGATTTTTGGGGGAAACTCAATTTTTTGGGGAAAACTCAGTTTGGGGAAAACTCAGTTTTTTGGGGGGAAAACTCAGTTTTTTTGGGGGAAAACTCAGGTTTTTGGGGGAAAACTCAGGTTTTTGGGGGGAAAACTCAGGTTTTTTGGGGTCTCTCCCCTCCTGCAGGGTTTTTTTGGGTTCCCCAGCCCATCCTGTGGGGTTTTTTTGGGGTTTTTGGGGTTTTTCCCTAGCAGAGGCTGAAGACAGAGGCAGCCTGAGCTCTGTACTTGAGCTGGAAGTTCCTCAGGATGGGGATGAGGTTGGCAAAGGTTGGTCTGAAGGAAGCTTCAGCTTGCCAGCAGTTCTTCAGCAGCTGGTACAGCTGGGGGAAGGGGGAAAAACCCAAATTTTCCATCATTTTTCCCCATTTTTCCCAATTTCCCCCCATTTTTCCCCAATTTTTTCCCAATTTTTCCCCTATTTCCCCTGATTTTTCCTCAATTTTTTCCCAATTTTCCCCAATTTGCCATATTTTTTCCCCAAATTTTCACCCAATTTCCCCTCAGTTTCCCCCATTTTTTCCCCAAATTTCCCCCTATTTTCCCCCAAAATTTCCCCAATTATTTCACCAATTTTCCATATTTTTCCCAAATTTTTCCCCAATTTTCCCCCATTTTCCCCAATTTTTGCCCAATTTTCCTCAAATTTTCCCCAATTTTCTCCAATTTTTCCCTATTTTTCCCCAATTTTTCCCCTATTTCCCCCGATTTTTCCCCAATTTTTTCCCAACTTTTCCCCAATTTTCCCCAATTTCCCACAATTTTCCCCCAAATTTTCCCCAAATTTTCCCCATTTTTTCCCAATTTCCCCCAATTTTTCCCAAATTTTCCCTGATTTTCCCCAATTTTCCCCATTTTCCCTCAAATTTTCCCCAAATTTCCCCCATTTTCCCCCAATTTTCACCCAATTTCCCCTCAGTTTCCCCAATTTTCCCCAAATTTTTCCCCAATTTTCCCCAAATTTCCCCCAAATTTTCCCCAAATTTCCCCAAATTTTCCCCATTTCCCCCAAATTTTCCCATTTTTCCCCAATTTTTCCCCACTTTCCCCTCAATTTTTCCCCAAATTTTTTTCCCCATTTTCTCCCAATTTCCCCACCTCACAGGGACAGTCCCTGGGCATTGGCAATCTCCTCCCTCTCTCCAGCAGCTCAATCAGCCTCAGCACTGTCATCTGGCCCTGCGTGGCTCCAATCATCTCCAGGAATTTCTGCCAAAAAGGGGAAAAAACCCCAAAAATGGGAATTTTTGTGTGGGTGTTTGGGGGAGGGAAGAATTCCTGGGAAAAGAGGGATGGGAAAGGGAAATTTCCCTGGAAAAGGGTTGGGAAAAGGGAAATTTCCCTTTAAAAAGGGGATTTGGGAAGGGGAAGAATTCCTGGAGAAAAGGGTTTTGGAAATGGGAAATTTCCCTGGGAAAAGAGGGGTTGGAAAGGGGAAATTTCCCTGGAAAAAGGGTCAGGAAGGGGAAATTTCCCTGGCAAAGGGATTTTTGGGAAGGATTCTTGAACAAAGGGGGATTGGAAAGGGGAAATTTCCCTGGAAAAGGGGATTTTGGGAAGGAGACATTTCCCTGGAAAAGGGATTTTTGGGAAAGGGGAGATTTCCCTGGCAAAGGGTCAGGAAAGGGAAATTTCCCTGGAAAAGGGGATTTTTGGGAAGGATTCCTGAACAAAGGGGGTTGGGAAGGGGAAATTTCCCTGGAAAGGGGTCAGGAACAGGAAATTTCCCTGGAAAAGGGGATTTTGGGAAGGGGAAATTCCCCTGGAAAAGGGGATTTGGAAAGGGGAGACTTCCCTGGAAAAAGGGATTTTGGGAAGAATTCCTGACCAAAGGGGTTTTGGGAAGGGGAAATTCCCCTGGAAAAGGGGATTTGGAAAGGGGAGATTTCCCTGGAAAAGGGTCAGGAAGGGGAAATTCCCCTGGAAAAGGGGATTTTTTGGAAGAATTCCTGACCAAAGGGGGATCGGAAAGGGGAAATTTCCCTGGCCAAGGGGATTTGGGAAGGGGAAATTTCCCTGGAAAAGGGATTTTTGGGAAAGGGGAGATTTCCCTGGAAAAGGGGTCAGGAAGAGGAAATTCCCCTGAAAAAGGGGATTTGGAAAGGGGAAATTCCCCTGGAAAAGGGTCAGGAAGAGGAGATTCCCCTGGAAAGGGATTTTTGGCAGCAGCACTCACGGCGGGCGGGGAGCTCGCGGGGTCGCAGCGCGTCAGCAGCTCGAACAGAGTGACCCCGAAGGACCAAACGTCCGACGAGAAGTAGAATTTGCACTCCTTGAGGCACTCTGGGGCGTACCTGGGCCAAATCCGGGGAATTTGGGATTGTGGGGAAGGGATTGGCAGCCAGGTGTGCCCAAATCATCCCCAATTTCATCCCAAATTTACCCTGAATTTCACCCCAAATCCCCAATTTCGTCCCCAATTTCGCCCCCGAATTTCATCCCCAATCAAATTAAATTCATCCTGAATTTAACCCCAAATGCCAAATTTCACATCAAAATTTTATCCCAAATTCCATCCCGAATTTCACCCCAAATTTTACCCCAAATTAAATCCCAAATTTCACCCCAAATTTCATCCCGAATCAAGTATTTCATCCCAAATTTAACCCCAAATGCCACAATTTCATCCCCAAATTTTATCCCGAATTTCACCCCAAATTTCACCCCCAATCCCAAATTTTATCCTGAATTCCATCCCAAATTTCCCCCCAAATCCCAAATTTCATCCCAAATTTCATCCCCAAATTTCATCCCCAAATTCCATCCCGAATTTCACCCCAAATCCCAAATTTTATCCCCAATTACATCCCAAATCCCGAATTTCACCCCAAATCCCAAATTTTACCCCAAATTCCATCCCGAATTTCCCCCCAAATCCCAAATTTTACCCCAAATTCCATCCCGAATTTCACACCAAATCTCAAATTTCACCCCAAATTTCATCCCAAACCCCAAATCCCAAACCCCAAACTTCCCCCCAAATCCCAAATTTCACCCCAAACCCCAAACTTCGCCCCCCAAATCCCATCCCAAATCCCAAATTCCATCCCAAATTTCCCCCAAATCCCACCCCAAACCCCAAACTTCCCCCAAATCCCAAATTTCACCCCAAATCCCAAACTTCCCCCAAACCCCCAAACCCCAAACCCCAAATTTCCCCCAAATCCCAAACTTCACCCCAGATTTCCCCCCAAATCCCAAATTGCACCTCAAATTTTATCCCGAATTTCCCCCCAAACCCCAAATTTCCCCCCAAACCCCACACCCCACAGCCCATCCCCTCACCAGAACACGGGGCTGTCCCCATCCTCCCTGACTCGGTAATACTCGCTGCCCTCGGGAACAGCTTTGGCCAACCCAAAATCCCCAATTTTCACCACATTTTCATTCTCCAGCAGGACATTCCGAGCTGCCAGGTCCCGGTGGATGTAGTGCAGCGAGTGCAGGTAAGCCATGCCCTGGGAAAATGGGGGAAATTGGGGGAAAATGGGGGAAATTAGGGGAAAATGGGAGGAAAAATGGGGGAAAAATGGGGGAAAATGGGGAATAAAATGGGAAATGGGTAAATGGAAAAATGAAATGGGGGAAAAAAAAGGGAAAAGGGAAAAAATGGGGAAAATGGGGAAAAAATGTAGGAAAAAATGGGGAAAATTGGGGAAAAAATGGGGAAAATGAAAATGGGGAATAAAATGGGGGAAAAAGGGAAAATTGAAATGGAGAAAAATGGGGAATAAAATGGGGAAAAATGGGGAAAATGAAATGGGGATAAAATGAAATGGAAAAAATAGGAAAAAGGAAAATGAGGAAAAAAGGGAAAACGGGGAAAATGGGGAAAAATGGGGAAAAAAAGGGATTTTGGGAAGTTTTGAGGTGTTTTTGGGGGGGATTTGGAGATGTTTTGGGGGAATTGGGACGTATTTTGGGGGGTTATTCCCATTATTTTGGGGAATTTTGGGGAATTCAGCCCCATTTCCAAAGGGTCCAGCCCCATTTTTTTGGGAAATCACCCCAATATTTTTGGAAATCACCCCAATATTTTGGAAATCACCCCTTTTTTGGGAAATCACCCTATTTTTTGGGAATTCACCCCAATTTTTGGGCAAATCACCCCATTTTTTTGGGAAATCACTCCAATTTTTTTGGGAACTCACCCCTTTTTCCCACTCTCACCTCACAGATCTGCTGGGCGAAGAGCAGGAGGTGTGAGAGGCTCAGGGGATGCTTTGGCAGGAAATCCCTGAGGCTTCCCAGAGGAACATATTCCATGATCAGCTGCACCACCTTGTCCCCTGGGGAGGACAGGGAATGTGGGGACAGCCTGGGGAACCCCAAACCCCTGCCAGCATGGAGCTTTCCCACCAAAAAATGTGGGAAATTGGGGTTTTTAACCTCAGACCACCCCAAATTCCTGCCAGGATGGAGATCTCCCACCAAAAACCACTGAAAATTAGGGTTTTTAACCTCAGACTATCCCAAATCCCTTCCAGCATGGAGCTTTCCCACCAAAAAACATGGAAAATTAGGGTTTTTAGCCTCAGACTATCCCAAATCCCTTCCAGCATGGAGCTTTCCCACCAAAAAACATGGAAAATTAGGGTTTTTAGCCTCAGACCATCCCAAACCCCTGCCAGGATGGAGATTTCCCACCAAAAAACGTGGGAAATTGGGATTTTTAACCTCAAACCACCCCAAATTGCTGCCCAAAACCCATGGCAAATTGGGATTGTCAGCCTCAGACCACCCCAAATTCCTGACCAAACCCATGGCAAATTGGGATTTTTAGTCTCTCCACGACCACCCCAGATCCCTTCCAGGATGGAGATTCCTGACGAAAAAACATGGGAAATTAGGGTTTTTAACCTCAGACCACCCCAAATCCCTTCCAGAACAGCAATTCCTGACCAAAAAAAGTGGGAAATTGGGATTTTTAGCCTCAGACCACCCCAAATCCCCGCCAGGATGGAGATTCCTGACTAACAAACATGGAAAATTGGGATTTTTAGGCTCAGACCACCCCAAATCCCTGCCCAAAACCCATGGCAAATTGGGATTTTCAGCCTCCCCACAACCACCCCAAATTCCTGCCCAAAAAACATGACAAATTGGGATTTTTAGCCTCAGATGACCCCAAATTCCTGACCAAAAAAGGTGACAAATTGGGATTTTCAGCCTCCCCACAACCACCCCAAATTCCTGACCAACAAACATGGAAAATTGGGATTTTTAGGCTCAGACCACCCCAAATTCCTGACCAAAAAACATGACAAATTGGGATTTTCAGCCTCCCCACAACCACCCCAAACCCATGACAAATTGGGATTTTCAGCCTCCCCACAACCACCCCAAATTCCTGACCAAACCCATGACAAATTAGGATTTCCAGCCTCCCCACAACCACCCCAAACCCGTGGCAAACCCCAGGGCACTCTCCTCACCCTGCTCGCTGCAGCAGCCTTTGTACTTGACGATGTTCTCGTGGTAAAGGGTTTTGAGGATTTGGATTTCCCTCTTCCAGGAGCTGAGGAGCTGCGGGCTGCTCCCAGCTTTCAGGGACTTCACTGCCACCATCTCCCCAGTGCCATCGTTGGTGGGGTCATAGCAGCACAGGCTGACCTTCCCAAAGTGGCCCTGGAGAGTGGGAATTTGGGGATTTGGGAGGGGAAAAGAGGTTTTGGGGTTTTTCCACACATAGGGGTTGATAAAGTTGGGATATGGAGGGGAAATCAGCAGGGGAAAGAAGTTAGAGTGAAAAAAATAGGAATTTTTGGGATTTGGGAGGGAAAAAGGAGGTTTTGGGGTTTCCAAAGTGGCACTGGAATATTGGGAATTTTTGGGATTTGGGAGGGAAAAGGAGGTTTTGGGGTTTATCCATACATAGGAGTTCATAAAGTTGGGATATGGATGGGAAAAGCAGCAGGGGAAAGAAGTTAGTGTGGAAATTGGGATTGAAAAAATAGGAATTTTGGGGATTTGGGTGGGGAAAGGAGGTTTTGGGGTTTCCAAAGTGGCACTGGAAAATGGGGAATTTTGGGGATTTGGGTGGGAAAAAGGAGGTTTTGGGGTTTCCAAAGTGGCCCTGGAGATTGGGAATTTTGGGGATTTGGGTGGGGAAAAGGAGGTTTTGGGGTTTTTCCATACTGGGGAGATCCTTAGGGGTTGATAAAGTTGGGATGTGGAGGGAAAATCAGCAGGGAAAAGAAGTTAGAGTGAAAAAAATAGGAATTTTTGGGATTTGGGAGGGAAAAGGAGGTTTTGGGGTTTCAGGAGCCCAGAATTGCCAGTGGGAAGCTCACTGACCTCGCCCAGCTCCCGGATTTTCTTCAGGTATCTCTTCTGGAACACAGTGGGGTCTGACACTGGCAGTTCAGGGTTCACTGATGTCACATCCACCAGGTCTGCAAAAAACCTTGGCTTTGCCTTTTTCCCCTTTTTTCCCCCTTTTTGCCTTTTCAATTCCCTTTCTTTCCCCTTTTTTGCTCTCTTTTCCCTCAACCTTTTCCCTTTTTTCCTTTCCCTTTTAGTGTTTTTCCTTCTTTTCCCCTGATTTTTCCCCTTCCCCTTTTGCATCTCTTTCCCTTCTTTTTCCCCCTTTTCCCCCCAATTTTCCCCTTCTCCCTTTTATCTCTTTTCCATTTCTTTCCCCTCTTTTCCATCTCTTTTCCCCCCAATTTTTCCCCTTTTTCCCCTTTTCCATCTCTTTCCCCATTTTTCCCTGATTTTTCCCCAATTTCCCCTCTTTTCTCTCCAATTTCCCCCTGATTGTTCCCCAATTTTTCCCCTTTCCCCTTTTACTCCTTTTCCATCCTTTTCCCTGATTTTTCCCCAATTTCCCCCGATTTTTCCCCTTCCCCACCCCACTCCCCTCACCCCCCTTTCCCCTGGGATTTCCCTGGGATTTCCCTTGGGATTTCTCTCGGGATTTCTCCTGGGATTTCCATCAGGATTTCCCCCAGGATTTCCTGGGATTTCCCTTGGGATTTCCCTTGGGATTTCCCTTGGGATTTCCCTGGGATTTCCCTTGGGATTTCCCTGGAGTTTCCCTTGGGATTTCCCTCCAGATTTCCCCGGGAAAAAAGGATGGAAAATCCTGGGAAAAAAGGATGGAAAACAGGGAAATCCTGGGGAAAAAGGATGGAAAACGGGGAAATCCTGGGAAAAAAGGATGGAAAATGGGGAAATCCCAGGAAAAAAGGATGGAAAATCCTGGAAAAAAGGATGGAAAACGGGGATTTCCCCAGGATCTCCCCGGGGTTTCCCTCACTGTGTGGCTGCAGCCTGGTGAGGTCCCTGAGCACGGTTCTGAAGGAAGGTCTCTCCACCGGGGTGTAGTTGAGGCACTGCGAGATCAGCGAGGCTAACTCCCGGCAGGACGGCTCCGGCAGGCGGTGCCTCTTCTCGTAGAAACGCTCCTTCTGCGGGAAAAAGCACGGAAAAAAACATGGAAAAACAGGGAAAAACTCACCCTGCAACCCCAAAATGCACCCAGGCAGCAGCAATCACCTCGGAAGGCGTTCTCTCCTTCAGCGGCACGTCGGCGTCGAAGCAGATTTCCAGCAGAGTCGTCCCAAAGCTCCATTTATCGGCGGCTGTGGTGAGATTCCCGACGTCCCTGAGGCACTCCGGAGCGATCCAGGGAATCCTGTCCACTCGCTCTGGGGGCAGAGAGGGGCAGGTCCCGTGGGGAAGGGTTGGGGATGGGGTGGGTTAGCCCTGAGAGGAAACCGGGCGGGATTCCCGTGGGGAAATGGTGAATATTGGGAAATTTGGGGTTGGGGAAGGAGGGGATGCTCAGGGAAAAGAGCTCTGGCCAAATTCCCACAGGAAATGGTGAATATTGGGGAAATTGGGGTTGGGAAAGGAGGGGATGCTTGGGGAAAAAAGCTCTGGCCAAATTCCCACAGGGAAATGGTAAATATTGGGAAAATTGGGTTGGGAAAGGAGGGGATGCTTGGGGAAAAGAGCTCTGGCCAAATTCCCACAGGGAAATGGTAAATATCAAGAAAATTGGGGTTGGGAAAGGAGGGGATGCTCAGGGAAAAGAGCTCTGGCCAAATTCCCACAGGGAAATGGTGAATATTGGGAAAATTCGGGTTGGGAAAGGAGGGGATGCTCAGGGAAAAGAGCTCTGGCCAAATTCCCACAGGGAAATGGTAAATATCAAGAAAATTGGGGTTGGGGAAGGAGGGGATGCTTGGGGAAAAAAGCTCTGGCCAAATTCCCACAGGAAATGGTGAATATTGGGAAAATTGGGGTTGGGGAAGGAGGGGATGCTCAGGGAAAAGAGCTCTGGCCACAGGCTGTGGGAATTATCAGGAAAGGAGGGAAAATAATGTGGATTTTCCAGCTGGAAGTGATTGCACACCTTCCCGGGAGAGCACGGTGAAGCTGACTCCAGGATCGCTGAGCTTCACAAAGGGCACAGATCCATCCTCCAGCCCCTTCCTGGCCAGCAGGATGTTCTTGGCACAAACATTCCCATGCACCAGGTTTTTGTCCTCCTGGGAAAAGGGAAAAAAACGGGAAAAGCTTGGGAAAATTATCGGGAAATGGATTTTTTCCACCCCACTCTTCCCACATAAATTATTGTTTATTTTGTTGTAAATGTTTTCTGGTTTCCTGATGATAAATTTCCTGATAATAGATTTTTTTCCAATAATAAACTTTCTCATTACAAAACTCCTGTAATAATTTTACCAAAACAAATACTCACATAATAATTTTCAATAATAAATATCCCCAAAATAATTTTACCAAATAGCAAATTCCAACAGTTCGCTGATAACAAGTAATTATCAGAAAACAACATTCAGGGGAAAAAATCTTGGAAAAAACTCTGAGTGATGCTGCAGGGTGAGGTCACACCTCTGGATTCCAGGACAAAATGACAAACTGGGATTCCTGGCTGGAGTTATCTGTGTCACCTCCCTGTTTGGGATTTTGCTCCCAGAATGGGGAATAAAAGGATTCAGGGATCAGAATTCCATCCTCATCCATTGCTTTGCCCAACTCCAAAATAATCAGGGAACAGGGAAAAGGGAGGCAGGAAGGGTGGAAAAATCCCAAAAAGCAGGATTATCCCCTTTAAAAACCAGGGAAAGCAGTGCAGGATATCAGGATATCCCTGAGGATCCCCAGCTGGAATTACCAGGTAGCTCCAAAATAAATAGGAACAGGGAAATGGGAGGCAGGAAGGGTGGAAAAATCCCAAAAAGAAGGATATCCATGAGAATTCCCAGCTGGAATTACCAGGTAGCTCCAAAATGAATAGGAACAGGGAAAAGGGAGGCAGGAAGGGTGGAAAACTCCCAAAAAGCAGGATTATCCATGAGAATTCCCGGCTGGCATTACCAGGTAGCTCAAGGCACTCCCCAGCTGCTTGGCCACGGTGATTTTCCAGCCCACGGAGATGTGACCTTTCTCCTTGCGCAGCAGGACGTCCAGCGGGCCGTGCTCCACGAACTCCTGCACCAGGATGTCTGCGGGGAGAGCGGGATTGTCTGCTGGGAATGTTCCGGAAACGTCCCGGGAATGTTCTGGAAATGTCCTGGGAATGTTCTGGAAACGTCCCGGGAATGTTCCAGAAATATCCTGGGAATGTTCCGGAAATGTTCCCAGGAATGTTCTGGAAACGTCCCGGGAATGTTCTGGAAATGTTCTCAGGAATGTTCCAGAAAAGTCCGGGGAATGTTCCGGAAACATCCCGGGAATGTTCAGGAAATGTTCCCGGGAATGTTCTGGAAAAGTCCCGGGGACGTTCCGGAAACATCCCGGGAATGTTCCAGAAATGTTCCCGGGAATGTTCCAGAAATGTCCCAGGATGTCTGTGGGGAAAACTGGGATGATCCCGTGGAAAAAAAAAATGGAAAAAACACGGAAAAAATGCCGGGAATGTTCCAGAAATGTTCCCAGGAATGTTCTGGAAATGTTCCTGGGAATGTTCTGGAAACTTCCCGGGATGTCTGCAGGGAAAAACCGGGATGATCTGGCAGGAACGTTCCAGAAAAGTCCCAGGAATGTTCCGGAAAAGTCTTGGGAATGTTCCGGAAATGTCTGGGATGTCTGTGAGAAAAACTGGGATGATCCCACAGAAAAAACATTGAAAAAACATGGGAAAACATGGGAAAAACATGGAAAAAATGCCAGGAATATTCTGGAAATGTTCCCAGGAATATTCCGGAAACATCCCAGGAATGTTCTGGAAATGTCCTGGGAATGTTCTGGAAATGTTCCCAGGAATGTTCCAGAAATGTCCTGAGATGTGTGCAAGGAAAACTGGGATGATTCCGCGGAAAAAACATTGAAAAAACATGGAAAAACAAGGAAAAAGCACGGAAAAAATGCCGGGAATGTTCTGGAACCGTGCTGGGAATGTTCTGGAAACGCTCTGACTCACTCTCGGAGCCGCGGACGCAGACGCCGTGCACGAAGGCCAGGTGGACGTGGGACACTTGGGACATCAGGCTGGCGCTCTCGAAGAAAGCCTGAGGGGACAGCGGGAATGGCAGGTGACCCCGGAATGCCAGAGATCCCGAGAGCAAAATCCCAGTTCTTTTGGAGCAAAATCCCAGTTCTTTTGGAGCCAAATCCCAGCCCTTCTGGAGCAAAATTCCAGAGAGATCCCGAGAGCAAAATCCCAGTAGTTCTGGAGCAAAATCCCAGCCCTTTTGGAGCCAAATTCCAGAGAGATCCCGAGAACAAAATCCCAGCCCTTCTGGAGCGAAATTCCAACGTTTTCAGAGCAAAATTTCAGCCCTTTTGAGCAAAATCCCAGCCCTTTTGGAGCCAAATCCAAGCCCTTTTGGAGCAAAATTCCAACCCCACTTGGAGCAAAATCCCAGCCCTTCTGGAGCAAAGTTGCAGCCCTTTTGGAGCAAAATTCCGGCATTTTCAGAGCAAAATTCCAGCCCGTGGATCCACATTCCAACCCTCAGATCCACATTTCAGCCCTTCTAGATCTATTTCCCATCCCTTTTGGGGTCACATCCGACCCCTCCGGAGGCACATCCCAACCTTCAGATCCACATTCCACCCCCAGGATCCTCACTCCAGCCCTTTTGGAGCCAAATTCAAGCCCTTTTGGAGTCAAATCCCAGCCCTTTTGGAGCAAAATTCCAGCCCTTGGATCCACATCCCAACCCTCAGACCCACATTTGAGCCCTTCTGGGATCCCATCCCACCCCCAGGATCCTCATTCCCGCCCCAATTCCCGGGCTGGGCTGACCAGGGCGATGTCCCTGTGGCTGGGATCGAGCACTTTGAGCACCACGTGCATCTCCCTGCTGTTGTTGTTCTGCTCTGTGGAGAAGTACTCGGCCTCGTCGTCGTTCCCCGAGTTCCCGCAGACGCTCAGGACGCCGTCGTAGATGTTGGTCCTCGTGCCCTGGCCCAGGTGAGCTCGCTGGGAAAACAGGGGAAAAATGGGAAAAGTTGGACACTGGAAAAGTGGGAATCTCCTCTGGATCCCTCCCGACTTCCCTCTGCATCCCAGTGTGGGAGAAAGCTGCTTCCATGTGGATATTTCCTTCCTTTTTCCTTGAAAAATCCATCAAATCCATCCCAGGGGTGTGGGAGGATGCTGGGATGTGGAGGGAATCCCAGGATGGTGGAAAATCCCAGGAAAACTGAGAGGATTCCTGCACTACTTCTCAAATTCCAGGAAGGCAGAGCAGCTCTTTCCATCCCTGAGAATCCCAGGAAAGCAGAGAGGATTCCTCCACCCTCCCTGATAAATCCCAGGAATCCCAGCACTGAAAATCCCAGGAAAGCAGAGAGGATCCCTCCACCGTCTCCCATGAATCCTGGGAATCCCAGCAGTGAAAATCCCAGGAAAGCAGCACCTGTGTGATCTCATTCTTGCGGATCTGGTGGAAGCTGAGCTGGGTGAGGTTCAGGATTTGCTTCCCGTTATCCTTCGCCTTCCGCGTGATCAGCAAATCCGAGATCTCTGGGAAAGGAGGGAACTGTGAGCTCCCTGACCCCAAGGGATGATCCCAAGGGATGATCCCACAGAATGATCCCACAGAATGATCCCACAGAACGATCCCAAGGGATGATCCCAAGGAATGATCCCACAGAACGATCCCAAGGGATGATCCCACAGAATGATCCCAAGGGATGATCCCACAGAATGATCCCAAGGGATGATCCCACAGAATGATCCCAAGGGATGATCCCACAGAACGATCCCAAGGAATGATTCCACAGAATGATCCCAAGGAATGATCCCACAGAACAATCCCAAGGGATGATCCCAAGGAATGATCCCACAGAACGATCCCAAGGGATGATCCCACAGAATGATCCCAAGGGATGATCCCACAGAATGATCCCAAGGGATGATCCCACAGAACAATCCCAAGGAATGATTCCACAGAATGATCCCAAGGAATGATCCCACAGAACAATCCCAAGGGATGATCCCAAGGAACGATCCCACAGAACGATCCCAAGGAACAATCCCAAGGGATGATCCCAAGGGACGATCCCACAGAATGATCCCAAGGGATGATCCCAACGAATGATCCCACAGAACAATCCCAAGGGATGATCCCACAGAACGATCCCAAGGGATGATTCCACAGAATGATCCCAAGGAATGATCCCACAGAACAGTCCCAAGGGATGATCCCAAGGAATGATCCCACAGAACGATCCCAAGGAATGATCCCCATCCTGTCCCTACCTCCCGGCTTGGGTGGGCAGCACCTCTTCACCGTGAACTTCTCCTCGCCGGATTTGAGGGTGCAGCCCTTGAGAACTTCCAGGAGTTCCCGCAGAGTTGGGAATTCCCGATCCCAACCTTCCAGCACGAAGGAATCTCCTTTCTTCTGGATCCGGAACTGCCGGTACTTGAAGGCTCCCGGCGTTCCAGGAGCCTGGAGAAGAGGGACAGAGGCAGAAACTGAAGCCACGCAGCTCCCAGGCTGTCCCAGAGCTCACAATTCCCGGGAATCCTGCGCTGGGAACTGCATCCTGACCTGCTGGTGGCTCCTCTTGATCAGGGAGAGGATCATGCGGTTGAAATCCAGGACGCTCCAGCGCAGGATGTAGAGCCCTTCCTCCGGCTCCTCCCGGCGGAGCTTGGCAAAAACAAACTCCTCCCTGGAAAAAGGAGGGAGGGGATGGATTGGGATGAGGAAAGGGGAAAGGGAATGGATTGGGATGAGGAAAGGGGAAAGGGAATGGATTGGGATGAGTCCTGAAATAAAGGAATGGATTGGGATGAGGAGAGGGGAAAGGGGATGGATTGGGATGAGCCTTGAGGGAATGGGATTGGGATGAATCCTGAGGAAAGGGGAATGGATTGGGATAAACCCTGAGATGATGGATTTAGATGAGCCTGAGGGAATGGGGATGGACTGGGATGAATCCTGAGGGAATGGGATTGGGATAAACCCTGAGAGGATGGATTGGGATGAACCCTGAGAGAATGGGACTGGGATGAGCCCTGAGGGAATGGATTGAGATGAACCCTGAGAACAGGGGATGGATTGGGATGAATCCTGAGGGAATGGGATTCGGATAAACCCTGAAGGAATGGATTGGGATGAGCTCTGGGGAAAGGGGATGGACTGGGATGAGCCCAGAGGAGATAAACCACTCAGGCACCACCCCAGGGACACAGAACAGCTCCGGGTGCCTCCTGGGCAAAGGGACCAGCTCCAGGACGATCCCATGGGATCAGGATGACCCTGCTGGCCCCAAGGGAAGCCCCACTCACTGCATGGGGCCATGGATCCCGTTGTGGATGCTCAGCAGCAGCCGGGGAGGAGCCACGTCGTGGCACAGGTAGTGACTGGAGTCAGCTGTGAGCCGGAAATATCCATCCACCAGTGACACCAGGGACAGGGCGCTGCTGGGACACGGCAGCAGCACCTCCTGGGAAAAGGGAAACAGCTCTGGAGCCAGCAGGAAAACTCACAGGAAACCCACGGGAAACCCGAGGGAAACTCGCAGGAAACCATGGGGAAAAAGCATGAGTAAAGCCCTTGGAAAAACTGTGGAAAAACCTCAGAAAACCCATGGGAAACCTTCAGGAAATGCATGGAAAACCCTTGGGAAACCCTCAGAAAAAAAGCACTCATAAAGCCCTTGGAAAAACTATGGAAAGACTTCAAAAAACCCATGGAAAACCTTCAGAAAATGCATGGAAAACCTTCAGGAAATGCATGGAAAACCCTTGGGAAATGCATGAAAAACCCTCGGGAAACTCTCAGAAAGAAAGCACTCATAAATGTCTCACAAAAACCATGGAAACTCCTCAGGAAACCCATGGAAAACCCTCAGAAAAAAAAAAAATCATAAAACCCTCAGAAAACCCTTAGAAAACTCTTGAAAAACCATCAGAAAAAAACACTCATAAAACCCTTAAAAAGCCCATGGAAAACCTTTGGAAAACTCTCAGAAAAACCTCAGAATAATCCCTCAGAATAAACCCTCAGAATAAAACCCCAGAAAACGCTCAGAAAAAATCCTGGAAAAAAACCTTGAAAAAACTTCAAAAACCTTTGGAATTAAATAGTGATAAAACCCTCAGAAAACCCACAGACAAAGCCTTGTCCTTCCCAACCCTGCCTCTTCCCAATCCAGGAAAAGCAGCTCTGGGACCCCAAAACCCAGGAGGGATTCATCCCAACCCACCAGGCACTTGTTGTCCTGCCGGTGGATGCTGATCCTGGACTCCTTGACCACGACGTGGGTGATTTCCCGGAAATCACAGAAATGGCACCACGGCGGCTCTGCTGGCTGAGCTGCAGCTCTGGGCTCCTGCTCCTTATTCCTGGCTTTTCTCCCCAAATAGCCACGCTGGGAGAAGGGCTCCGTGCTCTGGGCAAAGGAGAGAATTCCAGAGTTTTCCTGCTGCTGGGAAGGGAAACTGGGATAAAGCCTGGGAGCACAAAGTAGGGATGGGATGGGAATGCTGGGAAAGGTTCTGGGCAAACTGGGATAAGATGGAAAAGGAAACTGGAATGCCCAGAGAGGCTCAGGAAAAGCCTGGAAGCAAAAACTAGGGATGGGATGGGATAGGATGGGATGGAAATATTGGGAATATCAGGAATATTGCGAATATTGCAAATATTGGGAAAGGTTGTGGTGGCTGCTGGGCAAACTGGGACAAGCTGGAGCCCAAAGGAAAGCCTGGATGCACAAATCAAGGAAAAGGAGACAGCGTGGGATGGATTTGGATGGGAATGTTAGATGGGAATGCTGGGAAAGGCTCCTGTCAAACCAGGATTAATCTAGAAAATTAATTTGGAACACGCAGAGCACCTTAGGAAAAACCCAAGAGCACAAACCGAGGAAAAGGATTTGGGATAGAACAGCTCATCCCAAAACCACCTCATACCAAACCCACCTCACCCCAACCCACCTCATCCCAAAAACACCACATCCCAACCCACTCATCCCAAAACCACCTCATCCCAACCCACCTCATCCCAAAACCACCTCATCCCAAAACCACCCCATCCCAACCCACTCATCCCAAAACCACCTCATCCCAACCCACCTCATCCCAAAACCACCTCATCCCAAAACCACCTCACCCCAAAACCACCTCATCCCAACCCACCTCATCCCAACCCACCTCACCCAAAACCACCTCACCCCAAAACCACCTCACCCCAAAACCACCTCATCCCAAAACCACCCCATCCCAAAACCACTTCATCCCAACCCACCTCACCCCAACCCACCTCTCCAGGCACCGGCCGCCACTGAATCCCACCAGTGCCAGTGACCAGGACGTGGTGAGTGACCGGACATTCCCTCGGGATTTCGGGATTCTCCTGCTCCACGCAGCCCCCGTTGGCACAGAGCTGCCCCTGCTCCCCCTCGGCCGCCGTGTCCAGGGCCAGCACCGGGAAGAGCTCGCTGCCAAAGCCGGGGGCCAGGTGCTCCAGGGTGGCCAGGTACTTGAACATCACGCCCCTCTCCGTCAGCTTCCCGGCGCCCACCGTGTGCTGCTGGAAGCGCCGCAGGAAGCGCCGGAAGACGTTCTTCATCCGGAAACGGGTCAGGAAGTTGTTCTGCTGGATCTGGCGGCGGAAGGAGCGAGGGATGCAGTCCTTGAAGCTGCCGGGAGAAGGGGGAAATCGTCGGGAAATTGTTGGGAAATTGTTGGGAAAAGGTTGGGAAAAGGTCGGGAAGAAGTCGGGATAAGGTTGGGATGCAGTCCTTGAAGCTGTCAAGAAAAGGGGGAAATCGTTGGGAAATTGTTGGGAAAACGTTGGGAAAACATTGGGAAGAGCTCGGGATGCAGTCCTTGAAGCTGCCAGGAAAAGGGGGAAATTGTTGGGAAATTGTTGGGAAAAGGTTGGGAAGAAGTCGGGATAAGGTCGGGATGCAGTCCGTGAAGCTGCCAGGAAAATTGGGAAATTGTTGGGAAATTGTTGGGAAATTGTTGGGAAATTGTCAGGGAAATTGTCAGGGAAATTGTTGGGAAGAGCTCGGGATGCAGTCCTTGAAGCTGTTGGGAAAATTGGGAAATTGTTGGGAAAAGATCAGGAAGAACTTGGGATGCAACGGAGAAACTGCGAGGAAAATAAATGGTGAAAAAGGTGGAAAAAGCCCTTTGGAAAAGCAGGATTTTCACCTGTACTTCCTGGCCACTTCCTCCAGGGAAATGCCCTTCTTGATGGCGATGTGGGAGAGGTGGAGAACAGCCATTCCCAAACTCTCATCCTTGAATTTCTGGATTTCTGGTTCGCTCTGGAAATCCTTCAGGGATGCGACGTCGTTGATGAATTCGAATTTTCCCTGTTAAATGTGAAAAATTTGAGAAGAAAATATATCTCTGAATAAATTTCCAGAAGGATTTTCCTCGTGTTTTTTAATTTAAAAGGTGGGACAGCGAATGAAAATCCCTTAAAATGTAAAATTATCTTGTGGAATTATGGAATTTCACCCAGCAGGATAAAACCTTCCCAAAGGAAAACTTTATTTATCCTTAAATAAACCCCTGGGGATGGAAAAAAGGAAATTTCCTCCCAAATCCAGCCCCTCTACCTGCTCAAACAAGTACTCGAAGGAGGATCTGTCCAGCAAAGCTCCTCCAGGAGGTTTTTCCTCGGGAGAGTCCCCTGGACGTGGAACATTCCGGAAAACTGCAGGTTCTTTCTCGTTCATCCCGTGCCAATTCCGAAAATAATACCTGGAATGGGAAGAATTGAGGAGGAGAGGGGCTGGCACCGTGATGGGAGTCACGTTTTGGGCTCAAAATGGGGGACTTTGGGGGTTTTTTTAGGAATAAAAAAAATTTTAGGAATAAAAAAATCTTTGGAACCACAGGAGAAAAATCCAAGGAAAAATCCAAGGAAATCCAAGGAAAAATCCAAGGAAAATTCCATGGAAAGGAATCCAAGGAAAAATCCAAGGAAATTCAAGGAAAAATCCAAGGAAATCCAAGGAAATCCAAGGAAAGGAATCCAAGGAAAAATACAAGGAAATCCAAGGATAGGAATCCAAAGAAAAATCCAAGAAAAATCTCAGGAAATCCAAGGAAATCCAAGGAAAGGAATTCAAGGAAATCCAAGGAAAGGAATCCAAGGAAATCCAAAGAAAGGAATTCAAGAAAAAATCCAAGGAAAAATCCAAGGAGAAATCCAAAGAAAAATCCAAGGAAATCCAAGGAAAAATCCAAGGAAAGGAATCCAAAGGAAAATCCAAGGAAAGGAATCCAAGGAAAAATCCAAGGAAAAAAATGGGAATATCTCCAAGCTCAGCTCCAGGAGAAGCCATGGGGATGGCTGGGAGGAGGCTGACCTCATCCTGAAGATCAGGTTGACGTTGGTTTCCTTCCCGATGTGGAACTGGTGGTTTGGTGGAAGCCAAATTCGGCTCTGGGGGTCATAGAGGGCGAAGAGGCTGTAGCAGAGTGGGGTAATTCCTGCCAGAAATCCCAAAAATCCCATCACTTTTGGAAAAACACCCTTTTCCCACCCTGTTTGCCCAGCCCAGGATCCACTGGGAAATGGCAGAGGTGGGATATTCCCCAAAAATTCCCATTTCAAAATGGGAATAGCCAGCTGGGATGAGGAGTTATTCCCAAAAATCTGAAATTCCAGGGGGTTTTGTTCCCAAAATTTGGCTGGTTTGATTCCCAAGGAAAAGAATTCCAGCTAGTTTTATTCCTAATAAGCCCAAACTCAGCCGGTTTTATTCCCAACAAATCTGAGCTCAGCAAGTTTTATTCCCAAAAAACAAACAAACAAAAAAATCAGCAGATTTTTCTACCCCCAAAATACAAAAAATCCAGCTGGTTTTATTCCCAAGAAACCCAAACTCAGCAGGTTTTATCCCCCAAAAACCTAAAAATTCGTGGAAATCAGAAAACTGGGAATTTCTCAGGCTTGGAAAGGAACACAATTGGGAATTATGTTTCCCAAAAATCAGGAAACTGGGAATTTCTCAGCCTTGGAAAGGAACCCAGTTGGGATCTGTTGTTCCATTCTGGTGAATTTCTGGTGTTTTCCCTGGAAAAACTGGTGTTCCCTGGGAATTTCTGGTGTTTTCTGGTGTTCCCAGGGAATTTCTCAGCCTCAGGGTGGAACACAGTGGGATCCACCATTCCCTGGTATTTAAAAAACTGGGAATTCCTCATCCCTGACCCAAAATCCACCCAGAACTCCCCATTTCTTATTCCCTGGTATTTAGAAAACTGGGAATTCCTCATCCCCTGACCCAAAATCCACCCAGACCTCCCCAGTTTCTCATCCCTGAGCCAAAATCCACCCAGAACTCCCCATTTCTCCTTCCCTGGTATTCAAAACACCAGGAATTCCTCATCCCCGACCCAAAATCCCCCCAGAACTCCCCATTGCTCATTCGATGGTATTTAAAAAACTGGGAATTCCTGATCCCTGACACAAAATCCACCCAGAACTCCCCAAATTCTCATTCCCTGGTATTTAAAACACCATGAATTCCTCATCCCTGACCCAAAATCCACCCAGAACTCCTCATTTCTCCTTCCCTGACATTCAGAAAACTGGGAATTCCTCATCCCTGACCCAAAATCCCCCCAGAACTCCCCATTTCTCATTCCCTGGTATTTAAAACACCATGAATTCCTCATCCCTGACCCAAAATCCACCCAGAACTCCCCATTTCTCATTCCCTGGTATTTAAAACACCATGAATTCCTCATCCCTTGACCCAAAATCCCCCCAGACCTCCCCAGTTTCTCATCCCTGACCCAAAATCCACCCAGAACTCCCCAAATTCTCATTCCCTGGCATTTAAAAAACTGGGAATTCCTCATCCCTGCCCCCAAATCCCCCCAGAGCTCCCCATTGCTCATCGCTGACCGATGCTGCGGGCGAGGTCGATGCAGATCTCCTCGGCACTGAGGGATCCTTGGCAGTAAACCCTGCAGCGTTCCCGTTCCTCATCCCCACTCCAGTGCAGCAAAACTTTGATCCCTGAGCCGCTTGGGAATCCACAGCTCTCAGCCTCAGCCTTCATCCCACGCTGGCACAGCGGCATGGCTGCGGCTTCCCGGGGGAAAAAACAGGGATAGTGAGTAAAAACAGAAATATTTGTTGAAAATAAGAATTTTAGATTCATTAGAAAGCTCGCAGAGGCTTAGATCCACTAGGGAAAAAGGGGAAGAATCGCTCAGGATGGGATGGGAAGGGATTGGGATCACCAAAAAAGTTAGAAACAGAAATATTCATATAAAATTAAAAATTTTTAATTCATTAAAAAGCTTGGAGAGGCTTAGATCCACTAGGGAAAAAGGGGAAGAATTGCTCAGGATGGGATGGGAAAGGATTGGGAATGCTGGTTTTCCACCCCAAATTTTCTTCCTTTATCCAGTAAAATCCCAGTAAAAGTAGTTTATCCCAGAAAAATTGGTGCTTTTTTGGAGGATGATGGACAGAGCTGTGGGGAAACATACAGAGCGAATTCTGGCATTTTTTGGGGGGAAAAAAAGTGGATTTTTGACCCATTTCAGGGTGAATTTTTCACCCACTCTGGAGTGAATTTTGACCCATTTTGGAGTGAATTTTGACCCATTTCAGGGTGGATTTTGACCCACTTCACGATGAAATTTTGACCCACTTTGGGGTGGATTTCTGACCCATTTCAGGGTTGATTTTAACCCATTTTGGAGTGAATTTTGACCCACTTCGGGGTTGAATTTGCCCCATTTCAGCCCCTCACAGGTAACTTCTCCCCCCGCCCCAGTTGGTACCGGCCCGGTCCCCTCACAGCGCCGGTTCCGGTTTCCCCCCGGTTGTTACCGCCCCTCTCGGTAGGAACCAACCCCTGTCCGCCCTCCTCCCGCCTCCCCGGCTGGCCTCATCCCCCCGGTTGTGCCCCGATTGTCCCCGGGCGCTGTCCCCCTCCCGTTCCCGGTACCGGCCCCCCCCGCCCGTTCTCCCCGGTGGTACCGGCCAGGCCCGGCCGCCGCTCGGCTCCTCCGCCCCGCTGAGCCGCCGCTTCCCATTGGCTCCGAGAGACGCGCGCTGCCATTGGCCAGTGCCACAGCCAGGCCACGCCCACGCGCCTTCGCCCCATGGGTGGGGCTTCAGCCGATGGAGCGTCCTGATTGGCTGCGGGGCGGGAGGGGGCGGGGCCTCGGGGGGGCGAACGGCGGAGCTCCGAGCTGGGGCTAAAGGGGCGGAGCTTGGAGGGAGGGGCGAGCAATGGAGCTCCGAGCTGGGGCTAAGGGGGCGGGGCTTGAGGGGCACAGCCGGATCCGAAATGGGGGGGAACAGGTGGACCAGGAACGCAACTGGATCCCAGTTTGGGGTGGGAGTGGCACAGCTGATGCCGAATTTGGGGGCACATCTGGATTTAAACGGGGGCACAGGTGGAGGTGGCACAGCTGGATCCAAACCAGGGGCAGCGCCAGCTGAGCAGCCACATCTGGGTGGGACAGAGCCACACCTGGGTGGGACAGAGCCACACTGGGTGGGACAGAGCCACACTGGGTGGGACAGAGCCACATCTGGGTGGGACAGAGCCACATCTGGGCCCAACCCCAGCAGATCCCCAAAAACCCCCCGGGAGGGGGTGACAGGATGGGGTGGGGCAGTCACAGCCCCCTGCCCCTCCCAGGGTCACTCCAGTTCGTCACCCTCTCCCCAAACTGCCCCCAAAACGCCCCAAACCTCACTCCACACTCAGCTCCTCCAATCTCTTTATTCTCCTCTCCGACACCTCGGCTCTGACCCCCCAAAAACCCCCCCAGATCCTGGGCAGGGGCGCCGGGAGGGGGTGAGGGGGGAGCCGACAGCCTCCCAAAACCTTCCCCAAAAGTCTCTATGGCGTGAAAAGCACAGGAGGGGCGTGAGGGGAGTGGGGAGGGGTGGGCAAGGACGGAGCTCAGCCCCTCCCCGGTTGCTTTTTGCTGCTTTTCCAGCGGGGGGTGTGGATTTCTTTTTGACCTTTTCCGCCTTTCCTCCCGGAGCCCAGGCCCTGGCTCAAGGCTTCCCCTTCTCCTCGGCGCCGTTCTCCTTCTTGATCTCCTCGTAAACAGCCTCCCCGGCGCCTTTCTCCGCCCCGTCCCCTCCCTTGGCGTTGGGGACCCAAAGCCCTGAGTCGATGCAGCGCTGCATGTGGTACTTGGCCTCCTGCAACAGGGGAAAGGGCTCAGACAGGGGGTTTGGGGCAATCCCGAGGGGTTTGGGATCCCCCTGAGGAGTTTGGGGATCCCCTGAGGGGTTTGGGGTTCCCTCTGAGGAGTTTGGGGATCCCCTGAGGAGTTTGGGGTTTCCCTTGAGGAATTTTGGGGATCCCTGAGGAGTTTGGGGATCCCCCTGAGGAGTTTGGGATCCCCTGAGGAGTTTGGGATCCCCTGAGGAGTTTGGGGATCCCCTGAGGGGATTTGGGGCACCCCTGAGGAGTTTGGGGATACCTCTGAGGAGTTTGGGATCCCCTGAGGAGTTTGGGGTTTCCCTTGAGGAGTCTGGGGTTCTCCTTGAGGAATTTTGGGGATCCCTGAGGAGTCTGGGGATCCCTCTGAGGAGTTTGGGGCACCCCTGAAGAGTTTGGACACCCCTGAAGAGTTTGGGACCCTCTGAGGAGTTTGGGAGATCCCCTGAGGAGTTTGGGGTTTCCCTTGAGGAATTCTGGGGACCCCTGAGGAGCTGGGGATCTCCATGAGGAGTTTGGGATCCCCCTGGTGAGTTTGGGGATCCCCTGAGGGTTTTTTGGGGTGCAAACTCACGGTTGGATCCATTTTGCTGATCGTGTCCTGCAGCATCTGAACGTCTTTGACATCGAAGCATTTCTGCAGCTCCTGCCAGAGACAGGTTAGAGGTGCTGGGAGGGACTGGGATACACTGGGAGGGACTGGGATACACTGGGAGTGACTGGGATACACTGGGAGTGACTGGGATCAAACTGGGAATGACTGGGATCAAACTGGGAATGACTGGGATCAAACTGGGAGTGACTGGAATCAAACTGGGAGTGACTGGGATACATTGGGATCAAACTGGGATCAAACTGGGAGCAACTGATTCCCACGAGGCAATGCCCAGAACACTCAAAATAACCCAAACTGGGGGATTCAGCCCCAAAACCAGAGTCATACTGGGAGCAACTGGGAGCAATCTAGTCCCACATGGAGCTCCCAAACCTCCAACACTCAGAATTTCAGGATTTAGCCCCAAAAGAGGGAGCACTGTGGGATCAGACGGGGAGTGAACCCCATAAGGATCCTCCTACACAAACTGGGGGATTTCACCCCAAACCAGGGGGATTTCACCCCAAACAGGAGGGATTTCACCCCAAACAGGAGGGATTTCACCCCAAACCGGGGGGATTTCACCCCAAACCAAGGGGATTTCACCCCAAATCACGGCGATTTCACCCCAAACCAGGAAGATTTCACCCCAAACAGGAGACACCCCAAACCACCCCCAAACAACACCCCAAACGGATTTCACCCCAAACAGGAGGGATTTCACCCCAAACCGGGGGGATTTCACCCCAAACCAAGGGGATTTCACCCCAAATCACGGCGATTTCACCCCAAACCAGGAAGATTTCACCCCAAACAGGGGGATTTCACCCCAAACCATGGAGATTTCGCCCCAAACAGGGGGATTTCACCCCAAATCTGGCCACTCACGGGAGGCAGGGACTCGTAGACATCCACAGGGTCGAGCCCCCCTGGCCCCAGGCGCTTCTGCCGCTCCTCCTCCTCGTATTCCCGCAGAGCCTTTTCCACCCTGGCCCGAGCTCTGCCCCTCACCCTCTCCTTGAAAGCCTCCAGCTCCTCCGTGAAACCCTCCAGGTACTGCTGGTCTGCGGTCTGATGGGATAAAGGGGCAGTTCAGGAGGGAATGGAACCCCAAATCCATCCCAAACCCACCCCAAATCCACCCCAAATCCACCCCAAATCCACCCCAAACCCACCCCAAACCCACTCTGACCCAGCTCTGTCTCATCCCATCCCGCGGTGCTGGGAGGAGTTGGGATGGAAGGGAAAGGTTTGGGGATAAAAGAGAGGGAATTGGGGGTGGGTTGTGCCTCCAGGGGGTTCTGCATTTCTATTTTCAGTCTCTGAACTCCCTTTTCCTGCCCCTGGAGCCCCAATTCCAATCCCAAACCCCCAGTTCCAATCCCAAACCCCCAATTCCAATCCCAAACCCCCAGTTCCAATACCAAACCCCCATTTGCAATCCCAAACCCCCAATTCCAATCCCAAACCCCCAGTTCCACCCCGAATCCCCTTTTCCACCCCAACCCCTCTTCCTCCACCAGAACCTCCTGGCCAAACCTCAAGGAAAGGAAAAGTTTTGAGGCTAAACCCGTGGAAATCGGGGTCCACTCAGCCCTGGGGGGAATTTCAGGGTGTCCAGGTGGGATTTTTTACCTTAATTTTGGTGAAGAACTGCCGGAAGCAAGCCCTGGGATCCACCTTGAGGCTCTTGGCCAGCTCCAGGATGAACTGCATGACGATGGTCTGGTGGGCAACCTGCTCCATCAGCGCGTGTTTCTGGGGGAAAAAGGGTGTGAGGATCCCAAAAATCCCCCAATCTCTCCATTCCCCACTATCCCAAACCCCTTTCTCGTGGGAAAGGGATGATTTGGAGGAGGGAATCCCTAGAGGAGCTGGATTTGTGTGTTGAGGCCAATGGGATGAGACTCGGCTGGATTTGCTCATCTCAGATATCTTTTTGAACCCAAATTATTCCCAAATTCCCTGATTTTGTGGTTCCTAATCCCAGGAAAACCCTGGAGCTGCTGGACAAGGGTCTGGGGTGAACCTCTCTTCCCAAGGAAAGCATGGATGCCTTAAAGGGACAATTTTAATAATCTTTCCCTAACTTGCCAACTCTGTAATTCCCCAATTCCCTCATTTTTCTGGCAGGAAAAGTGGAGAAAAACCCAGTGAGGTGAGGACAAAGCAATTCCAGCCAGGAAAATGGGATTTTATCTCGATTTTAGCACACTTCCCCACCTCTTCCACCTCCAGATCGATGCACCAGATGACCAGGTAATTCGCTGTCTCCTCGCAGACGAGGTGAGGATTGTCTGAGAGGTATTTCTGGCTGTCATCCCAGCGCCTCAGCATCCCTGAAAAAGGGGAGCAGAGAAGGTTTTTTAATTAAGGAGCACAATCTAAACTTCATCAGGAAAATGGTGGGGAGGAGGGGGAGCAACTCACCCCGAGGTTTAATTAAATCCCCATCAAATTGGGGGGAAAAAAGGGAAAAACACATAAAATCCCCAATTTTTCGGCAGAGTGAAGGAATTCCTGGCTGCTCCCAACACAGGGGGAGTTTCCCCAAGCTTGGAGAACCCCAAAAATGTGTCCCCAGCTCCCCAAACCCCCCTCCCAGCACTCACCAAAGTGTTTGATCTGCTTCTCGTATCGCTCCACGAAGGTTTTGTGTTTCTTCTCCTTCTGCTCTTCCGTTTCCTCCTTCTCCTCAGGCTTCACGTTGAAAACGCTCTGGGAAGGAAGGGAAATTGGGGATGATTTTGGGGGAAACCTCAGGGAATCTGAGGCTCCTGGAGCCTCCCCCAGACCCACCTTGCTGAACCCATCCTTGCTGAGTGTATCCACATTCCAGGGCATGTTCTTCTCCTTCTTCCTCAGCTCCTCCAGCTTGTTCTCCCAGCTTTTCTCCTCGTTCTTCAGCTGCTGGGCCTCGGCCTGGAGCTTCTCCAGCTCTCCCTTCCCGCTCTCGGGATCTGCCACTTCCAGCTCCTTCATCTTCTTCTGGCACTCGGCGAGTTTCCGTTTGCACTCCCGGCAGCCTTTATCCAGCTCCTCCTTCTCCTTCTGGAACTGCTCCATGCGCTCCACTCGCGCCTGAGGGGAGACACCGAGGGGATGAGGCTGGAGGAGCCTGAATTCCTCATTTCCAGCACTCTGGGAAACGCCAGGAGAACCCCACAGGCTCTGCTGGGTCTGGTGTCCCTTAGAGGATTCAGGAGGATCCCAAATTCCTCCTTCCCAGCACTCTGGGAAACGCCAGGAAAACCCTACAGGCTCTGCTGGGTCTGGTGTCCCTCGGGAATGGGGAGGAGCTGCTTTGAGGGGAGGCAGGACCCCCAAAACACCCCCAAAACACCTCGGTTTTGGGAAAAATTGGAGACTTTTCGCACAGTTCTGGGGTATTTGGTTGGGATTGGGAGGGAACAGGAAGTTTTCCATGGGGAATTGAGGGTGGCTCTGGAATTCTGGAATATTTGGTTGGGATTGGGAGGGAACAGGAAGTTTTCCATGGGAATTGAGGGTGGCTCTGGAATTCTGGAATATTTGGTTGGGATTGGGAGGGAACAAGAAGTTTTCCACGGGGAATTGAGGGTGGCTCTGCACAGCTCTGGGATATTTGGTTGGAACTGGGAGGAAACAGGAAGTTTTCCATGGGGAATTGAGGGTGGCTCTGCACAGCTCTGGGATATTTGGTTGGAATTTGGAGAGAAAAGGAAGTTTTCCACGGGGAACTGAGGGTGGCTCTGGAATCCTGGCGCTCCCCAGACCCCAAGGATGTCATCCAAGCCCTTAACAGTGTCACTGTCCCACCCCAGGGGACACACAGGGGAAGCTGCGGGGGGTCTGTGCCGCCCGAGGAGCCCCCGAAGTGCTTCCCCGGGGAAGGAGAAGCCCCTGGACACGGCAGGGGTTGGGGAATGGAGCAGGAATCCTGTGGTCGCCTCGGAAACAGCGGGGACAGGGAGGGGGATGTCCCGGGGTCGCTGCAGGGATGGCAGAACTCCCCCCGGGGGGTCGCAGGGACAATCCTACACGGATATTGGGGTGTCTCCTCCCACCGCGGGTCCTCTGGGGGAATCCCGCGGGAACCGGAGGCTGATTTTGGGGGAAAAGGGAATCCCTGGAGTGGCTGCGATGGGAACAGACGGTGCGCTGTGGGAATCCCGGGGCTGATCCTATGGGAATTGGGGAGCACAGGGAGGAGCCCCAGCCCCACGGGGGTCCCAGGAACAGGAGAATCATCCCTAATCCTTCCCCTCCCCATCCCCTTCTCCTGGGAATCCTAGGGCTGATCCTACGGGAATTGGGGAGCACAGGGAGGAGCCCCAGCCCCACGGGGGTCCCAGCGAACAGGAGAATTATCCCTAATCCTTCCCTTCCCACTCCTCCCGGGAATCCTAGGGCTGATCCTACGGGAATTGGGGAGCACAGGGAGGAGCCCCAACCCCAGGGGGGTCCCAGGAACAGGAGAATTATCCCTAATCCTTCCCTTCCCATTCCCCTTCCCTGTGGGAATTCCAGGGTCGATCCTACGGGAATCGGGGAAGAGGAGCCCCAGCCCCACGGGGGTCCCGGGAACAGGACAACACCCTCCCCAGCCCTTCCCCTCCTCATCCCCTTCCCTGTGGGAATCCTGGGGCTGATCCTACGGGAATTGGGGAGCACAGGGAGGAGCCCCAGCCCCACGGGGGTCCCAGGGAACAGGAGAATTATCCCTAATCCTTCCCCTTCCCACTCCCCTTCTCCCGGGAATCCCGGCGCTGATCCTACGGGAACTGGGGAAGAGGAGCCCCAGCCCCACGGGGGTCCCACGAACAGGACAACACCCTCCCCAGCCCTTCCCCTCCCCATCCCCTTCTCCCGGGAATCCCGGCGCCGGTCGCCATGGGAACAGGCCCGGCGGGGAGCGCCAGGCCCGGCGGAGCGGCGCGGGCCGGCCGAGCCGCACCTGGTGCCGCCATCGGAACAGACTGGCGGTGTCGATGTTGGGGTGAGTCTCGTCCTCGTCGTCCGAGACCTCGATGTGGTCCCACACGCTGTAATCCACCATGGCGCGGCCGCCGCGACCCTCCGCCGCCCGCCCGCCCCGGCCGCTTCCGCCCGCGCATGACGCGCTTCCGCCCGCGCCTGACGCACTTCCGCCGACGGCACCGCCCCGCTGAGCCTGCGCACAGCGCGCCTGAAGCCGCCCGGGTCAAACATGGCGGCGGATTTAAAGAGACACAAAATCCTCACAACCCGAGGATCTCTGCTGTGCCTTTTATCGGCGGGTTTGAGGGATTAAAGGGAAGGAAAAGCGAGTTTTCCGCAGTTTTGCGTGTTTTAATTGGAGGGAAAACCTGCCTTTTTATGTTTGGGGAATCCCCATTTCGTGTAATTTCAGGGGTTCGGTAAGAGGGCAAATCCAACTTTTTCATTGTTTAAATGGTTAGATTGAGGGGGAATCTAATGTTTCCCCTCATTTTTAAGGGTTTACATTGAGAGGAGCCACTTTATGGGCCATTTTAAGAATTTTGAGGGGAGGTTTCTGTTTGAAGGGATCTTACTGGGAAAAAGTGTCCAAAAGCCAAAAAAAGGTGTTTCTTGAGGGAAAACCAGTGCTGGGAGGAGGAAGCCTTCTGGAGGGTTGAATTGAGGGAGCAATTCCGTTTTCCCTCATTTTAGGGATTTTAATTGAGGTGGGATCCTCCATTTCCAGCATTTTAAGGGTTTAAATTGAGGGAAAGTGTGAGAGGAAAAGGGCGGGAAATGTGAGGGGGAAAGGGCGGGAAACGTGAGGGGAAAAAGGCGGGAAACGTGAGGGGAAAAGAGTGGGAACTATGAGGAGAAAAGGGCAGGAAACATGAGGGGGAAGGACGAAATCTAAATAATCTGCAGGGTCCTCACCCCCAAAACATCCTCCACCCTCAGCTCTCAGAGGATTCCCCCAAAATAAACCTCCACCGCCGAGTCCTGAGGCTTTATTAGAATATTTTCTGGGGGTAGCACACACGAAACCCCCCGTAAAACAGGCTACAAAAATAGAAGTGCTAAAAGCCCCCAAAACGGAGGGGGCAAACTCCAAGCCCCCAAAAAAGAGTTGGGGAGCTCAGGTCTGTAGTGTCTGCGACGGGACCAGCCCAGAGCCAGGGGGACACCCCGGTCAGGGGGTCATTGGGGTGTCCCCCCGGCTCCAGGGTGTTTGGGGAGCCCCCTCGAGTCTGAGGGGATTTGGGGGGATTTGGGGACCCCCTCAGCTGGAGGGGGCTCGGCCGTGAGGGGTCCGAGCTCGCCGGGCGGCTGTGGCCAAGCGCTGCTGGGCCAGGAAGGACTGAGCCCCGCCGGGGCTGACCCGGGCTGTGGTCACTCCCTCCTGCTGCTGCAGAGCCAGGCCCTGGGGGGACACGAGGGTGGGTGAGACCCCCGAGGGGCTGGTGAGATCCCCGAGGTGCTGGTGAGACCCCCGAGGGGCTGGTGAGACCCCCGAGGGGCTGGTGAGACCCCCGAGGGCTGGGTGAGACCCCCGAGGGGTGGGTGAGACCCCCGAGGGCTGGGTGAGACCCCCGAGGGCTGGGTGAGACCCCCGAGGGCTGGTGAGACCACCGAGGGCTTGGTGAGACCCCCGAGGGGCTGGTGAGACCCCCGAGGGTGGGTGAGACCCCCATAGGCTGGGTGAGACCCCCGAGGGTGGGTGAGACCCCCGAGGGCTGGTGAGACCCCCGAGGGGCGGGTGAGACCCCCGAGGGCTGGGTGAGACCCCCGAGGGATGGGTGAGACCACCGAGAGGTGGGTGAGACCCCCGAGGGCTGGGTGAGACCCCCGAGGGGCTGGTGAGACCCCTGAGGGCTGGGTGAGACCCCCGAGGGGCTGGTGAGACCACCGAGGGGCTGGTGAGACCCCCGAGGGGTGGGTGAGACCCCCGAGGGGTGGGTGAGACCCACAGGGAAACCCTTAGAGTAGAGAGACCCCCCGTTTATAGCCCCACATACACCCAGGAATGGAGACCCCCATAGATACCCCCACACACTGTGACCCCCCTCAGCCCTCCCACTGGGGTATTTGTGTCCCCAGGGATGTCTGTGTCCCCCAGGGATATCCATGTCCCCCAGGGATATCCATGTCCCCCAGGGATATCCATGTCCCCCAGGGATACCTGTGTGCCCCAGTGTCCCCAGGCTGCCCTCAGCATGTATCTGTGTCCCCCAGGGATATCTGTGTCCCCCAGTGTCCCCAAGCTGCCCTCACTATGGTATTTGTGTCCCCCCAGGGATATCTGTGTCCCCCAGGGATATTTGTGTCCCCAAGGGATATCCATGTCCCCTAGGGATATCTGTGTCCCCCAGTGTCCCCCAGTGTCCCCAAGCTGCCCTCACCATGTATCTGTGTCCCCCCAGGGATATCTGTGCCCCCCCAGGGATGTCTGTGTCCCCCAGTGTCCCCCTGTGTCCCCCAGTGTCCCCAAGCTGCCCTCACCATGTTGTACCAGGCGGTGACCAGCAGCCTCTCCTCGCGCTCCCGCTGCGCCCGGCTGCGCTCCCAGTCGCTCTGAGGGGCAGTTTGGGGGGCTCAGCTGGAGCTGGGGACCCCAAAAACCACCCCAGAACCCTCCCAGGACCCCCCAAAGCCCCCAGGACCCCCCAAGCCCCTGACCTCCAGGTGCCGGATCAGCGCGTCCTTCTCCTGCAGCTGGTTCCGGAGCAGCCGCAGCACAGGAGCCAAGGGGGGAGTGCCAGGGGGGTCCCCAGGAGGGGCTGAGGGCTTTTGTGGGGGTGACCTCGTGGATCTTCTGAATCCTGACCCTACAGAGGGAAAAAAAGATCCAAATCTCAAAAATCTCCCAAATGTTCCTCGGGAAACTGAGGCACAGTTCAGCTCCTGCCTCTGCCCCCCTCAACTCTGACTCCCCCCAGGATCTGCTAACATCCCCAATCCTTAGGATTCACCCCAGAAAACCCCAAATTTCCCCCCCAAGATCCCCCCAAATCCTGATATCCCCTCGGGAATCCTCCATACCCGGCCTGGGGGTCTCCAGCTCTTCCTCCTCCTCCTCCTCTCCTTCAGGCAGCTCATCCCTGGGGTGGACAGGAAAGGTCACAAGTTGGGGATGTTGGCTGGGGACGATGTCCCCAAATCCCCCCATAGCTGGGGGGCTCAGACTGGGCAAAACTCCCCAAAACTCACAGGTCTTCTGGGGTCTCCTCCAGCAGCAACACCTGGGGGGAAGAGAGAAAGAGGTGAAGGAAAGGCACTGAGGTGCCCCAAATAAAATGGGGACACCCCAAGACAGTGACACCTTCCTGAGATACTGACACCAACCCCACAAACTGGGGTTTGATGTTGAGATCCTCCTCAAACCCGCTGGTCCTCCCTCTCACTCACCTCCTTCTGGGGCTTCCCCTGCACCGTCCGAGGCTCTGTGGCCTCCAGCCTGTGGGTGTGAGGGGAGAATTAGGAATTTTGGGGTTTGTCAGGGATTTGGGGGGCTTGGGGAGGTTTTGGGGACCCCCTGTCCCCCCCAGATCCCCACCTGTGCTGGAGCTGGTCCCGCTGCAGCCGCAGCCGCCGGTTCTCCCGCCGCAGCCGTGTCACCGTGTCCCTGTGGGGTCACCGCGGTGGTCAGCGGGACCCCAAAAGATCACAGGTCACCCCCGGGGGTTGGACATCCCCCCAGACCCACCTGAGCTCTGCAGGAAGGATCTCAGCCGCCAAATTCCGGCCTCCCTCCAGCCCCGTGTCTGAGGGGTGAAAACGTGGATTGTAAGGTGGAAGGGACAGGAGGTGACATCCCCAAATTGGACCCTGGGGATCCCCCTTGTGCATTCTGTCCCCCCAAACCCTGCAGCCCAAAGTGGGGATCCTCTGGTGACTCATACTAGGGTTGTGCTCAGTCAGGTGTGTTTTCCCTCCCACCCAGGTGGTCTGTCACCTCCTGAGGGGTGGGAAACGTGAGGGGAAAAGGGCGGGAAATGTGAGGGAAAAAGGGTGGAAATGTGAGGGGAAAATGATGAGAAATGCGAGGGGAAAAGGAAGAAAATGTGAGGGGAAAAGGGCAGGAAATGTGAGGGGGAAAAAGGCGGGAAACCTGAGGGGAAAAGGGCGGGAAACATGAGGGGGAAAGGGTGGAAACGTGAGGGGAGAAAGTAGGAAACATGAGGGGGAAAAGTAGGAAACACAAGGAGTGAAAGGGCAGGAAACTGGAGGTCTGTGGCCCCTCCTGCACTCACCTGCCTGGCTCAGGTAGCTCTGCTGCACCTGGGCACAGCGCAGCTCCTCGTTGGCCTCGCGCAGTGCGTCCCGCTCCTCCAGCAGCCGCTGCGGGGACAGGGGAGGTCACAGGGGTCCCCAGGTGTGCTCCCAGGTGTGCCCCCAGGTGTGCAGGGCATGTCCCCAGGTGTGTCCCCAGGTGTGCAGGGGGCGTCCCCAAGCCTCCCCCACCTCCTTCTCCTGGCTCAGGGCCTCGAATCGCTCCTGCAGGTGCCGAAACTCCAGGTGCCACTTCTCTGCCCTCAGCGCCGCCTCCGCCTGCTGCCCGCTCAGCTCCTCCACCTGCGCGGGGACACCGCGACGGCCATCGGCACGGGGACACGGCTACCTGGACGTCCCTGCGGCCACCGAGCCATACCCCATCGCCCCAACCCTCACCTGCCTGCGGGCGGCCTCCAGCTGTGCGCAGCCGGCCTGGGCGCGGCCCAGCTGCTGCTGCAGGTGAGCGGCGCGGCGCACCTGGGCGGCATGGCGCTCCTCCAGCGCCCGCACCCAGCGCCGCAGCTCGCCCGCTGCCGCCGCACGGCCCCGGTACGTGGCCACTGCCGCCTCCAGCCGGCCTGCCCGCGCCGACGACGCCCTGCGGGACAGGGGACAGGGGGCACGGTGACATCCCGGACACCCCCACACCTGGCCAGGTGTGCCTGGGCACGGTGACATCCCGGACACCCTCACACCTGGCCAGGTGTGCCCAGGCACGGTGACATCCCAGACACCCTCACACCTGGCCAGGGGTGCCCAGGCACAGTGACATCCGGGACACCCCACACCTGGCCAGGGGTGCCCAGGCACAGTGACATCCGGGACACCCCACACCTGGCCAGGGGTGTCCTGCCCCACCTGAGCCCCGACACGCGGCAACAACCCCTCCGCCAACAACACCGTGATGGTGATGGTGGCACCGCAGGACACAGAGCCTCCCAGAGCCCCCCAGCTCACCTGTGCAGGTGCCCCGGCTCACCTGAGCAGGTCCATCTCGTCGCGCAGCGCCCGCGCCTCCCCGGCCAGCCCGCTGAGCTCCTGCGCCCGCACCTGCAGCCCCCGCGCCTCCTGCTCCAGCCGCGAGCAGCGCGCCCGCAGCTCCTCCCTGCCGCTCTCCAGCCTGCAACGGGACCGCCCGGCCTCAGGTGAGGGGCGCAGGTGAGGGGGGGATCCCTCCGGGTGGGTTCTCACCTGTAGTTCTCCTCCTGCAGCTCCTCCACCTGCGTCTGCAGCCGCAGCAGCTTCTTGGCGGCGGCGCCGGCGGCGTCGGAGTCGAGCTGCTCCCGCAGCGCCCGGTTCTCCGCGGCCAGGTGGCCCTTCTCCTCCAGCAGCGTGGCCACCTGCGCGCCCAGGTGTGCGGCAAGGGGCCAGGTGTGTGGGATCCCCTCCCAGGTGATCCCAGCCCTCACGTGAACCACTAGAGTCCCTTCCTGCTGAGCTTTGGGTGTTCTTAACCCAGCATGGGGAATTTGGGGGAATCCAGGTGTGCAGGAAGGGATCGAGGTGTGCAGAGAGAAGGCCAGGTGTGCAGGAAGGGATCAAGGTGTGCAGAATCCTCCCCCAGGTGTGCAGGAAGGGATCGAGGTGTGCAGAATCCTCCCCCAGGTGCTCCCACCCTCACACAAGCCAGCACAAAATCCCCTCCCGCTGACCCTCAGGTGGAAATTGGGGTGACACCGGATTTGGGGACCCCCCTCCTGCCCCCCCAGGTGAGTCCAGGTCTCACCTGCTGCTCCAACTCACGGCAGCGCTGCCCCGAGCTCCCTCCGGGCTCCTCGGGGGGCTCCTGGCTCAGGAAGTAATAGCGGCGGGACTGGGGGGGCACAGGGGGTCAGGGGGCCTCAGAGACCCCAAAATCCCAACCCCAAATCCCCCCAAATCCACCCTCCTCACCTGAGTGTCGAAGGTCCCGTAGTCCTCAGCTGCCATCGGCTCCGATGGCTCCGGATCCAAGAGCTGCGGCAAGGGAGGGAGAAATTGGGGTCTGGGGGTGCTCAGGGGGGCTTCAGGCCCTCCAACAACCCCAGGGGGTCCCCAAAACTTCCCTGAGACACCCCAAGCCCTGTGGTCACACACTCAGAGTGTCCCAAACCTCCCCGAATTCCCCACGGAATACACCCAAAACAGCCTCAGGGGTATCCAAACCCCCCCAGTGAGCCCCCAAAACCCTTAGGGACCCCCAAACTGTCCCCAGAGACCCCCAAACATCCCCAGGACCCCCAAACTGTCCCCAGGGACCCCAAACTGTCCCCAGGACCCCCAAAGTGCCCCCAGCGACCCCAAACACCCCCAGGACCCCCAAACTGTCCCCAGGGACCCCAAACTGTCCCCAGGACCCCCAAAGTGCCCCCAGGACCCCAAACACCCCAGGGACCCCCAAAAACACCCCAGGGACCAAATACCCCCCAGGGACCCCAAACTGTCCCCAGGGACCCCCAAAGTGCCCCCCAGGGACCCCAAACTGTCCCCAGGGACCCCCAAACCCCCAGGGACCCCCAAAGTGCCCCCAGGACCCCAAACTGTCCCCAGGGACCCCCAAAAACCCCCCAGGGACCCCCAAACTGTCCCCAGGGACCCCCAAACTGTCCCCAGGGACCCCACACTGTCCCCCCAGGGACCCCCAAAGTGCCCCCAGGACCCCCAAAGTGCCCCCACCTCCTGGATCGCCGTCATCACCTCGTGCTGCACCGACTCCTCCAGCGTCATGATGCGCTGGATGTGCTCTGGTGGAGGAGCAATGGTGGTGATTTTGTGGGGTCAGGGGGCGTTCTGGGGGGGTCGGGGGTCCCCCCAGCCCCTACCCACCTTCCCGCTGCTCGCAGCTCACGGCGCAGCCCAGCACCAGCCGCACCAGTTTGCCCAGTTGCTCGGGGTCACCCTGCTGGGCGGCCGGCGCCACGTCCGGCACGTGCTGCTCCCCCACGGCCTGGCCCAGCACCTGGGGGGGTCCGGGTCAGAGCCCCCCGCCCCGGGGATCCCCCAAACCCCGGGGGACTCCCCCAAACCCCGGGGGAGCCCCCCAGCCCCGAAGGGAGGTGTCCCCAGGCGCGGGACCCCCACTCACATCCTGCCAGTACTCCAGCACGCTCTGCAGCACCTTGCGCAGGTTGTTCACCTGGGGAGGGGGGAAAAGGTGGGACCCCCCCGGAACCCCCAAATTCCACTCCCACCTCCGTTGTGGTGGTGTTTGGATACCCAAAAATGGCTTCACCCCCAAAACTGGCCTCCCAAACAGATCCCCTCCCGAATTGTCACCACAAAGCTCAATGTTTCCCCAAATTAGCCTCCCAAAAAACCTCCCCAAAAACCCCCCAAATCTGTCCTCCCCAAAACCAGGACCCCCAAAAAGTGTCCCCAGACCAGCCCTACAGAGTCCCTCCCCAAAACCAGCTCCCCCCAAAACCAGCCACCCAAAAACGAGATCTCCTTAAACTGCCCCGAAAAACAGCCCCCAAAATCAGACCTCCCAAAAACCAGCCCCCCGTTCTGCCCCCCCCAAACCCCCCATCCCACCCCAAAACACGCTGCCCCCCCCACCTTGATCCGAGCGTTCCCCTCGGCGTCATCCCGGATCTGCCCCAGCCACGCCTCATCAAACCAGGAGGGATCGCTGGGGGGACACGGGGGGTCCCCAAAATCAGCCCCGGGGGGTCCCCAAAATCAGCCCCGGGGGGTCCCCAAAATCAGCCCCGGGGGGTCCCCAGAATCAGCCCCGGGGGGTCCCCGAGGTGGGGGGAAGCCCCCCCATCCCCCCAAAAACTCACATGTTGTGCAGGACGTGGGCAAGGGTCACCCCGCTGGCCAGGTCTGAGGGGGTCGTGCAGGGCGAGGGGGGGTCAAAGGTCTGCAGCTGGGGAGGCAAAAGGGGCGTCAGGGAACCCCAAAGACCCCAAAACTGCCCTCTCGGGGGATCAGAGCACCCCAAAAACCCCAAAAACCCAAAACTGCCCTCCCGGGGGATCAGAGCACCCCAAAGATCCCAAAACTGCCCTCCCGGGGAATCAGAGCACCCCAAAGACCCCAAAACCCCCAAAACTGCCCTCCCGGGGGATCAGAGCACCCCAAAGATCCCAAAGAGCCCCCAGACCCACGGCGGGGGGCACAGAGGGGGAGCAGGGATGACGCCCCCAATAATCCCCCTAAACTCGTGGGGTGCAAAGGGCGGCAGAGGGACAAAGGGCGGGGGGACACAAGGGCTCGGACACGTCTCTGCGGGGGTCAAAGGTCCCCCGGGGAGGTGACACAGCGACCTCACACCACAACCCCACAACCCCAACAAGGGGGTTCACAGGGGCTCAGGGGTGGCAGAGGGTCCCGGAGGGGTCAGGTGTCCCCAGGGGGGTCACAAGGTCCCGCTGGGGTCACAGCAGCCCCGGGAGGTCAAAGTTCCCGGCAGGTCCCCAAGCCGCGGGAAGCGCTCGGGGGTCCCGGGGAGGCTCCGGTCCAGCCCGGTGGGTTCCGCGTGGATCCCCGAGCACGGGGGGGTCCCGGGGGGGTCCCGGGGGGGTCCCGGGGGGGTCCCGGTTAGACCCGGGGGGTCCCGGCCCCCCTTACCCAGGTGAGCAGCGCCCCGCACGCGTCCCGCCCCGCCGCCATGTCCGGCCGGTCCTCCAGGGGCAGCGAGCCGCGCCCAGAGCGGTCACACCTGCGCCCCGCCCCCGGCCCGCCACACCCCCCGCGGCGCCGCGACCTCCGGAGCACAGAGGCGCACCTAGAGCGGCCGCACCTGCCGGGCACGCCCACTTCCGGCCGCGCCCCTTCCGGCGTTCTTCCAGGCGACAGAGTTGGGGACAGAGCGGCCGCACCTGCCGGACACCCCCTGCCGGACACGCCCCGCGAGCGACAGACCCGCGCGCTCCAAGGTCCTCCAGGGCCATAGAGTCGCGCCCAGAGCGGCCCCGCCGCCCGCTCCCCGCCGCTGCCATGGCGCCCGGCGCGGCCCCGCCGGTGACTCACGGCGCTGAGCGTCCCGCCGCCCCCGCGGCCGCGCCCGTCCGGCCCGCCGGCTCGGCGGAGGTCAGGCCGGGCCGTTCTCGCCGCGGGGCGGCGGCGGCGGCGACGCCCGCGCTGCGTCAGCGCTGAACCCGGCGGCCTCGCGGGGGGGGTGGGGTGGGAGCTGGAGACCCCCAGTGTCCCCAGTGTGGTCCTAGAACCTCCCCGGTATCCCCAATATGGTCCTAGAACCCCCGCAGTATTCCCACTATAGTCCTGGAACCCCCCAGTATCCCCAGTATGCTCCGAGGGTCATCCCAGTGTCCATCCCGCTCTGGCTCTGGAATCCCCCAGTGCTCCCAGCGCGGCATCCCAGTGCTCCCAGTATAGACCCGAGACCCTCCCAGTGCTCCCAGTTTGGCTGTGAACTCCCCGCGCGCTCCCCGCGTGTCGCCTGTCCCCCCCGGACATCCGGAGCCCCCCCAGCCCGAAACCCCGGTGACGGTTGTGGCCGTTGGGCTCCCGAAAGTCACTCTGGGGAGGGACAACGACACCCCGGGGGGTCCCCGGGAGCGGGACAGACCCCCCTTGTCCCCCAAACGAGCGGGGAGGTCACGGTGGCGGGGTCACACCAGGGGTCACACCGGGGGTCACTCCGGGGGTCACTCCGGGGGTCACTCCGGGGGTCACACGGGGGTCACACCAGGGGTCACACGGGGGTCACTCCGGGGGTCACTCCAGGGGTCACTCCGGGGGTCACACCAGGGGTCACTCCGGGGGTCACTCCGGGGGTCACACCAGGGGTCACACCAGGGGTCACTCCGGGGGTCACACCAGGGATCACACGGGGGGGAGCGGATGGCCCTGAGTCACGAGGAAGGAGAAGTCGGGAGGGAAAATCCAGCCCCGAAATCCCCTAAAATCCCCCAAAACCCGTGCGGGGGGGCGGAGCCTGTCCCTCCCGGGAAGCCGCGGGGACCCCTGTGTCCCCATGCCGCACACATGTCCCCACATGTGCACACGCGTGTGCGGCCGGCCGCGCCCCGACGGGCCGGGACACGCCGGGGACACGCCGGGGACACGCCGGGGACACACCCGGGCACGGCCCGCTTAGCCCGGCTGGGTCTCTGGGGGTCCCGAGGGCTTTTGGGGTGGTTTTGGGGGATCCTGGTGTCCCTCGTGTCACTACGTGGGGACAAAGGGACAACGGTGTGAGCTCAGAGTGCACACTGAGCATGGCGTGTCACATCACCTGGCAGGTGTCCCCCTGGCACACAGGTGACCCCCTGCACACACAGGTGACCCCCTGGCACACAACCCCCCACAAACCCCCACACACAACCCCCCACACAGGTGACCCCTGCACACAGGTGACCCCCTGGCACACACAGGTGACCCCCTGGCACACACAGGTGACCCCCTGGCACACAGGTGACCCCCTGGCACACAGGTGACCCCTGCACACAGGTGACCCCCTGACACACAGGTGACCCCCTGGCACACAGGTGTAACCCCCTTGCTGGTCTCTCCTTCACACACCCACATCCCCTCCACACACCTGTACCCCTTTGCACACTCAGCCTGCAGCTCACACCTGGCCCCTCTCTCGCTCACCTGTCCCCTTCCCCTGACCTCACCTGACCCACCGTGACCACACTTGTCCCCTCCGCTCACCTGTCCCCCCCTTGTCACACCTGCGCCCCCCATGCTGCGGAGGCCCCGCCCCTTTCCAATGAGGAGGCGTGGCTATGCAAAAGAGGCGTGTCCCTACGGAAGGGGGCGTGTCCCTAGCCCCCCGCAGCCAATGGCGCCGCGTTTCCGCCGCGCGCGGCGATAAAAGGAACGGGCAGCGCGGCGCCGCGGGTTCGAGTCCCGCCGCTCCCGGTGCGGCCGCGCGGATGGAGCCGCCGTTCTACCGCCCCGCGCCCTTCCCGGGCGGCTTCTGCCGCCCCGAGCCCGACTACGGCACCTTACCGGGGCCGCTGCAAGCGGGACCCCCCCAGGAACCCTTCCGCGGGCTCAAACCGGCGCCCTGCCCCGACGGCGCTTTCTTCGGGGGCAACGCCGGTACCGGCAGCTTCTTCTATCCCGGTCCCGGCGAGCGCGACGGCTTCACCGGCAGCTTCGCGCAAGCGCTGGACGAGCTACACCAACCGGGGCCGCCCAACGTGGCGCTCCCGGAGCCGCCGGCGCTCACGACGACGGCGGCGGGGATGGGGGGACCCTTCCCGGGGGTCCCCGGAGCGGAGGCGGAGGCGGCGGAGCCGGGCCCCGATTCCCCCGAGCGGCTGCAGGCGGAGCGGCGGCGGCTGCGGAACCGGCTGGCGGCGAGCCGGTGCCGGCGGCGGAAGCTGGAGCGCATCGCCCGCCTGGAGCAGCGCGTCCGGGGGCTGCGGGCGCAGAACGCCGCGCTGGCGGCCACGGCGGCGGGGCTGCGAGCTCAGGTGCGGCGGCTGCGCGGCTCCGTGCGGGACCACGCGGGATCGGGCTGCCCGCTGCCCCCCGGCGCCGCGCTCGGCTTCTAGAGCCCCCGGCGGGCAGGGACCGCCACCGGGAACGGGACCGAGGGGGCTCCGGGGCGGCGCTGGCTCCTTCCGCAGACCCCCATGGACAGCCGGGGGATCCCCCGCGCCTGGCCGCGCAGGAGGGGCGGGGACCCCCCTGGCCACGGACAGGGATGCACCGGTGGGGATCCCCGACACGGACACGGAGATACCGAGGTGTTGGATGAGACCCGCGGCTTTTGGGGACCCCCATGGACACGGACGGCCATCGGCCCCGCCTGCTGCTCAGCGAGGGGGGGCGCACGAAAGACCCCCCCGACATGGACCTGGCGGGCCTGGGGAGCCCTGAAAGGACGCACGAGGATGGGGGACCCCTGGGCTGGGACCCCCGAACCGACCAGCCTGAAGGGACCGGCAGGACCAGAATCCCCCCAGGTCGAGGACCCTCAGGACCTGCGGGAACGGGACCTGTGGGATGGATGGGGACCCCAAAGCAGGGCCTGGAGCCCCCCAGCTGGGCCTGGGGACCCCCCGGTTCTGAGGCGAGGGGTCAGCCCCTCCAAACTGAGGATTGCGCCGGGAGGGGCTGAGCGCGCACCCCAAAAAGGGGTGGTTTTGGGGGGGCGTATCCCTCTCGTGACGTTTACAAGACCCCCCCGGTGGGGAACAGCCCCCGGGGACCCCCAAACCCCGGGGCGGGGGGCGATTTGTTGTCGCTGCTTCTTTTTTGTACATTTGTATTTAATTAATAATAATAATAATAATGATTGTGCTAACGGCTGCGGTGGTGCTGAACCGGGGGCGGCGTGTCCCCCTCCCCCTCCCGTGGGAAGCCCCCCGCGTGCACGAGCGTCAGCGGAAGTGGGCGGGGCCGGGGCTTTCCCCGATGACGCAATCATGTCCATATTTGGGCAGGCGGGGGAGGGCGGGGCTGTTCCGGGAACTTCCCCCCGCGCTGCCCGGCACCGCCCGCCCCGCCGCCGCTCTTCCCGGACGGGGGACACGGGGGGGACACGAGGCTGCCGGGACCCCCGACCCGACCCGCCCTTCCTGGGCTCCACTGTCCCCTCCCGCCAGCCCGGCGACCCTCGCCCTATTCGGGGTTCCGCAACCCTGGACACACCACCTCAATTCTTCCCCGGTGCTCCACAGACCCTCGGGACCCTCTCCGGGCCTTTCCGGTGCTCCACAGACCCCCGGGAGCCCCCCAAACCCTTCCGGTGCTCCACTGACCCCCGGGAGCCCCCCAAACCCTTCCGGTGCTCCACAGACCCCCGGGAGCCCCCCAAACCCTTCCGGTGCTCCACGGATTTCCAGGACCCTCCCCAAACCTTTCCGGTGCTCCACAGACCCCTCGGGATTCCCCCAAACCTTTCCGGTGCTACTCAGAACCCCAGGAACCCGCTTGACCCCTTCGGGGGGGGCAACCGAGCCCGGTAAACCACGCCCCCTCCGCTAAACCACGCCCCCTTCGTTAAACCACGCCCCCTCCGTTAAACCACGCCCCCGCCCGATGGCGCCACTCGAGGGCACCGCCCCGACCCTAAACCACGCCCATAAGCAAAGCCACGCCCATATTAGGCTCAATGCCACGTGGCCCCGCCCACTTAAGCCCCGCCCCCGCCCGGCCCCGCCCCGCCATGGCGCTGGCCGCGCTCGAACGGGACCCTGCGGCCGGGGGTCGCTTCGCCTCCGCCGTGCCCCCGCTGTGCCGCCGCCGGCCCTGCGCGCTCGGCGTGGACGAGGCGGGGCGCGGCCCGGTGCTCGGTGAGGCCGGGAGGAGCTCCGGGGGCGAACGGGAGCGGGAGGGCTGCACGTGGCGGGAAGGGTCCCGGTGCACCGGGGGTTGAGTTTGAGGGTCCCGGTGCATCGGGGGTTAAGTTCGGGGGTCCTGGGGTTGAGCTTGGGGGTCCCGGTGCACCGGGGGTTAAGTTTGGGGGTCCCGGGGGTTAAGTTTGGGGATCCCGGTGCACCGGGGGTTAAGTTTGGGGGTTCCGGAGTTTGAGTTTGGGGGTCCCGGTGCACCGGAGGTTGAGTTTGGGGGTCCCGGTGCACCGGTGGGTCAGTTTGGGGGTCCCGGTGCACCGGGAGTTGGGGTCCCGGTGCACCGGGGGTCAGTTTGGGGGTCCCGGTGCTCCGGGAGTTCAGTTCGGGGGTCCCGGTGCAGCGGGGGGTCCCCGCTCAGCCCGCCGTGCCCCCCAGGCCCGATGGTGTACGCGATCTGCTATTGCCCCGCGGAGAAGGTGGAGCAGCTGGAGGCGCTGGGGGTGGCAGGTGGGGCAGCCCGGGGGGCGCGGGGATGGGGGGCGCGGAGGGGTTAACGGTGCCCGGGGGGGCGCAGAGCCCCTGGGGGTCCGGGGGATGGAGTGGGAGGAGGTCGGGGGATCCTGGGGGGTCCTGGGGGGTCGTGGGCGGGGGGAAAGCACGGGAGGCTCTGGGGGGGTCACAGCAATGGGGGATCGGGAGTCGTGGGGGAAAGTTTGGGGGTCCCAGCGGTGGGTTTGGGGCGCGGGGAGGTCGCGGGGGAAGCTCTGGGAGTTCCGGGGGAAGCTCTGGGGGTTCCGGGGGAAGCTCTGGGGGTTCCGGGGGGATTCCTCACCCCTGCCGACCCCCCAGACTCGAAGACGCTGTCGGAGGCGGAGCGGGAGCGGCGCTTCGGGCTGCTGGAGGCTGCGGGGGAACTGGTGGGGTGGGCGCTGCAGGTGTTGCCCCCCGACCACATCTCTGCCTCCATGCAGCAGCGGTGAGACCCCCGGAGTTCCCCCCAAACCCCCGGGGTCCCCCCGAACCCGCCGGGACCCCCTTTACCCCCTCCGAGCACCTCTGGGTGCCCCCGACCCTCCCGCCCTGGGCCCTGCCGTCTCCATCTCCCACCCCCAAGTTTTGGGGTGCGGAGGGGAGAATGCAGCTCCCGGTTTGGGGGCTCCCAGTTTGGGGGTTCCCCGTTTGGGGGTGACGCCCCCCTGACTTCCCCCCAGAGCCAAGTACAACCTGAACGAGCTGTCCCACGACACAGCCACGGAGCTCATCCAGTTTGCTCTGGATTCAGGGGTGCAGGTGGCCGAGGTGGGTTTTTGGGGGGGCTGGGAGGTCCCCACTTTGCTCCTCTCCCCTGTGCCTCAGTTTCCCTGTTGGGGCTGAGCGGTTGGGGGTGAGTCTGAGTTGTTTTGGGGTGAATTTGGGGTATTTTGGGGATGGTGGTGGGTGATTTGGGGGGGCGTTGGGGGTAATTGGGGTCACACTGGGGGGATCCGGGTGGGTTTGGGGGGCATTTTGGAAGGGGGGTGGGGGCACAGCGGTTTGGGTGTGTTGAGGAGCTTTTCCAGGGGGGTTCAGGGAGGTCGGGATGGATCGGGGAGCTGGGGGGGGATTTTGGGAATCCAGCGGGATTTTGGGAGCCCAGCGTGCTCCGGGGGGCTGCGGGGCTCCCCCAGGTGTTCGTGGACACGGTGGGACCTGCGGAGAAGTACGAGGCCAAGCTGCGGCAGCGTTTCCCCGGCCTGGGGGTCACCGTGCGCCCCAAGGCCGACGCGCTGTTCCCGGTGGTCAGTGCGGCCAGCATCTGCGCCAAGGTGGGCACTGACCCCCCCAGACCGGAACTGACCCCCCAGAACTGACCCCCCCAGACCAGAGCTGACCCCCCAGAACTGACCCCCCCAGACCAGAACTGACCCCCCCAGACCAGAACTGACCCCCCAGAGCTGACCCCCAAAGCACCCCAGTATCCCCCAACCATCCCCCCATCATCTCCCCCACCATCTCCTCCCAGATCATTGAATTTTGGGGGGGGGAAACAGGACCCTCCACCCCCTCTGAGCCCCCCAAGCCCCTCAGAGCCCCCCGTGCCCCCCCAGGTCGCCCGTGACCGCGCCGTGCTCCACTGGAACTTCGTGGAGGATTTGGGGGACGCCGACCGCGACTACGGCTCCGGTTACCCCAACGGTAGGAGGCGGGGGAGGGCAGCTTTGGGGGGACCCCGCTTTTGGGGTGCCCCTGACGCCCCCCCCTCGCAGACCCCAAGACCAAGGAGTGGCTGAGGAGGAACCTGGACCCTGTTTTTGGGTTCCCCCAACTCGTGAGGTTCAGCTGGGGCACGGCGCAGACGCTGCTGCAGCGCGAGGGGGTCTCTGTGCAATGGTATGGGGGGCACAGGGGGTCCTGGGGGGCACAGGGGGGTTCAGAGTGGGGGTAAATTCCTCCTGTTCCCCACAGGGCTGACGAGGACCCCGCAGATGACCCCACAGCCCCTCCCTCGGTGCTCTCCTACTTCGCCCGCAGCCCCCCCCGGCGCCTCCCCCACCGCTTCTTCCAGGAGCGCAGCCTGCGACCCCTGGCCGAGCTGTGACCCCCGAGACGGGGACAGCCCCCCGAAACAGGGACATCCCCCGAGACGGGGACAACCCCCCCGAGACGGGGACAGTCCCCCCGAGACGGGGACATCCCCCGAGACGGGGACACCCCCTCAAATGGGGACCCAAAACCCAGGTGGTTGTTTTCTAATAAAGAATTGTAAAAACACCCCAAATCTCCTATTTTTCCCCCAGTGAGGTCGGTGATTTTGGGGCTGGGGGGCTGTAGGGACCCCCGTGAGCTGAAGTATTTTTTGGGGGGTTTTTGCCCCCCCAGATCGTGTTCGTGCCACCCATGGGGGGAGGGGAGCCCTGCTGCCCCCCCCCGTTAATCAGCGCTGGCCGAAGGCCTGGCAAGCGCCGTGTCCTCAATCCCGGGGATTAGGGGCTAATCTGGGGGTCACACTGGGGCGGGGGGAATCACCGGGGGTGTCCCCGAGCCCCCCGATCCCCCCCCGCCGCGGTCCCGTTTTGGGCTCATTTTCCGGTGTTTCGGCGCTCGGAGGTCTCTGCCGGGCCGGGGGGGTCGTGGCGGTGCTGTTTGACCGGAATTCCCGCGGCGGGGGCGCACCGGGGGGTCCCGAGCGCTTCTCGGCGCCGTTCAGCACCGCGGACAGCGGGATGGGGGGGCGCCGGTACCGGGGGGGAGCCGCCCCGCCGCTGGGTGGCGCCCTCGGCCCGGCGGGGCTGGGCGTGGCCTGGGCGGGGCTGGGGGCGGGGCCTGGGCGGGGCGTCCCGGGGGTCCCGGGCGATGGCGGAGGGCGGCTGAAGGGGGGGCTGCGGGTACCGGGGGGGGCAGCGGGGCCGGGACCCCCCCGCACCGGCACCGGCAGCGCCACCGGCACCGGCGCCATGGACGATTCGGGAGTGATCCGCCGGCGGCGGCTGCAGGTACCGGGAGGGTTTGTTATTGGGGGGGGATGGCGGTACCGGGAGGGGAAACGGACCGGAGGATGGGGGAATCGGAACCGGGAGTATCGGTACGGGGCGGGGAACGGCTCGGTACCGGGTGAAGGAGTGCGGTGTCGGCACCGGGAGGGCATCGCTGCCGGGAGGGATCGGTAGCCGGGGCGATGTCGGTACTGGAGGATGCGGCGATCGGTACCGGGGGTGTTGGAACTGGGCGGTTTGGTACGGGGAGAGGCGGATCGGTACCGGAGGGATCGGGATCGGTACCGGAGGGATCGGGATCCGGATCAGGATCGGTACCGGGGCGCTGCAGGCCCTTCCGCGGGGGGTGCACGGCGCAGGGCGGTACCGGGCGGGGGGGTCAGCGCAGCCCCGGTACCGGGAAGGTCGGTCCGGGCGGGGTCGGCACCGGCGGGGGAGCGATGCGGGCCCGGTACCGGCGGGCATTGCGGGGCCGGCGGTGTCCGGTGCCGCCCGATCCGGCGGGGTTCGGACACCGGGCGGCCCCGGGAGGGGGGAACGGAGGCCGCGGTGCCCCCCGAGCGCTGCCGCGGGATGGGGGGTGTCGGTCCGGCGGGTCCGGCGGGTCCGGGGGTCCCGGGCAGCCCCCCACCCGTTGCCCTTGTTCCAGAAGGATTTGCCGCTGCCGCGGAAGAGCAGCAGGTGAGACCCCCCCCCACCCCGCGCCCCCCATTGCGCCCCCAATGCGCCCCCCAGGCCCCGCCCCAGGCCCCGCCCAGGCCCCTCCCACTGCAGCCGCCGCGGCCACCCCCCCCGCCGCCGCCCCGGACCCCCCGGAGCCCCCCCGGAGCCCCCCGATGCCGATCCTGGTGGGCAGCAACATGTTCCGCCGCACCAAGAGGTACCGGGGGGCCTCGGCCTTCCTCCCGCAGCCCCGTCCGTCATCTTCGTCCCTCGTCATGCTCATCCTTCATCCTCCATCTCCATCCTCAGCCTTCATCCTTCATCCCCGCTCCATCCTCATCCTTCTCCCTCCTGTATCCTCATCCTCTTCCTCTTCCTCCATCCTTCTCCTTCCTCCATCCTCATCATCTTCCTCCTTCATCCTCATGTTCACCTCCCTTCCATCCCCTTTTTCCTTCCTGCTCATCATCCTCCTTCCCCATCCCCATCCTCATCCTCATCCTCATCTTCATCCTCATCCTCATCCTCATCCTCATCCTCATCCTCCATCCTCATCCTCATCCTCATCCTCATCCTCATCCTCATCCTCATCCTCATCCCCATCCTCATCTTCATCCCCATCCTCATCCTCATCCTCATCCTCATCCTCATCCTCATCTCCCCCACCCTCCTCCCTCCTCATCCTCCATCTCCATCCTCATCCCCCCCGACCCCCCCTGCCGCTGCCCCCCGACCCCCCATTCTTGCCCCCCGACATGGCGGGGGGTGGGCTGTGGGTTCCCCTCCCCCAGCACCCTCGGGCCGGGGGGGGTCAGTGTGTGAGGAGGGGTCCTGACCCCCCCACGACCCTCCCACGACCCCCCACGACCCTCCCCAGCTGCCGCACGAGCAACCGGAAGAGCCTGATCCTGACCAGCACCTCCCCCACCCTGCCGCGGCCCCACTCGCCGCTGCCTGGACACATCGGTGAGACCCCCGGACCCCCCCGGTGTCCCCAACACCCGCCGGGTGGCCCCGACACCTCCCCGGTGTCCCCATCCCCCGCTCCCATGCCCGCGACCCTCCCCGGTGTCACCCGGACCGCCCTCCCCAGTGCCCTGGACAACTCCCTCGGTGTCCTCAAATCCCCCCGGTGTCCCCCAGCTGTCCCCAATCCCCCCTCCATGTCCCTCCGGTGCCCCTCGGCCTCACCCAGTGTCCCTGACCGCCCCATCCCTGGTGTCCCCAACCTTCTCCCAAAGCCGTGGTCCCCGAAAATCCCCACAGAAACCCCCAAAAGGCCCCTTAAAGACCCCTTCAGACCCCCAAACCGCTGGGACCCCCTGAAGTTCCCAGTTCCCCTCTCAGCCCCCCAGAACCCCTCAAGACCCCTCCCCATAACCTGCAGGGACCCCCAAACCCCCGGGGTCCCCCCGGCCCCCCTTTTCCCTGGGGTGGGTCCCCATCCCTTGGCCCCGCCCACCCCTAGGGGCGTGGCCTGACAGGGCGGGGGGGTGACGTCACCCTTACCTGTGCGTGTCCCCCCGGCCAGGTAACAGCCCCCTGGACAGCCCCCGCAATTTCTCGCCCAGCACCCCAGCCCACTTCTCCTTCGCCTCCTCCCGCCGGTGAGGGGGGTCTGGGGGGGTCTGGGGGCTATGGGGGGTCTCTGGGGTCTGGGGGGGCCCGGGGGGTTCTGGGGGGGTCTGGGGAGTCGCAGGTGTCAGGGCGGGGCAGCCCCGATGGCAGCGGGGGGACACTGGTTGGGGACACCTGTGACTGACGGGATTGCGACCCCTGGGGTGGGGTGGGGGTCCCGGGGGGGTCCCTCAGTGTCCGGGCGGGTCCCTGAGGTCCGAGGGGGTCCCTGAGGTCCGGGGGTGGCACCAATGTCTCTGGGAGCTCTCGCAGGTGGCCGGGAGGTGGTGACAGGGACAGGGGACAGAAATCCCACCCCGGGGGGTTCTCTCGAGCTCGAGGGTCCCCTGACCCCCCCGTGCCCCCTCCCAGGGCTGACGGGCGCCGGTGGTCGCTGGCCTCGTTGCCCTCCTCGGGCTATGGCACCAACACGCCCAGCTCCACCGTCTCGGTGAGTCGGGGGGCTCAGAGACCCCCATGGCGGGGGCGAGGGGGGCTGGGGGTTCCGGAGGTCCTGGGGGTGATACAGGGGGCCCCTGGGGTGACGCGGGGGGTCTCTCAGGGGTCACGGGGATGACACGGAGGATCTGTCAGGGGTCCTGGGGGTGACAAGGGGGGTCTGCCGGGGGTCCCGGGGGGTCTGTCGGGGGTTCCGGGAATGACGCGGGTGTCTCTCGGGGGTCCCGGGGGGTCTGTCGGGGGTCCCGGGGGGTCGTTCGGGGGTCCCGGGGGTGACGCGGGCGCGCAGTCCTCGTGCTCGTCGCAGGAGCGGCTGCACCAGCTGCCGGCGCAGCCCACGCCGGAGGAGCTGCGGTTCCTGTCCCGCCACTTCGGCAGCTCCGAGAGCCTGGCCGAGGAGGATGGGGGGGCCCGGGGGGGTCCAGCCCCTCGCCCCCGCTCCCGCAGCCTCAGGTGGGCACGGCGACCCTCGGGCACTGAGCGGGTGCAGGGCTTTGGGGAGATCGGGGCACCGGGAGGAGGCTGGGGGGGACTGCGGGGTTGGGGACTGTGGAGGACACTGTGGGGTTGGGAACTGTGGGGGTCACTGTGGGGTTGGGGACTGGGGGGACACTATGGGGTTGGGGGCTGTGGGGGTCACTGTAGGTTTAGGGAGGAGTCAGGATTTGGGGTGACCCAGGGTGGGGGGACACCGCAGGGGCGCTATAGGGTGGGGGACAGAGGGGTGACACCGTGGCTGTGGGACATCGTGGGGGTGGAATGGGGGTGCCCGGAGTCCCGGGGGTGCCGGGGGGTGCTGGAAGGGGGACATCTGGGGGTCCCGCGGGTGCCAGCTGTGTCCCCCCGCCAGCCCTGGGCGCTCACCTTCGTCCCACGACAACGAGATCGTGATGATGAACCACGTGTACAAGGAGAGGTTCCCCAAGGTGGGGCTGGGGGCGCTTTGGGGGCGGTTATGGGGTCCTGGGGTGCCCCAGGGGGGCTGTGGGGTGGCCATAGGGGGCATGGGGTGCCACATGGGTGGGGTGGGGTGGCCATGGGGGTGGCTGGGGGATCCCAAGGGGGCTTTGGGGTGGCCATGGAGGTGGTTCTGGGGTCTCAGGGGAGCTTTGGGGTGGCCATGGAGGTGGTTCTGGGGTCTCAGGGGAGCTTTGGGGTGGCCATGGAGGTGGTTTTGGGGTCCCAGGGGGGTTCTGGGGTGGCCATGGGGATGGTGATAGGACCCAGGGGGGCTTTGGGATGGCCATGGAGGTGGCTGTGGGTTCTCAGGGGGGCTGTGGGGTGGCCGTGAGGTCAGTTATGGGGCCCTGGGGAGCCGTGGGGACACCCCTGGTGGTACCGCAGGCGACGGCGCAGATGGAGGAGAGGCTGGAGGAGTTTGTGCGTGGCTGCGGCCCTGGCGGGACCCCGCTGGCCGACGGAGCCCTCAGCTTCATCCAGCACCAGCTGGTGGAGCTGGCACGGGACTGCCTGGCCAAGGCGCGGCACGGCCTCATCACCGCCGGCTACTTCTGCGAGCTGCAGGAGAACATGGAGAGGCTGCTGCAGGACGTGAGTCGCCTGAGCTGGGACCCCCGGGGCTGGCGGGGACCTACGGGGTGGAATGGGGCTGAAGGGACCCAGTGGAACCCAACAGAACCCTGTGGGGCCTGGTGGGGAGCAATGGAACCCTATGGGGCCCAGTGGGGCTGGGAAGAGACCAAAGGGGCCCAGCGGGGTCCAGTGGGGTCTGGTGGGGACTTACAGGATGGAATGGGGCTCAGTGGGACCCAGTGGAACCCTACAGAACCCTATGGGGCCTAACAGGGACCAACGGGACCCAACAGGGCTCAATGGGACCCAACAGGGCTCAGCAGAACCCAACAGGGCTCAGTGGGACCCAACAGGAGCCCACAGGACCCAACAGGATTCAATAGGACCCAATGGGACTCAACAGGGCCCAAGAGGCCCAGTGGGGAAAAATGGGGACCAACGAGGCCCAGTGGGAACCAACAGGTCCTCAAAGGACTCAGTGGGGACCGACAGGGATCCAAGGGACCCAACACGACCCCAAGGGACCCCCAAGTGTCCCCTGACCCCCCCCAACTCCGCCGTGTCCCCCCAGGCCTACGAGCGCTCGGAGTCGGAGGAGGTGGCCTTCATCACGCAGCTGGTGAAGAGGCTCCTCATCATCATCTCCCGCCCCGCGCGGCTGCTCGAGTGCCTGGTGAGGTCTTAGTGTCACCTGGACCCTCAGCGGTGTCCCCTCCCCCTTGTCCCCTCCTCACCGTGTCCCCGCTGTTGTCCCCTCAGGAGTTTGACCCCGCGGGGCTGTCGCAGCTGCTGGCGGCCACCGCGGGCCGGGCTGAGGGGCCACTGCGGGCTGACACCCCCCGGTACCTGCTGAGGCAGCTGGGCCGAGCCCGGGGGGGACGCACAGGTATGGGGGGACAGCTGGGGACACGGTAGGGATGTGGGCAGGTATGGGGGGCACCTGTGACCGCCACATCCCCACACACACACACCTGTGACAGCCACGTCCCCACACACACCTGTGACTGCCATGTCCCCACACACACACCTGTGACAGCAACGTCCCCACACACACACACCTGTGACAGCCATGTCCCCACACACACCTGTGACTCTGCCATGTCCCCACACACACCTGTGACTGCCACTTTCCCACACACACCTGTGATCCCCACTTTCCCACACACACCTGTGACAGCCATGTCCCCACACACACACCTGTGACAGCCATGTCCCCACACACACACACCTGTGACCGCCATGTCCCCACACACACACCTGTGACAGCAACGTCCCCACACACCCCTGTGACCCCCCTGTCCCCCCAGACGTGCTGCACCTGGAGGAGCCCGACAGCGGTGGCACCAACACGCCAGAACCCGAGGAGGGGGCTGAGGTAGGCACCAGGCCCCCCCATGTCCCCTGTGTCCCCCCGCGTCCCCCTGTGTCCCTCCACGTCACCTGCCCCCCCACGTCCCCAGGGCCGTGCCACTGTCCCCAGGCCCAAGGAGCCGCCGGGTGAGAACGACTTTGAGACCATCAAACTCATCAGCAACGGCGCCTACGGGTGAGCCGGGGGTCCCCGGGTGGGGGGCGGCTGTGGGGGTCCCTGGGGCCATGCCGTGACACGTGGTGACACCTGTCCCGCCGGCAGGGCGGTGTACCTGGTGCGGCACACGGCCACGCGGCAGCGCTTCGCCATGAAGAAGATCAACAAGCAGAACCTGCTGCTGCGGAACCAGGTGCACCAGGCCTTCGTGGAGCGAGACATCCTCACCTTCGCCGAGAACCCCTTCGTCGTCAGCATGTTCTGCTCCTTCCAGACCCGCCGCCACCTCTGCATGGTCATGGAGTACGTGGAAGGTGGGGGCCGCGGCCGGCGTGTCGCAATATGGGGCTGGGTATGGCGATATGGGGCTGGGTGTGGCGATATGGGGCTGAGTATCACGATATGGGGCTGGGTATGGCGATATGGGGCTGGGTGTGGCGATATGGGGCTGGGTATGGCAATATGGGGCTGGGTGTCACGATATGGGGCTGGGTGTAGCAATATGGGGCTGAGTGTGGCGATATGGACGGTTCGATACAGGGCTGGGTATCATGATACAGGGCTGGGTGTTGGGATACAGGGCTGGGTGTTGTGTTATGGGGATGGGGATTGGGTTATGGGGATGGATATCGCGATATGGGGCTGGGTGTGGCGATATGGGGCTGGGTGTGGCGATATGGGGCTGGGTGTCGCGATATGAGGCCGGATATCATGATACAGGGCTGGGTGTTGGGATGCAGGGCTGGGTGTTGTGTTATGGGGATGGGTATTGGGTTATGGGGATGGGTATCACAATATGGGGCTGGGTGTCGCGATATGGGGCTGGGTGTAGTGGTAACATGTTGTCCCCATGTCCCCCCACATCCCCCCTATCCCCATGGCCCCACACCCTCCCCTGTCCCCACCTTCCCTGTGTCCCCGTGTCCCCCCATGTCCCCACATGCCCTCATGCCCCCCATCCCTCATGTCCTGTTTCACTGTGTCCTGTCCCTGCTGTCCCCTGTCCCCCTGTCCCGCTGTCCCCCATGTCCTGTCCCGCTGTCCCCCATGTCCTGTCCCGCTGTCCCCTGTCCCCGCTGTCCCTGTCCCCAGGCGGGGACTGCGCCACGCTGCTGAAGCACATCGGGGCGCTGCCGCTGGAGCTGGCCCGGCTCTACTTCGCCGAGACGGTGCTGGCACTGGAGTACCTGCACACCTACGGCATCGTCCACCGCGACCTCAAGCCCGACAAGTGCGGCGAGGGGCGTGGGGGGCTCTGGGGACACACCTGGGCCCCGCCCGGCTCACCTGGGCGTCCCCTCCGCCTCCTTCACCCGCAGCCTCCTGATCACCTCGCTGGGCCACGTGAAGCTGACGGATTTTGGGCTCTCCAAGATGGGGCTGATGAGCCTCACCACCAACCTGTACGAGGGGCACATGGAGAAGGATGCGAGGGAGTTCCGGGACAAGCAGGTGGGGGCCGCAGGTGGGCACAGGTGTGCCCAGGTGGGCTGGGTTGTACCCAGGTGTGCCAGGACAGGGTGGGACGGGAGCAGGGTGTGTCTGCAGTGGCCACAGGGCGTCCCACGCTGAGCCCACCTGTCCCCAGGTGTGCGGCACCCCAGAGTACATCGCGCCCGAGGTGATCCTGCGCCAGGGCTACGGGAAACCTGTGGACTGGTGGGCCATGGGCATCGTCCTCTACGAGTTCCTGGTGGGCTGTGTCCCCTTCTTTGGTGACACCCCCGAGGAGCTCTTCGGGCAGGTGATCTCAGGTATGGGCATGGGGACACAGAGGGGACATGGGGCAGGGGATCTAAGGTGCAGCAGGGGACACAGCAGGATGGGGACATGAGGTGACATGGGGTGACATGGGGACACAGACTAGGTCAGCGTGGGGACACGGGCACAAGGCAGGTGATCCCAGGTCTCTGCTCAGCTGTCCCCTCTGTGTCCCCCGTGTCCCCCCGTGCCAGACGAGATCCTGTGGCCAGAGGGGGACGAGGCGCTGCCCCCGGACGCACAGCACCTCATCTCCTGCCTGCTGCAGCCAGACCCTCTGCGGCGCCTCGGGGCAGGTGAGACCTCCGGGACCCCCCCGGGATCCCCCCGGGACCCCCGGGACCCCCCCGGGACATCCCCGAACACCCCCGGGCTGCTCTGAGCCGGTGCTGCCGTGCAGGGGGCGCTCAGGAGGTGAAAGCCCACAGCTTCTTCGCCGCGCTGGACTGGACGGGGCTGCTGCGGCAAAAAGCTGAGTTTGTGCCACACCTGGAGTCCGAGGAGGACACGAGCTACTTCGACAGTGAGAGACCCCCGGGACCCCCTCAGACCCGCCCCGGGACCCCTCTGTGGGACAACCCCGGGATTCCCCTTGTGTCACCCCCTGGGGTCCCCCTGGATGCCCTTGGGACACTCCCAGGACCCCCCAGAACATCCCAGGGCCTCCTTGGGGTTCCTCCCCCTGCGCCCCGAGGTTCCTCTGTGGGATTCCCCCTCACACCTGTGCCCCCCGCCCCCAGCACGGTCGGACAGGTACCCCCATGTGACATCGTACGAGGACGAGGACACCACGGAGGATGAGCCCGTGGAGATCCGGCAGTTCTCGTCCTGCTCCCCCCGCTTCAGCAAGGTGGGGCTGGCAGGGGAGGACAGGTGTGGGACAGAGGGGTGGGGGGACACAGGTGCGGAGCGGGGAGATGGGAATTTGGGGACGTGGGGAGGCGCAGAAACTGGGACAGTCTCATGGGACCGTTGTGCGATCCTCGTGTGAGGGTGGGTGTGAAAGTGGGTGTGCCCAGGTGTGCCCAGGTGTGACCGGCTGTGCTCCCGCAGGTGTACAGCAGCCTGGAGCAGCTCTCGCAGGAGCCAAAGCCCAAGGGGCGCCCGCGGGACGAGGGGAGACGCGATGGCTTCACCCGCGAGCGCGGCTGGAGAACGGGATCACCTGAGCTGTGCGCACCTGGGGGGCTCTGGGGGGCGCGGGGGGCACCGGGGCGGTGCAGGGTCACCCCCAACACCCGTGTCCCCGCAGGAAGCACCGCTCGGCAGGGGAGGCGCAGCCCCCCGAGGGCGAGGGCAGCCCCCCGCCGGGCGCTCGCCGCCGCTTCTCGGCGCTGCTGGAGCCGGCGCGTCCCGGAGCCACCCCCGAGGAACGACCGGCACCCCGCAACGGGGGGCGCGAGGGACCCCCGGATGGAGCCAGCGAGGAGCCAGGTCCGGCCGGGGAGGTGGGGAGGGGTCCCCGGTGTCCCCCGGGTCCCCTGACCCGCCCGTGTCCCCTCTCCCTTCCAGGGGAACGAGCGCCCAGGGCCGGCGAGCTGCCCGCCGCCCGCACCGAGCTGGGGCTGCGGCGCCCGCGACACCCGGGGGTGGCACCCGCCGAGGGCGGAGGCGACAAGCGCAGCCCCCGCGGCCCCGGGAAGGTCACCAAGTCGGCGTCGGCCACCGCCCTGTCCGTCATCATCCCCAGCGGTGGGTGACACTCCCCGGGACCCGCCCCAGGGACCCTGAATCCTCCCGGGACCCCCGCAGGGAACCCAGATCCCCCTCGGACACTCCCCAGGGACCCCAAATCCTCCCGGGACACTCCCCAGGGACCCCAAATCCTCCCGGGAACACCCCCCAAAGGACCTCACACACCCAAGCACTCCTCCACCCCCTGGGTCCCCACAGGAGAGAGGGGCTGCGGGTCTCCGGGGTCTCTGTGGGTGTTGGGATTCCCAATCCCATAGATTTGGGGTCTCTCGTGGGGGTCTGTGCGCCTGGTGGCCCCCCAATCCCACGGGTGGGGTGTCCCTGTTCCCCGGGGGGTGACAGCGGTGCCCGTGGGGGGTTTGGGGATCTCCCAGGGGGTTTTTTTGGGTGGGGATCAGCGGGGTCTGCGGGCGCAGGGGAGGCGCCCGGCTCGTCCCCCCTGGGCAGCCCCATGTCCCCGCGGTCGCTGTCGTCGGACCCCTCGTCGCGGGACTCGTCGCCGGGCCGGGAGCTGGCCCCGGCCGTGGCCGCCCCGCCCCGCTCGCCCATCGCCATCCCCCGGCCCGGGAAGAAGTTCGGCTTCACCCTCCGGGCCATCCGCGTCTACCTGGGGGACAGCGACGTGTACAGCGTGCACCACGTCGTCTGGGTCAGGGACACTTGGGGACACGCGGGGGTGACATGGGGACGTGGGGGGACACGGGGGGGACACGGAGACTGTGGGTTTTGGGTGGGGGCAGCGCCTGTCACGTTGTGTGGGACAGGAAAAAGGCGCAACCTGGGGGGTCTTGGGGACATGAGGGGACACGGGAACGGGAGGAGCTTGGGGAAATGGGTAGGGCAGGGGGTTTTTTGGGGCGGCAGTGCCTGCCATGTCATTTGGGTCAGGGACAAGGTGGGACACGGAGGGACACGGGAGGTTGGGGACATGGGGGGACACGGTGGGGGGTCTGGGGTGTCACATCCCCAGTGCATTGCGGGTGACGCCGTTTTTGGGGGCAGCACGTGGAGGAGGGGGGTCCCGCGCAGGAGGCCGGGCTGTGCGCCGGGGATCTCATCACCCACGTGAACGGGGAGCCCGTGCACGGGCTGGTGCACACCGAGGTCGTGGAGCTCATCCTCAAGGTGGGGGACATCGGGGACACCGCGGGGAGGCACCGGGGTGAGGGGGTGGGGCGTCATGGGGTGCTGGGAGGTCACAGTGAGCTCAGGGGTCACCGGGGGGTCATAGGGTGGTCAGGGGGTCACAGGGGTTAGAGGTTTGGGGGCAGACGTGGGTCATGGCAGGGTAATGGCAGATCAGCCATGACCAGGTGGTGAGTCTGGGTCGGGGGGTGGCTGTTGGGGGCGCTGGGGGGCGCCGGGGGGGCCGCGCCCGTGACCCGCTGTCGCCCAGAGCGGGACGAAGGTGCTGGTGACAACGACACCGCTGGAGAACACCTCGATCCGCCTGGGCCCCGCGCGGCGCCGCAGCGCCCGCGCCAAGATGGCCCGGAGGAACCGCCGGGGGGGCACCGGGAGCGGCCACGAGAGGTGGGCACGGGGCACTGGGGGCACCGGGGGTGCTTTGGGGGGCGCCGGGCGGCCGCAGGGTGTGACAGTCCTCCCGCCCGCCAGGCGGCGCAGTGCGCTGTTCCGGCACCTCGCCCGGCAGGCCTCGCTGCTTCACACGAGCCGCTCGCTGACGTCACTGAGCCGCTCGCTCTCCTCCTCCGACTCGCTGCCCGCCTCCCCTACGCACGCGCGGGCGCGCGACCCCGGTAAGGGGCGGGGCCAAGGGGAAGGGGCGGGGCCACGGTAGCGGACGGTACCGGGAAAGGGGCGGGGTGTTGAGAACGGCGCGCGGCAATGGGGACAGGGGAGCGGGGACGGGGCAAGGCTCCGGGGGTCCCGGTGCCGGTGCTCGGTCCCGTTGCCCCCACACTGATCCCGTTCCGCGCAGGGGCCTCCCCGCCCAGCAGCTCGCCGGGTTCCAGCGCTCCGCCGTCGCCGGCGGGGCCGCACCTGCGGCCGAGCTCCCTGCAGGGACTGTCGCCGAAGCTGCAGCGGCAGTACCGGGCGGCGCGGTGCCGCTCCGCCGGCAGCATCCCGCTCTCGCCGCTCGCCCACACGCCCTCGCCGCCCGCCGCCTCCCCGCCCGCCTTCCCCGCCAAGCTGCACCCCAAGGCCGCCGAATCCCCGCGCCTCGCCCGCCGCGGGCCCCCCGAGAAGGGAGCGCCTGGACCCCCCCGCAAGCTGGGGCTGGAGCCCCCCAGGAAAGACTTCCCGGCCGAGCCGCCGCTGCAGAGCTTGGCCGAGTGGGACGGGGAGGGCCCGGCCGAGCCCCCGCCTCCCGCGCCCCCCGCCCGCCGCCTGGGCCGGCAGGAGCTGCCGCTGCTGCTCGGGGGTCCCGCCGGGGCGGAGCCGCCGCCCCCGGGGCCGGAGGAGCCCGAGCGGGGGGCGCGGGGTCCCCCCAAAGCGCTCAGCCCGGTGCAGGAGCACGAGCGCGGGGGGGCGGCCCCGGGAGGGCCCCCGGTGCCCATCGTGGTGGTGGGGACCGGTGCGACCCCCGGGGACCCCCGGAGCGCCGCGGGTCCCCCCAGGCGCTGAGCTTTACCCAAGCCCCTCAACCCCCGGCTGTAAATAGGGGGGACCCCGGGACCCCCAGGCATGCGGGGGTCGCACCCCCCCGGCCCCTCCCCGCGTACGCGAAGGGTTAATACTGTGACACCCCCCGTGTGACGTCACCGACCCGGCACCCCCCGGTGTGATGTCATCGACCCGGACAGCCCCCCAGGGTGACACCCCCCTTCCCCCGGTCTCCCGTTTGCCCCCCGGTTATGGCTCCCGGTGTTGACGTCACAGCGCTGATGTCACGGGAGGGGCACGGGCACTGCTCTGATGTCACTCGGGGAGGGGGATGGTGACGTCGCGGCGTGACGTCATACCTGCGAGCGTGATGTCACGGCTACTGCGGTATCAGTGTGGAATCGATGATGTCACGTCTATGACATCACCAGTGGCATTTGAGTGGTGACATCACAACTGTGATGTCACTGCAGGTCTGAGGGCGGTGATGTCACAGCTGCAGTGACAGTCGAGGGGGATTATGCCCGGTTTTGGGTGGTGATGTCACACGAAGGCCAGCCAAGCCGGTGACGTCACCAACCCCCCGTGACATCATCACCCTCCCCTTCCCCCCCCCGTTCTCGCTATGCAAACGCTCCCCCCGGGACAGGGGGGGCCGGGGGGCCCCGGGGACCAATAAAGGCTGTACAGCACCGACCCCCGGCTGTCGTTCGGCAAGGGCGGCGGGGACCGGGGGGACACACACGGGGGGCGATAGAGGGGGACACACGGGGGTGTCACACGTGGGGGGCATGTGAGCAGACACGGGGGGAGCACACGGGGGACACCCGAGGATGAAGGGACACGGCGGGGACACGCCGCGACGGACGGACACTCATCATCGCGTGCGGCCACCGCGCTGGGGATCCCCGGGCCCTGCCGGTGGTGGTTTGGGGGCTCACACACCCCTGCGGACCCGCCCGAGCCCGGACACTCGCGGGTTAACGCCAATCACGCCCCCTCCACGCCCCCCTCCACCCCCGTGACGTCACGGCTCTACCGGGTCCGTTCGCCGCCGCTGAGCCCGAACGGTCCGGGAGGTCGGGGGGGACCGGGGGCGGCCGGGGTCACCCGGGGAGGGTCGGGGCCAGCTGGGGAGGGTCCTTGGCGGCTGCTGGGGTGGTGTCTGGGGCAGGTGGGGGATTTAGGGGTGTTGGGGATCTCTCGTGGAGCGCTTAGAGGTCTTCGGGGGTCTCTGGGGGGAATTGGGGGTGCAAGCAAAGTCTCTGGTTTTCTCTGGAGTAAACTGGGGGACTCCGTGGGGGAATTAGGGGTTTAAAGGGGGTCTCCGGGGGTCCTTGGCCGGAATCGGGGGTTGCTGGGGAACATCTGGGATCCCTGGTGGGTGTCTGGAGATGCCTGGGTGACAATCGGGGGTCCCTGATGCCGCTGTGTCCCCCCCAGCCCCCCATGGCGCTGCGTTTGGCCACCCCCGTGTTGCGCCTGGCCCGGAGCGGTGTCCGGTGGCGGGGCACCAGGGCCGCCCCCGCGCAGGGTGAGTCGGGGGAGCGGGACGGAGCGAGACCCCTAAACCCACCCCAGGACCCCCCCGGGATTTCGGGGAGGGGGACACCGAGTGCCCCCGGTGCTGACCCCTCCTCCCCCAGGGCTTCCCCGCCCCCCAGTCGCCGCCCCCTTCGACTGGCAGGACCCGCTGGGGCTGGAGGAGCTGCTGAGCGACGAGGAGAGGCTGCTGCGGGACACGACGCGCAAGTACTGCCAGGAGCGGCTGCTGCCCCGCGTGCTGCAGGCCAACCGCCACGAGGGTACCCCAAAAACACCCCCCGGCCCCCCGAAACACCCTGACACTCCCCAATAAACCCCTGAGACCCCCAGTGTCCCCTGAAGTATTGCCACCGCCGCGTGCTGCACGCCAACTGCCATGAGGGTAACCCCAAAACACCCCCCGATAAACCCCGAGACCCCTGAGACCCCCCGTGTCCCAACTCCCCCCAACTCCCCCCAACACACCTTCCAGTTCTCCCTTCCCCGCAGGCCCAAGGAGGGGCAGGGGTGTGGAGGACCCCCAACCCCCTCACAGCTCGACCCTCCTCACCCTTCTTTTCCCCCCCCAGTCTTTGACCGGGAGATTGTGAATGAACTGGGAGAACTGGGGCTGCTGGGCCCCACCATCCAAGGTGAGGGGGAGCCATGAGGACCCCCGGGGGGGAATTTGGGGGATCAGGGACCCCCCATGAGCCTCCTGAGGGAGTTACTGGGGGGCTCGGGGGGAGATGGGAGGGGCTGGAAGGGCATTGGGGTGACTCTGGGGCATTGGGGGTCAGGGAAGGGGTTTGGGGGGTCTGTGGGGTGACCCTGAGGGGCTCGTGGGGGTGGTTTCTGGGTGCCACTGGAGGTCCTGGGGGTGATGCTGTCCCCAGGTTGGGGCTGGGTGTCCTGCGGGGGTCCTTGGGGGTCCCCAAGTGACCCCGTGTGGGGTCACCACAGGGTATGGCTGCGCGGGCACCACGTCGGTGGGCTACGGGCTGGTGACACGGGAACTGGAGCGGGTGGACAGCAGCTACCGCTCCGTGCTCAGCGTCCAGTCCTCCCTTGTCATGTTCCCCCTCTGGGCCTACGGGACCCCCGCCCAGCGTGAGCGCTTCCTGCCGCGCCTCGGTGAGACCCCCGGCACGGGGAATGGGGCTGGGGGAGGGCAGGAGGGGCTGGATGGAGCTCTGTAGGGCAGGAGGGGACACCACCACAAGGAGGAGGGTCTGTGGGGCAAAAGGGGGGCCATGGGGCAGGTGGGCGGTCAGTGGGGCAGCTCGGGGTGTCCCCAAGGCATCCCTTACACTCCTCCCCAGCTCGGGGGGAGCTATTGGGGTGCTTCGGGCTGACGGAGCCCAACCACGGGAGCGACCCGGGGCGGATGGAGACACGGGCACGGCGCAACCCCAGCGGCGGCAGCTACACCCTGAACGGGGCCAAGACCTGGTGAGCCTCGAGACCGGGGTGGGGGGGAACACGGGGGACCCCCAGAGCCCCCCGTGACCCCCTCAAACTCCCCAGGATCACCAATTCGCCCATAGCCGACCTGTGCGTGGTGTGGGCCAGATGTGAGGAGGACGGGCGGGTCCGGGGGTTCCTGGTGGAGCGTGGGACCCGCGGGCTCAGCACCCCCAAAATCGAGGGCAAGTTCTCCCTGCGCGCCTCGACCACCGGGATGATCCTCATGGATGACATGGAGGTGCCCGAGGAGAACGTGCTGCCCAACGCCGAGGGGCTGGCGGTAAGGAGGGGAGTCGGAGGGTCCTGGGGAGGGTCCCAGTGGGATGGAGGGTCCCAATGACACCCCCTGTCCCCCAGGGCCCCTTCGGCTGCCTGACCCAGGCACGTTATGGCATCGCCTGGGGTGCACTGGGCGCCGCCGAGGCCTGTCTGGAGACAGTGCGGCAATACGTGCTCGACAGGTAACAGGGTCTGGGGGTGCTTGGGGGGTCCCACCACCCCTCACTCCCCCCAAACCTCACTGCCCCCCTCCCCTGGCCTGCAGGAAGCAGTTTGGGGGGCCGCTGGCCCGGAACCAGCTGGTACAGAAGAAGCTGGCGGACATGGTGACAGAGATCACACTGGGGCTCCACGCCTGCCTGCGCCTCGGCCGCCTCAAGGATGAGGGCAAGTGGGTGGCACTGTCCCTGGGGGGCTCGGGGGGTTCTGGAAGGGGTCAGTGTGTCCCTGTCTGTGTCCCCACAGGGCTGCCCCCGAGATGGTGTCGATGCTGAAGCGGAACTCGTGCGGGAAGGCGCTGAGCATCGCGAGGGACGCAAGGGACATGCTGGGGGGCAATGGGATCTGTGACGAGTTCCACGTCATCCGGCACCTCATGAACCTCGAGGCCGTCAACACCTATGAGGGTACAGCGGGGAGGGGGACAGGGGGTCCCTGAGGGGGTTCTGGGGGTTCCTGGGGTACAGGCTGAGCTGTGGTGATTCCTGCAGGCACCCACGACATCCACGCGCTGATCCTGGGCCGCGCCATCACCGGCATCCAGGCCTTCGCACCCGCAAAGGGGACATAGCAGGGACACCGCAGCACAGGGGCAATGGTGGCACTGGTGGCACTGGTGGGGACCGGGTCTGGTCCTCGTGGGAAGGGATGTGAGGAGACGGCGGCGCTGACCGGATCCAATGTCACCAACCAGACCCAGGTATCCCCAGAAGGGATCCAGTGTCACTGACAGGACCCAGTGTCACTGATGGGACCTAGTGTCACCAACCAAACCTCATGTCACCAATGGGACTCAGTGTCACCCCAACCAAATCTCGTGTCACTGGCGGGAGCTGGTGTCACCAAGCACATCTTGTATCCTTCATGGGACCCAGTGTCACCAATCTAACCTCATGTCAGCAATGGGACTTGGTGTCACCGACAGGACTCGGTGTCACTCAGGGGACCCCAGTGGTGCTGGGCCCTGTGTCCAGTGCCATCCCGGTGCCTTCGCCATCCCCGTGGCCAATAAACGGTGGAACAGGTCCCCCGTGCCAGCCCTGCTCATCAGTGTTCATTAACCTGCCAGGATTCATCTCTGCCCTTAGGGGGTACCAGCCCAGCACAGCCCCACCATATCCAGCTTTTGGGTTGGCTTCAACCCTTTACTTGTTCCAAACACCAACAGCAACAGTAACAGCAAAGCCCTTTGGGGCCAAAATCCCCTTTGGCCCGGCACAGCCTGGGGGTCGCATGTGTTTGTGGGGGTCCCGCTCAGGTTTGGGGGTACCCTCAGGCCTCAGGCTGCAGGCAGAGGTCACGGTAAGCTGCCTCCATGGTGCAGCAGACATGGCGCAGCTCTGCCTGCGCCTCCTCCACGCGTTCCATCACCTCGTCCAGAGCCTGCAGCCGCTGCTGGATCAACTCGTTGTTGAAGTCGTAGAGGTGGAAGAGCCGCTCCTCCAGCTGCTCCGCCAGCCCCGAGACCTGCCCGAGCGGGGCCACGGCTCGTCCCGGTGCTGGCACGGCCGCCGTCCCCGGGGCCGGGGGGCAGCTGCGCCCTCCCGTGCTGGCACCGCTCCCGGCCTGGCCCCGCTGCCGCCAGCTGCGTCCCGGTAGCCGCAGCGCCGGTCGCGGTGGCCACCGAGCGCCGGGTCAGCGCGGGCCGCAGCTGCCAGGCCGGGCCGCCATCTGCGCGGGGGCCTGGGGACCGCCCTGGCCTGCCCCCCCGGCTGTGGAGACATCGGCGGGAGCGAAGTCCGGCGCGAGGGCAGCGTGGGGACAAGGGGGGGACATCGGGGGGCCATCGGGGGCCGCTCGAAGCGGGGCCGGAGGCAGCTGCGGCCGCCCCCGCGGGGGTTCGGTGGGCTCCCCCCGGCCGGGCTCCGCAGCTGCCACCCCGCCAGGGCTCTGCCTCCCTTCTCCCGCCAAGCCGGGCGGAATAACGCGATCCCCCGTGCCCCGGGGCGGAGGGAGGGGACCCTACCTTCAGCAGGAGGCTGTCCTTGAAGCTGCTCAGCACCTTGTGGTCTTCCTCGCGGCTGCCGTTGATGCGGCTGATGAGGTGCTGCACCCGCTCCTGCATCCCCTTCACGGTGGCGTCCAGCGAGGCAAAGTACCGGGACGAGCGGGACTCCAGCGCCGGCTGCTCACACAGCCTTGGCCAGAACACGGGACCCTCCGTCAGGGGTGTGCACCTCACCGGGGAGGGCATGGGGACATCGCCCGTGAGGGGCATGAATCTTCTCCTTTAGGGGGATGGACCATACAGGGACAGGGACAGACCCATCGGAGTGTGCACCTCACTGGGTAGGGAACACTGACCGCCTGTCAGGGTCAGACACCCACAGGGACAGGCTTTGCCCTGTTACATTGATTGTCCCGTTAATTGAGAATCACCCGCTAATTAGCGCGGTGACTTGTGGTGACACTCAGGTCCCCCCTCCCTGCACCTCCCGGGAACTGTTGTTCCCTCTCTCTGCTTTTTTTCCACTTTCACTCCAAATCGCGATGCGGCGCAGGGTGAAGGTGGTACCTGTCCGGGTCCTCGCAGGAGGGCTCGTCCCTACCCACCCCCGCCGGGAGGGGACCGTCGCCCGCCGCCGCCTCAGGCTCGAGGCCTTTGGGCTCCTCCCGCGACATCCCGGCTCCGGGGGGCTGCAGGGCAAGGACTCCCGGGTCGAGTCCGCTGGGAGGGGGCTGTGACAGGTTGCGGGGGTGGGTTGGGGGCACTAAGCTCGGCCCGGGAGAAGGTCCCGGGGGTGAATTGAGGGCTCAGAGTCACTGCCGCTGGCGGCGATCCCCGGGACGCCTCGGCCGCCCCTCACCACACTGCCCTCAGGGAAGCCTGGAGGGCGGGAACCCGCTCCAGCCAATCAGCGCCCACCCCTCACACTTTCGCACTGATGATTGGAGGTTAGAACGACCCCCAGTGATGATTGACATCTGTCCTAACCAATAACAAGCAGTGTAGGAAAAGGCGGGAAGAGCCGGAGGGCGCCGCGCGCAGCTCTCGGGCGGGACTCGGCGGTCCCACACGGGGGTCTCGCCTTCCCCAGCGCCGTGCGAGGCCATGAGGTGACGATAAACCCTCCCCGAGTGCCGCCCCATCCCCAGCACGCACACAGGCACCGCAGAACACGGGGCTTTATTGTGGAGGGTCCCCCGGGGACGAGGGGGGCGACCCCCGGGGATGGGACCCCCTCCAAAATGAGGGGACCCCCGAGGGGGTCACACGTCCAGGCGGCACATGGGGCTGTCGTAGACCATCTGCAGGTTGACACGGTGCCCCACGAGCTCCCGGATGTTGTTGATGCCGTATTTGATCATGGTGGGTCTGGGGGAGATGGGATGGGGGGTCAGTGGGGTGCCCCCTGCCCACAGCGGGGACTCCCCCCTGCTGACCCCACTCACCGCTCCAGCGAGAGTCCCCAGGCGATGACAGAGATGTTCTCGGGGATCCCCATGGGCAGCAGCAGCTCGGGACGGAACACCCCTGAATTCCCCACCTCTACCCACTTCTTCAGCCCTGGGGGGCGAGCAGAATGAACGAGGATGAGATGGGAACCCCAGAGATACCCCTACATTGGAACCCCAGAGAGCCCCCCCAAAGCACTCCCCCCATTCCAGGGGAGCTCCAGGTCAGGGTGACCCCCACCCCCAGACCACCCACCCCACTCTAAAGTGACCCCCAGACCCCCAGCTATAAGGGGAGCCCCCTAAATCCTCCCCGCTCTAAATGGGGACCCCCAGGGACCCCCCTCACCCTCGTGGTAGCTGAACACCTCCATGCTGGGCTCCGTGTAGGGGTTGTAGGCAGGTTTGAAGCGCAGCTGGGAGATTCCTGGGGGCACACGGCAGGTCAGGGGGGCACCTGGGGGGTCAGAGGGGTTCAGGGGTCCCCACGGTGCCCCCCCGTACCCAGCTTGGTGAAGAACTGCCGGAGGGTGCCCATGAGGTGGCCCAGGGTGAGTCCCTTGTCAGCCACGACCCCCTCGACCTGGTGGAACTCGGCCAAGTGTGTGGCGTCCAGGCTCTCGTTGCGGAACACGCGGTCGATGGAGAAGTATTTCACGGGGGTGAACTTCTCCTGGGGGAGAAAACACGTGGATGGGGGGGCAGGTGGGACCCCCAGACTGCCCAAGAACTGCTCTGATCCCCCTCAAATTGCTCTGGGCTTCCTAAGCCAGCCTGAGCCACCCCAAACAATGCTGAGCCTCAATTGCTCTGACCACCCTGAATCCCACTGACACCCCAAACACACTAATCCCCCCAAAAAACCCTCTGTTCCCCTCTCACGACCGTGCTCTGCCAAAGCCCCCAAACCCCTCCGACCCCCCAAATCCCCCAGACCCTCTCCATGGCCCCCAGACCTGCCGTGCCAGCCGGAACAGGGCGCGGGCACTGGCTGATGTGGTGTGAGTTCTCAGCAGGTTCTTCCGTGCTTCCTCCACCTTCCACTCGTACCTGTACCTGGGGGGGGTACGGAGGGGCTTCAGGGGGGTGGGGGACACACACAGGACCCCCTGAATCACCCCCAGGGTCGGGGTCTCACCCCTGTGAGCCGTAGCCTCCCTGCGAGTGCACCTTCTTCACCTTGGAGTAGTAGCCAGAGGGCAACTGGGGGGCTTCAGCGGGGTCTGGGGGGTCAAAGATGTGAGAGGGTGCTGGGGGTTTTTTTGGGGGGCAGTGGGGTTTGTGGTGGGGGGCTCAGAGAGGTTTGTGGGGTTCAGCAGGGTTTGTGGGGCTCAGAGAGGTTTGTGGAGCTCAGAAGTGTTTGAAAAAGGCTCAGAGGAATTGGGCACTCAGAGAGGTGTGGGGTGGGCAGCAGGGGGTCAGGGGGCTGTGGGGGGTTCAGAGGGGTCCCAGGGGTGGGGGTCAGCAGGTTCCCATGCCCCCCAGCACCCACCCAGCAGGAAGAAGGTGTCGTGCTGGTCGCGCGCCGGGTGCTGCTGCGGCTGGAACAGCGCGTCGAAATTCCAGAAGGAGCTCTCCACGAAGTTATCCGTGGGCATCTCCGTGAACCTGGGGACCACCTCTGCCTCAGGATGGGTGGAGAGATCCACCCCCCCTTTCCCCGAGCCCCCCAGGCCCCCCACTCACCCCATCTCCAGGAAGATCTGGCGCAGCTCCGAGCGCACCTTGAGCAGGGGGTGCAGGTGGCCGCAGGCCGGGGGCAACCCCAGGGAGGAGAAGTTGTAGGGTTTGAAGGGCAGCTGCCGCCAGGAGCCTCTGCAGGAGGGGTCAGGGGTCACGGCACGGTCACGCCGAGGCCACGGCAGGGTCCTGGGGGGTCTCGGGGGGACCTACGTGGCGATCATCTCCGGGGTCAGCTCTGTCTCCGGCCGCGCCACGGCCGTGCTGAAGGCGCTGCCTTTGCGGATCCAGTACGACTTGAGGGTCCTGGGGGGCAGTGAGGGTGTTGGGAATGATCCAAACTCCCTGAGTCTTCATCAGTTGCTTTAATTAGTGCTAATTTCAGTAATGGTTCATTTAATGTTTTTTATTTAGCGTTTCACCAGCACTGGTTAAGCTTTACACAGTCTTTACTTTAAGCTTTAGCTTGCTAAAATTAACCTGACAAACTTCAATAAACAAAACCAAAACGGTTTGAAAATGGGGCATCAGGGGGTTTAAATTTATTGCCCTTCAAGGATGGAAAATTCAGAAAAATCAGGAAAAATGAAAGCCTGGAAAATTAGATATTCCCAGTCTGACAAAAAGATAACAAAAGGACTAAAGAACATGGATCAATCTCAAATGAAAAGTGATAAATCAATATCAGTTTTCATCATGCTAATCGATGGAGAGAATGATGCAATTTAATAACAATAAATATGAATTCCTTTCTTTTTCCCCACTCACACTTCCAGGAGAAGCTTCCTCCTCTTGAGCTCGGCGCGATCCTTCTCGGGCAGAGCCTGTGCTCTCCCTGCCTTCACCTGCCCCAGGTGCTCCTGCACCGTGTCCTGCACCGAGGGCACCTGGGGGGCACGGGGAGAGACCCCGGGGCTGGGCACAGCCCGGCAGGGACCCCCGAACCGCCCCGGCTCCGGGGGACCCCCAGCTCCATCCCCGGGATGTGATCAGCCCCGATTCCCACGGACCCCCAAACGCCTCCTCAGGACACTCCCTGTTCCCAGCGACCCCCACCAGGACAGTCCCAGTTACCGGGGACCCCCGCGCATCCCTCCCGGGACACTCCCGCTTCCCGGAGACCCCCGCCCGTCCCCCGGGCCACTCACGACACGAAACACGCGGGGACCGCCGGCCGCTCCCTTATCCAGCCGCACCCACTTGTTGGCCATGGCCTTGCTGAAGCCCAAGGAGCCCCCGGGCAGCTTCTGCGGGGACACAGCGGCCGTGAGGAACGCGGCGCCCGCCGCCGGTGCCTCCCTCCGGTGCCCCGGTACCCACCATGGCATCGCCCTGGGGCAGCCCCTCCTCGGGGAGGCTCCGGAACAGCCGCACCTCGGGGCTGCCGTCCCGCAGCACCTCCTCGCCTTCGGCGCTCAGCTCCCATCGCGTGGCCGCCCGCGCCTCCGCCTCGATCACCTGCACCGGCACCGCCATCAGCACCGCCGGCGGCACCGCGGAGCTTCCCCGCGCCCCGCCCGCGCCGCCCGCACCTCGCCCAGCGCCTGCAGGCTCTTGACGGCGCCCACGAGCGTCTGGTGGTCGACGCCGAGCGCGGCGGCGGCCTCGATGCTGCAGAGCCCCTCGGAGCCGCCGGCCCGCTCCAGCCGCTCCAGCAGCCGCTCCGCCACGCTCGGCGCCATGGCCGGAAGAGAGTCCGGGTTCGCCGGAAGTGATCCCCGGCCTGTCGGAAGTGCCGCTGCCACACCGGGAAGAGGGAGCTGTGAGGCGCCATATTGAGTGTGGCGCGGGGCGCCGTGCTGAGGGCGGTGAGGCGCCATGTTGAGCGTGGCGCGGGAGCACAGGTGGCTGCGGGGGGCGCCGTGACGTCATGCAGGTGCACGATGACGTCACGAGGCGCGAGGCAGCTCCACCACCGACCTCAGCGGACTGATCCGAATTAGAGGTTCACCAGCGCAGCCCCCGCTCGGGGTTCACCTTCCCTGTGTTCACACCTGCTGTGCCACCGTTTAATCAATGATATCATCATTGCGTCATGGCGCCAGATGAAGGCAAAGCCGAGCAGGAGACTCCCCTATCCCGCGTGCCCGTTGCCCCGTTGCCCCGTTGCCCCCTCCCCATATCCCTAATGCCCCTTTCAATTTCCTGCCCCCCCCACGCCCAGGCCTGGCCCTTTAAGAGCGCGCGCCCCACGTGACCCCGGGCGCGAGGCGGGGGGCGGGGGGCGTCTCCCTCCGAACGCGTGGTCGCTCTTCATTGGCCGCCGCGCTCAGCCAATGGGAAACGGCCATCTGGGACGCCAACGTTCGGGGGCGCCGTCGCCGCCGGCCGGCGGGCGAGCGGCCAATGGGAGCGGGCCGCGCGCGGGCTCTGGCCAATGGCAGGGCGGAGGAGGCAGGGCGAGGGGCGGTGGGAGTATAAAAGGCGGCGGCACCTCCTCCCCCCTCCGCAGTGCCGGGCGGCGCCGGGCTGGACGGACGGAGCGAGCGCGGCCTGACCCCCGCCATGAGCCCACTCAGCGTCCTCGCCCTCGTCCTGCTCGGAGCCCTCCTGGCGGCCGCCGGCCCCACCCAGTACTTCCGCGAGGAGTTCGGGGACGGAGGTGAGGGAGGGGCCGGGGCGGGGGTCCCTGAGGGCGGGGCCTGGGGGGCTCCTGAGGTGAAGGGGTTTGGGGGGGCGGCGCCTGAGGGGGCCTGAGGGGAAGGATGAGGGTGGGAAGACCCCCCTGTGTTCTGTGAGAGGAGAGAATGGAAGGACCACCCCGTCTTCTGTGAGGGGAGAATGGGGAGATTTGCCTGTGATCTGTGCTGGGGGAGAACGTGAGGACCCATCTATGATCTCTGAGGGGAGAAAGGGGCGGCTCCGTGTGTACCTTGAGGGGAGAGAATTGAGAGACCCCGCCCGGGCTCCGTGAGGAGAATCGGGTGATCCTCCCTTGTTCTTTGACAGGAGAATGGGGAAACCCCCTGTGCTCTGTGAAGGAATAAATGGGAGACCCCTACCTGTGATCTCTGAGGGGAAAAGGGGGGAAATCCACCTGTGTTCTGTGAGGGGAGACAATGGGGGCTCTCTGAGGAAAGGGGGGACACAGGAGGCCACTCTTCAGCTGTGGGGAGTGAGTGGGGATTGGGACAGGGAGGATGACGGTGCCGAGGGGTCAGTGGGGCTCAGGGTCAGCCCTCGAGCAGAGCAGGGCAGCAGGTGAACAGGAGGTGAAAGAGCAGGAAGAGGATGGTGAGTGGTACAGCACACACTTGGAGAGGGTTCCTGAGGGGCTTTCCTTCTCCCTGGAACCCCAAATCCTTCAGCCCCCCAAGCAACAGATCCACCCAAGCCCTGAGCTCTCAGGGTAGGAGCAGTGTGGGGGTGCAGGGTGCCAGGCCTGGTGGGTTTGGGATCCTGAACGCTTTCCCCACAGACGCCTGGACCCGCCGGTGGGTGGAATCCAAGCACAAGCCTGACTATGGCCGCTTCGTCCTCACCGCCGGCAAGTTCTACGGCGACGCCGAGAAGGACAAAGGTGAGTCGGGGTGGTGAGGTCGTGGCAGGTGAGGGGAACCCCAGGGGTGGGGTTTGCCCCCTGCCCACCATGCCCCATATCCTGCAGGGATCCAGACGAGCCAGGATGCCAGGTTCTACGCCCTGTCCTCCCGCTTCGAGCCGTTCAGCAACCGTGACAAGACGCTGGTGGTGCAGTTCACGGTGAAGCACGAGCAGAACATCGACTGCGGCGGCGGTTATGTGAAACTCTTCCCGGCCAGCCTGAACCAGGAGGACATGCACGGCGACTCAGAGTACAACATCATGTTTGGTGGGTGTCCCCCCTGCCCTGCAGCCCCCCCAGGGTGGTCTCAACGCCCTCCCTGACCCCTTCTGTCCCCCCAGGCCCCGACATCTGCGGCCCTGGCACCAAGAAGGTCCACGTGATTTTTAACTACAAAGGGAAAAACGTGTTGATCAATAAAGATATTCGCTGCAAGGTGGGTGTGGAGGGTTTGGGGGTCCTGCTGTCCCACGTGTGGGGGTCTCCAGCCCTGCTGAGCTTCCCCCTTGCCCTCAGGATGATGAGTTCACCCACCTGTACACCCTGATTGTGCGGCCGGACAACACCTACGAGGTGAAGATTGACAACGCCCGTGTGGAGTCGGGGAGTCTGGAGGAGGATTGGGATTTCCTCCCCCCAAAAAAGATCAAAGACCCCGAGGCCAAGAAGCCTGACGACTGGGATGAGCGGGCCAAGATCGATGACCCTGAGGACACCAAGCCTGAGGTGGGGAGGGGTCTGGGGGGCTTTGGGGGGAATTGGAGGGTGGTTTATGGAAGCCATGGGGGGCTCTGGGGGCTTTTAGGGTGCTCTGGGAGGGGCTGGGAGTAATTTAGGGGTGTCCAGGAGCTTTGTGAGGTGTGGAAAAAGCTCCTGGTGGGATTGGCAGCAGCTCCGAGGAGACTCTGAGAGGATCTGGGCAAGAATTGGGGAATTTGGGGAACTTCCAGGTGTGGCACCACCCTGAGGAGTTGAGGGAGGACCATAACACCTCTGTGACCATTGCAGGATTGGGACAAACCCGAGCACATCCCAGACCCTGATGCCAAGAAACCTGAGGATTGGGACGAGGAGATGGATGGGGAGTGGGAACCCCCCGTGATCCAGAACCCCGAGTACAAGGTGAGGCCTGGAGGCTGCAGGGGGGGCTCAGGGAAGGGGCTGTGCACCCCCTGACCCCCATTTTGCACCCCCAGGGCGAGTGGAGGCCGCAGCAGATCGACAACCCTGACTACAAGGGCAAGTGGGTGCACCCTGAGATTGACAACCCCGAGTACAGCCCAGACCCTCTGCTCTACTCCTACGACAGCTTTGGGGTCATTGGCCTCGACCTGTGGCAGGTGAGGGGGGCTCTCAGACACCTGGGGGGGTCCTGAGGGGCTGCAGGACCCCCTGACCTCCCCATCCCTGCAGGTGAAGTCAGGCACCATCTTTGACAACTTCCTGATCACGGACGATGAGAAGCTGGCAGAGGAGGTCGGGAATGAGACCTGGGGAGCCACCAAGGTAGGGGAGGGGAGGAGACCCTCTGAGTCCCCCAAAACCCCCTGATAGCCCCCCGGTGACCTTCCCACCCCTCTGAGCTCCCCAAAACCCCCTGATAGCCCCCCGGTGACCTCCCCACCCCTCTGAGTCCCCCAAAACCCCCAATAGCCCCCCGGTGACCTCCCCACCCCTCTGAGTCCCCCAAAACCCCCCGATAGCCCCCCGGTGACCTCCCCACCCCTCTGAGCTCCCCCAAAACCCCCTGATAGCCCCCCGGTGACCTTCCCCACTCCTGAGCTCCCCCAAAACCCCCGATAGCCCCCCGGTGACCTTCCCACCCCTCCTCTCTCCAGGAGGCAGAGAGGAAGATGAAGGAGCAGCAGGACGAGGAGCAACGGAAGAAGCAGGAGGAGGAAGAGAAGCAGCAGAAAGAAGAGGAAGGGGACGATGAGGGTGACGGGGATGAGGAGGAGGACGACGAGGAGGAGCCCGAGACCGAAACCGAGGAGGCGGAGGCGGCCCCGCGGGACGAGCTGTGAGGGCCCCGCGGCGGGACCGTTCTGTCTCTGTGAGACCTGGACTCTTTTCTATGGGCGCCGCCGCCCGCGGGCCCGGGGGAGCCGCGACCGCGCCGGGAGCAAGCCGGCACGGCCGGGAGCGAACCGGCACCGGGCGCCCCGAGGGGCGAGGACTCAGGACCAGCGCCGGGGATGGGGAGGGAGCGGTGTGGGGGGAGGGGGAGCACCGGCGGTGTCGCACGGGACTGTACGGGGGTGTCGCGATCCGGTTTCTATTAAATTAACGATCGTCCCGGCACCGCCTGCCCTCGTTCTTGCTCGCGCTCGCTCCGCGCCATGTTGCGCTCGCCGCCATTTTGTGCCGCCGCGCGCGTCACGTGACACCGGGCGACCCGCGCGCGGCTTTCCCGCGTCACGTGACCTCCGATGCGGGCCGAGCGCTTCCCCGTGTCACGTGACGCGGGAGCCCCGCGCGCGACGTTCCGGCGTCACGTGAGGGCGGAGGGGGGGGAGCGAGGCGCGCGCTGGCGCCGTGATGCACTTCCGGCGCCGCGGCGGAAGCGGCGGGGCCGCCTAAGATGGCGGCGGCGTGAGTTGCATGTTGTGGGGCCGCCGGGAGGAGCCGCCGCCGCCCCGTCCCCGTCCCGCCATGGCGGTGACCGTGACGCTCAAGACGCTGCAGCAGCAAACCTTCAAGATCCGCATGGAGCCGCACGAGACGGTGAGGCGGCGGCGGAGCTGCCGCGGGCGGGGCCGCGCTGCGGACGGGCCCAGGCCTCGCCCCCCCCACCCCTCACGGCGCGGCTGCCCGCAGCGCGGCTCCGGAGCCTCCCGGCGCTCCCGGGGCTGGGATGGAGCTGGCTGAGGGCGGGGCGCGGTCGCCGTGTCCCCCTTGTCCCCCTTTTGGCGCGGGGATGTCACCTGAGGGGCTCCGTGTGCTTCTGTCCCCACTCTGGGCAGGGGTGAAGCGATGGATGTCCGCCGGGCGGGGCGGCTCCTTGTGCTCGTGTCCGCCCGGTTTTGGGCGATTCGCCCCTCGGTTTGGGTGCACCGAGAGGGTCTCCGTGTCGCCCATGTGGGGGGCGAAGCGAGTGGCGAAACCCGGGGGGCTCCGTGTCCCCCCACTCCTCATTTTGGGGGGAGAACTGGCGGGGAAGCTCTGTTTCCTTCTGAACCGATTCTTGAGGGGGAAAAATGCGGGATGTAATTGTCGGGGGCTCCGTGCCTCACCTTTTTTGGGGGGAATCTCCTTTTATTCTTCGCCCTGAAACCCCTCCGGACCCCTCCCCACCTCTGGGGGCAGCTCAGACACCTGGCAGGGACTGAGGGGTTATTTAAAAAGGTTATTTACCAAGATTATCCAGAAATACTCGAGGTTTGCGCCTCCCCGAATTCCGGTTTAACCCCCCTGATCCGGGGGGATCTCCGCGGGTCTCGGGGCCGTTTTTGGGGTGCTCTGACCGCCCCCCGGCCGCAGGTGCGGGCGCTGAAGGAGAAGATAGAGGCGGAGAAGGGCAGCGATGCCTTTCCCGTGGCCGGGCAGAAGCTCATCTATGCCGGGAAGATCCTGAGCGATGACGTTCCGATCCGCGAGTACCGGATCGACGAGAAGAACTTCGTGGTGGTCATGGTGACCAAGGTGGGACCACCGGGGAGGGACTGGGGGAATCTCCAGAGGGTCTGAGAGGTTTTGGGGAAACCCTGAGGGGTCCCTAGGAGGGTTTTGGGGATGCTTGTGTGGAGTTTGGAGGATCTCCAGAGGGTCTGAGTGGTCTTGGGGGAACCCTGAGGGGTCCCCAGGAGGGTTTTGGGGATGCTTGTGTGGAGTTTGGAGGATCTCCAGAGAGTCTGAGTGGTCTGGGGGGCGTTTTGGGGAGCCCTGAGGGGTCCTTGGGAGGGATTTGGGGGTCCCCAGGGAGGTTTGGGGTGTTTTGAGGGGTTTGGGGTGGATTGAGGGTGGGAATGGGGGAGGCTGTGAAGGGTCTGGGGTTGATTTGGGGGGTCTTGGCAATCCTGGGGTGGCTCTGTAGGGTCCTTGGGAGGGAATTTGGGGCATCCCTGGGGAACCTTGGAGGATCCCAAGGCACGGGGGGGCAATTGGGGGTCTCAGGGGTTCGCCCAGAATGGCGGTGGGGGTCCATTTGGGGGTCTCAAGTGACTCGGTGGGGGTCCCAGGGCATCCCCAACCCCCCCTGCCTCCCTCTCCCCAGGCCAAGTCGGCGCTGGGCTCGGCAGCCCCCGAGGCTGGAGCCCCCTCCGAGCCCCCCGCAGCCCCCCCAGGGCCCCCCCCGGCCGCCGACGCTGCCCCTCCCCCTCCGGCCGCCCCCAGCGAGGAGCCCCCAGCCCAGGACCCCCCTGCCCTCGCCCTGGCCGAGCCTGCGGCTGGGTAAGGGGGGCTGGGGGCTCCTTTCGTCAGATTTTGGGGCACAGGAGGGTGTTGGGGGATGCAGTCTGGGGGAGGGGGAGTTGAGCAGCGGGGGGGTCATTTGATCAGATTTTGGGGGGCAGGACAGTCTTTTGAGGGGTGGGATTGGGGGTCTGGGGCAGAATTTGGGGGTGGGAGGGAAAATCCGGTTGGAGGTCATTCCTTCAGGTTTTGGTGGGGGGACAGGAGAGTTCTGGGGGCGGCTGGAGGGGGGTGGAGGAGGTCTCAGGGGTTTTTTTGGGGGGTAATGAGGGGTTTTTGGGGGTCTCAGGGGATTTGGAGCAGGGCTGGAGCTCCTTTTGGATTGTCTTCCCCTTGGATCCACAGCTCTGTTCCTCCCCCGGGCAGCTCTGGGCGCTCAGCTGATGCTGCCTCCACCCTCGGTGGGTCCTGGGGGGTCCTGGGAGGAGTTTGGGGGGTCCTGGGGGTCCTGGGAGGAGGTTTGGGGGGTCCTGGGAGGAGGTTTGGGGGGTCCTGAGAGCAGGTTTGGGGTTCCCAAGGGTGGAATTGGGGCTATAATAGGGGATTGAGGTTTGGGGATCTCACTGTTGGGGCAAAAAGAGGAATATTTGGGGTCTCCCATTCCCTGAACTTTGGAAAAAGGGGGTCTTGGGGCTGGGGGGGTCTTCAGGGTGGTGTAACTGGGTCCCAGGAGCTTGGGGGTCTCAGGGTGGGGTGTCCTGGAGCTGGGGGGGTCCCAGGGGGTCTCATTCCAGCACTGCCCTGTGGTCACAATGACCGGTGGGACGCAGTGACTGTAAGCAGGAGAGGACTTGGGGATGGTTTTGGGTCTGAGGGGATGGTTTTGGGTCTGAGGGGATGGTTTTGGGTCTGGGGGGATGGTTTTGGGTTTGGGGGGATGGTTTTGGGTTTGGGGGGATGGTTTTGGGTCTGGGGGGATGGTTTTGGGTTTGGGGGTGCTCTCCTGGGGCCAGGGGGGTGCTGGGGGTCCCTGCCAGCTGACGGGGGTCTCGCAGTGACGGGCTCGGAGTACGAGACGATGCTGTCGGAGATCGTGTCCATGGGCTACGAGAGGGAGCGCGTGGTGGCCGCGCTGAGGGCCAGCTACAACAACCCCCACCGCGCCGTGGAGTACCTGCTGACGGTGAGGGGGGGCCTGGGGGGGCTCACAGGTCAGGGAGGGGCAGAGGGGGCTGGGATGGGGGGCTGGGAGGGTCCTGGGGAGGCTGGGGTGGTCCAGGGGGGTTTGGGATGGAGGGCTCTGGGGGAACAACAGCTACAGCAACTCCCCTGTGCTGTTGAGTACCTGCTCAAGGTGAGGGGGTCTGGGGGGGTCTGAGGGGGTCTGAGGTGGCCTCAGCTGACCTCTCTGTCCCCCCCAGGGCATTCCTGGCAGCCCTGAGCCCGAGCGCCCACCCGTGCAGGAGTCTCGTCCCCCGGAGCAGCCCCCACCCGAAGGTCAGTGGGTGTGGTGGGGTGGGGTGGGACACACCCAGTGGGTGGGGCTGGCTGGCCACACCTTTGCAGAAATAGTCATTATTTGGGGTGTGGTTTGGGTGTACCACGCCTATTTGTGGGTGCAGCTAGTGAGCACAGAGGGGTCCCTGTGGCCCCACGACATCCAGGTATGGTTTGGGGAGGGTGTGGCTCAACCACACCCCTCGTGGGCAAGGTCTCACCTGCTGGCCACGCCCACCCAGGTGAGAACCCGCTGGAGTTCCTGCGGGAGCAGCCGCAGTTCCAGAACATGCGGCAGGTGATCCAGCAGAACCCGGCGCTGCTCCCTGCACTGCTGCAGCAGCTGGGCCAGGAGAACCCCCAGCTGCTCCAGGTACCCCTCTGACCCACCCGGGACCCCTCTGACCCACCCAGGTACCCCTCTGACCCACCCAGGTACCCCCCTGACCCACCCAGGTACCCCTCTGACCCACCCGGGACCCCCCTGACCCACCCAGGTACCCCTCTGACCCATCCAGGTACCCCTCTGACCCACCCAGGTACCCCCCTGACCCCACCCAGGACCCCCCTGACCCACCCAGGATCCTCTGACCCCACCCAGGTACCCCCCTGACCCACCCAGGTACCCCCTGACCCATCCAGGACCCCTTGACCCACCCAGGACCCCCCTGACCCCACCAGGACCCCTCTGACCCACCCAGGACCCCCTGACCCCACCCAGGAGCCCACCCGGGCTGACCACCCCCATCCCACCCCCAGCAAATCAGCCAGCACCAGGAGCAGTTCATCCAGATGCTGAACGAGCCGCTGGGCGAGCTGGGCGAGCTGGAGGGGGAGGTGGGCGCCATCGGGGACGAGTCCCCCCAGATGAACTACATCCAGGTGACCCCGCAGGAGAAAGAAGCCATAGAGAGGGTGAGCAGGGAACAGGGTGGGAGGGGATGGTGTTGGGGTTCAGAGCAAACTCGAGGAGGAAATGCCATTGTTTGGACCCAAAATTAACATCAGTGGGAGTTATCAGTAGGGCCCAGAGTGAGCACAGGTGGGGTGTTGTTATTAGTGTTGTTATTAGGGTCCAGACTTAACACTGATGAAAAACGATGTTTTTATGGTCCAGACTGAACGGGAAATGGGAAATATGGTTATTAGAGCACAGAGTTAGTGGGGTCAGGGATACCAGGGCTGGGAGGTGCTGTTCTGGGGTGCAGGGTTAATGGGGTGCAGGGTTAATGGGGTGCAGGGTTAATGGGGTGCAGGGTTAGTGGGGTGCAGGGTTAGTGGGGTGCAGGGTTAATGGGGCAGGTTTAACACCCCCCACGCAGCTGAAGGCGCTGGGCTTTCCCGAGAGCCTGGTGATCCAGGCCTACTTCGCCTGCGAGAAGAACGAGAACCTGGCGGCCAACTTCCTGCTCAGCCAGAACTTCGACGACGACTGAGGGACCCCCAGCCCGCCCCCCACCCTCGGGGGGCTCCTTCTGCCTCCGGGGGGGCCCCACGCCGTGTGGGGGGGTAGGGATGCAATCCGGCCCCCCCCTCCCCGGAGCCTCGGGGGGATGGGGACCCCCAGCCCTGCCCCCCACCCCAGGAGCAGGGGAGCCCCCCTGCTCTAAAGGGGGGTCTCAGCACCCTCTTCCTCCTGGTTCCCCCCCTCCCCAAAAAACCGACCCCCCCCTCCCTGTCAGGCCCCGGGGAAGGTAGGGTGGGGGGGGCGGCGCCGCAGAACAACCAAAACTGGCGGCAAAGAGATTAAATGCAGAGTTTTAAACCCATTTCGGGGTGTCGGGGTGTCTTCATTCTGTCCTGAGGAGGCTCAGGAGGAGCCCGTGGGAGCTTCCAATGCTCTCGGGGGAAATCCCGACACAGTCCGGGTGGTCTCGGGGCACACGGGGGGTCCTGGCCCTGTGGGGGACATCAGGAGGCATCGCCGGTGCCTCTCGGGGCTGTCTGCTCGCTCTCCGGTGCAGCCCCGGGGGGTTGCCGTGCGGCCGCGGCTGCTTCCGCGGCAGCCAGAGCGCTCCGCGCCGCCTCCTCCCGCTCCTGCCGCCGCCGCTTCTTCTCCTCCCGCCGCTGCTGCCGCTCCATGTCGTCCAGCAGCTCCTGGGCTCGGGCGGAGGCTCGGCTGGCAGTCCCGGGGCGCGGCAGCCCCGCCAGCCCCGCCTCGGCCAGCAGCCGCTGCCGCCGCGCCGCGTCCGCCCGCGCTTTGTCCCGCGCCGCCTCCCGCTCCCGGCGCCACGCCGCCACCCGGGCTGGCATCGCCGCCAGGCTGCGGGCCACCAGCTCCTCCCTGGGGACACAGGGGACGCTTGGGGACAGCCCCGCAGGACACCGGCACGGCGGCAGCGTGAACCGACCCCCGAGCGCCTTCCCACTTCTCCCGGTACCGCCGGTCGGTCCTAGCAGAACTAACGCTCCCGGTGCTCCCAGTCCTGCCCGTCCCCATCCCAGTTACCCCAGTCCTGCCCATCCCCATCCCAGTGCTCCCAGTCCTGCTCATCCCCATCCCAGTTACCCCAGTGCCAGTCCCGTCCATCCCAGTTACTCTGATCCTGCCCATCCCCATCCCAGTGCTCCCAGTCCCGTCACTCAGACCTTTCCCAGTGCTGCCAGTCCTGCCCATCACCATCCCAGTTACCCCAGTCCTGCCCATCCCAGTGCTCCCAGTCCTGCCCATCGCCATCCCAGTGCTCCCAGTCCTGCCCATCCCCATCCCAGTTATCCCAGTCCCACCACTCAGACCTTTCCCAGTGCTCCCAGTTCCTCCCACACACATTCCCACCGCCCCACCTCTCCTTCCTCCGCCGCTCCTCCTCCCGCTCCCGCTGATCCAGCACGGCCTCCACATCGCGGAGCGGCGGGTCCCACTCCCGCTCCTCCGCCTCCAACTCCCGCAGCTGCTCCGGGCTCGGCCACAGCCGCCACACCGCCACCCCCGACGCCTCCCCGAGCCGCCCGAACCGCCGCGCGGCCGCCCGGAGATCCTCGGGGTCGCCCGGGGCCGGGCCTGGGCGGCGGCGCAGCGGGGCAGCGCGGTAGGGCCGCGTCGGGGCGGCGATGGGCGGCGGGAGGCGGGAGCGGGCCGGGCCCGGTAACAGCAGCGCCCGCCGCAAGGGCGCCGCCATCTTGAGCGCGCGGCGGAAGTGACGTCAGGGAGAGGGCTGGAGGCGCGGGCGGGAGGTTGGGGTGTGGTCAATGTGGGCGTGGTCAAGTAGGCGTGGCCATACCCACCTCGGGGCGCGGTTAGCGCGGTGGGGGCGGAGCCAAGGCGGGGCGCTCCGTGCCGGCGGGCGTTGGGGGGATCGGGGGGTCCCGGGGGCTTTGGGGACTCCAGCAGAGCCCCGAGAGCGACCCTCGCTCATCCCCGAGGGGTCTGCGGGACCCTGGTGGGGGTCGGGAGCTCAGAGACCCTGAGAGCAGCGCGCCGGGGGGACTCGGGGGACACCCCGAAAACGGCGCTGCCTCGTCCCGGGGGTCCCGGGAGGGTCTGGGGGATCCCCGAGGGGGGCTGCGGCTCCTCCTTGGGGCAGCAGCGACCCCAAAACCGCGTCGGGGGGGTGGGGAGAGGCATTGCCAGCGACCCCTCGGCTCCTCCCCGTGGGGGGGAGCTGGGCTGGGGGCGGACCCCCCAAACCCCCCCAAACCCCCCCAAACCCCCCCCAAACCTTTTCAGCCGCCGCCAAGCCCGGGGCCGCTGCCAAGCGCCGGGCGCCGTTAACCCCTCCGTGCCCGCCGCCCGCGCCCCGGGCTCCCCGAGCACCGGGATCTCCTCCCCGCCGCCGGGATCGCCGCCGCGGCACGGGGAGCGGCGGGAGGCAGAGCGGGACACCGGGAGAAACGGGGAGGGGGCTCCCGGGCGGCGGAACCGCTCCTGGCGGGGCCCCTCGGGGGGCCGCAGCCCCCGGACGCCGAGCCCCCCCCGCCCGCTCTGGCGGGGGCTGCCGGGGGCCGCCGAGGGGGGGGAGCCCTAATGGCTTCCAGGCCTCGGCAGCCGCCGAAAATCTGCCGCCAAGCTGAGCCAAAATCCCCCGAAATCGCCCCAAAAGCTTCCCGGGGCCTCCCCGGGGGTGTTCCAAGGGGGCTGGGCCCCCTCCCCCGCAGCCCCCAGGCTCCCCCCGCCACCCGCGGGACTCGGGGCTCCACATTTCCCCTCCGCCGGTGAAACCGAAGCCCCCCGAAACGCGGCCAGCGGGAGGGGCCCTGCTTTGGGGCAGTTTCGCCTGATTTTGGGGATTCTGCCCTTCCCGCCTTTGTCCGGTCCCGCTGCCCCCAGTTTCCCCCCGGGGGGGTTTTGCCCCACAGCCGGGTTGGCCTGTCCCCCCCGGGACACCTGTGTCGCACCCGCCGCGTGTCCCCGGGGCTGGCAGGTGACACGCTGCAGTGTCGATGCTGTCGCGACATGCCGCGGGACGCCTCGCTGCCTGTCGCAACGCGCCACAAGCCTGTCGCGACATGCCAAAGCGTGGCATCGCGTGTCGCGGCGTGTCACCACACACCGTCACTCCGTGTCCCCCCCCCGCCCCGCGCTCGGCTCCATCTGCAGCCGCAGCCGGTGACAGTGGCACATCTGGCGCGGGGGGTCCCCGAGCAGCTGGTGGGGACGGGGGGGACACGGGGGGGACACGGGGGGGACACGGGGGGCTCGGCGGGCCCGAGTGACACACGCGCGCTGGCGACACACGCGTGTGCACAGGGACGCGAGGACTCGGGTCCCCTCTGCCCACGGGGGACACCGGTGACCAACCTTTCCCCGGTGTCCCCTCCCCGTGCCTGGGGCAGCGGGGGCTTTGTCCGCCCGTGTCCCCTGTGTCCCCCGCAGGATGGCAGTGCCACCCCCCCTCCGTGGCATCAGCCCAGCGCGGGCAGGGACACAGCTGTGCCACCCACGGGGGACACGGGGACCGGGGGGGTGCTGGGACACCCCCCAGACTCTCCTGGGGTCCCCTCCCCCGGCCCTGGCGGTCCCCAAAGCCGTGTCCCCTCGTGTCACCCCGCGGTGCTACGGGCGCTGGAGGCTCCGGCAGCGAAGGGGTGACAGTGGCGGTGGCGTCGGTGCCAGCGCTGGCACCGGGTGGTGACAGATGGCGGAGGGACGCGGCCGCAGCCGGAATGACAGATGAGGCTCCGCCGTCACCGCCGCTGCCATCGCCACTGTCACTGTCACTGCCATCGCCGTGTCAGTGCCAGTGTTACCCACACCGCCGTGGCACTGTCACTGCCAGCACCATGTCACTGCCATCGCTGTGTCACTGTCACTGCCAGTGTCACCCACAGCACCACGGCACTGTCACCACCACTGCCATCACCGTGTCACCGCCTCGGTGCCAATGTCACCCGCACCACCACGGCACTGTCACCACCACTGCCATCACCGTGTCGCTGCCATCACCGTGTCGCTGCCAGTGTCACCCGCACCGCCATGGCACTGGCACTGTCACCACCCCACGGCACTGTGGCTGTGCCATTGACACTGTCACTGTCACCACACAGCCACTGGCACTGGACCTGTCATTGTCTTGGCACTGCCACCGTCACACCGCGGTCACCACTGCGGTCACTGCATGATGTCACCTTCAGCACTGCCACCGCTGCTGTCACTGTCACCTGTGGGGACCCACAGCGGCTCTCGGCCTTGCAGGGTCACAGCCACGGTGCAAAGGGGGTGGCGGCCACCCCATGTCCCCCCACGTGTCCCTCATGTCCCCCACGTTCCCGGTGTCCCCGTGTGTCCCCATGTCCTCCTGTGAGCCCCCCGTGTCCTCCACGTGTCCCCCCTGTCCCGCGTGTCCCTCCGTGTCCCCGAGTGTTCCCTCGTGTCCCCCACGCTCCATCCCGACACGGGCGTGGCTTGTGACACAATGGGCGTGTCCTCTGAGCGAGGGGCGGTCCCAACCCGCGGTGGGCGTGTCCTCGGGGTCGGGGCGTGTCGCTAAGGAGGCGTGGCCTCTCCGGTGGGCGTGGCCGGCGCGCGCTTCCCGCGGCAAAAGTGCGGCGGGCGCCAACTTCGGGCAAAACTTTCCCCGCGCGCCGCCGACACCGGGACCCCCGGGACCCCCCGGCACGCCGGCACCCCCCGGAGCCCCGGAGCCCCCCGCCATGCCCCGCCGCGGCTGACACCGCCGCCATGTACTCCCCGTACTGCCTCACCCAGGTACGGCCGGGCCGGGGGGGCCGCGACCGGGAGGCGCCCGGTAACGGCAGCGGCGGAGGGAGGGAGGGAGGGAAGGGGGGATATCGGTGCGCCGCCATTGGCTTCTGCCTCCCAAAATTGGGGTGCGATGGGTGGGGGTGCGACCCGTCCGCGGTCGCCGGTACCTCCCGGAGCAGCGGCGGCTGCAGGGACCGGGATCGGGCTGGTCCGGGGCTGCCGTCCCGGAGCGGCCCCGGTCGGGTTCCCGGCGCGGGCGCTCCCGGTTCTGCCTCGGTGCGGTCCGGTTCCGCCGCGGAGCTCCGTTGCCGCCGGGGTGCCCCCGGGGGGTGCTGGGGGGTTCGGTGCGGCCCTCCGCGGGACGGGGCCGCCGGTACCACGGGGGTTTCGCGGCCCCGGGACGGGCGGGATCCCGGCCCCGGAGCGGGGTTCGTCAGAGCGCGGCCGGGAGGCTCCGGGGGGCGACTCTGGGGGGCTGACGAGATCAAAACCCCGCGGGGACAGCAAATCGGGGGGACGCCTCGTTCTGGGGGGGCTGCCGGGGGGTCGCGGCGGGTCGGCGGGAGCCGTGACTCCGATTTTGGGGAACGCGCGGGGAGGAGCGACATCGGGCGCTTCTCGGGGTGGGGGCACAACTCGGGGGCTGCGGCACGGGGGTCCCTATAGGGGTCTCTGCCCCCCGCGCTGTCCCGGGCTGCCCCCGGTGTGCTCCCCCCAGCGCGGTTTGCGGGGCGGCCCGGTTTTCCCCCGGTGCCGAGCGTTGCTCTTGCCCCCCCCCGGCGTTGCCCTTTTCTCCCGCTTTTCGGGGCGGTTTTGGCGGCCGGTTGCGTCTGGGCCGACGGCCAGCGGCGCTTCTCGCAGCTTCGGCGCCCGCCCCGCACACGCGTGTGCACGCGCCAGCGACACGCCAGCGCACATGCGTGTGCCCCTGCCGCACACCCAGCCCGTGCCCGCGCACACGCGTGTGCCCGCGCCCCCCCCCACTCACACGCGTGTGCGCGCCCCCGGCCTCGCGCCTGGCACACGCGTGTTCTCCCCTCGTGCCGCCCTTTTCCCCGGCGGGGCGGTTTTGGGCCGGTGCCACCGGTGCATTTCGGGAGCGCCCGGAGCGGGAGTTGTCACGGCCTTGGGACAGCCGGGCACGGGCTGGCGTTGGTGCGGCACCGGCCGGTGTCCGTCGGTGTCCCCCGGTGTCCCTGGCAGCGAGTCTGGCCTCCGTGGGGAAGCCCCGGGCTCTGGCTTTCGGTGCCACCGCCGCTCGCTGGGCCACGGTCCCCCCGCATCCCCTCCGTGTCCCTCAGGGTCCTCCCGTGTCCTCCCACCTTCCCCCCTGCATCCCTCTGCATCCCCCCCATGTCCCTGATGTCCCCACCATGTCCCTCGGGGACCCACCGTGTCCCCTCCCCGCCGCACAGAGCCACCCTCTGCCCGTCCCCGGGCGACTCGGGCCGCTGGCACCGTCCCGACGTCACCTCTGCTGTCACCACCCGGGTGACCTGCGGGGTGGGGACACCCCCAGCCCCCTCCCACTGCCCCGGTGGCTGCGGGAGGTGACAGCCGAGAGCATCATCAGCCCCTGGCTGCGGCGCGGGGCTGGCAGGAGCCGCGCCTGGCACAGGTGTGACACACACGTGTGGAGGGGCACAGACGTGACGTGCATCGGTGAAAAGGCGCAGGTGTGACACACTCGTGTGACGGGGTGCGGGTGTGACACGCACGTGACAGGGCACAGGTGTGACAAGGACACAGAGCTGGCAGCCCACGCGTGTCACGCGTTGGCACACACAGCCGCCGTGCACACGTGGCAGCCGCGCTTGCACGGGCGCCGTGTGCGTGACACGCGTGCGTGGCCATCTCAGGTGTGTGACACGCGTGTGCCAGGCGTGTGGCACATCCGAGCCGCGTGCCAGGCGTGTGCGATGGCCCTGTGCCCCCCAAACCGCGGCTGATGCAATCGGGGCAGGGGGAGGCACCACCACCCCCCCGCCGTGCGCGAGCCCGTGGCGGGTGACACGCGTGGGGGACACGCCGGGGTGGGACGTGCGGCGCGCGGGTGACCCTTGCACACGCGTGGCTCTGCGTGTGCGTGCGCCCGGCGCCGCCGCACCCCCGTGTCGCTGTGCTCGACCGAACCCCCTCCCCGTGTCCCCCCGTGTCCCCCCGTGTCCCCCCCGTGTCCCCCCCGTGTCCCCCCGGTCGCTGGCGGCATCAATAATGGAGGAGCCCTTGGCCGGGCCGGGGGGGCCCTGAATTATTGATGGGCCACAAAAAGCTTTCTTGGACGCCGCAGCACCGCGGGGCCCCCCCGGCCCGGGCTGGCACGGATCCACGGGGGGGGCCGAGCCGCGGGGTCCGCGCTGGGGAGGGAGCGGGGCCGGGGGAGGGCGGGGAACGCCCGGCCGCCGCGGTCCAGCGGTGCCAAACCGCATCGATCGGCCCCGCGCTCTGCGGCACCGCCTGCAGCCGCCGCCGCTGCCCCCGCCGTGCCGCCCGGGACCCCCCCGCGCCCCCCCCGGCACGGCCCGGATGTCGGGGTCCCGGCTCGGAGCGGGGGGAAGGAGGGGGGGCGGATGCCCGGGTTCCCCTCGAGCCGCCCGGACGCCTGGATGCTCCACGTGGCTGCGGGCAGGGCCGGGCGGGCGCTTCCTCTGCTCAGCCCGGGCCCCCCCCGAATGCCAGGGCCCCCCCCCGAGTGCCACCATCCCCCCCCGACGCCACACTCCTCTCCCGATGCCGGGGTGCCCCCCAAACGCCCGGGTTCCCCCTTCTCAGCTGCCTGGTCCCCTGCCAGAACCATCCGGCACGTTCTCTCCGAGGCCACCTGGACGCCAAGGTCCCCCCCGGACACCGGGGTCCCTCGTGGGCCTCCCTCCCTCCCCGCCCGGGGGTCCAGGACACCCCTCGCTCGCTCCCACCCCCCTCGGCTGCCCTCCTCCCCCCCTCCCCACACACGGGAGGGTCTTGGCAGCGGCGTCAGGGGCCGCCGGGGGGATTTTTGGCGGCAATTCCGGCTGTTTCGGGCTGTTTTCTCTCGCGGCGAAGCCGAGGGCCGGGGGGAGCTGGCAGCGGCGCGGGAGGGCGGGCGCTGCCGGGGCGGGGGGGGGCGAGGGGGGGGTTGGTTGGTTTGGATTTTTTTTTTTTCTTCCTTTATTTTTTTTTTTGCCTTTTTTTTTTTTTTGTCTTTTTTTCCCTCTTTTCTGTTTTTTCTGGGCTTTTCCCTCCCGATCCGGCGCCGCCCCCCCTGCCGCCGCGCTGGCGCTTTGCCGGGCGCTCGCAGCTGCGGACGCGGCGACGTGGCTTCGCCCGAGACTGCGGCTCAATGCGGGGCCGGCGCAGCCAATGGCAGCACCGCGGCACCGGCGCCGGACCCCGCCTCGGCACCGACCCCCGTGCCCGCCCCGGGACCCCGGCCCGGCCACCGACCGCGGTGGCCACGCGGAACGCGGGCCTTGAGCCTCCGGATGCTTCCACGGCAGCGCCTGTGCTGCGGGCAGGGCGGGCAGGGGTCCCAGGTGGCCGGGAGGGGTCCCAGGCGTTGGGGAGGGGACCAGGTGTCCGGGCGGTGTCACCGCAGCCGGTGGCTCTTTGTCTGTGCCGCGGCTTTGGTGGGGACTGAGGTGTTCGGGCCGCTGACCCCTGTCCACCTGAGCCAGCCTGACCCCCGGGATGGCCTCGCTGGGGGTCACTCAGGTGGCCGGGAGGGGTCCCAGATGTCCGGAGGGGTCTCAGGTGTCCGGAGGGGTCCCAGGTGTCCCAGTGCCCACCCCGTGCCAGGAGGATGCTGCTGGGCCTGGCCGCTGGGGTCCTGTACGGCCAGTGGGGAGGGACTGTGGGGCAGGGGGGGCTCAACCACCATCCTCAGCCCCCCCAAAAAAACCTCCCCGCTGCGGCTTTGGGTTGAAAACCGCGAGGTTTGGGGCTGGGCGGGAGCCGCTGCCCAGCCCCGCTGCCGAAACGCCCAAATTTTGGTTTCTTTCCTTTGCACAGAGGGATTTAATTACCGGGGGGGTGGGAAGGGGGAAAAGCGTTGGCTCCGAGTGCCGCGTCCGGGATTTTGGGGGCAGAAACGTCGGGTTTGGGCCATTCCGCGCTGGGGCCGCCACGGGGCTGGGGCAAGCGGCCAAATCCGGGGCCTTCCCGCGCCGGTGGCGGGGGCGGCGGGGCTGGGGGGGCAGAGCGAGACCCCTGGGAACAGCCCCCGCCCCAGAGACGTCCTCGCTCGACCCCTTTGCACGAGGCTTTTTGCACGAGGGTTTTGCACTCGCACGAGGGGCCGCAACAGGACCCCCCCCCATCGCCCAGCGTGTGGATTTTTGGGGCGAAACCGCGGGGTTTTGGTGAAGCCCCCCGGGGGTTCAGCCCCCCCCCGCCTGGCTCCCCTCCCTCCCCCCCCCCGGGGTCCCCCCGTTGCACGCGCGTTGCACACGCGGGGCGCGCGCGGGGCACACTCGCCCCCCCACCGGGCCACGCCCCCTTCCGCCAAACCACGCCCCCGATCCACGCCCCCCGCCCTCCCGGCCAATGGGGAGGGCACTCCCCCCGCGCGCTGCGCTCCCATTGGCCGCCGCCGCGCCGGTCCCGGTGCCAAAAGGGGCCGCGGCGGCTCCGCGCGCTCCGCGCCCGCGGCGGCGGCGGCTCCGGGACCCCCCGACAGGGACACCCTCCCAAAAAACCGGGACCCCCTGCCCGCACTCACACACACTCCCGCCCCGGCAGGGACCCCCCGACAGCATCCCCCGCAGCGGGGTCTCTCCCCGGTAGGGACCCCCCGCACCATCGCCCGGTAACCGGGACTCCCCGGCAGCTGCGCTGTCCCGCCAACCGGGACCTCCGCTCCTCCATTCCATCCCCCGGTAACCGGGATCCCCGATACCTGAGCGTTCCCCCCGCAAGGTCCGCACCCCCGGACCCGCCCCCCCTTCCCGGTAGTCCCCGTTAACCCCTTCCCCCCCATCTCCGGTTGAGCCCCCCGTCCCCGTCTGTCGCCCCCGGTTCTGCCCCGCCGGGGCCCGACTGGCAGCTGCCTACGGCCGGGATGAGCCGCCGCGATGGTACGGACGGGACGGGCCGGGCCGGGAGCGGCGGGGCCGGGCTGGGGACCGGGGACAGGCACTGGTGGCACCGGGGACTGCGACAGCGGCCGGGATGGGGCCGGGGAGCGGCGGCAGCGCGGAGCGGGGAGAAGGGATGGGGAAAAGAGGCGCTGGCGGTGGAGACAGGGGACGGAGGTGGCACCGAGGACCGCTGGGGACGGAGATCGGTGGCAGCGGGAATGAGGCTGGCGACAGGGACAGGCGCTGGGGACCGGGACGGCCGAGTCCCGACGGCAGCAGGAGGATCACCGGGAGCCGGATGGGAACGATCGGGGAGGGACGGGGCTGTGTTGAGACGGGGGACCGGGCTGTGGCTGTCCCGGAGACGGGGTTGTGGTGGCACCGGGGATGAGGCTGTGGTGGCACCGGAGATGGGGCTGTGGTGGCACCGGGGATGGGGCTGCGGTGACACCGGGGATGGGGCTGTGCTGGCATCAGGGTCGGGGCTGTGGTGGCACCGGGGATGGGGCTGTGGCAGTACCGGGGACGGGGCTGCGGTGACACTGGGAACGGCGCTGCGGTGACACCGGGATGAGGCTGTGCTGGCACCGGGAACGGGGCTGTGCTGGCACCGGGAACGGGGCTGTGCCAGTGCCGGGCACAGGGCTGTGGTGACACCGGGGACAGGGACAGGACTGGGACAAGCTCTGAGCCGTCCCCGCTCCAGCCACGCGGGAGCCCCGCCGGGCCGGCAGCCACCTCTTCCCCGGAGCCACCCGGGCACCGGGAACCCGGCGTATCCCCGCGGGGCCAGGACTGCCGGTGTCCCCACGGGGCTGGGACTGCCGGGGTCCCCCATGGGGCTACTGGGGTCCTCCAGACCTCACACTCCCGGTCCCCAGAGGATGAGGATGGGGATGGGAACGGCGACGGTCCCTGCGTGGGTCTGTCCCCGCCGGGGCTCTGCGGCCACCCCACGGCCGCCACCCCAGCCCGTGCCTGTGCCCCTGTGCAGGATGAGTTCCACCCCTTCATCGAGGCGCTGCTGCCCCACGTCCGGGCCTTCTCCTACACCTGGTTCAACCTCCAGGCCCGCAAGCGCAAGTACTTCAAGAAGCACGAGAAGCGGATGTCCAAGGAGGAGGAACGCGCCGTCAAGGACGAGCTGCTGGGCGAGAAGCCGGAGGTCAAGCAGAAATGGGCCTCGCGCCTCCTGGCCAAGCTGCGCAAGGACATCCGGCCCGAGTGCCGCGAGGACTTCGTGCTGTCCGTCACCGGCAAGAAGGCGCCGTGCTGCGTCCTCTCCAACCCCGACCAGAAGGGCAAGATCCGCCGCATCGACTGCCTGCGCCAGGCCGACAAGGTGTGGCGCCTGGACCTGGTGATGGTCATCCTCTTCAAGGGCGTCCCGCTGGAGAGCACCGACGGCGAGCGCCTGGCCAAGGCGCCCCAGTGCGCCAGCCCCGGCCTGTGCGTCCAGCCCCACCACATCGGGGTCACCATCAAGGAGCTCGACCTGTACCTGGCGTATTTCGTCCACGCGCCAGGTGAGTGCGGCCGGCGCGGAGACGGCGCCGAGCCCCGGCTTTGGGGATGGCGTCCACCCCCCGTCCGATGCCCTGGCGCCTCGCCGGGGGCTCCACGCGGCCACCCGCAGCCCCCCCAGGACCCCCGGCCCCACCTGGGGCGTCCCCGGCCGGCCTCGCTCGCACAAAGCCGCGCCGAGTGCCAACGCACGCGCCGCGCGCCCGGCGCCGCGTGCCAAGCCCGCGTGCCAGGATGGGCACCGGGAGCGGGGCCGGGATGGCGCCGGGATTGGCACCGGGATGGGCGCGGAGCCGTGCCGGGCACCGGGGGATCCGTGCTGCGGGCACCGATCTGTGCCGTGGTGGGCAAAGCCCCTCGTGCCCGGGGGGGTCTGTGTGCCGCATATGGGGCTGGGGGTCACACGCGTGTGCACACGGGAACGGGTGGGGTCACACGTGTGTGAGTGCGGGGCTGGGGGTGTCACACGTGTGTGCAAAGGCAGCTGAGGCGGGGGGCACATGCCCGTGTGAGGGGGGGACACCCCCTGTGTGCGTGTCAGGGGACCCCAGCCCGGCCGCTCAGCCCTGCCCGCCATTCCTGCTGCGCTGAGGGGGAATTTTGGGGCTGAAAGGAGGCATTTTGGGTCGCTGCGGTGCTCCTGGATGCCTCGGTGCTTCCCGGGCGCTGAGGGCAAAGGAGGCGCTTTGGGGGGTGCTTATCTGTCCCCTTCCCCAAATCCCCCCTCCACGCCTGCACAGCAGACCCAGCACACCCACGGGGGGGTCCTGCGCCCCTCCCGCGCCCCCCAGTTCCCCCCCCGGCCCAGCTGCCGGGGCTCAAATCCCCCAAACGCTGCTCCCACCCGGCGCCGCCAAAATGGCCCCGGTTGGCACGGTGCCCCCGTGCGCGGCACGAGGCCCCGCGAGCAGCCCCGGCCCCCCCCCCGGCAGCCCCCCCGCGCCCCCCGCCCCCTCCCCACGCCGGGGGCCCTTTGGCTGCCGCGGGCCGGGGGGGGCTCGGTGCCAACCCCCCCTTGCACGTAAGATGGCGGCGCTTGTTGGCACCCAAAACGCTCTGCGGCACCGCGGCCCCAGCCGGGACCCTCGCGCTGGGGGGACCCCCCGGCCCCGAGCCGGGACCCCCGTGACAAGGTGTGTCACACCCCCCCCGCCACCCTCACAGCCCCCCCCGGCCGCCACCACCCCCGGCGTGTCCCCCCCGAGCTGCCCCTTGCACACCCATGTGCGCTGGGGGGACACTTGGTGACATCGGGGTCCCCTTCCCCAGCGGAGGGGTCCAGGTTCACTCTGGGGGGCTCTGACATGGCTGGAGAGCCCTGGGGGGACACGCGGGGTGGGAGGGGACATGGGGACAGGGCGAGGCGGGGGTTCCAGGCAGGTCTGGGGGGTCGGGGTGCAGCCATGGGGGTCTTTGGGGGGCGGGGGGCTCCAGGTGGGCTGCGGGGGCTGCCCAGGTGCTGCTCCCCCCCCAAGGTTGGGGACGCAGGTGCAGGGGGGGGACACCCCGCGGGGGGGTTGGGGCGCAGCTGCCCAGCAGCACCTGCCCCCCCCCCAGGCTGGGGCCGGGGGGACACTGGGGGGACTCGCTGGGGCTGGGGGGCGCTGGAGCCGGGGGGGTGAGGCGGGATGGGGTGCAGAAAACCCCAAAATGGGGCTGGGGGAGTCTGGGGGCTACGGGAAGACCCGGCGTGGGGGTGGGCGGTGAGGTGGGGGGGGTCGCACCCCATTCCCACCCCCCCAGCCGAGGTCGCGACCCCGCACGTGCCCCACTGACCCCTGACCCCCCCGCGGGGTGACACGGCGGGGTCACCACCGGGACGGGGATGGGGGGGCTGTCCCTTTGCCCCTCCCCCTCTCGGACGCCTCTGTCCCCTCCTGGGGGGGTGGGGGGGACACAAACAGAGCCCCGCGACCCCCGTGGGGACACCGGGGGGGCTCAGGCGTGCGGGCCGGGGGGGCACAGGGGGGTGGGACAGCCATTCCCATGGGATGGGAGTTCCGGGGGGGTTCCCAGGTGTGGGGGGCAGACGGGGGGGGCAGGGCCGGGGTCGGGGGGGGGATGCCGGTGGGGGGGGGAACCCAGGCGTCCGGGTGCCCCCCCCGCTCGGCACAGACAATGGGCGCTTTGTTGGCGCTGCCCGTTGGCGGGGGGCCAGCGCATTCCTGGCCCCCGGCCCGGCCCCACGGCGGCCCCCGGCCCCCCCCGGCCCGGCCCCCTGCCAGCCCCGACCCCCCCCGGCCCCCAGCGCCGGCTGCGCTCCCCCCCATCACCTGGCCGAGGGGTGCGCGGCCGCCCGGGGGGCGCGGGGGGGTGACACCCCCACTCCTGGGTCCTGCCCGGGCTCGGGGTCGGGGGGAACGGCCGGCGGGTTCCCCCGGGGGGGCTGCGGGCGCTGGCGCGGCCCCGGCGGGCGCTCACCTCGAACGACCCCGCGGGAACAAGGGGCCCTTCAGCGGCGGGACCGGCGGGGCGGCGGGGCTGCCCCTCCCCCGGGGCATCGCGGGGTCCCTGGGGTCGGGGGGACGCGGCGGGAGGGGGGGACACCCCCGTGTCCGGGCCTGACCCCTTCTCTTCGCTCCCTCCCCCCAGACTCCGGACAATCGGACAGCTCCAACCCCCAGGGAGATGCGGACATCAAACCACTGCCCAACGGTGAGTGTCGCCTCAGCGTGTCCCCCGGTGTCCCCGCGGTGCCCTCTGCCTTCCCCCCCGTGTCGTCTCTGTGCCCCCCCGCAGTGCCCCTTGTCCCCAGTGTTCCCTTCAGTGTCCCCTTCAGTGTCCTCCTCAGTGTCCCCCAATATCCTCAGTGTCCCCCTTGTGTCCTCAGTGTCCCCTGCAGTGTCCCCAGTTCAACTCTTTGCACCCCCAGCGCACTTTGTCCCCATGTCCCCTGATGTCCTCCGTGTCCCGCCAGCCCCGTGACCCCCCTGTCACCCCCAAGTCACCCCCGTGTCCCCCTGTCCCCAGGGCACCTGACCTTCCAGGACTGCTTCGTGACGTCGGGTGTCTGGAACGTGACGGAGCTGGTGAGGGTGTCCCAGAGTAAGTGGGGACACGGGAAGGAGGACACCGGGGGGACATGGGGAGGGGACAGAGCTCGGGGTGGCACATGGGGACAGGGGGTTGGGGGAATGGGGGGCAGTGGGGACACAGAGCCGCGGGGTGGCTCGGGAAGGGGGGGTGACCCTGCGTGGGTCCCCCACGTGTCCCCTGTGTCCCCCCAGCCCCCGTGGCCACGGCATCGGGCCCCAACTTCTCGCTGGCCGACCTGGAGAGCCCGGGGGGCTACTACAACATCAGCCCCGTCGCCCTCGGCCGCCGGCCCCTGGGGCCCCCCACTGCCAGGTACTGGGACCCCCAACCCCCTGGGACCCTCTGGACACCCCCAGGGCCCCTATTTGGGGGTGCTGCCCCATCCTGATCCCCCATTTTTGGGGTGTTCCCCTCCCCAGGGGTTCCTCAACTCCCCAGGACCCCCAGCATAACCCAAACCTTGGAGTCTGGGGGTTCTCCCTTGCACCCCACAAGCTCCTTGGACCCCCAAGACCCTGCCTGAGCCCCCCATTTGGGGGTTTACCACCCATCCAGCCCCCCCATCTTGAGGAGTTCCCCCCAGGGGCTCCTCAGCTCCCTGGGACCCCCAGAACACCCCAAACCCTGGGATTTGGGGGTTCTCCTTTGCACCCCACAGAGCTCCTGGGACCCCCGAGGCTCCCCTTTTGACCCTTCTGGACAGCTGGGTCCTATGGGGACGGTGCTGGGACCCCTGAGCTCCCCTGGACACCTCTTGGGGTGACACTCCCGACCCCAGAGGTGACACTCCTGTCCCCACAGTGGCCCGAAGCGCCCCAAGGCGCTGGACGAGGGGGACCTGGAGGGTCCCGGGGACGACGTCTTCTACCCTGGGCCGGGGAGGTCCCCAGCCCCCGGCAGCAGCCAGGGGCCCTGGGGGGGGGACGTTGACACCGGTGGGTGAGACATGGGGGGCTTGGGGGCGCGAGAGCGTTGGGGGGACAAGGGGGGGACACGGCGGGGGCTCCTGGGGACAGATGACCCCAGGAAGGGGACGAGGGGACGTCGGGAGGGACACTGCGAGGGGACATGGAGGGTAACGGGGAGGCTCGGGGCGTGCAGGGGGGCACGGGGGGGCACCGGGGAGGGCCGGTCTGTGCCGGGAGGGTCTGGGGGCGCACGGGGAGGAGTCTGGGGAGGGGAGGTGTGGGGGTGCTGGGGTCCGGCTGCCCCCCCCCGACCCCCTGGCCCCCCCAGGCCCGGCGGCGCTGAAGAAGTCGGGGAAGTTGGATTTCTGCAGCGCCCTGTCGGGGCACGGGGCCGCGCCCCGCATGGCCTTCGGCCACCACCCCCTGCCCGTCCTGGCCGGCGTCCGCCCCGGTGAGACCCCACACCCCCGGACCCCCTTCCCCCGCCCCGTTCCCGCTGCTCGGGGTGGCCCCGGGGGGCTGCTGGGTGACCCTGGGCGGGGCGGGCCGGGGGCGGGGGGATGTCCCTGAGCGCGGGCGGACGGACGGACGGACGGACGGACGGGCGCGGGTCGGTCCGGCCCGGGGGGGTTTCCCCGTGGCCGCCGGGGGTCCCGTGGCCGCCGGCGCTGGCGCTGAGGGTCCCTGCAGGCAGCCCGCGGGCCACGGCCTCGGCGCTGCACTTCCCGTCGGGGTCCCTCCTGCCCCAGTCGAGCCCCTACTTCGCCCACCCCACCATCCGCTACCACCACGGGCAGGACTCGCTCAAGGACTTCGTCCAGTTCGTCTGCGCCGACGGCGCCGCCCAGGGCCCCCAGGTGCGGCGGGGACGGGCGCGGGGGCGGCCCGGGGGTCGTGGGGAAGGCCCGGGGGTCGCGGGGACACGAGGGGACACGAGGGGACACGAGGGGACAGCGGGACGCCCCGGCGGGGAGAGCCCCGGGGGCGGGGCCTGGCTCAGAACGAGGCGCAGGAGGCGGGGCGTCTCCTCCCGGATGCAAATGAGGCCGAGGAGGTGGGGATTTATGCAAATTAGTGTATCGGAGAGCGAATAGGAGGCCGTCATGCAAATAATGCGAGAGGGGCGGAGCCTGTATGCAAATATACCTTCAGTGGGCGGGGTCTGTATGCAAATGAGTCCAGGCGGCCGCGCTGGCCGCAGCCAGGAGGGGGTGACGGGGACCCCCCGAACTGCCACCTGGGGACCCCAACATGGAGATCCCCCGCTTGGGGACGTCCCGGCTGAGGACTCCCAGCCTGGGGAACTCCCACCGGGGACCTCCCGACGGGGGATCCCCATGGAAGGACACGGAACCCCCCGCCTGGAGACCCCCCGTGCGGGGTGCGAGGGGCTGCAGGACCCCGACCCCAACCTCCCCCGTCCCGACCCCTCCCTCCCGCCCCGTGCCACTGCCCCCCGCCCCGCCCAGGCCCGGGGGTCCCGGCGGTCCCCGGTGCCCGTCACCGTGTTCTCGTTGCAGCCGTGCGGGGCGCAGGGCCGGGCCGGGGGGGCTGCGGGGGCCCCCCTGGCCCGACCCCTGCCCCTGCCCCCGCCGGAGCCCAAAGCCCCCAGCGGCCCCCCGGGCGGAGCCCCCGCCGCACCCCGTAAGTGCCCCACTGCGCCCCACTGCACCCCACTGCGCCCCACGGCACCCCACGGCACCCACTGCGCCCGCAGCCGGGCCCTGGCCGTGGGGGGCGGGGGGCAGGGGGGCCCGGCAGGGGGCGCAGGAGGGGCGGGGGGGCCCAGGTGTGGGTGCAGACAGGTGCGGGGTGCCCAGGTGTGGGTGCAGACAGGTACAGGTGTGCCCAGGTGTGGGGTGCCCAGGTGTGGGGTGCAGACAGGTGCGGGGTGCAGACAGGTGTGGGGTGCCCAGCTGTGGGTGCAGACAGGTGCAGATGTACCCAGGTGTGGGGTGCCCAGCTGTGGGTGCAGACAGGTGCGGGGTGCCCAGCTGTGGGGCGCAGTGGGGTGCGTTTTTGGGGTCCGGGGGGGTGCAGCAGGGGGGTGCAGGTGCCCAGTGTGGGGTGCAGAGCAGTGGGGTGCAGCACAGTGCAGGTGGCAGTTGGGGACCTCAGGGTCGCTGCCAGCAGCCGCCTTGGGGTGACCTGCACAGGGTGACCCCGGTGACCCTGGAATGCCCCTGCGGCAGGTGACAGGACCGGGGGGACAGCAGGTGACAGGGGCTGCCCGGGAAAGACGCCGAGGCGCCCCCAAGACAGGTGACGAGAGGTGACCCAGGTGACAGGGGCTGCCCGGGGGGTCCCTGAGGTGCCCCCGGGACAGGAGACAGGGGGTGACCGAGGTGACAGGAGCTGCCCGGGGTGTCCCCGAGGTGCCCCAGGGCAGCTGACAGGACGCGGGTGCCCCAGGTGACAGGTGCCCCCGCCCGGCCCGGCTGCCCGTGCATCATCACCTGCATCGTCATCGCTGTCACCGGCCCGGCGCCTCATCCCCCTCCCCCCATTCCAGCCCGGTTCCTTCGCCATTTCCCCTCCTTTTTACCCCATTTTCGCTGCGGGGGGCGGGGCGGGTGGGGGGATCCCGGGCCCGGACCCACCTGGGTCCCCCCGAGGGCAGGGGACACCTGGATGGTCCTTCCCGCTCCATCCTGGGGGTCCCAGGGCGGGGTTGGGGCAGCGGGGGGGTCCGCACAGGTGAGTACTCGGTGGGGAGGGGTCCGGGGGGGGGAGGGGCTCGTCACCTCGCGCAGGTGTGATGGAGCACGGGGGGATGGAGCACGGGGGGCTCTCACTGCGGTGTGCCCCCCGGCCCGGCTCCGCACACCTGGGGAGGGGTGTGGCACACCTGGGGAGGGTGTGGCACACCTGGGGGGGTGTGGCACACCTGGGGAGGGTGTGGCACCCCCGCGTGTCCCCCGGCTGTCCCCGCGGGGCGGTGCCGGGCTGAGCCCGCTCTCCCCGCAGCATTCGCAGCGTCAGGCGCCGCCGCTGCCCCCCGCCTTGTCGGCCTCGGACCCCGCGACGGCAACTTTCTGACCCTCCCCCAGCAGCAGGTACGGCCACGCCCCTTGTCCCCCACCTGGGACCTCCCCTGGACCCTCCCTGCGCCCCTCCCGCACACCTGGGGCGCCTCGCTGGCCACCTGGGGTCACCCCCCGGCTGTCTGAGACCCCCTGAGTGCCCCCTGCAAGCCTGGCAGCTCCTCCCAGAGTTTTGGGTCACCTCCTTTGACCCCTGACCCCCCTCGGATACCTGAGTGTCCCCCGAGCACACCTGAGTGTCCCCCGAGCACACCTGGGGGTCCCCCGAGCACACCTGAGTGTCCCCCGAGCACACCTGGGGGTCCCCTGGACCCCAAGGCTCCCCCCACCCCCCCCAGCCCCCGGCCACGCCCCCGAGGTGACATCACCGCGGGGACAAAGGGGGGCGTGGCCGAGCCACCCCAGCGGGGTCGCCATTGGCCCCCCCGGCCCCGTGGCACGACGCCCGATTGGCTGCCTGCCCTGCGGCGCCGGCCGCTGATTGGCTGGCGCCGGCGCGGGACCGCGGCGAGGCGCGGAGCCAATGGGATGCGGGGGGGCCAGGGCCGGCAGCCAATGGGGGCTCTCGGCGGGCCAAGCAGCGCGGGCCCTGATTGGCTGGCACCGTCAGGCAGTAGGGGGCGGAGCCGGCGCTGATTGGCTGGCACCGGCACGGCCTTGGCAGGCTGCGGGCGCTGCGGCGGCACGGCGCGATCCCATTGGCTGCGCGCGGTGGTGCGGCGGCGGCTCAGCCAATGGCGGGGCGGCTCCGGCGGGGGGGCGGAGCCTAGCGGGAGGGGGTGTTCCCCCCCCCCCGGCCATGTGCTCGCGGTGAGGCCGCGGGGACCCCCGGAGCCCCGAGCTGGGGGCTCAACCCCTCCTGAGGGTCCTGGGGGGCGAGGGGTGAACCCCCAACCCTCCTGGGGGTCTTGAGGTGTTTCACCGCCCGAGACCCCTGAGCATGGCGGGGGTCCCAGCCCCTACTGCGGGGATTTGGGGGTCTGGGGGGTCTGGGTTTGTCTCCCGATCAGAGAATCCTGGGGGGGTTCGGGGCTGTGCCCCCCACCCACCTCAGGGGGTTCTGAGGGGGTCTCACCCCATTCTGGGGGGTCTAGGGGGGTTGTGTCCCCCTCCCCACCCTGGGGACCCCCAAACACGGGGCATCGGGAGGTTATAACCAGCCAGGGGGGGTTTGAGGTCCTGGGGGGTCGCGGAGGGCTGGGGAGGGGTCTGTGGTTGTGTCCTGCCCCCTCGCTGACCCCAGTTTCCCCCCAGTCCTGGTTCCTCTGACGCTGCCCCCGGACGAGGAGAAACCGCCCGGAAAAAGGAGAAAAACCGAAAAAAAAAAAAATTACAAAAACAAACAAAAAAACCCCACAAAAATCCCACAAAAAACACAAAAAAACCCGACAAAAAAAAAAAAAGCCGCAGCCCCCTTCCCCTCCCCCAAATCCCCGGCCCCCCGCCCCATCCTCGCCGCCGTCCGCCCCCGGGGCCCCCACCCCACCCCCACGACGTGGATGAGGGTTCGGCCTCTGATGTGTCCCCCCCAAAACCCCCCCGCGCCCCCGGCACACACAGGGTCCCCCGGGGCAGATCGAGGGGGCAAACCCGAGGCTCTGAGGGGGAGGGGGTCGCACCCCCACGCGCGTGTGCCCCCCTTAAAACAAAAATCGCCCCCACTCGCCTCTCCCCAAAACCCTGCCCCCCGCGTGTGCCCCCCCAGCACCAGCACTCGCACTCGCTCCGCACACGCGCGGCCAGGGCATCCCCTCGCTGCAGGCCAGCGACCGGGCCGGGGGGGCCACCGCACCCCCACCCCCCCCGACACCCCCCGACCTCCCCAGGCTTCGGGGTCCCCCCCCCAAACCCCCCCTTTCCCCCCTCCCCGCTCATTTTTTTAATTAAGTGCAATTACCCCCCGATCCCTCCCCCCTCCCCCCCCCGGGGTCAAACTCCCGCGTTTGGGGTCAAAACCCCTGTTTTGGGGTCAACCCCCGTTGGGGTCAAACCTGTGGGGTCAAATCCCCGTTGGGGTCAAACCGTTTGGGGTCAAACCCCCGTTTGGGGTCAAACCCCTTCCTCCCCCGTTTTGGGTCAGACTCCCCCATTTTGGGGATCTCCTCCCATTTTGCCCCCTCCCCACCCCGTTTTTCGCTCCAATCTCCCTTTTTGGGGTCAAACCCTCCTGTTGTGCTCCTCCCCCAGGGTCAAACCCCCTCGGGGTCCAGCCTTCCATTTTTGGGGTCAAACCCCCCCTTTTCGGGTCTCTCCCTGCCGCCCCCTCCCCCCATCCCGCTCTCCAAGTGCTTTTTTGGGGTGAAAACCCCAATTTTCCCTGGTTTTACCCATCGGGGGCGCCTCCCCCCCCTCCCCTCAGTTTTATGTTTTTTTATCGTTTTTGGGTAATTTTGCTCCGAATTCGCGTTCCGGGGGGGTCACGGGGACCCCAATTCCCACCACCGGGAGCGGGGAGGGGGGTCCAGCCGGGGGGGGGGGCGAGATTTTGGGGGCATTTTGCTCATTTTGGGGTTTTCTGCACCTTCGGCTGATTTCGGTGTCGGGGGGGACGGGATGGGCCCCCCCTCCCCCCCGGGGGTGATTTTGGGGGGTCCAACCCCCCCCTTCCCCCACCCGGCCCCCGGATTTTGGGGTCAGATGGACCAAAATCGCATTTGCCTTAGACCCCCCCGCGTGCCTTCCCCCCCCCTCCGAGACCCCCCCAAAATGGGGACAATCATTCGGCCCCCCCCCCTTTTGGGCACCCCCCCGTTTTGGGGCGCCCCCCTCTTTGTGACCCTCCCCCGGATTTTGGGACCCCCAGCAGTGCCCCCCACAAACACCACCCCCCACACCCCCCCAATTTTTGGCTCCCCATTCCGGGGCCCCCTTGGGACCCCCACCAGCAATGGGGCCCCCAACATTTGGGGACCCCACCAGCAATGGACCCCCCCGGGCAATGCGACCCCAACCCCCCCATCTCTGGGCACCCCCACTTTGGGCCCCCCCGCCCCAAAATCACACCCCGAGGGAGGGGGGAGCCGCCGGGGGGGCGTCGCGCTCGGGGTCTGCCCACACCAGCGTTGCACATTTTTGGGGACCCCCCCCAGGTCGCCCCTCACCCCCCCGCACGTGGTAGTGACGTCATTTCCCAGGGGGTGGGTCGGCCCCTCCCCCCACCACTCCCCCCCTCGCGGGATGAGGAAAAACCGCGGAAAAAAAGGGGCGGAAAAGGACAAAAAAATGGAAATAAAAGTGTCGTTACCCGCTGAGTGCGCCTCGCCAGGGCGGGGGGGTTATTTTGGGGGGATTTTGGGGTCGTGGGGAACATTTGCGGACGGGCGGGGGGCGATTCGGGGGGTCTGGGGGTGATTTGTGGGGGGATTTGGGGGGAATTTAGGGGGATTTGTGGGACAAATGAGGGATTTGGGAGGTCTGGGGTATTTATGGGACGCGGTGGGAGATCCGAGGGAGATTCAGGGGGTCTGGGGGGATTTGGGGGTCACTCCCGACCCCCCCGGGGTGGGGGGAGCGTATCCCTGCTCCTCAATCCCGTGGCTCGAGCGGAATTGGGGAATTTGGGGAATTTCCAGATGATTCTCATTTCCCAGTTCTCCCAGTCGCCCTGCCCTCCCCCCCTCCCAGTGCTCCCAGTACCTCGCCTTCCCCTTCCTCCCAGTATTCCCAGTATTCCCAGTGCCCCCAGTATCCCCACCTCCCTCCCCCAGTGCTCCCAGTGTCCCCTCCGCCCCCTCCCAGTGCTCCCAGTAATCCCAGTAGCCGGCCTGCCCCTTCCTCCCAGTGCTCCCAGTTCCCTCCCCCGCGCTCCCAGTGTCCCCGCGAGGCGTCAGGTGACAGCGGCGCCGGGGGGGGCGGGGGGGGAAGGCGACCCCGCTTCCCCTTTTTGGGGCCATAAAGGGCCGGAGGGGCCGGAGCGGGGGGGGGACAGGACGGGCAGGGACGGTGAGTGACACCGGGGGGGAGGGGAGCGCTGGGACACCCCCGGGACAGCTGGGGAGGGACAGGGACACCCCCGGGACACTGAGTTCTGACCCCCCAGCCCCGGATTTGGGGGTCGCAAGGGTGGCGGGTGGGACTCCTGACCCCCCCGGACACTTGGGGACATCCCCAAAGAAACTGGGTCACCTGGAGGGGACAGGGACATCGCCCCACACCGTGTGGCCCCATGGGGGGGTTGGTGGCACCACTGGGACCCCTAAGCCCCGCCCGGACCCCTGGGGGGTGACACCGGTGACACCCGGGAGGGCTGTGTCACCTCCCTGTCCCCCCACCCCGCAGATGCTGGCGCTGCTGTGGCTGACGGTGACCCTGGTGACACCGGTGACACCCGGGGGGGGCCAAGGGGGGGCTCTGACCTTCCTGGCCGTGGGGGACTGGGGGGGACTCCCCGACCCCCCCTTTGTCACCCCGCGCCAGCTGGCCACGGCGGCCGCCATGGGCCAAGTGGCCACCGAGCTGGGCAGCGACTTCGTCCTCGCGCTTGGGGACAACTTCTACTACGAGGGGGTGCGGGACGAGTGGGACCCTCGGTTCCAGGTAACCCCCGGGGGACACCCCAAAATCTGGGGGAAACACGATCCCTGTGTCCCAATGTCCCCTATCCTATTGTCCCCATGTCCCCATATCCCCCATGTGTCCATATCCCCCATATCCCATTGTCCCCATGTCCCCATGTCCCCATATCCCATTGTCCCCTTGTCCCCATATCCTATTGTCCCCATGTCCCCGTTCCCCCATGTGTCCATATCCCCCATATCCCATTGTCCCCATGTCCCCATGTCCCCGTTCCCGCATCCCCCTTGTCCCCAATGTCCCGTACCCCCATACCCCGATGTCCCCACTGTCCCCTATCCCGATGTCCCCATGTCCCCCTGTGTCCCCCAGGAAACCTTTGAGCGGGTGTTCGTGTCCCCGGGGCTGCGGGGTGTCCCCTGGTACGTGATGGCAGGGAACCACGACCACGCCGGCAATGTCACCGCGCAGCTGCGCTACAGCCACCACTCCCCGCGCTGGTACTGTCCCCAAGTGTCCCCAAATCCTCTCGGGCTGTTCCCACGGTGACCCCAAGCCAGTGCCCCCCCATACTGCAGCCTGTGCCTGGTGCTGGGGTGTCCCCCTGGTGTCCCCAGGTCCCCTCGGGGTGTCCCCAGCCTGTCTCCAAGCCCCCACAGGGTGTCCCCAGTCCCCCTTGGCATGTCCCCAAGTGTCCTCACGATGTCCCCGGGTGCCCTCGCGTCCCGCAGGCACTTCCCGCACCCCTACTCCGCCCTGTTCCTTGTGCTGGGATGTCCCCAGACTGTCCCCAAACCCCCTCGGTGCATCCCCATGGTGCCCCTGATTGTCCCCACATGTCCCCAACTGTCTCTACATGTCCCCACATGTCCCCACGGTGTCCCCGTGTCCCACAGACAGTTCCGCCACTCCTACTACAGCCTGTACCTCCTGCTGGGATGTCCCTAGACTGTCCCCAAACCTCTTTTGCGAATCCCCGCCATGTCCCCAAGCGTCCACACGTGTCCCCACGTGTCCCCACATGTCCCCACGGTGTCCCTGTGTCCCCGCAGGCACTTCCGCCACCCTGTACCTCCTGCTGGGATGTCCCCAGACTGTCCCCAAACCCCTTTTGCGAATCCCCGCCATGTCCCTCAGCATCCCCACATGTCCCCACGGTGTCCCCACGGTGTCCCCGTGTGCCACAGACACTTCCCCCACCCCTACTCCACCCCGTACCTCCTGCTGGGATGTCCCCAGACTGTCCCCACACCCCTTTTGCGAATCCCCACGATGTCCCTCAGTGTCCCCACGTGTCCCCACGGTGTCCCCGTGTCCCCGCAGGCACTTCCCGCACCTCTACTACAGCCTCCGGCTGCACATCCCGAGCTCCAACGCCTCGGCGCGGCTGCTGGTGCTGGACACGGTGCTGCTCTGCGGCCACGCCGATGACTTCGGGCTCGGCGATGTCCCCGCGGGTCCCCGCGACGCGGCGGCGGCCGGGGCTCACCTGGCCTGGCTGCGGGCGCAGCTGGAAGCCGCCGCCGGGGACAGGTTCGTGCTGGTGGCCGGTCACTACCCGGTGTGGTCGGTGGCCAAGCACGGCCCCACGCCGTGCCTCGTGCGGCTGCTGCGGCCACTGCTGCGGCGACACCGAGTCACCGCCTACCTGTGCGGCCACGACCACAACCTGCAGGTGAGTGAGAGACCGGGCGGGCGGGGACAGCCCGGATTGTGTCCTGGGAGACACCCAGGTGTGCGGGGACACCCCGGATTCTGTCCGGGGAGGGAGCCAGGTGTGCGGGGACATCCCTAAAACCCGCCCTGGGGTGCCCAGGTGTGCAGGGACAGCCCGGATTGTGTCCTGGGAGACACCCAGTTGTGCGGGGACAGCCCGGATTCTGTCCAGGGAGGGAGCCAGGTGTGCGGGGACATCCCGAAAACCCACCCCGAGGTGCCCAGGTGTGCGGGGAATCCCAAAAGGCTGTCTGGGAGGGGGACACAGGTGACACGGGGTGACCTCAGGTGTCCAGGTGAGTCCCCTCCAGTTCCCGCTTTTCTCCCGCAGTACCTGGAGGAGGGCGGCGTTGGCTACATCCTGAGCGGCGCCGGGAATTTCATGGAGGACTCTCGGCCCCACGAGGGCTCTGTCCCCCCCGGCGCCCTCCGCTTCTTCCTCGGGACCCCCACGAGCCCCGGCGGCTTCGCCCACCTGCGCCTGGAGCCCAGCGCCGTCACTGTCACCTTCCTGGAGTCCACCGGGCGCGTCCTGCACCGAGTGACGCTGCCGCCCCGCGACTTCTGACCGCCGGGGACACGGGGGACAGTGCGACCCCTTCCCTGGGGGACACCGGGGACAGTGCGACCCCTTCCCTGGGGGACACCGGGGACAGTGCGACCCCTTCCCTGGGGACACCGGGGACAGTGCGACCCCTTCCCTGGGGGACACCCCATGACCTCTGAACCCCCCCAGGGGACACTGGGGACAATCGGGGCACTGGGACCCCTGACTTTGGGGACACCCCGCGATCTCTGACCTCCTGGGGACACTGGGGACCAGACACTGACCAATGACCGTGGGCGTCACCCCTGACCTGGGAACACTGGGGACACTGACCCCTGACCTGGGGGGCATTGGGGACACTGACCCCTGACCTGGGGGGCATTGGGGACACTGACCCCTGACCTGGGGACACTGGGGACACTGACCCCTGACCTGGGAGGCATTGGGGACACTGACCCCTGACCTGGGGGACCCCCGTGACCTGGGGGACACTGTGACCCCTCGCCCGGGGCGGCGCCGTGCCGACTGACCCCCCAATAAACATTGTGAACAACGCCAACGCCGCCGAAGGACCAAAACCGCCGCGATTCACCCCAAAACCGCGGGGGGCGGGGCAACACCGCGGCTTTCCGGCCTCTGATTGGCTGAAGCCACATGTCAATCACCCGGCGGGAGGAACCGCTCCCGATCACGTGGGGTTCGGCTGCCGATTGGCTAGAGCGGCGCGTCCATCACCCAATAGGCGGGGCGTTTCGCTGGTCACGTGGCGGAGCGGCCGTTCTTCCGCTGCTGATTGGCTGAGGGAGGTTGGGCGGCACTTCCGGGAACGCGGCGGGAGCGCGGCGTGCGAACCGGGAGGAACCGGGAGGGACCGGGAGGGAACCGGAGCGGTCTAGCCGCCCCCGGCGCGTCCCGCAGCGGGTCGGGGCCGCTCCGAGGCGGTTCCCGGGCTCGGTCCCGGTGTCGTTCCCGTTCCCGGGGCCGTTCCCGGTTTCCCGCTCCGCTGTAGCCGCCATGGGCCGCCGCAAATCGAAGCGGAAGCCGCCGCCCAAGAAGAAGATGACGGGGACGCTGGAGACGCAGTTCACGTGTCCTTTCTGCAACCACGAGAAGTCCTGCGACGTCAAGATGTGAGCGGGGACACCGGGGGGACACCGCGGGGACACCGGGGGTGGGGAGCAGCCCCGGGGGGAAACGGAGTGGAGCGGGTACGGGACGGAACCCAGCCCGGGGGGTCACAATCCTCTCCTGCCCCGCAGGGACCGCGCCCGGAACACCGGGGTGATCTCGTGCACCGTGTGCCTGGAGGAGTTCCAGACCCCCATCACCTGTATCCTTACCGGGAGCCCCCCGTGACCCCCCGGGACCCACCGGGACCCCTGAATTCCGTGTTGGAGCCTTAACGGCGCCCCCAGACCTGTCGGAGCCCGTGGACGTTTACAGCGATTGGATCGACGCCTGCGAAGCTGCCAACCAGTGACACCGGGGGGGACGTGGCCCTGTCCCCAAACCGCCGGGGGGGTGACAAAACCTCCGGGACCCGGTGACACCCCCAGGACCCAGCGGGATGGTGACATCTCCCCCCCAGGACCTGAGCCTTGTCCTTGTCCCCAGGCGGACGTGGGGACATTGGGACAGAGGCCGTGGTGACACATTTTGGGAGAACCGCCCTGGAATAAACACCCTGAGCTGGTGTCACTTGTTCCTGTCATCCCCGATGTCCCGCTGTCCCGGTGTCCCTCGGTGTCCCCGTGTCCCTCAGTGTCCCTCGGTGTCCCCGTGTCCCTCAGTGTCCCTGTGTCCCTCAGTGTCCCTCGGTGTCCCCGTGTCCCTCAATGTCCCCCCACATCGTCCCACAGCAGCGTCACCTTTGCGTGTGGCTTTTATTGTGCCTCAGTGGCTTCACACGTGGCGGGGGCCAAACCTCCCCGGGGCCGATTCCGGGGCCAGTCCTGGGGCTAGTCACCCCCGGGGCCAGTTTGCCCCAGGCTTATCCTGGAGCCAATCCCAGGACTGTTTCCCCATCCCAGCACCGACCCGGGGATTGCTTCCCCCCGGGGCTGATCCCAAATGCTGATCCCCCCAGGAGAAATCCCAAGGTCGATCCCAGGGTCGATCCCGGTGCTGATTCCCCCCGGGGCTGATCTCAAATGGTGATCTCCCCAGGAGCAATCCCAGGAGCAATCCCAGGGTCAATCCCAGGGCCGATCCTGGTGGTGATTCCCCCCAGGGCCGATCCCAAATGCCGATCCCCCCAGGGGCAATCCCAGGAGCAATCCCAGTGTCGATCCCGGTGCCGATCCCCCCCAGGGCCGATCCCTCCAGGACCAGCCCCGGTACCGGTCCCGGGGCCGCCCCGGTGCCAGCTCCGCGGGGCGCGGTGAGGCCGGTGAGGTGCGGTGTCGGGTGCAAGCGGCGGCGTGGCCGGCGGCTACTGGGAGTTGTAGAGGCCGTCGTAGCCGTCGTGGCCCAGCAGCTCGGGGCCCCCACAGTACTTGGGGTCGTAGACCTGCCGCGGGAGCCCGTAGACCGTCATGCCCTGCTGGGACGCGCCCTTGTTGCTGCCCATCTGCAGCCCGATGGTCATCGTGTCGCAGTGCTCCATGCCCAGCGCCGGCTCGAAGATCTGCCGCTTCGTCCCCGGCGCTGTCATCCCCGCCTGGCCGCGAGACACCGGCTGGGGGTGGCGCCGAGGGGGCCAGGGGCTCCTGGGGGTCCCTCTGTGCTCCCTCTGGTGCCCGTGGGGTCTGTGTCCCCTCCCCCTCCAGTCCCTTTGTCCCCAGAGTTGCTTTATTCACCCCTCAAATGGGAGGATCTTCTCCCAGGTCTTCTCCCTGCATTCCTGTGTCCCCAAAGTCACTTTGTCCCTCTAATCCAGGACAGCGGGGTTCCCTGGTGTCCCTCCATCCCCACCCTGGGGTTCCCATGTTCCTGTTTTTCCCCTGGAGGTGTCAGCCTGGGGCTGGCAGTGTCCCCACAGGGGTGTCAGCATCCCTGTGTCCCCCTGGGGCTGGCAGTGTCCCCATAGGGGTGTCAGCATCCCTGTGTCCCCCTGGGGCTGGCAGTGTCCCCATAGGGGTGTCAGCATCCCTGTGTCTCCTGGGGCTGGCAGTGTCCCCACAGGGGTGTCAGCATCCCTGTGTCCCCTGGGGCTGGCAGTGTCCCCACAGGGGTGTCAGCATCCCTGTGTCCCCTGGGGCTGGCAGTGTCCCCATAGGGGTGTCAGCATCCCTGTGTCCCCCTGGGGCTGGCAGTGTCCCCATAGGGGTGTCAGCATCCCTGTGTCCCCTGGGGCTGGCAGTGTCCCCATGTCCTCACCTGACTGGCCCCTTTGTTGGTGCCCATCTGGAGGCTGATGGTGGCCTGGTCCAGGGGCTGGTCCGTGCCCAGTTTGGGGTCGTAGAGGTGCCGCCGTGTCCCGTATGCTGTCATTCCCTGCTGGCTGGCGAACTTGTTGGTGCCCATCTGGGGACAGCGACAGCGGCGGTGTCACCAACTGTCCCCAGCACACCTTCCCTGTGTCCCCACCAGGCCCTCCCAGCCTCCCCACCTGCCCCGACACCCCCCAATCCCTCCTGTGCCCTCCATGTCCCCAGTGTCACCTGGAGCCCGATGATGTTCCTTCCCTCACGCAGCTTCTCGGGGTGGAAGCGCCGCTGCTGCTTCTCGGCGTATTTCACCCCCAACCCCACGTTGTTCCCCTTTGTCTTGGCCTGGTGGAGACCCTGGGGTTGGAGGGGGCTCTTGGGGCCCCCCAGACCCCAAATATCCTCCCCAGACCCCAAATACCCTCCCCAGATCCCAAACACCCTCCCCAGATCCCAAATAACCTCCCCAGATCCCAAATACCCTCCCTAGATCCCAAATCCCCCCTCTGGATCCGTCCCAGGTGAGTGAGCAGTGCAGCTGGTGGCGTCCAAAGGGACATGAAGACCCTCTGGAGCCTCCCAGACCCTCTAAGCCCCCCAGGACCTCCCCAGCTGACCCCCCAGGTCCCCAAGACCCCATCCCAGCCCTTAGAGGGGTCACCTGGCTGGTCCCACCCCTCTGGACTCCTGGAGGGGTCACCTGCCTGGCAAGGTGACCACACTTGGTGTCCTCCAAGGTGACACAGGGACCCTCCAGAACCTCCCAGACCCTCCAGAGCCTCCCAGCACCTCGTTCCCCACCCCGTGGTCACCCGAAGACCCCCATCCCACCCCTGGGGGTCACCTGGCTGGCGAGGGCGATGAGGGTGGACTGGACCTGGGTGTGGTTGGTGTTCTCGAAGAGGTCGTTGGCCTCAAAGATGTCATGGGGCTTCACCCCATAGCGTGTGATGGCCCTCAGGAAGTTCCCGATGTTCTCCAGCTGCACACGGAGGGAATTTGAGATGGATTAGGGGTCAGGATTCCCCCAGACCCTCCCCAGACCCCCATTTTGGGGTCCCCCTCACCTTGTGCCAGTTCTGGACAGGTTCGTTCACCTTGGGCACCGAGCCTGGCTGCAGTTTGTTGATGAGCCTGGAGGGGTCAAGCACAGGGGAGGTCAGCACAGGGGTCAGCTTCCCAGGATGACCCCAGAATCCAGCCGTCATTGGGGTGTGGGAGGGACAGGCACAGCAAGGTCAACACCAGTGCTGGGGACAAGGTTGTGGTCAGCAGGGGGCCAAGGCCAGGGGTCAGCCCAGGTGAGGACTTGGGTCAAAATCGGGCTGAATTCCAAGATCATCCCAGACTTGAGCTGGGGTCCAGGGGTGGAGGGGGACGGCCACAGGCTGCCCCAGGGTTGGGGACAAAGTTCTGGTGCCCGGGGCCAGCAGCCAGGGTCATACTCGCAGAGGATGACGCCGTCCTTGAGCCCGTCCATGAAGTTGTCCCCGATCCGGCGGCCCGTGGTCCCCTCGATCCAGGCACGGAGCTCCCGCTCGTGCTGAGGGTCGTACTTCTGGGCCAGCTGGGGGGACATGGGGACACCGTCAGGGGCACGGGGGAGCGTGGGGACAGCACTGGGGGAACGTGGGGACGTGGAGAATGTGAGGGACACCATCGAGGGGACGAGGGGGACACTGCTGGGGACACGTCAGGGGGAGAGGGGACACTGCCAGGGGGATGCGATGCCACAGTCAGGGGGACATGTCCCCACCATGAAGGGGACACGGAGAATATGTGGGACACGTGGGGACACCATAAAGGGCGCTTTGGGGACACCCGCAGGGAAATCGCGGCAGCTGCGCTGAGGACGGAGAATCCCTGCTCCCCCCGGTGCCCCCGTTCCCGCGGGCCGGGAGGGGCGGAGGGAGGCGGGAAGGCCGGGGGTGCCCGGACCCCCCCCGCCCCGCCCCGACCCCCCCGGGAGCGGCGGCGACCGGGCCGGCCGAACCTTTGCCCATATATAGCCCCGGCCCGGGGCTGCCGCCGCCCGCCCGCCGCGCTCCGCCGCCTTATAAGGGCTCACGGCGGGGCCGGGGGGCGCCGGGGCCCCCCCGGGCCGCCAAACCCCCCCCGGTTAACCCTTAACGGGCCGGTGCGCGGCGGGACCCCCCCGCTGTGTCCATCGCCCCGCGCTGTCCGGCATCTCCCGCCCGCCGCGGGACAACCCCGGGCCACCCGAACCGCCCCCGTTAACCCTTACCGGGGCGGACAGCGGCGGGAAGCACCCCGGAGCTCGCGGGGGGTTCCCGGTGTCCACCCCCTCTGTCCCGGTGTCGCCCCCTCCCCTCCTTAGCCCCACCGGGAGCCCCGGCGCGGTACCCCGGTGTCTCCCCCGCGTCACCTCGGTGTCCGTCACCTCCCGCCCGCCGCGGGCTCGGGGGTCGGCGGGGCTCCCCCGGCCACCCGAACCTTTCCCCCGGTTAACCCTTAACGGGGCGGACAGCGGCGGGATCCCCCGGTGCTCACGGGGGGAACCGCGGTGTCGCCACCCCCGTGCCCGTCACCTCCCGCCCGCCGCAGGAACCGGAGGGCTGCGGAGCCCCCCGAGCCGCTCAGCTCCCCTCCCCGGTAAACTGGCGCCCGGTGGGACCCCGGGGGGGAGACCCCGGTGCCGCCCCCCCGTGCCGGTGCCCGTCCCGTCCCTCCCGGGGCAGCACCAGGGACAGCGCCGGGTCCCGCCCCCGCTCCCGCCGGGTCCTGCCGCGACCCCCGCCCGCCCTCGGAGCTGCCGCCCCCCCGGGGGGGTCGCACCTGCCCGGACCCGCCCGGACCCCCGCGGTTCGGTTCCGTTCGGCTTGGTGCCGCTCACCTTGTTCTTCACCTCGGCCGAGAGCCCGTAGGCCGGGCCGCGGTTGAAGTGCGCGTTGGACATCTCGGGAGTCCCGGGGGGTCTCGGTGGGTCCGGCGGGGTCGGGGCGGGCGGGTCGCGCCGGTTCGGAGTTGTCCCGGGTGGGTTCGGGGCTGTCCCGGGTCGGGTCGGTGCCCTCGGGTCGGGTCGGTGCCCTCGGTCGGTCCCTCCCGGTCCCGTCCCGGCGCCGCCGCCACTTTTAAAAGTGGGCGGTGGGCGCGGAGCCCCCCCGGGCCGGGCCGGCGGCAGCCAATCGGCGGTGTCCGCCGCGCTGACATCACGGCGGGGCGGGTGATGGCGTCATTTTTTCCACATTTAGCGGGGGGGATCCCGGAGAGGAGGGGGATCCCGGGGGGGTCCCGGGACAGCCCCCCCGCCCCAAATCAGCCCTTTCCCGTTGTTCTCCCACCGCCGGACACGCCGGTCCCGCCGCCCGGTCATCTGGTGTCCCCCTGGAGCGGAGACCCCCTTCAGGACGGCGGGGTGTCCCCCACGGCATGGGGACACTCCGGGTCACCCCAGGACTGTCCCCCGGACACTTGGGACCCCCTCCCGGTGCCGGGACCCCCCGGGACACCAGGGCTCCCCCCCTGCCGGGTCCCCCCGCCGGTGCCGTCACCGGATCGGACTCCGCCGCCCCCCCGGGGGGTGGACACGACTCGTCACGGGTGGGGAATGTCACCTCCCCCTCCCTCAGTCCGTGCCCGCCACCCCCGCGACTCGAGAACCCCCCGGGACCGGAGGGACCCCCGGGACGGCCCTCAGCGACCGGGAGAACCCGCTGCCCCCCCGCCGGAGCTGCCGTTCCCATTTAGAGCAGCCTGTATGGCTCTGACATCATCGATCCCCGCGTGACGTCACCGCGTATCTCCGTCCCTGACCTCATCCCGGGGTCCCCTCTGACGTCACGGGGGAACCCCTCCGAGCCCCGCCCCCGCTCCCTGCCAATCAACGTGCGCGTCGCATCCCGAGGATGAGAGCCGCGCGGCGATTGGTTCCCGCGGCAAGCCGCGCCCCTTGACCCGGCAGCGCGGGGTCAGCGACAACATGGCGGCGCCCAGCAGCGCGACCCGGCGTGGGGACAGCGGGGCTCGGCTGTGACCCCTGACCCCGCGGGGACACCCGGCGACATGAGGCTGAACTGGGTCCGAGCGCTGCCGCGGGCGCTCTGGGGCAGCGCCGGAGCTCCGGAGGTGCGGGGGAGCCTGGCGGGCGCGGGGGACACCGGGGACATGGGGGACAGAGGGGACATGGGGGACAGGGGGGACATGGGGGGACACGGGGACAGTGGGGGGAGATGGTGGAGGAAGGGAAGAGGCGACAGTCGGGTCTGGGGAGAAGGTGGGAATTACGGGGGGACAAGGGGATCAAGGGGGGACACGGGGACAGTGGGGGGAGATGGTGGAGGAAGGGAAGAGGCGACAGTCGGGTCTGGGGAGAAGGGGGGGAGGTGGGAATTAAGGGAGGACAGAGCACCGCGGGACACGGAGGGACAAGGGGATCAAGGGGGGACACGGGGACAGTTGTGGTGACCCTTTCCCCCGCTCCCAGCTCTGTCGGAGCTTGTGCCAGCGCCCAGCGCGGGTCCCCACTGAAGGTGACACCGAGGGAACCGCGACACCTCGCGACCCCGCGGACGGTGGCACTGCGAGGGACACCTCATGGCATCGCCAGACCCAGGCTGATCACCGCGACCCCCGAGGCACAGACCCCCGCGCTGGGGACCCTAGTGGCCCCACGGGAGGTGACACCTCAGCCGGCAGCACCTCCAAAGCTCCCTCGCGACGCCTCCGCTTCCGCAGGACGCGCGGCGAGCACGGGGAGCCCCGTGACGAGGACAGCGGGGACAGCGGAGCCCCGCGCGGCCCCGCGGCGTTCGAGGCGGCGCTGCGGGACATGGAGCGGTCCCCGCCGGGCCGCGGCGGCCGGCTGGCGCTGGTGGAGGCGGCGCTGGCGGCGATGCCGGCGCTGGGCGTGGAGCGCAGCCTGAGCGCCTACAACGGGCTGCTGCGGCTGCTGCCCCGCGGGCCCTGGGTGCCCCGCGGCGCCGTGCAGCGCCTGCTCTTCCCGTTCCCGCGGCAGCAGGAGTGCGGCCTGCAGGTCCTGGAGCAGATGGAGCGGTACGGTGAGTGACACGGGTGGGACATGGGGGACAGACCCGCCTAGGGACACCCGGGGTGCTCCCCGGGCCGCCTGTCCTGCTCTGTGTCCCCGCTTTGCTTGCTGTGTCCCCAAGTCTTCCTCGTGTTCATCTCCCCTCGTGTCCTTCCGTGTCCCCTGTGTCCCCCCGGCACCTCCATGTCTTCCTCTGTGTCCCCATGTCACCTGTCCACCCAACGTCCCCATGTCCCCAGGCGTGATGCCGGACACCCAGACACTGTTCCTGCTGCTGTCACCCCAATGTCCCCAATGTCCCCATGTCCCCAGGTGTGATGCCGGACACCCAGACACAATTCCTGCTGCTGTCACCCCAATGTCCCCATGTCCCCAGGTGTGATGCCAGACTCCTCATCAGAGCTGCTGCTGCTGTCACCCCAATGTCCCCATGTCCCCATGTCCCCAGGGGTGATGCCAGACTCCACCACACAGTTCCTGCTGCTGTCACCCCAATGTCCCCATGTCCCCAGGGGTGATGCCAGACTCCTCATCAGAGTTCCTGCTGCTGTCACCCCCATGTCCCCAATGTCCCCATGTCCCCAGGGGTGATGCCCGACGCCGAGACGCGGTTCCTGCTGCTGTCACCCCAATGTCCCCATGTCCCCATGTCCCCAGGGGTGATGCCGGACGCCGAGACGCGGTTCCTGCTGCTGGGGGTGTTCGGTCCCCGCAGCCGCCCGGTGCGGAAGGTGCAGCGGATGATGTTTTGGCTCCCGCGCTTTCGGCACCTCGACCCCCACCCGCTGCCCCCCCAGCTGCCTCCCCCCGGGCTGGCGGCCGCGCGGCTGGGGCTGCACCGCATCGCCGCCGACCCCGGCGCCACCGTCACCGTCATGCAGGTGGGCATCCCGCGGCCGAGGGGACGGGGACACGGCTGGGGGGACACAGGAGTGGGGGGGACAGGGCGTGTCCCTTTGGTGACCTCTGTGTCCCCATCCCACAGCGGCCGGTGCCGGACGCAGGGGAAGAGGAAGGCTCTGTGCAGCCCTACATTGTCAGTGAGTTTGGGGGTCTTGGAGGGGTCCCTTGGGAGGGTTGGTGTCAAGTTTGGGGTCCCTTGGGAGATGTTGGGGACCCCTTGGGGGGGTTGGTTTCAAGTTTGGGAGATGTTGGGGGTCTCTGTGAGGCAGTTGGAGGTTGGGTCTGGGGTCCCTTGGGGGTTTGGTTTCAGGTTTGGGGGATGTTGGGGATCTCTGTGAGGGGGTTTGAGGTTGGGTTTGGGGTCCCTTGAGGGGTTGGTTACAAGTTCGGGGGGTTTGGGGGATGCTGGGGGTCTCTCTGAGGCGGTTTGAGGTTGGGTCTGGGGTTCCCCAGGTGGCTTTTCGGGGTCCTGTTGGTGGGTTTTGGTTGTCCCCAGCTGTCCCCCCGTTGCCAGGCTCCCAGAGCCAGGACCAGCGGGAGCTCCTGGCCCAGCACGACCCTTCCCGGCCGGTGTTCGTGGAGGGACCCTTCCCGCTGTGGCTCCGCGGGACCCTCCTCAAATACTTCGTGCTGCGGGGAGACCCCCTGCCCCCACACCTGAGGGTGAGCCCGGGGGACCCTGGGGGGCTCTGGGAGGGGACAAGGACAGATTGTCGGGGACAGGTGGGATGGGATCCCCAAAGCCACAGAGAAGTGGGATGGGACCCCCAAAGCCACAGAAAAGTGGGATGGGATCCCCAAAGCCACAGAGAAGTGGGATGGGACCCCCAAAGCCACAGAGAAGTGGGATGGGACCCCCAGCCCCAGGACAGACCCCCCATAACCCAGCACACCACAGCCGGTCTGGGGGGGCAGCCCCACCCACCTCAGAACATTCCAGAGCCCCCCGTGCCCCCCCAGGATCCCCCCCCGGACCCCGAGCGCAGCTTTTACTTCCCTCTGGACCTGGAGCTGGACCTGGAGCGCGGCCCCTGGGATGATGAGGACTTCGATGTGGATGAAGGTGAGTTCAGGGGGGTCAGGCGGGTTTTGGGGGGTCACCTGCGCCCCCCTGACCCCCCTGACCCCCGGCAGTGGAGGAGGGTCCCGTGTTCGCCCTGTGCATGGCGGGAGCAGGTGACAGACACACCTTGGGCAGGTGGATCTCGGGGCTGCAGAAGGACAACCCGGTGTTGGGGAGCACCCCCGTCGTCTTCCGCCTCACCGAGGGGGTGGACCCCTCTGCTGAGCCCACCGAGGGGTCCCAGCCCCTGCAGCTGGGCACGGGGAGCCCCCCGGCAGCGGCACTGGGGTCCCCCGAGGGGCAGGGAGAGGGGACACCAGGGGGAGACCCCCCGAAACGCAGCGGGGAATAAAGGGGTGTTGTGATGGAGAGGGGGTGTCGTGTTTCTAGGGGTCCGGTGGGTTGTTTGGGGGGGTTTTGGGGTGCCCAGGGGGGTTTGTGTGTCCTGTGTGACATCCCCAAAACGCGGTGGTCGCAGGAGGGGGATTTTGGGGGCTCCCGGGGGAGGGTTGGGGGTCCCGGGAGGTCATTTCCCCATCCCTATATCGTGTCCCACTCAACCCAGTCGGCTCTTGGTGAGGTTGGGGGGCACTGGGAAGGGGTCGTGTCCCCCTCTCAAGTCGGAGGGGTCCCCGGTGAGTCGGGGAGGTCCCCGGTGAGTTTTGGGGGTCCCCGATGAGTTCTGGGGGTCCCAGTTGAGCAGGCTGGGGGGTTCCCACTAACTTAGGGGGATCCCCAGTGAACACACAGGGGTTCCCCAGGTGCGGTACCTGCACACCTCACACCTGGCGGGTACAGGGCAGGCTGGGATGTGCCCAGACCCACCTCGGGGTTCCCCCTCTCCTCGGACCCCCAAAAACCGCCGCGGGAGTGCGGGCAGAACGCCCCGCGCATGCGCACACAGCGCCGCGACGCCGCCGTACCGGGAAGGGGGTCGCGCCGCTGACGTCATCGCAGCGCGCCGCGGCATGAGCGCGGCCGAGCGCGGCCCCGGCGGCCCCGGGGGTCCCGGGGGTCCCGACCCCGGCGGGGGCCGCAAGGCGCGGGGGCGGCCGCGCCTCACCGAGACGGACCGCGCTCGGCGGCGCCTAGAGTCGCGCAAGAAGTACGACGTGCGGCGGGTTTACCTGGGCGAGGCGCACGGGCCCTGGGTGGAGCTGCGGCGCCGCAGCGGATGGAGCGACGCGAAGCTCGCGGCCTACCTGCTCGGGCTGGAGCGGGGGCAGCGCGCGGGGCGGCGCGGGTGAGCCGCGGGGCGGCGTGGGGAACGGGGGCAGCGCGGAGACCGGAGGGAGGTCGGGGGGATCGGAGGGGAGGGGAAGGGAAGGGGTGCTGGGGAGGGGGAGTCACCTGCTGAGGGTCTGGGGGGTCGTGGGAAGGGGTCCGGGGGTCCTGGAGGGGGTGGGGGTGTTCCCTCCCAGGATTTGGGGGTCGCAGAGCGGCCCCGAGCCTCAGGGGAAGCGGGTGCGGCGCTGTCCGCGGTGCTGAAGCGGCTGTGGGGTTTTTCCCTACCTTTCTCATCCTCTTCTTCCTCATCTTCTTCTTTCTCTTCTATCCCCGTCTGGTCCATCTTCCTCTTCTGCATCTACCTGTACTTTTCATGGTCTGTGAAGGATGAGGAACGGGGAGAGAGTGGTGGAAGAGGAGGAGGAAGGAGCAGGGGAGGGATGGAGGAGGAGGAAGGCTGGGAGGGATGAAGAAGGATGAGGATGAGAAGGAAGGATGGGGAATGGATAAGGAGGAGGAAGAGAATGGAGAGGAGAAAGTTTGGGGTGCAGGAGGAGGAGGAGGAGGACTAGAGGGTCCTGCAAGAGGAAGAGGCTCCTTCCCCCCTTCCCATCCTCTCTGTCCACAGCAAACCCTGGGAGCAGCTCCCGAAAAAACCCAAACGCAAAAAAAGTGAGTTGAACCCTTTGGCGGGGGCTGTCCGCCCCCTTGGGGGGCTCTGCCTCACCCCGCGAGGGTCCCACGCCGTCCCCAATCCCCTGCCTCACCCCGGGAGGGTCCCACGCCGTCCCCAATCCCGCAGGGCGCCGCCGGAACGTGAACTGCCTGCGGCACGCGGTGATCTGGTACGAGGACCACCGGCAGCGCTGCCCCTACGAGCCGCGGCTGGCCGAGCTGGACCCCTCGGTGGGGCTCTACACCACGGCCGTGTGGCAGTGTGAGCGCGGCCACCGCTACTTCCAGGACCTGCACTCGCCGCTGCGGCCGCTCAGCGACTCGGACGGCGATGAGGATGGTCAGAGGGGCGGCCGGAGGGCACGGGGTTTGGGTTTGGGGTGGTTTTGGGGTGGTTTTTGGGAGGCATTCGGGCTCTGCCATGGTGAGGGAGGGGTGGTGTGTGGGGCTGGGGGTGCTGAGGGTGGGGGGAGAGGCAGAGATGGGGTTGGGGGGACCTGGTTGTGTTTTTAGGGGTCAAGAGGTTCTTTGAGGGGTGTGAGGGGCAAGAATGAGGGTTTGGGGGTCTCTGGGGAGAACATAAGTGCTTTTTCGGGGGGTCTGGGGGATTCCTTTGAGTCTGGGAGGGGATTTCTGGGATGGTTCAGAAGATATTTTTCGGGTCGGGTGGGAGATTTTTTGACCCTCCCTGTTCCCTCCGTAGCCCCTGGCTCCTCTTCCTCCTCCTCCTCCTCCTCGGGGGGCTGCAGCTCCGGCTCGGAGGCAGCACCAGGGGGGGGTCCCGCGGTGCCAGCCCCCCCTCCCGGGGGTCCAGCCCCCCCCGAGGCGCTGGAGGCCGTGGTTTGTGTCCCCCTGCCGCTGCCCCTCCCGGCCCGGGGGGGGCTGGACGGGGGTGGCCCCCCCACCCTCCTGCAGGGACCCCCCCTCCTCATCCTGGCCGGGCCTGGCTACGAGGCGCTGGGGGGGCTGCAGCTCGATGTGGGGGGGCACGAGATGCTGCTGGAAGGGGGGGGCGCCTTCCCCGCCCCACCTGTGGAGCCCCACCTGCCTAAGACAGGTAAGGGAGGAGCTGGGGGGGTCGGGAATGGAGGAGTCTGGGGGGATTTAGGTCAGGAATGGGGGATGAGGGAAGGTTTGGGGTCAGGAATGGGGATTATGTGCTGGGGGTGAGGTGAGGAGCCAGGAGGGACTGGGGAGATGGGGAGGGGTCTCAGGGGATTTGGGGAGGAATAGGGGTTATGTGCTGGGGGTCAGGAATTGAGGAGGAGTCTCAGGGGATTTGGGGTCAGGATGGGGGATCAAAAGAAGTTGGGGTCAGAATTAGGGGATTATGTGCTGGGGGGGTGAGGAATTGAGGGGCCAGGAGGGGGTCTCAGGGGGATTTGGGGTCAGGAATGGGGGTCCAAGGGGGACTGCAGTGCTGGGGGAGGACGGGGGGAATTCGGGGGTCAAAAATGGGGTGGATCAGGTGCTGGTGTCAGGAACTGGGGGGGTCTGGGGGGTCTCACCGGCTGTGCTGACGGCAGAGGAAGATGAGGAGGACGCAGTGCTGAGGCTGAAGCAGGAGGAGCTGCCCCCCCCCGCCGAGCCCCCCCCTCCGGAGCCCCCCCGGGAGCCCCCCCGGGACCCTTCCCTGGCTGAGGACACCGAGGTGTCGACGATCATCTACGAGATTCCCAAAGAGCCAGAAAGGTCGGGGGGCCCTGGGGGGTCACTGGGGGGATTTAGGGTGTCCCTGGGGGGCTTCGGTGGGGGGCTCAGGTGGGGAAAATGGGGAGGAGCTGGGTGGGTTATGTGGGTCAGGGACTGTTTTATTCAGAGGGATTTGGGGATTTAGGGGAACTTTTTTGGGGGGGAGGGTAATTTTGGGGGTTGAGGAGGCCTCAGGTGGGTCAGACAAAGCTGCTCCACTACCTGACACACACCTTTTGAGGGGGGAACCTGTGGGGAGCACATGGGGGATTATGAGGGGTTTATGGACCGGTTTGAGGGGAGACTTTGGGAGAGAGTTTTTGTGGGGAGGATCTGGACTGGGACCAAGTGCTGGGAGGGTCATTTTTGGGGGCACAGAGGGGGTTAGGAGTTCTCAGGTGGATCAGACAAGACTCCCCCACCTCGGTACCTGTCCCCCACCTTTCGAGGAGGGGACTCAGCCCAGGCTCTGCAGGCGCCGGCGGAGCAGGCGGGGCCGTGCCCCCTCCCCGGACCCCGAGGACCCCCCTGACCCCCTCACCTGCCCCTACACCGGCTGCAGGCAGGTGTTCAGCGCTCTCAGCAGCTTCCAGGTGCCTGGAAGGGGGGAAACACCCCCCTCACCTGTCCCAGACCACCCCCTCACCTGTCCTAGACCCCCCCAGGCCCCCCTCACCTGCCCCGTGCCCCCCCAGAACCACGTGAACCTGGTGCACCGCAAGGGCCGGACCCAGGTGTGCCCCCAGCCCGGCTGCGGGAAGAGGTTCTACCTGGCCAACCACCTGCGTCGGCACATGGGCGTCCACTCAGGTGGGTCCCCAGGTGTGTCTGTCCCCCGAAATTCCCCCTTTGTGCCCCCCAAAATCCTTCCTGTGTTCCCCAAATCTTCCTCTTTCCAAGACAAGAGGTTTTACCTGGGTCACCCCCTGTGCTGGTCACTGCTCAGGTGACCCCCAGGTGTGCCCCCTGCATCCCCCACCCTGTGTCCCCTCCCAGGTGTGCGGGAATTCACCTGTGACACCTGCGGGAAGTCCTTCAAGCGCAAGAACCACCTGGAAGTGCACAGGAGGACACACACTGGGGAGACCCCCCTGCAGTGAGTGAGCCGGGGGGGGTCCTCCCGAGGATTGAGAACCCCCCAGGAGGGGCGAGGGGGGCTCCCTGGGCACACCTGACCCACACCTTGCCCCCCCAGGTGTGAGGTGTGTGGGTATCGCTGCCGCCAGCGCGCCTCCCTGACGTGGCACATGAGGAGACACGGGGGGCTCAAGAGTCACCCTGAGCCCCGCGGCACGTAGGGGACCCCCCTCATTCACCTGGGCCCCCCCTGGACTCACCTGGGCCCCCCCGGACTCACCTGGGCCCCCATCTGCTCGCCAGGACCCCCAAATGTACCTGCGGCTGCACCTGGAGGTGAAGAAGAACCACCTGGGGGGGTCCTGAGCCCCTCCCCGGCACACCCTGAGCACCTGAGGGACCCCCTCAGCTGTCCCCTCAGGGCTGTCCTTGTGTGTCCCCCCCCTCCAGGTGACCCTGTGGCCCCCCCAGGTGGCCCTGCTGCCCTCCCCTCTCACCTTTTATTTATTTCCTTACTCTCGCTTGTCACCCCCTGGGGACACCTGGGGTTTGGAGGGTTTTTGGGGACACTGGGGGGGAACACGTCCCCCCCAGGACCCCCCAGCCCCTCCGGGACCCCCGTAATCCATTAAAATCAGGACTTTTCGTGCTGCTTCTTCTGTCGGGGGGAGGGCCGGGAGGTCCCGGAGGGGCTGGGGGCCCTCGCCGGTGCCCCCTCCCAGTTTGGAGGGTCGTGGGGCTGCCCCTCGGGGGAGCCGGGCACGGTCTCGGCGCTGTCCCCGGTGCTGAAGCGGCGGCGGCTGCGCCTGGTTGTCCGTGACCTTCATCATCCTCCTCCTCTTCCTCCTTCTCCATCCCTTCTCTTCCTTCTCCTTCATCTTCCTCCTCCTCCATCTCCCCTTTCTCCTCCACTCCTTCCTTCTCCTCCTCTTCCTCCTCCATTCCCCCTTTCTTCCTTCTCTTCCTCCCTCCCCATCCTTCCTCCTCCTCCTCCCGTGGGCGGGGCCTTGGGGGTCTCGGGGGGCTTCGCGCCCCCCCCACTCGCCAGCCCTTGGAGGGGGGGCGGTTCTTTTCGGGGTGGGGGGGCCGGGCTGACCCACCTCTTTTTGGGGGGGGGCGCGGACGGAACCATCTCGGGGGGGTGGGGGGGCGGTTTTTGGGGGGGCCCCGCCCCGCGCCCGCCCAAGGACGTTTAAAGGACCGACGGGGCCGCCGCTCGCAGCGCCCGGTGCCGCCGCCGCGACCCCCGGAGCCCCCCCCGGCCCCCCCCCCCGGGCCCCCCGAGCCCTCGGGGCCGTGCGGGGCTCCCCCCGCCCCCCCCGGCGACACGATGGTGACGGTAGGAACGGGGTGTGGGGGGGATCGCGGGGACCCCCCAATATCTTCCATCCCCCCAGCCGCCCCCCCGTGCTCCCCACCCCCGAATTCCCACCCCCCTCCTCTTCGTGTCACCCCCCCACCGTGAGCGTGTCACACGCTCGGGTGGGGACACGGCGTCACATGCGTGTGGCACCTGCAGGGACACGCGTGTGCAAGGGAGGGGCGGGGACCCCTCCCCAAAACGGGGCCTTTTTGGCGGGGGGGGCACACGCGACACGTGCGTCGCTGTCCCCGCGTGTCGCTGTCCCCACGCCCCCCGGGGCCGTGGCTGGTGGCCCCGGGTGTCCCCATCACCCGGTGACAAAGGGCCATTGTCACCCACCCCGCGCTATTGGGGAGGGGGGAAGGGGCGGGGGCGCTGCTGCACAATGGGAGGATTGTCCCCCATGGCCCCACCCGGGGTGTCACTGTCCCACCTCCGATGTCTCCACCTCCCACTGGCCCCACTGTCCCTGTCCCCCCAACTGTCCCAACGACATCAGTGCCCCGATGTGTCCCTGTCCCTTCACTGTCCCCATGAGCTCACTGTCCCTCTCCCCACAGTGTCCCCACAGCCCCTGTGTCCCTGTCCCCCCACCATCCCTGTTGTCCCCCTATCCCCATGTCTCCTCTGCCCCTGTCCCAGCACTGTCCCCATAATCCTGTTGTCTCTGTCCCCTCACTGTCCCCATGTCCCTGCTGTCCCCGTCCCTGCAGTGACCCCCCCGTGACCCCCCCGTCCCCTCAGCAGATCCTGAGCACGGTGGAGGCCCAGGCTCCCAGCGCCGCGGGGCCATCAGGCTGTGGCCCTGTCCCTGTCCCCGTCCCAGTGGTGGCCGTGCCAGGCCCGGGGGTGGCAGCGGCACTGCCCAACGGGGCCCCCCCGGGTCCCTCCCCGGTGACAGATGACAGCAAAACCAACCTGATCGTCAACTACCTGCCCCAGTCCATGAGCCAGGAGGAGCTGCGGAGCCTCTTTGGGAGCCTTGGGGACATCGAGTCCTGCAAGCTTGTCCGGGACAAGGTCACCGGTACAGGCAGGGGACACGGGATGGGGGACACGGGATGGGGGGGACAGGGCATGGGGACAGGGGCAGGTGGGACATGGGGAGAAGGGACACAGGGATATGGATAGATGGGACAAGGGATACAGGACATGGGGAAATGGGAAGGTGGGACATGAGGAGAGGGGACATGGGGATCTGTGGGGATGGGGATAGAGACTGTGACCATGGGGACAGGGACAATTTGGTGTCCCCTCACTGTCCCCATGAGCCTGATGTCCCTATCCCCTCACTGTCCCCACAAGTTTGACCACGGGTCCCACATCCATGGGGACATGAGGGACAGGGACCCATTGGAACAGTGAAGCCAGCAGGATAGACATGGATTGTGGGAACAGAATGGGGACAGGGGTGGGGATAGGTCCAAGGACACGGGTGGGGACACAGGTGGGGACACAGGGGACAGAGCCACCCCCGGTGACGGTGACATGGTGCCCCAGGGCAGAGCCTGGGCTACGGCTTCGTCAACTACGTGGAGGCTGGAGACGCTGACAGGGCCATCGGGGCCCTCAACGGCCTCAAGCTGCAGACCAAGACCATCAAGGTGCTCTGGGGACATCAGGGTGGACACCCGGGGGGCTTTCGGAGCCAGGGGGGTGACCTGGGGGGCACCTGGTGGTCCGTCAGGGGGGCATTGGGGAGTTCTTTGTGGTAGGGGGCCCACTTGTGGGGCACCTGGGGGTCTTTCAGGGGGTCACCTGGGGATCCTTTGCGGTGGGTGGCACCCCCGGGTGGGCGACGCCGCTGTCCCCTGGGGGTCCCGAGGGCTCACCTGTCCCCACAGGTGTCCTACGCCCGGCCCAGCTCTGCCTCCATCCGCGATGCCAACCTGTACGTGAGCGGCCTGCCCAAGGCCATGGGGCAGAAGGAGATGGAGCAGCTCTTCTCCCAGTACGGCCGGATCATCACATCCCGCATCCTCGTGGACCAGGTCACAGGTGAGTCCAGGTGTGCCCAGGTGTGCTCAGTCCGCCTGGGAAGGGGGAACTTCCCTGGGGCTGGGGAGTCTGAGAGTCCTGGGGATCCTGGGGGTCCTGGTGGTGGGATATCCCTGTGAACAGAGGGCCCCAGGAATCCCAGGGGGTGAGGTATCCTTGGGAATAGGAGTCCTGAGGGGTTCTGGGGGTCCTGGAGAGGTGGGACCCTCTCTGGGGGGGCTGCCCAGCGATCCCATTGGGGTCTGTGGGTGGACAAGAACATTCCTGGGAGGGCATGTCCCTGATCCCTGTGTCCCTGCGCAGGTGTATCCCGAGGGGTGGGCTTCATCCGCTTCGACAAGCGCGTGGAGGCCGAGGAGGCCGTGCGGGGGCTGCACGGGCAGAAGCCCCTCGGGGCGGCCGAGCCCATCACGGTCAAGTTTGCCAACACCCCCGGGCAGAAATCGGGGGGGGCCCTGCTGAGCCTCTGCCCCGGTGCCCGGCGCTATGGGGCCCTGCACCCCCCTCCGCAGCGATTCCGGTGAGGGACAGGGCTCTGGGGGGTCTGTGAGGGTGGGATATCCCTGGGAATGGGGGTCTGGGGGGTCTGTGAAGGTGGGATATCCATGGGAATGGGGGTCTGGGGGGTGTGTGAGGGTGGGTTATCCATGGGACTGTGGCTCTGGGGGTCTGCAAGGGTGGATATCCCTGGGAATGGGGTCTGGGGGGTCTGCAAGGGTGGGATAGCCCTGGGAATGGGGGTCCAGGGGTCCTGGAAGGCTTGGGGGGAGGAGATATCCCTGGGGCCAGGGGTCTTGAGGGGGCAGTGGGGTTGGGAATGGGGAATGGGGGTCCTGGGGGGGATTGGAGGGGTGAGACACCCCTGGAAGCAGAGGTGCTGGGGGTCCTGGGGAGGTTCGAGGGGGTGGGATGTTTGAGGGATCCTGGGAGTCCTCAGAGGGTGGGTTCTGGGGAGGTGGGACATCCCTGGGCACAGGGGTCTGGATGTCCCACAGGGCTAGGACCCCCCTGGGACCAGGGACACCCCTTGGTGTCCCCCCACAACAGCATCTTGTCCCCTCCAGACTCGACAATTTGCTGAACGTGGCTTACGGGGTGAAGAGGTAACAACCCCCCCTCCCTAATCCTCCCCAAACCTGCCCCCTCCAACCCCCCCCAACCCGGGGACCCTCCCCAGTGTGGGAGGGGACCCCTGGGACCCCCACCTGACCCCAGGCCAGCCCGTTGTCGCTGCTGCCCAGGTTCTCCCCGTTGGCCATCGAGGCAGTGCCGGCGCTGGCCGGGGTGGGCTTGGGGACCCCCGGCCCCGGGTGGTGCATCTTTGTCTACAACCTGGCGCCCGAGGCGGACGAGAGCGTCCTGTGGCAGCTCTTCGGTCCCTTCGGCGCCGTCACCAACGTCAAGGTCATCCGGGACTTCGCCACCAACAAGTGCAAAGGGTTCGGGTTCGTCACGATGACCAACTACGAGGAGGCGGCCATGGCCATCGCCAGCCTCAACGGCTACCGCCTGGGTGACCGCGTGCTCCAGGTGTCCTTCAAGACCACCAAGCAGCACAAGGCCTGAGGTTTGTCCCCGCTGGTGGCCACCGAGCGGGTGTGGGGTCCCCTGTCACTGCCGTAGGGTCGTGGGGACCCCCATGAAGAAACTCAACTGGAGGTCGTGGGGACCCCCTCCATGGGCACCATGGAAACCATGGAGAAAGCCAGCTGGAGACCTTGGGGACCTTCAGGGACCCCCATGAGCACCATGGAGACCATGGAGAAACTCAGCTGGAGACCCTGGGGACCCCCATGAGCACCACACACATCCTGGAGACCTCAAGGACCCCTCCACGGACACCATGGAGACCATGGAGAAACCCACATGAACACCTGGAGACCTCAGGGGCCCCCCATGAGCACCATGGAGACCATGGAGAAACCCAACTTTAGGTCCTGGGCACCTCCTCCGTGGACACCAAGGACATCCTGGGTCTCCAGGATGGAGAAAGCCACCTGGACACCTTGGAGACCCCCTTCGTGGGAAACATGGAGACCACCTGGAGACCTTGGAGACCATGGGGACACCCCATGAGCACCACGGACACCATGGAGACCCTGGAGATCCCCTCCATGGCCACCAAGGGCACCGTGGGGACACCTGACGCACAGCCTGGACACCTGGACACCCTCACCTGTCCCCGATGGGCATCCTGAGGACTCCTCCAGGTGCTCCAGGGCAGTGGGAGGGGCCCTGGAAAACCTGGAGACCCCCCAGGACACTGTGGACACACCTGGGACCCCCCCCAGGTACCCCAAACCCCACCACTCTGGCAGTGGCCGGACCACCTGGAGCGGTGTCCCCCCCTTACCTTGTCCAGGTGTGTCCAGGTGGGGGCTGTGCCCCCCCTCCCCTCCACTCCAGGACTCCAGGGGGGAGGGGGGGGCATCTGCTTGCTCTCTCCTTCTTTCCATGTTTTTCCTTAATTTTTGGGGGGAGGAGGAGGAAGTTTTGGGGAGAAAGAACAAAAATAAGGATTAATCACATGTTTAATTAGACCTGTTACCTGTTATCAGGTAAGGAGGAGCATGACCGACGCAGGGAGCGGTGACTCCTCGAGAGCCACAGACCCAAATCCATCTATTTTTATAGCAGAATATTAAAAATATCCCCAAAAGTCCCCAAAATCACCTTTCCAGAGGGGGTGAGAACCTGTTTTGTGCTCCCCAAGTTCCTTGGAAGCAGCTTGTGACCCCCAAGTGTGATCAAGGCAAGTTCTGGGGGGTCAAGGGCACTAAAATTCCAGGGATTCCGCTGGTACCCCCAAAACTGGGAGGGAGGGGAAGTGTCTTGTTTCGCTTCCCCCCCCACCTCCCCAAATTCTCCAAAATGGGCATTTTTTGCCCCAAATTACTCCACTTGCTGGAGTTTGGCCACTTGCAGCCTCCTGTCCAAATAAAAGGGCGGAACCCCACCTCAAAAGCCCCAACCCTGAGTTCCCCTGTCCTCCTTATAATTGTTATTATTCTTAATTATTCTTAATTATTCTTCTTATTAATTATTATTGATGTTGTTATTGTTATTATTATTATTGCGATTCTTATTTATTTTCCCTTTGCCGTCGGGATAATTTCTCGCTTTTCAGTGGTTTATTTCCAATTTATTTCCTATTCTTCCCTGCTTTTCCCCAATCCTGGTACTCCCCAGGACCCTCTATTTTCCCCAAGACCCTTCCCCAAACCCATCCTGCCTCCTGGTTTTTTTGTGTCGTGCCTGTGTGAAGCTTCTTGTAGTTTTAATTATTATTAATATAAATATTTAGGAGCGACCCCCGTGTCCAGATCCGCCATCACCCCCCCAAACTCTGACCCCTGCCCCCTCTTCCAGGGATCAGCCCTGGAATTTGGGGAAGGGGCCAGGGGACCCCCAATTCAGTAGCAATAAGGGGTCCCCACCTCAGCCCCGGCCCATTTTTGGGGGGCCCAACGCGGGGACAAAACGTGCCCAGGGACAACCTGTGGCACTGCGGGACCCCCGGAGGGGACCGGGACCCCCCGGCCCCCACCCCCGGACTCGACTCTTTGTATTTTTCATGGAAAAATCAATTAAAAAATTAAAAAGTTGAAATTTGGTATGTTTTTTGGCAGGGAGGACACATCCGTCATGGACTGGATGGCTGAGGGACCCTCGGCCATTTTCTCTCACGTTTCCACCCTTTCTTCCCCTCACTTTTCCACCCTTTTTCCCCCTCACATTTCCACTCTTTCTCCCCTCACGTTTCCTGCTCTTTTCCCCTCGGCTTTTGAGCCCTTTCTCCCCTCACGTTCCCTCCCTTTTCCCCTCACATTTCCTGCTATTTTCCCCTCAGCTTTCCACCCTTTTCCCCCTCAGGATTCTCACTCTTTTCCCCCTCACATTTCCTGCCTTTTTCCCCTCATATTTCCACCCTTTCTCCCCTCAAGTTTCCACCCTTTGTCCCCTCACGTTCCCTCCCTTTTTCCCTCACATTTCCTGCCATTTCCCCCTCACATTTCCACCCGTTTCCCCCTCAGGTTTCTCGCTCTTTTCCCCCACACATTTCCTGCCTTTTTCCCCTCATATTTCCACCCTTTTCCCCCTCACATTTCCTACCCTTCTCCCCTCAAGTTTGCACCCTTTCTCCCCTCACATTTCTGCCCTTTCTCCCCTCACGTTTCCTGCCCTTTTCCCCTCATGTTCCCTCCCTTTTCCCCTCACGTTTCCCGCCCTTTCAACTCTCAGCTTTCCACCCTTTTCCCCCTCAGGTTTCTTGCTCTTTTCCCCCTCATGTTTCCTGCCATTTCCCCCTCACATTTCCACCCTTTTTCCCCTCAGGTTTCCACCCTTTCTCCCCTCAGGTTTCCCACCCTTTCCCCCTCACGTTCCCTCTCTTTTCCCCTCACATTTCCCACCCTTTCTCCCCTCAGCTTTCCACCCTTTTCCCCCTCAGGTTTCTCGCTCTTTCCCCTCTCACATTTCCTGCCATTTTCCCCCTCAGGTTTCTCGCTCTTTTCCCCCTCACATTTCCTACCCTTCTCCCCTCAAGTTTCCACCCTTTCTCCCCTCACGTTTCCTGCCATTTTCCCATCAGGTTTCCACCCCTTCTCCCCTCACATTTCCCGTCCTTTTCCGCTCAGGTTTCCCACCCTTCTCCCCTCACGTTTCCACCCTTTTCCCCCTCAGGTTTCTCGCTCTTTTCCCCCTCGCATTTCCTGCCATTTTCCCCTCACATTTCCACCCTTTCCCCCCTCATGTTTCCACCCTTTTCTCCCTCACATTTCCACCCTTTTCCCCCCTCACGTTTCCTGCCTTTACCCCCTCACATTTCCTACCCTTCTCCCCTCAAGTTTCCACCCTTTCTCCCCTCACGTTTCCTGCCATTTTCCCCTCAAGTTTCCACCCTTTCTCCCCTCAGGTTTCCTGCCCTTTCTTCCCCTCAGGTTTCCTGCCCTTTCTCCCCTGACATTTCCACCATTTTCCCCCCTCACGTTTCCCTCCCTTTCTCCCCTCAGGTTTCCGGCCCTTTTCCCCTCAGCTTTCCCACCCTTTTTCCCCCCTCATGTTTCCCGCCCTTTTCCCCTCACATTTCCCTACCTTTCTCCCCTCACGTTCCCTCCCTTTTCTCCTCACATTTCCCGCCCTTTCCCCCTCACGTTTCCACCCTTTTCCCCCTCACGTTTCCCTCCCTTTCTCCCCTCACATTTCTACCCTTTCTCCTCTCAGCTTTCCACCCTTTTCCCCCTCAGGTTTCTCCCTCTTTCCCCCTGTCATGTTTCCTGCCATTTTTCCCCTTAGGTTTCCACCCTTTTCCCCCTCACGTTTCCTGCCATTTCCCCCTCACATTTCCACCCTTTCACCCTCAACTTTCCTGGCCTTTTTCCATCACAGACAACAACAGAAAAGTAGGTTTTCTCCCTTCCATTTAAACCTCTTTTCTCCTCGAAAGCTTCCTTTTTTCCGGGGTCCCTCTGATGCCCTGGAGAGGGACTGTGGGCCCTGGGGAGAGACTTGGATGTGACTGGGAGCTCTGGGATGCACTGGGAGGCACTGGGAGGCACTGGGAGGCACTGGGAGGCACTGGGAGGCACTGGGAGGCACTGGGATGCACTGGGATGCACTGGGACGTGGTTTTGTGACTGTTAGACCAGATTTTAGAGATGCTGGGAGGGCTTTGATGGTGCTCGTTGCGTTTTAGCGGATGCAGCCATGGGTTTGAGGGCTCAACACGGAGGGGGCTAGAGGGCGATTAAACACTTTCGGGGCGTTCTGGGTAGATTTGCGTAAAGCGCTGCCGCCGCCCCGGTCCCGCCACGCTGCCGTAAAGTACCACGCCGAGCTCGCCGCACTGCCGCAAATCGCCGCAGCAGCTCCGAGCCCGCCACACTGCCGTAAAGCAGCGCCGCCGCCGCGCTGGCCACACTGCCGTAAAGCGCCGGGGCAGCGGGACCCCCGGGGTGGGGCAGAGGGGGCACGGAGAGATTTGGGGGAGTTGGGAGGAGATTTGGGGGATACGGAGGGGCTTAGGGGTCCTGGGAGAGCATTTGGAGGGGGCAAGGAGAGGGTTGGGGAGAGAGACCCCTCCCAGGATCCCCCCGCCCCGCTTCACCTACAATTTTCGGTGTCTCAGTTCAAGGCAATCCCACCTTTCCCATGATTTCTGGTGTGTCCCTCGACGGGGAATCCCCGTTTCCCGTTATTTTCGGGTTTAAATGGAAGAGGAGAACCGTTATGATGCCTTTTTGTGCATTTGAAATGAGGGCAGCTCCCCATTTCCATAAATTTAAGGGTTAAATTGAGGAGGAATCCCTGTTTCCCCTCATTTTTTAAGGGTTTAAATTGAGAAAAGCCTCCTTACTGGCCATTCTAGAAATTCCGTCGAGGAGGACTCTCCGTTTTAAGGGATGTTAAAGGGGGAAAAGTGTCCAAGAGCCCCAAAAATAGTGTTTCTTGAGGGAAAACCAGTGATTGGTAAGGGAAGCATTTTTCGGGTTAAACTGAGGCGGGATCCTCCATTTTCACCATTGTAACTGAGATTAAATTGAGGAGAAATTCCCCTTTCCCATCATTTGAGGGATGTAAATTGCGGTAAAATCCTGCTTTTCTATTATTCCAAGGGCTTCGATTGAGGGGAATTTAAAGCACCCCAGAGGTTTAAGTTGAGAGGGACAGAGGGACACGGTGGCACAGCGACACGGGGACAAGGGCGAGGAGATGCAGGGCATGGGGACAGTCCCGGCGACACCGGGAGCGCCCGGTCCGGGGGGACACCGGGGACACGGGGGGCCGTGGCCGGTGCGGGGTGGGAGGAGCCGCCCCCGCCGCGTTTCCGCCGCTGTCACCGGGCGCTCCCGCCGGCACCGGGGCCACTCCCGCCGGGGACAAAGGCGGGAGGATGCCGGGCAGCGCCGCGGCACCGGGAGGCGGCCAGGTACGGAGACGAGAACGGCACCGGGAACGGGAACGGGAATGGCATGGGGAACGGGAACGGGAATGGCACCGGGACCGGGAGTGGGAGCGGCACCGGGAACAGCACCGGGAGACCCGCGCGGGGCCGTGGCCGGTGCGGGGGTGGGTGGAAGGAGCCGCCCCAGCCGCGTTTCCGCCGCTGTCACCGGGAGCTCCCGCCGGCACCGGGGCCGCTCCCGCCGGGGACAAAGGCGGGAGGATGCCGGGCAGCGCCGCGGCACCGGGAGGCGGCCAGGTACGGGAAGGGCACGGGAGAGGGCGGTCCCTTCCTCCCGTCCCTGCCGCGGCCAGACTTCCTCCCGGGTCCCGGTGCTGCCCCGGCGGAATCCGGTGCCGTGAGATGACCGGGACCGGAGGGCGGCAGCGGCCGCAGTCGCAGGAACCGCGGGGGGCTCCGGGATGCGGGACCGGGGGCTTCGGGTCTGAGGGGCTCCGGGGCCGGGAGCTGCGGGTCCGGCGGTTCCGGGGCTGTTGCCGGTACCGCGGGAAGGATTCCGGTGCCGGGAGCGCTGCCGGTGCCGCGGGAAGCGATGGTGATGCCGTGGCCGACGATCCCACGGGATGTGATGCCGCGGTTTCCTTGGCAACCCGTACCGGGAGGAGCCAGAGGGTCCCCGGGGTGGGGATCGGGGCTGCCGGCGTGCTCCGTGCCCACCGGGAGCTCCGGGCTGTACCGAGCGCCTCGGGGCTCCGCCGCGGGCTACCGGGGGCTGCCGGGGGTCTCCCCGCTCCCCCCTGACCCTCACCTCTCCCCCGCAGGTCCCGCAGCCCCCCGGGACATTCTGGGGTCCCCCCGCACGGTCCCCGTGCGCCGAGCCCTGGCACCCCACATGAGGAGGAACCGGAGCGGCGTGGCCGGGCCCGAGCAGCAGGTGAGGGGCACCGGGCGGGGGTCCCGCTGGGGAGGGCGGGGGGCTCCCGCCTGGCTGCCGTGCCTTGTGGCGGGAGGGTCTCCGGCAGTGCCGTGCCGTGCCGTGCCGCGCTCTGGCGTGCCACTCGCTTGCCCAGCCGTGCCATTCCGTGCCGTGCCGTGCCAGGCGGTGGGAGGCTCCCCGGCCGTGCCATGCCGTGCCATTCCCTGCTGTGCCATGCTGTGCCATTCCGTGCCATATGGTGAGAGGCTCTCCGGCCGTGCCGTGCCATTCCGTGCCGCGCGCTGGGAGGCTGCCTGGCCGTGCCGTGCCGTGCCGTGCCGTTCCGCGCCCCCTGCCACCCTTCTGACGTGCCCCGTGCCCCCCTCGCAGCCCCTCCCGGCCATGCCGGGTGCCGACCTGCGCCGCGGGCGCCGCCGCCTCTCCGCCACCCTCCAGGTGCCCCCCTGGAAGCCCCCGGAGCCCCCCGACCCCCCGCGCCCCACCACGCTGCCCCTGCGGGCACCGCCGGTCGCCCACCCCCGGCCCCCCAGGTACGGGTGGGGACACGGGGGACACACACACGGGGGGTCGCGGCCTCCGGGGGCTGCCAGCAGCGGGGAGACCCCCGGGTGTACCGGTGCTGATCCGGGGGGATTCCGAGGACCTCTGGATAGTGCTGGGAGGTGTCCCTGCGTGGCGGACCCGGTGGGGTGGGGATGGAGATGGGGACATGGCCCTGCATGGGGACAATGCCAGGACGTGGCCTGGGGTGGGGACATTGTCCTCGGTGGGGACATCCCCTGGGAATGTCCAGGGTGGGGGTGATGCCCGCACGGGTGATCCCAGAGGGTCCCCACAGCGTTTGGGGTGGAGGCAGAAGGGGGGTGACCCCCGCGGGGGTCCAGTGTGACCCCGGGGGCTCTGCAGAAATGGGGGGACACTCCCCAGCCCTGGGAGTCTGTGCATGGGGGGGACCCCCACCCTGATCCCCCAACCCTGGGGGTCCCGGGGGTCCCTGCAGCGCCGTGCAAGGGGGATCTCCCCTAAATCTGCAATGGGGTCCGTGCTGTGCCTGCTCTGGGGGGGTCCCGGCGCTGCTCTGGGGGTTCCCTATGCCCCCCCAGCCCCCCAGTTCGGGTAGTGAGGGGGCAGGAGGGGAATCCCTAAATGGGGGGGACACCATGGGAGGGGATACCCCGAGAGGGGAAGTCCCCGTGAAGGGGGCACTGGGGGGCTGTCCTCGCCGTGGGGAGATATTTCCGGGGGGAAAATCCCTCCGCGAGGGGAGGATTCGGGGGAGGGGGGGGAAAGATCCGGGATCCCCGTTCCGGGAATACCGGGGGAGGGATCCCCGGTTAACGGGGCGGGGGAACCGCGCCACCGTGACTGCGTGGGGGGGTCCACGGGGTCCCGGGGCGGAGCCGTTCCGGGGGCGGGGGAGGTCCCGGGGCGGGGGGAGGCGCCGAGCCGGGCGCGGAGGCGGCACCGGCAGCGGCACCGGCAGCGGCGCCGGCGGCACCGGGAGGTTGTTTCCCGGGTCGTTCCAACCGGTTGCGCGGGGCCATGCGGAGCCCGGGGCCGGGAGGAGCCGCTGCCGGTAGCGCGGATCGGTAAGGAGGGACTCCGGAACCGGCACCGGGAGGAGCTCCGACACCGGGAGGGGCTCCGGGACCTACTCCGGTACCGTCACCGTTACCGGGAGCGCCTCCGGCACCGGGGGTGGCCGCGGTCCCGGCCCCGGCAGCATTCCCGGTCCCCGGTTCCCCCCGGTGCCGGGGATGATGGAGCCGGTGCCGGGCTCCAGGAAGAGCCTGTCGCTGTCGCTGCCGGTGCCCCGGGAGGGTCCGGGCCCCCTGCGCCCCCCGCAGCACCTCTGGCGCCAGCCCCGCACCCCGATCCGCATCCGCCACCGCGGCTTCTCCGACACCGACCGGCACCGGCCCCGGCCCATGGAGCGGGCGGATGCCGTGGACACCGGGGACCGCCCCGGGCTGCGCAGTGCCCGCATGTCCTGGCCCTCCTCCCTCCACGGGACCCCCGGCACCGGCAAGCGGTAGGTGGCGGCGGCGAGACCCCCCCAGGACCCCCCAGCGTCATCCCGGTACCGGGACTGGAGGTGGGAGCTCGCCCAACGTCATCCCGGTACCGGTAGCGGAGGTGGGGCTCCCCCTGGAGCCCCTCTTGGGACCGGGATTGGCGGCGGGACCCCCCAGTACCGGGATCAGAGGTGGGACCCCCTCCCCAGCATCATCCCAGTACTGGTACTGGGAGCCCCATCCTTATCCCAGTGCTGGTACTGGAGCTGGAACCCTCCCAGCATCCTCCCAGCACCGGAGATGGCACCGGGGGACATCCAGGGACCCCGCCGGGACCTGAGCGAGGGGACCCCCATCCCAGCCACCTCAGTTTCGGGGTGTCACCCCTTTCCCGGGGTGATCCCACTCCTGAGGCCTCCGGTGGGACCCTCGGGGTAGCGAGACTGGGATTGGGAGCTGCCAGGAGACTGGGAGATGCCTGGTGGAGCGGGGGGGGGATGCTGCAGCCCCCCAGGATCCATCTGGCCCCGGTGCTGGCTCTTCCCGTTCCCGGTTGGGAAGTTTTTTTAGGGAAAACAACTTGGGAATGCGCCGCCATGTGCCGTGTGCTCCGCGTCCTTCCGGCGGCTCCGGCTTCATTAGGGGCGTTAATTTATGCACAGGAGGCTCGGCAGATGGTCGGGATTCGGGAAGCGGGGGGTGATTTCCTTCCTCCTCCTCCTCTTCCTCCCTTCCCCATAGATGCCAAGCAGCTGGAGAGGGCGATGGGGGAGCAGCAGGGCCGGGATCCCCCCCGGTGAAACCCCCCTGAGCCCCCCAAATCCAGGGTTTAGGGCGCGGGATCCCATCCGTGCGCTGCCCTATGACCCCCGCCCCGTTATCCCGGCATCCCGGTGCCGTCGTGGTTCAACCGGGAGCGGCTGGGAGGAACCAGCTCCATCCTGGCTACCGGATTTTCCCCTTCCCGGACCAATTAGTGAAATGAAGCCGAAGGCAGGTGAGATCCCGAGGTGGGATCTGGCCGGAGCAGGGCCGGAGCCGCGGCCATGCCGGGATCCAACCAGCTGCCACCGGCTCCTGAAGGCTCTTCCCAGCTCCCAGCGGCTGTTCCTGGGTTCCTGCAGCCCTAATGAATTCCTCCCGCTCCAATCCCTTTCCCTATGGATATTAATAATTCCCACGGACGCCGACCCCGCGGTGATGGCGGCGTCGCAGCCCCTCCGGCATTTCTGATGTGTTGGAATCTTTTCCGAGGGGGATGAGTCACCTGTGGCCATTAAAAATGATTCACGGTTGTCTCCGGCTGCCGGAGCAGATCCCGGTGGGTTGGGAAGGAAATCCCAGCTACCAGGAATAGCAGGGACGCCCCTTCCCGACGCCCCCGGGGCTGGCGCGGCTGGCACCTGATGGGGTGGGATGGGGTGGCCGCGGATGGTTTGGGATGGGATGGCGCTGGGAGGGGGTCGCGCTGTGCCGGACCTGGGCGATATCCCAATCCCTGTCTCCTTCCCAGTGTCCTGCTCTTCCTCCTCTCCATCTCCATCCCATCCCATCCCTTCCGCCATCCTAATTCCGTCCCCATTGCTGTCCCCATCCTCATCTCTTCCTCGTCCTCATCCCACCTCCTTCCCAATCCCACCTCCGCCCTCATCCCCAGCTTTTTCCCGCCCCCATCCCTGCCCCATTCCCATCCCACCCTGTCTCCATCCCTCTCCCTCATCTCCTCCTTGTCCTCATCCTTCTCCATCCCATCTTCCCACTCACATCTTCATCCTCATCCCCGTCTCTGTCCCACCCCGGGGACACCCCGAATCCATTGGGAATGATCCAGAAGATCCACCACATCCCACCCACCTCTGCCGCGGGACCCCCATGCTGGGGGGCTGGGCCTGCCAGACCCTCCCGAATCTGCCCGTGCGGACCCCAGACTGGGGACACCACCGAGGATGGCCTCAGATGTCACCCAGGGTCCCCATCCCTGTGGATCCAGGCCCGGCTGCCCCCCTGCAGCTCGCGAGGCAGGGGAATCAATCCCGCTAAAATTCCAAAAAAGCCCTTTTTCTTCCCGGAGCCGGTTGCTAAATTTGCCGGCGGTGAGTCACCCCCCCCACCCCCACGCAGCCCCCCCGGCTCCCCCCGGCACCCCGGGGGCGGGGGCTGCACCCGGCAGGGACCCCGCGGGCTGGGGACCCCCAGGGATGGGGCTGGGGACATCCCAGGGTTGGGGACCCCCATAAACTGGGGACCCCCAGAAGCACCCCCAGCACTGGGGCTCCTCCATGGGGCCAGAGACCGCCCAGAACCCCCCAGGGCTGCTCGAGCACCCCCTCCCCGGTTCTGGGGGGGCTCTGGGGAGGAAGCGGGGCCCCCCCGCCGCTGCTCCCAGCACGGCCCGGGAGAGGAAGCTGGGAGAGGAAGGAGGGGGGGCCGGGGCGGGACCACCCTCTGTCCCCCTCCCCGCCCCCATGGAGCCTGGGGACCCCCAGGGGGGCAGCGGCGGGGGACCCCCACCCTGGGACGAGCAGGGGGTGCTGGCGCCCAGGTAAGGGGGGGACAGGGGGAGCCCCCCGAGATTGGGTCTGGGGGGTAGACAGGGCAAACCCCCCCCAATTTGGGGAGGGGGATACACACCCCCGCCATGCTGCCAGCGGGGCACAGACACTCCCCACACCCAGGAAGGGGGCCAGGACCCCCCCATTGCGGTGGGACACGACCCTCCCCAAATTTTGGGGGGGGACGACAGCTGTGACCCCCCAGACTGGGTTTAAGGGGGGGTGGGTGTCCCTTTTTGAGCCCCCCCCAAACCAGCGGCCTTTGGACCCCCGCGGTTGAGGGGTGACCCCCAAATAACGGCTGGGTGAGGGGGGGGGACGCCCCAGTTCCTTCCGCCTCCCGGGGGGAAGTGCGGGATGGGGGCGGGGGGAGGGGAGAAAACCGGGACCCCCCACACCCCTCGGGGGTCCTCACCCCACACCCCAGGGGGGTCCTCACCCCACCCCGGGGGTCCCTGAACCGGGGGGAGGACTGACTGTGACTTGGGGGGCACAACAGGGACACGTGGGCTGGGGGGGTGGGGAATGCCGGTCTGGGGGTATCACGGGGGTCCTGCTGCTAGGGACTCTGTGTTTTGGGGTCTGCCGGGATTCCCGATATTGGGGGAGCTCCGGGGGGGCTGCAGGGTTGAACTCGGGGGGCGGGACGGGGTTCAGGTTTGGGACACGGCGTCTCCCGGTTTCTCCCCAGCTCGGAGGTGGAGAATGGCCCGTGGGGGGGGCAAAGCCCCCCGGACCCCCAGGCCAGCCCGGGCCGGGGGCTTCTGGCCGGAGCCCCCCCAGCTCAGCGCCGCGAGTCCTTCCTGTACCGCTCCGACAGCGACTTCGATGCTTCCCCCAAGAGCATCTCCCGCAACTCCTCCATCGCCAGCGAGGCGTGAGTCCTGACACCCCCCCGGGACCCCAAAATCCCTCCCCGGGCCACCCGAAGTCACCCCTGAGCCCCCCAAATCCCCCCGGGCCCCTGAAATCCCCCAAACAACCCAGGGACCCCCTTGGGATCCCCCAAGAGCATCTCCTGCAACTCCTGCATTGCCAGCAAGGTGTGAGTCCTGACCCCCCCCAGGGCCCCCCAAAGTCCCCCAGGACCCCCAAAATCCCCTCCGGGCCCCCCAAAATCACCCCTGAGCCCCCCAAATCCCCCCAGGCCCCCAAACAACCCAGGGACCCCCTTGGGATCCCCCAAGAGCATCTCCGGCAACTCCTGCATCGCCAGCGAGGTGTGAGTCCTGACCCCCCCAGAGCCCCCAAATCCCCCCAGGACCCCCAAAATCCCCCAAACACCCCAGAAAGCATTTCCCACAACTCCTCCATTGCCAGCGAGGCATGGATGCCCCCAGGACCCTTCACCAGGACCCCCCAGGACACCAAGATGTCCCCTTGGCACTCCCCCCAGCACCCCTGGAATCCTCCTGGCATACCCCCAGAAAAGCCCCCCTCCCCAGTATTCACCTGGAGAGCCCCCCCTGTGAACTGGGGGGTGGTCTTGGGGGGTCCCAGGTGCTCTGCCTGATTCCCCCTCCCCAATTTCTCTTCCAGCCACGCCGAGGACCTGATTGTCACCCCCTTCGCCCAGGTAGGGTGGGGGCTCCTGGGGGGTCTCGGGGGCTCCTGAGGGGTCCTGGGGAGTCTCAGGGGGTTCTGGGGGGTCCCAGGGGGTCTGTCCCCCCCCTGATACCCCCCTGTCACCCCCCCAGGTCCTGGCCAGTCTCCGCAGTGTCCGCAGCAACTTCTCCATCCTGACCAAAGTCACGACCCCCCCGGGCAGCAAGTGGGTGACCTTGACCTTTGACCTTGACCCCCCTCCCAGAATTGGGGGTCCCGGCCAGCCCTGACTCCCCCTGCTCCCCCCAGGCGGTCGCCCATCGGCTCCCAGCCCCCCCTCTGCAAGGCCACACTCTCAGGTAAGGACAGCGAGGGTCTCAGAGGGGATTTTGGGGGGTTTTGGGTCCAAATGGCCCCACCGGGGAAACTGAGGCACGGCAATGGGTGTGTCTCGTCACCCCCCATCCTCGGGGTCCCCTCAGTCCCAGGGCCACCCCCCTGTGCCCACCCGGGGGTCCCACCGGGCACTGTCCCTGTCCCCAGAGGAGACGTCCCAGCAGCTGGCGTGGGAGACGCTGGAGGAGCTGGATTGGTGCCTGGAGCAGCTGGAGACCCTGCAGACCCACCGGGCGGTCAGCGAGATGGCCTCCAACAAGGTGGGGACAGCGGGGGGACACCGCGGGGACACGGGGGGGACACGGGGACAGAGCCTGGCACGGTGACAAGGGGCTGCAGGGAGTTCTGGGCCCAGCAGGGATCAGTGTTGTCATCGGGCAGTGGCTGTGTCGGGGTGTGGTGGCACTGGTGGCTGTGGCTGTGTTGGTGACACTGGTGGCACTGGTGGCCCTGGCTGTGTTGGGGTCTGGTGGCACTGGTGACATTGGTGGTCCTGGCTGTGTTGGGCTGTCACCATTAGCTGTGTCGCGGTGTGGTGACACTGGTGGCACTGGTGGCAGTTGCTGTGTTGAGGTTTTGGTGGTACTGGTGGCACCGGTGGCCATGGCTGTGTCGGGGTGTGGTGGCACTGGTGACACTGGTGGCAGTTGCCGTGTCGGGGTGTGGTGGCACTGGTGGCACTGGTGGCACTGGTGGCAGTTGCCGTGTCGGGGTGTTGGTGGCACTGGTGGCAGTGCCAGGCTGTCACCAATGACAGTGCCTGTGCTGCAGGATTGTGTCCCCATGTCCCCATGTCCCCCTGTCCCTGTCCCCAAGGAGAGACCCCCACCCCAGCGGTGTCCCTGACCCTTCAGGGGGCTCTGGGGACACCCCGACACTTTTGGGGTGTCCCTTGGGGGTCCCTGGTCCTTTTTTTGGGAGCCTGAGGATTCCCCGATGCTCTCGGGGTGTCCCGTGGGTGTCTGTGACCCTTTCGGGGGTGTCCTTGTCCCTTCTGGGGGTCCCCGATCCCTCTGGGGGTGTCCCCTGGGGGGTCTTCACCCCTCTGTCCCCCCCGGCGCTGCGGCTGGCCGTGACCGTGACCGTGACCGTGGGGAGGGGGCGGGGAGGGGGCGGAGCCACGGCTCGCGCAGGCGTCTGACCCCCCCGCCCCCCCCACCCGGCTCTCCGCGGCCTCCGCAGCCCCGACCGGACCCCCCCGGCACCCCCGGGACCCCCAAAAACCCGCCGGGACCCCCCCCGACAGCCCCCCCCCGCATCCTCCGCATCTTCTGCATCTTCCTGCATCCCTGACCCCCCCGCGCATCCCCTCCCTGCATCCCCCCGAACCCCCAGACCCTCAGGGCCCCGGAGCCCCCAGACCCCCCCGGACCACCCCAGACTCCTCCGGAGCCCCCAGACACTCCCGGAGCCCCCCAGACCCCCCACGCCCATCCCCGCCTCTTCCTCCCCCACCACCTCCCTCCCTCCATGGCCACCCACTGACCCCCCCCACCATCCCGGGGGGGCTTCAGGACCCCTGGGGGGCTCCAGGACCCCGGAGGGTGGGTTTAGGACCCCGGAGGGTGGGTTTAGGACCCCCGGGAGGAGGTGGGGGGGCTCCCGTCTCCATCCCGAACAAGGGGGTGGGGGGCGATGTGAGTGACCCCCCCGTGTGGTCTCAATTCGGGGGGGTGGGGCTGGCGGTGCCCTCCCAACGCGGGGGGGGGGCGCCCCGCTCCCCCCCCCCCAAAACTCCCACCATGTCCAGGGCGCCTTGAGCGGGGTTAGGGGGCTTTTGGGGTGCCGCGGGGGGGCTCCCCCCGGTCTGTAGGGACAGCGGGGTCCTTCGGGGTGGGGGGGGTCCTGCGCCTCCCCGCGCCCCCTCCCCAGTTCCCGGCTGGAAAATGCCCTTGGTGGATTTTTTCTGCGAGACCTGCGCCAAGCCCTGGCTGGTGGGGTGGTGGGACCAGGTAAGGGCCGGGGGGGGGACACGGGCTGGGGGGGGCACGTCTGACCTCCCCTCCCCCCCTCAATGTCATGGCGACCCCCCTCCCCTCCCCGCATGCCCCCCCTCCCCTAAAGCTCCCCCCCCCCATTTTGGGGATGTTTTGGAGCTCTGTCATGGCTGGGGAGGGGCTGGGGGGGCTTCCCCCCCCATTTGAGGGGGTTTTGTTGTGGTTTGGGGGGTCTCGGGGGGCTTTTCCCCCCTTAATTTGGTGGTGCAGAGCCCGAGCGAACTCGTGAGGCGCGCGGGGATTTGGGGAGGGGTCTCCGGAAGGGGAAGGGGCTGATGCTTCCCGCCCCCCCCGCGGGATAGGAGGGGTTAAACCCCCCCGTGGGGCGGTTGCCGTGGAGCCGGCGGTTGCCATGGAGACGGGACGGCGGGTCCTGATTGGCTGGGGGGGAGAGGGATGCAGGGGATGCTCCTCCCACCCCCCCAAATTGGGGAGGGGGCAATGGGGGTTAAACTGGGGGTGTCCTGGGGGGAGATTGGAAGTGGGGGATGGTGCCACCTCTAGTGCCACCAGTGCCACCTCTAGTGCCACCACCAGTGCCACCACCAGTGCCACCACCAGTGCCCCACAGCACCACGGGGATCTGTGCAGGATATGGGGGGAACCAGCCTGGCCCAGTCCCATCCTATTCCCATCCCAGTTCAGTCCATCCCAGTCCCATCCCAGTCCCACCCTATTCCCATCCCAGTCCATCCCAGTCCCACATCCCCATCCCATTCCAGTTTTGTCCCAGTTTCGTCCATCCCAGTCTGTCCCAATCCATCCCAGTCTCATCCTATTCCCATCCCAATCCATCCCAGTTCCATCCCAGTCCCATCCTATTCCCATCCCAGTCCATCCCAGTCTGTCCCAATCCATCCCAGTCCATCCCAGGGCTGTGGCCAGGCTGGGATCCCCCTGGAGGTCTTCCCTGGCTCCGAGGGGATTTGGGGAGGCTCGGGGGGGTCTGGGGGGGGTCTGGGGGGGTCGCTGACCCCTGGGCTCCCCCAGTTCAAGCGGATGCTGAACCGGGAGCTGACCCACCTGTCCGAGATGAGCCGCTCCGGGAACCAAGTGTCCGAGTACATCGCCAGCACCTTCCTGGGTGAGACCCCCGGGACCCCCTGAGACCCCCCGGGACACCCTGAGACCCCCCGGGACACCCTGAGACCCCCCGGGACACCCTGAGACCCCCCGGGACACCCTGAGACCACCTCGGGACACCCAGAGACCCCCCGGGACACCCTGAGACCCCCAAGGGCACCCAGAGACCCTCCAGGACACCCTGAGACCCCCGGGCCACCCTGAGACCCTCCAGGACACCCTGAGACCCTCCAGGACCCTTGGGACACCCCACAGATACCCTGAGACCACCCCGAGACCCTCAGAGACCCTCCAGGACCTCCAAGACTCCCCCAGGAGACCCTGAGACCCCCAAGGGCACCCAGAGACCCCCCTGGGACCCTCGGGGATACCCACAGAGCCCCTGAGGACACCCAGAGGACCCCCTGGGGACTCCCAAGGGCGCCCAGAGACCCCCAAAAACATCCCCCAGACCCCCTACAGACCTCTGAGGATACCCAGAGAACCCCCTGGGGACACCCAGTGAACCATCTGGGGACCCCCAGGGTACCCAGAGACCCCCTGAGCCCCCTGCCACCCCTTAACGCCCCCCAAAGCCCCCCAGCACCCCCCTCGAGCCCCCCGGCCGCTCCTGTGCCCCCCAGACAAGCAGCCCGAGGTGGAGATCCCCAGCCCAGGACCCCCCGAGCGGGAGAAGAAGCGCCGGCAGCCCCCCGGCCTGGCAGGGGGGGTGAGATCGCTGCCCCCCGGCTGTGACCCCAGCCCAGACCCCCTGCCCGTGCCCCGCTTCGGCGTGGAGACCGACCGGGAGGAGCAGCTGGGAAAGGTGGGCAGGGGGCTGCGGGGTCTTTGGGGGGCTCGGGGGGGATTTGGGGGGCTCCTGGGTGGGTTTCAGGGGCTTTGGGGGATTCCTGAGTGGGTCTGGGGGCTCTTGGGTGGCTCCTGGGTGGGTTTGGGGGGGTCTGGGGGGCTCCTGGGTGGGTTTGGGGATGTTTCAGGGTGGTCTGAGGGGCTCCTGGGTGGGATTGGGGATTTTTGGGAGGGTCTGGGGGGGCTCCTGGGTGGTTTTGGGGGTGTTTGGGGGTGGCTGACGAGGCTCCTGTGTGGGTTTGGGGGTCTCGGAGGCGTTTGGGGAAGTTTGGGGGTCTCAGGGGGATGTTTGGAGATTCTTGAGGGGTTTGGGGAGGTTTGGGGGTCTCAGGGTATCCTTGGGGGTCTCAGGGATGAGACAGTTTGGAGCTTCTTGAAAGTTTGGGGATTTTTAAGGGGTTTGTGGAGGTTTGGGGTTGCCGGGAAGGTTTGCCACAATCCAGGGTGGTCCCGGGTGGATTTTGGGGTGCTCTGGGGGGCCGAAGAGGATTCCCCACACGCCCCTCGCCCCTCCCAGGAGCTCGACAGCCTCAACAAGTGGGGTCTGAACATCTTCCGAGTCTCCGAGTTCTCCAACAATCGCTCCCTGAGCTGCATCATGTTCACCATCTTCCAGGTGAGACCCCAAAAAACCCACCTGGGAACCCCCCGGGACCCCAAAACCCTCCCTCTGTCACCTGCCTCCCTCCTTTTGGGGTGCTGAGACCCCCAGAACCCCCGGGGACTCCCCAGGTGTGTGTTTTGGGTGTTTTGGGTGCTTTTTGGGAGTGTTCTAGTTGTGTTTTTGGTGCATTTTGAGTTTTGAGTGTGTTTTGGGAGTGTTCTGGTTGTGTTTTGGGTGCATTTTGGATGCATTTTGGGTGTGTTTTCGGTGTGTTTTGGGTGTGTTTTGCATCAGAAGGCATCTGGATGCATTTTGGGTGCATTTTGAGTGTGTTTTGGGTGCATTTCGGGTTCCTTCCGGCACATTTTGGGTCCATTTCCTCCCGTTTCGGGTCCATTTCCGCCCGTTTCGGGTTCATTCCGGCCCATTTTGGGTTCATTTCCGCCTGTTTCGGGTTCATTCCGGCCCATTTTGGGTTCATTTCCGCCTGCTTTGGGTTCATTTCGGGTCTCCCACGCCTGCCCCTCCAGGAGCGGGACCTGGTGCTCCCATTTTGGGTTCATTCCGGCCCCTTTCGGGTCCATTTGGTCACATTTTGGGTCCATTTCTGCCCGTTTCGGGTTCATTTCGGGTCTCCCATCCCTCACCCCTCCAGGAGCGGGACCTGGTGCGCACATTTCGGGTTCATTCCGGCACATTTCGGATTCATTTGGGCACATTTTGGCCCATTTCGGGTCTCCCAAGCGGGACCTGGTGCGCACATTCATTCGGGTTCATTTCGGCCCATTTTGGTCACATTTCGGGTCTCCCAGGAGCGGGACCTGGTGCGCACATTTCGGGTTCATTTGGTCACATTTCGGGTTCATTCGGGTTCATTTGGGCACATTTTGGGTCCATTTCGGGTGTCCCACCCCCAGGAGCGGGACCTGGTGCGCACATTTCGGGTTCATTTGGTCACATTTCGGGTTCATTTCGGCCCGTTTTGGGCACATTTCGGGTCTCCCAGGAGCGGGACCTGGTGCGCACGTTCGGCATCCCGGAGCAGGCGCTGCTGGGCTACGCCCGGGCGCTGGAGCAGCACTACCACCCCGACGTGGCTTACCACAACAGCCTCCACGCCGCCGATGTCCTGCAGTCCACGCACGTCCTGCTGGCCACCCCTGCCCTCGACGTGAGACCCCCGAGACTGCCCGGGAGTGGGGCGGGAAGGGTGGGAATGGGGGGGGAGTGGGGGCAATGGGGCGGGAATGGGGTGGAAATGGGGCGGGGGGCACTCGGCTGTGGTGGGGAGTTGTTATGGGGACCTATTGAGACCCAAAATTGGGGTGGTGGGATTCAAAACTGGGTGCTGTGATCGGAAATTTGGTGGTAGGATCCAAAATTTAGTGGGGGGATCCAAAATTGGGTGGTGGGAGCTGTTCTAGGGACCCATTTAGGGGTTATGGGACTCATAACTGGGGTGATGGGATTCAAAATTTGGTGTTGGGATCCAAAATTGGGTGGCAGGAACTTTTACAGGCACCTATTTAGGGGTGGTGGGATCCAAAATTGTGTGTGGGGATCCAGAATTGGGTGGGGGGATTGAAAATTGGGTGGTGGGCGCTGGTTTAGGGTCCCGTTTAGGGGTGGAGAGATTCAAAATTGTGTGTGGGGATCCAAAATTGGGTGGTGGGATCTGTTCTAGGGACCCATTTAGGGGTGGGGAGCCCTGTTGGGGTTTTTTTGGGGGGTTTTTTGGGGGGTCTGAGGGTCTCTCCCCCTCCCCAGGCCGTGTTCACTGACCTGGAGGTCCTGGCTGCCCTTTTCGCCGCCGCCATCCACGACGTTGACCACCCCGGGGTGTCCAACCAGTTCCTCATCAACACCAGTGAGTGACCAGTGCCTTCCCACCTCCCAAAACCCGCTGGGTCTGCGGGAAACCCTGGAATTCCTGAATTCCTGCTTTTTCCCCCAGTTTCTGGGCGATTTCCAGCAGATCCTTAACAAAAAAAATGGGATTTTTCACGGAATTTTGAAGCTTTCTGCTCAAAACTCCAGGGGGTGCAGAGGCTCCACAGTCCTGTTTTTCTGCCTCTGAAGGACCTGAAAATTCCCTAAAAATCCGTGAAATTCCCTAAAAATCCATGACACTCCCTAAAAATCCCGTAAAATCCCCGTGACCCCCAAACCATGGGGAAAAGGGAATTTTCAGAGGCATAAGGACCGAAATGGTGAAAATCCAATTCAAAGCAGCAAAAATCCCATTTTTTAGGTTCTTCTGGTTTTTCCTTTTCCTGCCCAACTCCGGGTTGAGGTTTTGGCTTGATCCTTGGAAAAATACAAATTCTGGGAGGTTTTTTGGATTTTTTTTCCCGCTTTTCCAAGATGTTTTTGAATTTTTGGGTTATTTTTTCCCCCAGACTCGGAGCTGGCGCTGCTCTACAACGATGAGTCTGTGCTGGAGAATCACCACTTGGCCGTTGGCTTCAAGCTGCTCCAGGAGCGCAATTGTGACATTTTCCAGAACTTGTCACGACGGCAGCGCCAGGCCCTGCGCCAGATGGTCATCGACATGGTCAGCAGTGCCAAAAAACCCCAAATCCCTGCCCAAAAACCCGCAAATTCCTGCCAAAAAAACCTCAAAACCAGATGGTCATCGACATGGTCAGCAACGCCAAAAAACCCCAAATTCCTGCCCAAAAAACCCCAAATTCCTGGCAAAAAAACCTCAAAACCAGATGGTCATTGACATGGTCAGCAATGCCAAAAAAACCCAAATTCCTGTGTAAAAAACCCCCAAATCCCTGCAAAAAAAAAAAAAAAAAATCCCAAATTCCTGAGGGGAAAAACCCCAAAATCAGTTGGTCATTGACATGGTCAGTGCCCCCAAAAAACCCTCAAATCCCTGCCAGAAAGAGCCCAAATTCCTGAGGAAAAAAAAAACCCAAATCTGTATCAAAAATCCCCAAAGCCAGATGGTTATCGACATGGTCAGTGCCCCCAAAAAACCCCAAATCCCTGCCTAAAAAAACCCCAAATTCCTGCCAAAAAAACCCCCAAAGCCAGATGGTCATCGACATGGTCAGCAACCCCAAAAAAACCCCAAAACCCCCCGAATGACCCCAAACCCCCCCCAGGTCCTGGCCACGGACATGTCCAAGCACATGAGCCTCCTGGCTGACCTCAAGACCATGGTGGAGACCAAGAAGGTGACGAGTTCGGGGGTCCTGCTGCTGGACAACTACACTGACCGCATCCAGGTGGGGCTGGGGGACTCCAGAAGAGGCTGGGGTGTCCCCAAGGGTGGTCTGGGGTGTCCCCAAGGGTTCTTTGTGGGGTTTTCAAGGACCTTGGGGGAGCTCTTGTGGGTGCTGGGGGGATCTTGGAGGGGTTCTGGGGGTCTAGGGAAGGTTTGGGGGTCCCAAAGGGATCCAGGGGGACAGGGAAAGGTCCCCGAAGAGTCCTGAGGGGGTCCTGGGGGTCTTTAAGGTGTTTGGGGACACTCAGGTGAGTCCCCAAAGAGTCCTGAGGGGATTCTGGGGATCGTCAAGGTGTCCTGGGTGGGATTCCTGTAGGATCCAGGTGGTCCCCTGTAGGATCCAGGTGGTCCCCTGTAGGATCCAGGTGGTCCCAAAGCATCCTGGGTGCCCTGAGGGTCTCTGGGGACCCCCGAGGTGCCCCAGGTGACAGGGCTGTCCCCTCAGGTGCTGCGGAACATGGTGCACTGCGCCGACCTGAGCAACCCCACGAAGCCGCTGGGGCTCTACCGGCAGTGGACAGAGAGGATCATGGAGGAGTTCTTCCGGCAGGGAGACCGGGAGAGGGAGAGAGGCATGGAGATCAGCCCCATGTGTGACAAACACAGCGCCTCCGTGGAGAAATCACAGGTGAGGGGACACCTGGGGACACCTGGGGACAATAGGGACAATGGGATCAGCCCCATGTGTGACAAACACAGCGCCTCCGTGGAGAAATCACAGGTGAGGGGACACCTGGGGACAATGGGATTATTGGGACAATGGGATCAGCCCCATGCATGACAAACACAGTGTCTCCATCCAGAAATTGCACATACAGGTCCCCCAGTGTCTCTGAGGTCCCCCATGTCACCCGTGTCCCTGATGATGTTCCCACTGTCCCTGCTGATGTCCCCATGTCCGTGCTGATGTCCCTGCTGTCCCCAGGTTGGCTTCATCGACTACGTGGTGCAGTCTCTCTGGGAGACCTGGGCTGACCTGGTTCACCCCAAAGTCCCCAATATCCCCAATGTCCCCAATGTCCCCACTGTCCCCTATGTCCCCATTGTCCCCATGTCCCTGCTGATGTCCCCATGTCCCCAGGTTGGCTTCATCGACTACGTGGTTCAGCCCCTGTGGGAGACCTGGGCTGACCTGGTTCACCCCAATGTCCCCAATGTCCCCATTGTCCCTGCTGATGTCCCCACTGTCCCCATGTCCCTGCTGATGTCCCCATGTCCCCATTGTCCCCAGGTTGGCTTCATCGACTACGTGGTTCAGCCCCTGTGGGAGACCTGGGCTGACCTGGTTCACCCCGACGCCCGGGAGATGCTGGAGACGCTGGAGGAGAACCGCGAGTGGTTCCGGCGCCGCGTGCCGCGCAGCCCCGAGCCGCCCCCCGAGCCGCCCCCCGCCCTGCAGCCCCCCCAGTTCCGCTTCGAGCCCCCCCTGAGCGAGGAGGAGGACGGGGAGGGGCGGGAGACCCCCGGCAACTGTCACCCGGAGTGTCACCCCCCGGGCTGTCCCCGCCAGGATCCCCCCGAGAACCCGCCGGGGAGACCGCCGGAGGAGGAGTGAGAGAGGAGTGGGTGCAGGCAGGGATTTCATTTCATTTTATTTTATTTTATTGGAATTAATTTTATTGGAATTAATTTTATTTGAATTAATTTTATTTGGGGTTGATTTCAGCGGGATTGTTTTTACTGGGGTTGTTTTTATTGGGATTATTTTATTTGGATTATTTTTATTTGGATCACTTTCGTTGGAATTATTTTATCGGATTTTTTTCCATTGGGGTTATTTTTATTTGGATTATTTTCACTTGGGTTATTTTTATTGGAGTTATTTTTTGGAGTTACTTTTATTTGGATTATTTTATTGCAATCACTCTTATTGGAGTTATTTTATCAGAATTTTTTTCATTTTCATATTTTTATTGGAACTCTTGATTTTTTTTTTTAATTTTATTGGCATTTTTTATTGGGATTGTTTTTATCAGATTTGTTTCCATTGAAATTTTTTTATTGACATCATTTTCATTGGAATTATTTTTTTGGAATTATCAGAATTGTTTTCATTGAATTTTTTTATCAGAATTGTTTTTAGAGATTATTTAATTGGAATTATTTGATTGGGATAATTTCAATGGAATTATTTTCATTGGAATTATTTTTTTTTAAATGATTTTATCAGAGTGACTTTCATTGAAGTTTTTAATCAGAATTATTTTTATTGAGATTATTTTATTGGAATGATCTGATCGCGAGAATTTCAATGGAATTATTTTCATTGGAATTATTTTTATTATTTTTATTGGAATTATTTTAACAGCATTATTTCACCGGAATAATTTTTACCAGAATTATTTTATCAGAATTATTTCGCCAGGATTATTTTATCAATTATTTCCATTTTTATTAGAATTATTTCTACTGGAGTTATTTTATTTGGATTATTTTATCAGAGTTATTTTTATCGGAATTATTTTTATCAGAATTATTTTTATTGCAATTATTATTTTTATTGCAATTATTATTTTCTCGGAATTATTATTTTTATTGGGATTATTTTATCCGAATTATTTCAATTCGATTATTTTTTGGGGTTTCTTTGGGGGGGTCGGGGGGAGGGGAATTTTTATTCTATTTTTTAAAAAACTCGAAAAGACCCAAAAAAAAAAAAAAAGATGGAAAATCAAACCCCCCAGGAAGAAAACAGGGACTAGAGAACCCCCCGAAAAAAGGAGTGACCCCCCAAAAAACGGGGAGACCCCAAATAAATTTGGGTTCCCCCAAAAGCCATTTAGGGGGGGTGAGGAACTGGGGGGGGGCAAGCAGAGACCCCAAATTTTGGGGTTTTTCCCCCCAAATTTGGGGTTTTTCCCCCAAACTCTCCCCCATTTTGCATAGAGACCCCCGGGGGTCACCCCTCCCCCCGAATTCCTTCCCCCCGAGGGTCTCACCCCAAAATGGGGGGGGGGGATCCCCAAACCCCCAGAGGTGAAGCAATAACCGGATGCTCCCCCTTTCTGGGGGGGAGGGGAGGTTCGGGGGTCCTGACCCCCAAAATTCTGTGATTTTTGGGGAGGTTTGGGGCTCTAAACCCCCAAAATTCTATTTTTTTGGGGGGGTTTTCCCCATTTCTGACTGTACTGTAGCATTGGGGGGTTCACCCTGCCGGGGGGGGTCGCATTGGGGGGGGGATTGGGGGGATCAGCCCCTCCCCCTCCCCAAAAACCCCCCATCCGAAATTTGGGGGATTTGGGGGATTCGGGGGTCGTGCAGAGCTTTTATTTTTGTACCGGAGGCGGCGGCGCTGTAAATATGGGAATAATCCGGGGGGGGAACCCCAAAAACCCTCCTGCCCCCGGGATGGAAACGGGGGGTGGTCCTGGGGGTGACCCCCCCTGTCACCCGGGGTGTCCCCAAACCCCCCTTGTCACCTCCTTCTCCCGCCTGTGGCTCCAATAAAGAGGAGAAGGACTGAGCTCTTCTTTGGGGGTCCCGGGGGGGTTTTGGGGGGGTCGGTGATGGGGGTTTTTGGGGGAAGGGTTTCGGGGGGATTCTGGGGGGCTTGGGGAGGTTTTTGGGGGGGACTTGGGGGGTCCTGGCTGGGGTATTTTTAGGGGGTCTTGGGGGGTTCTGGGAGGTCCTGACTGTTTTAGGCGGTCCTGGGTGGTTTGTGGGGAGGATCCTGGACTGGGGAGGGGACGGAGGGTCCTGGGGGGATTTCGGGGGTCTTCCCCACCCGGGGGGTCTCGGCCGCCATGACCGGAAGCGACTCCCGGCGGGACGGACCGGGCGGAACCACGGCGGGGGCGGAACTGAGTTACCGGGAGCGCGGGGCTGGGGGGGGCGGGAGAGAGACGGACCGGACGGAACCATCGCCGCCGAGAACGGGGGGGGGAAAGGGGAAGAGTCCACGTTGGCGGAGCTGCCGGTGAACGGGGGGGACTCGGTACCGGGAGGGTGCGTTCGGTACCGGGAATTCCCGGACGCTACCGAGAGTCCCGCGTCCCGTCCCGGCAGCGAGAGGCTCCTCCATGGACGAGCCCCGGCCGCACGGTGAGTCCCGGCAGGACCCCCGGTGCCGCTCCCGGTCCGGTCCCGGTTGCCCCCTAACCCCCCGGTCCGCTCAGACCTCCAGGAGGCTCCGCAGCCGCTGTCGGGACCCTCGGTGACCGTGCCGCTGCCGGAGCTCCCCGAGGACGGGGAAGACGCCGACACGGCGGAGGTGAGCTGCGGGTTCCCGGTGTCCCGGGAGGTTCCCGGTGTCCCGGGAGGTGTCCGGGATTGACCCCCCGGTCTGACCTCCCCGCAGCTCCTGGCGGGGCAGCGGCAGCCGCGGGGCTTCTGGACCTTCGAGTATTACCAGGCGTTCTTCGACGTGGACACGCGGCAGGTACGGAACCGGGACCGGGATCGGGATCAGCACCGGGACCGGGATCAGCACCGGGACCGGGATCAGCACCGGGATCGGCACCGGCACCGGGATCGGCACCGGCACCGGCTGAGCCCCGCCCGCCTCCCCGCAGGTGCTGGAGCGCATCAAAGCCTCGGTGCTGCCGGTACCGGGCAAGAACTTCGTTCGGCACCGGCTGCGCAACAACCCCGACCTGTACGGTGAGTCCGGGCGGCGCCGCTCGGTGCGCTCCCGGTGCCGAGCCCGGTTCCCGGTGCCAACCCGTTTCCCGGTGCCGAGCCCGTTGTTTCCCGGTGCCAACCCGTTTCCCGGTGCTGTCCCGGCTCCAGGCCCGTTCTGGATCTGTGCCACGCTGGCTCTGGCTTTGGCTATCAGCGGCGATCTGTCGCAGCTCGGGGCTGAGCATCGTTACCGGCCGCGATTCCACCGCGGTGAGGGCGGCGGGGACACCGGGGGACACCGGGGAGACAGCTGGGGACACCGGGGGGTCCCGAACGGGGCTCGGTCACCTCTGGGAACCTCCGCTGGCACCGGGATGGGGATCCGCACCTCTAGGGGGTGTTTTTGGGGTATTTTGGGGGTTCTTAGAAAATTTCGGGGGTTTCCCAGGGTCATTTAGGGGAGGGTTTGGGGTTTCCCGGGATATCTGGGGAGGTTTCCCAGGATATTTGGGGTGTTTCCCGGGATAAAATGGGTGATTCTCCGGGATATTTGAGGGGGGGGTTTTGAGGCTGACCCTCTCCTTCCTCCAGCCCCACCCCCAACCCAAAATCAGGGTGATCCCCATGCTGGGGAGGGGCTGGAGACCCCAAACCACCCCTGACCCCCTGGGGAGGGGCTGGAGACCCCCAAACCCCCCCCTGACCCCCCTGGGGAGGGGCTGGAGACCCCAAACCCCCCCTGACCCACCTGGGTAGGGGATGGAGACCCCAAACCCACCCCTGACCCCCCCGGGGAGGGGCTGGAGACCCCCAGACCCCGCCCTGACCCCGCGGTGCCCCCCAGTGCCCGTGGCTGTCACCCTCATCTACAGCTACGCCTCGCTGGTGCCGCTGGGGCTCTGGGGGGTCCTGCGCTGGGCCCGGGGGGGCTCGGGGGGCTCCTTCAGCCTCCTGGAGACCCTCTGTGCCTACGGCTACTCCCTGGTCGCCCTCGTGCCTGCAGCCGTGAGTCGGGGGGCTTCGGGGGGCTCCCTGCACTTTGGGGAGGGGTGGAGTTTTTGGGGGGTGTTTGGGAGGATCCTCGAGGTGGGTTGGGGGGTTGGAGGGGGTGGTTGAGGGGTCTGCGGGGTGTTTGGGGCTCCCCAGGGTGTTTAAGGCAATCCCAGGGTGTTCCAGGGTTGGATTTTGGGTGTCCCTGGGGTGTTTTGGGGTCCCCGAGGTGCGATTTTGGGGTCCCTGGGGTGCTTGAGAAGATCCCAGTGTGTTCCAGGGTGCTTTTGGGGTCCCCAGGGTGCGATTTTGGGTGTCCCTGGGGTGTTTTGGGGTCCCGAGGTGTGATTTTGGGGTCCCGAGGTGCGATTTTGGGGTCTCTGCAGGTGCTGTGGGCAGTGCCGGTGGCGTGGCTGCGCTGGGCAGTGCTGGCCCTGCTGGCCTTGCCCTCGGCCATGGCTCTGGCTGTCACCTTCTGGCCACCCCTGCGGGCTGCTGGCTGTGTCCCCGCGCTGGCCGGCGGGGCTGTGCTGGTGGCCATACACACCCTGCTCGCCCTGGGCTGCCAGGTACCCCCTGACCCCATCTGGGGGGCACTGGGACCCCAAAAGGGATCTGGGGAAGGGGCTGAGAGCCCTAAAATGCAGGAGTTAAATCCAAAATGGCCCTGGGGGTGGGAAATGAACCCCTAAATGCAACTGGGGGTGGGAAATGAACCCCAAAATGCACCTAGAGGGGTCCTGGGGGTGGGAAATAAATCCCAAAACACCTGGAGGGGTGCTGGGGGTCTCAATGGAACCCCAAAATGCATCTGGGGGTGGGAAATAAACCCCAAAATGCATGTAGGGGTGAGAAATAAATCCCAAAACACACCTGTTGGGGTCCTGGGGGGTCTCAATTAAACCCCAAAATGCACCTGGGGGGATCCTGGGGGGCTTTAGGGAATCCCCCTAATTCCTCCTCTTCCCTCCCAGCTCTATTTCTTCGAGCCTCTCTCCTCCACACCAGGATCTGGGGGTGTCCCGGCAGGGATTCCTCCCTCCAACACCTCCCACCCCACACGGTGAGGGGGGAAAGGGGATGGGGAGACCCCCTGGATGGAGGGGAGACCCCCTGGATGGAGGGGAGACCCCCTGGATGGAGGGGAGATCCCCTGGATGGAGGGGAGACCCCCATCCCCGACCCCCTCAGACCTCCGTGACCTCAAATAAAATCAGGGATTCTCCCAGTTTGTGCCCCACGGATTATTGGGATTCCCCCCAAACCCCCAAAAAGCCCCCAAACCCCCAAGGAAGCCCCCAAAACCCCCCTGGGAAGCCCCCAGACCCTCGGGGGGTCGGTGGTTGTGGGGGGCTAAGCCAGGGTGGGTCGAACATCGAAACCCTCCCGTTTTATTCAGACTACAGCCGGAAAAATTCCGCAGATCTGCTATTCCTACAGCCGGGGGGCTCCCCTGCCCCCCCGGGGGGGTCCCTGCTGCACCCCCCGAGGGGAGATCAGGGGAGGGGGGATCCGAACCCACCGGAACGGCCGCTCCTTCCCGGGAAACGGGGCCAAACCCGCAGCTTTTGGTACATTCACGGCCCTTCCCGGTGGGATTCCCATGGGGGGGAATTTCTGGTGGGATTCACGCCGCCCCTGCCCCATCCCACCGGGGATTGTTTGGGAATTGGAGTTTAAAAAGATCATCCTCCCCCCCACCTCCCCCCGGAAAACAAACAAACAAAAAAAACCAACCAACAAAAAAAATCAAATCCCAAAAAAACCCCTCCGGGTCCGGCACGGAGCGAGGGGGAGGGAAGGAACCCCCGGGGCTGGGGGGGTCCCAGATTTTGGTTTTTTTTTTTTTTCCTGGATTTTTGGGAGCCGGGGGGGCTTAACCCTTTAGCTGCCGTAGTGCATCGTGTTGGTGGTGATGGACATGGGGGAGGCCATGGAGATGGGAGGACCTCCCATGGTGAACTGGCTGTTCAGGGGGTAGTGGGTGCTGGAGCCGGCGCCGCTCTGGCCGCTGGACGAGCCTGGGGGGCACAGGGTGGGTCAGGGAGGGGATCTGGGGGGTCAGGGAGGGGATCTGGGGGGTCACAGGGGTTTTTTGGGGGGTTTCAGGGGGTACCTTGCACAATCCCCGTGCTCATGATGGAGCCCATCCTGGAGTGGGTGTGGTTGACAATGCCGGTGTTGGCTGTGGGTCAAGGGGGCACGGTGAGGTCAGGGGGGCTCCTGAGACCCCCGAGGACCCCCCAAACTTTAAATCCATCCTCCCCACCCTGGTTTAGAGCCCCCCAAACTCACCTAGAGGGATCAGGTTGTTGTGGCCGACGTTGGAGCCGCCGGCGATGACGCTGCTCAGGTCGTAGGCCGCCGGCATCCCTGCGTGGTCAGAACCCCCAAAATGGGTCAGAACCCCCCAAAACCGGGTCAGAACCCCCCAAAAAACCGAGCCAGACCCCTCCCAGGACCCCCTACCCACCGGCCACAGCCATTCCTGTGCTCATGTTGTAGGTGCTGCCTGTGTTCCACATGTTCTCCGACGGTGATGTGTAGTGGGAGCCGGGGGGGGGCGAGGGGGTCGTGCCTGTGTACCTGGGGGGGTGTTTGGGGGGGTCGTGAGGCTTTTGGGGGGCTCCTGGGGGTCTCCCCCTGGCCCCACAGCCCCCCCGGCCCTACCTGAAGAAAGGATTTTTCAGGTCGAGGAGGTTGGAGGACTTGGAGCCTGTCTGGTCCACCTGGGCCACGATGCTGATGTCGTAGCTCTGTCTGGGGGGGGACAGCCGGTGAGACCCCCCCAGGTGGGTCTGGAGGGGGGCTGCGACCCCCAAATGGAGGTGGGAGGGGTGCTGAGACCCCAAAGTGCAGCCACAGGGGATTCTGAGACCCCAAAATGCCCCTGGGGGGGTCTGGCTCTGCTGCCCCCCATCCCACACCCTCTGGGCCAGCAGCAGCATCTGGGTCGTGGTTGCCCCATTTGGGTCATGGTTGCCCCATTTGGGTTGTGGTTGCCCCCATTTGTTGCCCCACTTGGGTTGTGGTTGCCACCCCCCCAGCTATAAATAACCCCCCAAAATTGGGCCAAGCGCCCCCCCTCAGCCCAAACTGGGCCAGGCAGCTCCCCGCAGCTCCCAGAACTCTCCCAGAGGTGCCGAGGGAGCTGCAGATGTGGAGCGGAGCTGGCACGGCCCAGAACGGGACAGCAGGGTTTGGGGTCACCCCTGTGGCCCCCCAAATTCCCCCAAACCTCCCCTGTGCACCCCAGAGCTGCCCTAATCCCCCTGTGCTTCCCCCCACTCTCCCCAAATCCCCCTCAACCTCCTCCAAGTCCTCCCTGTAGCCCCTTAAATTCACGCTGGTCTCTCTCAAATCCCCTCTGTGCCCCAGAAATTCCCCCAAACTTCCCCAAGTCTCACCCCACATCCCCCAGACCTGCCCTAATCACCCCACATCCCCCAGACCTGCCCTAATCCCCCTGAGCCCCCACAAATCCCCCAAATCCCCTCCTGCACACCCCAGAATGACCCCAACCTCCCCCATCTCCCCCAAATCCTCCCTGTACCCCCTCAAATTCCCTCTGCACCCCCAAAACGCCCCCAAACCGACCCCAATCCTCCTAAATCCCCCTCCCCAAATGGTCCCCACCTCTTGTTGGCGATGAGCAGACAGGTCCCTGAGAGGGTGTCGCCAGCCTTGGCGAAGAGCGGGGACTGGAACAGGCACCTCACCTGGTACCAGTGGGTCAGCGGCTCCGTGGGGGCCGTCGAGAGCCACACTGTCATTCTGGGAGGGGACAGAGGGACAGCAGGGGGGGTCAGACACAGCCCTGACCCCCCGGGTATCCCCAAGCCCCCCAACACCTACATGGAGCCGATGAAGGCCACGTCGAACCAGAAGGCCAGGCCGTGCACCAGCCCCGAGTGCAGCATGTGGAATTTGAAGGGGATTTCTATCCTGGAGGATGAGGGGAGTGGTCAGGGGGTGGGTGGAGACCCCCAGGATCCCCTCAGGAGTGTGGGGGGTCAGCCACGCCCCTCCAGGTGTCACCCACCTGTGCAAGTCGCCCTCCTTGGCTTCCAAGAAGTTCACGGTGTATTTGACGGATTTGGCCATTAGGATCCGGATGTCGAAGGTGTCCTGGGAAGAGGGGTGGGGTGGTTTTGGGGTGATCCTGGCTCATCCAAAACCCCACAAAATGGCTCCTGGAGCCCCCCAGGGGTCACTCACCACCACGGGCTGCCTGAAATACTCATCCACGGCTGCCCCGCGGAGCGCAGAGAGGTCGACGCCGTGGAAGGAGGGTTGGTACCTGCGGGGAAAGTGGGAATTGGGGACCCTCGGGATGGGGACAGAGCCAGGAGCTGGCTGTGGGGTGAAGGAGCTGCTGGAGCTGGAGACCCCAAAAGAAGGGTTGTTTTCCCCAAAATGAGGTTTGTCCTGAAAGCAGGGCGGGCTCAACAAAACACAAACCAGGCTTCCCTGAAAAACCAAGCTGGATCCCACCCAAAACACAGCAGATTCTGTCTAAAACTCAGCCTGATTCCCTCCCAAAACAGCAGATCCTCCCCAAAACCCAGCCAGATTCCCTCCCAAAATCCAGTCAATTCCCCCCAAAATTCAGTCATAATTCCTCCAAATCCAGCCAGATTCCCTCCAAAACTAAGGCAGATTCTTCCCCAAAACACAGCAGATTCCCCCCATCCCACCCAGCTCACCCCAAACCTCCCACAGGTCCCTGATCCCAATCAGACCCATTCCTCCCCATGGCAGGGATTGGGAACTGGGATTGGGAACTGGGATTGGGAACTCCCCCATGCCCTCACCAGAAGTTGGCCTTGGTGAACTGCTCCATGTAGAGCTGCTCGTCCGTGAAGGGCGCCAGGTGCACATCGCCGATCGTGGGGAACATATTTCCTGAAGAAAGGGATGAGCTGGCATCTTGGCACCAGGCTGGGAGAGGTCCTGCAGCTCCTGGGGACCCCCAGGGACCCCCAGAACTCACCACTGGGCTTCAGGTACTTCTTGGCGTGCAGGTAGCTCTCCAGCATGCGCTCGTTGAAGAGCATGTAGCCCATGGGCTCCGAGATGATGATGTCCACCTGCTCCGGCAGCGACACCTCCTCCACCTTGCCCGGGATCACCACGATCCGCTCCGTCAGGTTGTTGCTCTTCACCAGCACCTTCAGAGGGGAAAAGGGAAAAGGGGATGGGGTGAAGGGGATGCCACAAACTGGGATGGCCCCCCAGGATGGTGGGGAGTCCCTCCCGGCTCACCTCGGCGTGCTGGGCCATGGTGCTGGCTTCCACCGCGTAGATCTTCCTTGCCCCGGCCTGCGCCGCGAAGAAGGAGAGGATTCCGGAGCCGCAGCCAACGTCCAGGACGATCTGGGGAAAAGGGGGATGTGTGATCCTCACCTTTATCCAGCCCGGGGAGCCGCGGATCCGAGCGGATCCCGGGGATTAGGGCGGCACTGGCGCCCAAAGCAGCTTTGATCCTATATTTAACGCCCCGGTGACGGCGTGGGAACGGCACGGCGGCTCCCGGAGGAGCGGGGCTGTCCCACCCCTCGCCAGGTGTGCTCCTGGAGGATGGAAAAACAACCCAGCTCCCGGCTCTGGGGTGAAGTTGGGGTGCTGTGGCCAGAGCCAGACCCCAAAATGAGGCTGGTTTGTCCCCAGATGGGGCAGGTTTGTCCCAAAAAACGGGGCAGATTCTGCAAAACACGAGCCAGGATTCCCACCAGAAACCAAGCTGGGTCCTGCCTAAAAACCCAGCCAAATCCCCCCTAAAACCCAGCCAAATTCCCCAAAAAACAAGCTGGATTCCCCCAAAACCAGCTGAATCCCCCCAAAACGATCCAAATCCCACAGACCTTGTCCTTGAAGTCGCTGTGGTTCTGCAGGATTGCTCTCTGGTACGTCCCTGTGCGCACATAGTCCTGCATCATGTTCTGCTGCTGCGACAGGTAGCCGTAGAACTGCCGGACACACGGACACGCCGTCACCCCGGGAATGCTGCCAGGCTGGGAATTCCTCCCCCAGGACCAGGAATTCTCCCCCCGGGATTGGGAATTCTCCTCCCAGGACCGGGAGTTCCCACCTGGAAGTACTGCACGGCCGAGGATTCCTCCGTGCGCTCGCTGAACACCGAGCGCTCCGTGTTGTGACCCCGGCAGTTCTTCAGGATGTTGTAAAAGGAGCAGAAATCTGGGGGGAAAGCGGGGCAGGGAGGTTATCAGGGGATGTCAGGGGGATCCAGGGGGATTTGGGGGATCCAGGGGGGAGTTCACACCATTGGGGGTCCCGAATTGCAGCAGGACGCTGTTGCAGCCCAGGGTGATGATGAAGGACTGTTTGCCCACCCGGCTGCACTCGGTCTCGCGGGACACGGAGCACTTGAACACGCAGACATCCTCATCTGGGGTGGGAAAATGGGAACGGAGGGGGAAAAACGGGAGGGGAAGGTGTGGAGAGGGAAAACGGGGTGGGGATGGAGGAGAAATGGGGTGGGATGGAAGGAAAAATGGGTGGGGCAGACAGAAAATTGGGGTGAGCATCAGGCCAAGCCCCCATCCCGGTCCTGAATGCTCCCAGCAGAGCGGGATACAGCCCAATTAACCTAATTAACTCCTAATTACAGCGCGGGAAGACCCCTAAAGCATGGCCCGGGGGGAGAGAAGGGAGGGTAGATGGAATTCCCATCAGGAATGTGGACTGCTGGATGTAGGGGAAGAGGACTGAGGGCTTGGGGCTGAGCTGGGATGGCCCCGGGAGCTATCCTAGGAACTGGAATAACCCCGAGAATGACCTCGGGAATTGCCCCCAGCCATCCCGGGGGTCATCCCAGGACCCGGAATCCCTCCAGGAATGTGGAGTCATGCCGGGAGCCAGGATTGCCCCGGGAAGAATCCCAGGACCGGGAATGCCCCCGGGGTGCCCCCGGCCACTCCAGCCGCTCTCACACCGGAAAAACCAACCCGGCCGCTTCCCAAAAAATCCCATTTTCCTCCGAGATGGAGCTGCCGGACCCTCCTCCCCTCCGGCCGGAGCGGCCACGCGGCGCGGGAAGTTGCCGGATGGACCGGCAGCGAGGCCGGGGGGCGATTCCAGCCGGGAACACCTGCACCGAGCCGGGAACGCCGGGAGCGGCGCCCGGCAAAGCCACGGAGCGGGAATCCCGCCGGCTCCGGCTCTTTGTGGCCGAAGAAAGGGCCGGCAGATGTTGCGGCGGGGCAAGGGCGGCCCGAGCCCCCCGGAGCCCCCCGGCCCGCCACACAAAGGAACGGCTTCACGGGAAAGAGTCCCGGCTCCGCTCCGGTATTCCCGGTGGAGAACGGGCCGGGCCGGCACCGGGAGGAGCCGCGGGCTCGGGGATGGAGCGGCCGCCGTGCCTCAGTTTCCCTCCCATCGGTGTCAAAGCCGCCGCCGCACGTTAATTATTCCCGCTGATTAATTAACGTAACGGAGCGCCCCGTTAGCGCGGAGAGAAGGGGGCCGCGGGGGTCTCCAGCACGGATAATCCGCCGGGAATGCCGGCCGGACGCGGAGGATCCCGAGCACAAAGCGCAGGAGACGCCGGGTTTGGGGAAAGGGGGGAAAAAATGCCCCAAAGCACGGGAAAAGCCGGAATGTTGCGCGGAGACAAAGAGGACTCGGCGCCGCCGCCCTGGAACTCGGGGGGTGACACCGGGAGCCCCCCCGGGCGGCGGGAAGGTCACGGAATTGGGGCCGTTTCGGGCAAAAGTGGGAAGGAGGGGGGGGATGGGAATGAACTTTCCGCAGCCTCAGGAAAAAGCCGGGGGATGGAGAGCCCCCCGAAAGCCCCCCTGAGCACGGCTGGGGAGGGCGGCGGCGCTGAGAACCTCCGAAGGTAACGAACACCCCAACGTCCCCCCTGAACCCCTCTCTCGACCCCCCCAGGCCCTGAACCCCCCAATTCCCCCCAGCCCCCCCACGCCCCTGCACCCCCAAAACCCCCCAGAGCCCCCCAAGTGCCCCCAGCCCATCGATCTCCCCCTAGTCGCAGCCCCCCTATCCCCACAGACCCCTCAGGGCCTCCTCAGCCCCTCACTGACCCCTCAGGGCCTCTTCCCGACCCCTCCATCCCCACTGACCCCTCAGGGCCTCTGTCCAGCGCCCCCATCCTCACTGACCCCTCAGGGCCTCCTCAGCCCCTCAGGGCCTCTTCCCGACCCCCCCATACCCACAGACCCCTCAGGGCCTCCTCAGCCCCTCAGTGACCCCTCAGGGCCTCTTTCCAGCCCCTCAGTAACCCCTCAGGGCCTCTTCCCGACCCTCTCCATCCCCACAGACCCCTCAGGGCCTCTCCCCAGCCCCTCCCGCCCCACAGACCCCTCAGGGCCCCCTCAGCTCCTCGCTGACCCCTCAGGGCCCCTCCCCCATCCCCACAGACCCCTCAGACTCCCCCCGGCCTCGCAGCGCCCTCAGACCCGCCCGGCAACCCCACAGAGCCCTCGGGGCTGCTTCCCATCCCCTCAGAGCCCTCAGAGCCTCCCCGCCGTGCCCACAGAGCCCTCAGACCCCCCCTCTCCCCACATCCCCCTCCCCCGCCGGGCCCCCCGCCCTCCCCGGCTCCCCCCGGGAACTCACGGCCGTAGAGAGCGATGGCGGCGCTGTCGGGGCCGGTGCGAACCTCGAGGCGCAGCGGCTGCTGCTCCTGGTGCCGCTGGATCTCCCCGTTCGCGTCCCCGACCGTGAGGAGCCGCACGCCGGGGAACACCGACACCGCGGCCATCTTGGACCGCGCCGCGCCCCGCCCACCGGGGCCACGCCCCCCGACGGGGCCACGCCCACCCTGCCCGGGACACGCCCCTTCTGGAGGACACGCCCATAGCATTAGGACACGCCCCCCGGCGCGCCGCCTAGCGGACGTGAGGGCAGCGGTACCGGGAATGGGAACCGGGAACGGGAACGGGACACCGGGAATGTGCCACGGCACTGGGAACAGGCACTGGGTATCGCCACCGGCACTGCCACCGGGAACCGGCACCGACACCGGGAATGCGGACCCCAAAATCTGCCCCAGATCCACCTCAAGACCCACAAATCTGCCCTAAAATCCCTTAAATTTGCCCCTCACTGCCTAATCCCTAAAATCCCTCAATCTGCCCCAAATTAAGCACAAACTTTCCCTAGTCTGCCCCCAAACCGTCCCCAGTTTTCACCCTGGATTTGCAAATTTGCCCCCAAATCCCCCAATTTGCCCCCAAGCAGCCCCGGTCCCGCGCGGTGCATTGTGGGACTCCCGTCCCGTTAATACCGGGGGCACCGGAGGGGGCGGGCACGAATCGGCGCTGACCAATCAGGAGTCAGAACGCCGTGAGGGAGCAGCCAATGAGTGCAGAGTGCAGAGTGAGGCCGGGTGAGGACCCCGCGCCGCGGGCAGCCGTGATGCTGCCTGAAAAACCCCAGGATCAGCGACCGAGATCGCTAACCGGGATCCGCCACCGGGATCCGCCACCGGGATCGCTAACCGGGCTTGGTGACCGGGATCAGTCAGCAGGACCACTCGCCGGGATCTCACTTAGGCGGGGTCGCTGGGTCGCCTCCCGCCTCAGGCGGCGCCGCGGGCAGCCCCGGGCGGGCCCTTCCTGAGGCGATGCTCGCGGCCATGGCGGCGCGCGCTGCCGCCGCTGATCCCAAAGGGATTTTGGTCCCGAATTGTCCTGAATTGTCCCGAATTCCCGGGTTTCGCGGTGAATCCCCTCGGGGTTTATCCCTGAGCGACCTCGGATCCACATCCCGGTATTCCAGGGCCGAGGGGTGAATCCCGCCGGGACTGGCGGGGCAGATCCAGCAGTTCCTTCTTCCCCCGTTGCAAATAAAGTAAACTTTGGGATTTCTTTGAACCATTATCCGTGAAATTCTGGGGAATGGAAGCGGGACGGGGATGGATCCCAGCGGGAATGGGAAGAACTGAGCCATGAAATCCCCACTCAGAACCCCCGAAATCCCAAATTCCCACTCCCCAAAAGGTGAAAAACGAGGCAAACCCCTTCCCCGCCAAATTCCACAGAGCTCGCCTTTCTTTGCAATTTTTTCCCTTTATTTGGATTTTTTTTTTGCCGGTTTTTAGTTCATTAATGGGACGCGGAGCGGAGGCACTTCGGGGGGACCCCAAAACCGCCCCCGGCTCGTTAATGGATTAATTAATTGGCCCCCCCGAGCCGGGGGGTCGTTAAGGCACCGGGGCCGGGGAGGGTTGGAAAATCCACATTATTGCTGGGCCGGGATTTTTTTTTCCTTTTTTTTTTGGTTTTTTTTCCTTTTTTTTTTTTTTTTTTATACAATTAATACAAGTCTGTAAAAATATTTACAACCTCGGCCGGAGCCGGTGGAGCGGGATTGGGAATTCGGGGTGAGGAAAGGGGGAGATGCTTCCAGAGCAAATTCCCTTTCCTCGCTCCGGGAATTCCCTATGGATACAAATCCTCCTCCTCCTCTTCCTCCTCCTCCTCCTCCTCGGGATTATTCCCGAGAGGAAATTCCTGAGGTTCACGGACCGACCGAGAATTGGGTTCATTAGTGAATCCCTCTCGGAATTCCAGTATTTTTCCCCAAGCTCTAAAAAAACCCCGAAGCTCTAAAAAAACTCAAAAAACCTGGGATGTGGCGGGGGAGGAGCCGCGGGCGGGTTTGGGGGGAAAATCCCCAAATCCCGCCTGTTTTCTACGGAATATATTAATTACAAAACTTCTGAAAGGCAGAGAGGAGGAGGAGGAGGAGGAGGAAGGCAGAGAGGTGGGAATCGGACCGTCACCCCCTCAGGCCATCCCGGCGGGAAACACCGGGAATTCTGACAAAGTGCAATATTCCCCCCAACCCCAAAAATCCGTCATTGTCCCGGTTCGTTCCGGGAACACCGGGATCAGCCTCGGAGCTGCCAGGATCAGCTGCTGGGACCAGCCATGGAGCTGCCGCCGGCCGGGATGGACACCGGGATGGACACTGGGATGGACACTGCCCCCGGCAGCCGCGATCAGCCCCTGGTTCCGGGAGGTCTGGGGGGGTCGGGGGGCAGTTTTTCCCCGTTTCTCCCCGTTCTCCCCCGCGGTGAAGGCGGTGTGGTGGCGGAGGGGGTGGTGGATCCCGCGGATCCCCGGCGGCTCCGGGGTTAATCCAGCAGGGAAGGCTCGGCGGGGCGGATGATGGTCGGGCGGCTCGGGGCCGCCGGGGGTCTCCTGTGGGGGAACGGGGGGCTGAGAGCCCGGCAGATCCCGGGGGGATCCTCAGTGGGACCCTGGGCAATCTCAGTGAGACCCCAAATATCCCAGTGAGACCCCAATGGATCCTCAGTGAGACCCCAATGGATCCTAAGGTGACCCCAATGGATCCTCAGTGGGATCCTGGACAATCCCAGTGAGACCCCAAGGGATTCAGGAGGACCCCAGTGATTCCCAGTGGGACCCCAGACAATTCCAGTGGAACCCCGATGGATTCCAGAGTGACCCCAATGGATCCAGCATGACCCTGGACAATCCCAGCAGGACCCCAAATAATTCCTGTGATTCCCAGCATGACCCCAGCAATTCCCAGCACGACCCCATCGATTCCCAGTGTGACCCCAGACAATCCCAGCAACTCCCAGCATGACCCCAGTGATTCCCAGTGTGACCCCAGACAATCCCAGTGATTCCCAGCATGACCCCAGCGATTCCCAGCAGGATCCCAGCGATTCCCAGCAGGATCCCAGACAACCCCATCGATTCCCAGTGGTCTCCCCTCCACCCAAACCCCTCCCCGCACTCCCGCCCCCGGCGTGTCTCACCTGGGCACTCCCGGCGGAATGCCGGGCGGGATCCGCGCGGGCCGGGCGGGGATCTGCGGCGGGGCCGTGAAGGGGTCGCTGGCGGCGGCGAAGGGGCCGAGGCGGGACGGGATGGGGGGCGCGGTGAAGGCGGGGGGACCTCCCGCGGGCACCGGCAGCAGCGGCGGCCCCGGGGCCGGGGCGCGGAGCGAGGGAGGGCGGCCCGGCGGGAGCAGAGCCGAGGGCGGCCGGCGCTGCGGGGGAGGACTGCGGGAGGGGAGGGACAGGGAGGGGGATTGGTCATCCGGGAGTGGACACACCCCGCGGGGATAGCCGGGAGGGATGGGAAGAGAACTGGGAATAGAGCACAGCAATGGGACACTGCAAACCCCCTGGGAACAACCCGACCCCCTGGGAACACCCGAAATCCTGCAAGCAACACTGCAAACCCCCTGGGAACACCCATGGGAACACCCCAACCCCCCTGGGAACACCCTAAATCCGACAAGGAACAACCCAAACCTGGGAACAACCCGACCCCCCTGGGAACATCCCAAATCCTGCAAGGAACATCCCAAACCCCCTGGGAACAACCTAAATCCTGCAAGGAACATCCCAAATCCTGCAAGGAACACCCTAAATCCTGCAAGGAACACCCCAAATCCCCTGGGAACAACCCGACCCCCCTGGGAACACCCAAAATCCTGCAAGGAACATCCCAAATCCTGCAAGGAACACCCAAAATCCTGCAAGGAACACCCTAAATCCTGCAAGGAACATCTTAAATCCCATGGTTAACACCCCAAATCCTGCAAGGAACACCCCCAAACCCCCTGGGAACAACGTAACTCCCCCAGAGAACAGCCCAAATCCTGCAAACCCCCTGCAAACACCCCAACCCCTCTATACCCCACCATCCCCACCTGTGCCCGGGCCCGGCCTGCAGCCAGGTGTCATCCACAGGCGGGGGGACAGGCGTGGACACGGTGCTGGTGCTGATGTCCCCGATGATGCCCAGCGCCTCCTTGAGCGCGTGGTACATGCGCAGCATCTCGTCCCGGCGCTGAGCCTGCTCTGCCGACTCCTCCATCAGGCTGCTCTGGTCCGAGGAGGAGTACAGGAAAGCCAGGAGCTCGGAGTGGATGAAATCCTTGGTCTGGGAGGAGGAGGGATGAGGTGGTGAGGGGGGTTTGGGGGTGTTGGGGTTGTGGAGCCTCGTGGTGATTAGAATTTATGGGATGGTTTGGGGTGGGGAAGGCTTGGATTCTGATTTCTGGTCTCTGATCTTGATCTCTGTCCCCAAAGTTACAGCCACAGGTTTTGGGCTCTTCCCAAGGGATGGGAATTCTCTCTGTTCCAACCCTTTCTATGGGGAAGAATTTTATCCAAATCTGACCTGAACCTCCTCTTCTCCTGCCCCCTGGGACAAGGGATTGATTCCCACCCAGCTCCACCCTCCTTCCAGGGAATTATCAGGAGCCAGAAGGTCCCCAGAGACTCTTTTGTCCAGGCTGAGTCCCCTCAGCTGCTCCCACGATTCTCCAGCCCCTTTTCCCTGTCCCCAATGCCTTTTCTGTGTCCTCCAGTCCCGTTTCCCTGTCCCCAGCCCCTTTTCCGTGTCCCTCAACCCCTTTTCCCTGTCCCCCAGCCCCTCTCCCCCTTTTCCAGCCCCTTTTCCCTCTTTTCCAGCCCCTTTCCCGCTCACATTGTTGATCATGAGGTGCATGATGGTCTTTGGCATGAGGTCCCGGATGGATTTGTTGATGATCCCCACGTAGGAATCCACGAGGTTCCGGATGGTCTCCACCTGCCTCTCCAGCTGAGGATCCATGGAAAAGGTGTTTTCCTGAGCCCCATCCTCACTCTCCGTCTGGAAAAGCAGGGAATGAGTTACCACCAGGATCAGAGAGCCTCGGGAAGAAAATCCCTCTGCTCCACACAGCATTCCCAGCTCCCATTCCCATCCTTGGGGGTTATTCTGGAATAACTCCGATCCATCTGGGAATTCCATCCTTTCCCTGGCACTTCCCAGGAGCTGGGAGCCAAACCAGGGGTTTCCAAGCCCCAATCCAAGGAGGGATTGGGAAATTGAGAGGGAATTTACTTGGTCTTTCTCGGGATAAACTCCCGCCCGGAGGAAGGAGGCTTTCCAGCTGTCCACGTCTTCCTGGGAGTCGCAGGCCAGCTCGATCTGACGGAGATCCTTGTACACATTCCTGCAGGGGAAGGAGCAGAGCTGGAGGTTGGGATGGCAGGAGCCTCAGAGCCCCAAATCCCGCTGGAATTTGAGTATAAACATTGGATAAGCTGCTGCTTCCTCTGGAGAATTCCCCCTCTGCGGGATCCCAGCCTCCCGGAGAAGCTGGAAGTGTTTGGAGCACCAAAGGAAGGGAAAATCCATGAATTTCAGGACTTTGTCACCACAGTGAGATCCCAGGAGGATTCCCTACCTCTGCTCTGTGTTGAAGATGGCAAAGACGTGCTTGTTGGACATAAATCCCTTCTCCACATCCCTGATTTTCAGATTATCCAAAGGCAACATGTACTTCTTCTCCTTCTCCTGGAAAAAGGGGGAAAGAGGGAAGGAGGGATGAGGCTGACGGTGTTTCCTCAATGCTGAGGAGTGGGAATGAACCCTCAGCTTTGGGAATGCAGGTCCCAAATTCCCAAAAGTGGGAAAGGTTTGCCAGGAGATTCCCGGCGAAGGGGAATCATCATTCTGTGGGAATTATTGGGAATTATTCCCGAATCCACAGCGCTCCCGAATTATTCCTGAATCTACAATCCCTGTCTGTGCTGCTCTGCCTTTTCCAGGGATGCAGGATATTTTGGGATTTGGTCCCTCAGGCTCTGTGGGAAGCTCTGGGATGGAGCTGGATCCCCCCAGAGCCCACCCTGCTCCCAGCACGGATCCCAAAGAATGCGGCTGGAAGGAGCCGAAGCCTCGGCGCCGCTTCCAAGCGAGGGGCCGGCGGAGCGGCAACATCTGGAATTGTTTAGAGCAGCTCCAGCTCCACTTTGTCTCCAGATGGTCCCAAAAAAAAAAGTGACGTTGGCCTTTGTGGAGAGGCCACGAACCCGGAGCCGGCCCCCCTCCCCCGCGCCCCACACGATTTCCTGAAAAACCCACAGAGCTTTTCCAGGCGGGATTCGGTGCCGAGGAGCTCTGCCACGTCAGGAGGAGACAAAGCAGCTTTCCTGGGATCGGCGATCCCCCAAAAAAAACCCCAAAACACCCCTGGGGAACAGCAAGATGGAAGGCTGATCCCACAGGGAGGATCCCGTGGGATGTGGGAGCTCCGGGCTGGCGTTCCCAGTGTTCAGACTACCTGTTCAGGTGGGAAGGGATGTACAGTAGTCTGCACATTGGTTACGCCGGCGCGGGAAGCGCCGCGGCTGGATTTGGGGCAGGTAAGTGGGAATTGCAGCTTTTCCGGGTCGTTCCGGAGCGTTTGGGTGGGTTTTGCCCTGCTAGGAGGGGTTGTGCCTTGCTGGTGGTGGTGCTATGCTGGGTTTTCAGGGATTTTTGGGGGATTTGGAGCAGGGAGAGGCGGCGGGATGAGGACAGAGCCTCATTCATCCCACAGCTGCTTCCCGTTCCGAGGGGCCCCCCGGAGAGGCCCTGCAGGAAACTGGGATTGCTCCGGGCTGGAATGCACCAGGGGGGAAAAATCGGGAATTTTGGGGGGTTAAAGGGGGTCGGGGGGCTCAAGGAATTTGCCTGGAAAAAAACAGAGGAACAAAGGAAAGCCGGGATTGAATTCCACGCGACATTCCCGGGAAATAAAGGTCGTGTCCGCGTCTCCTTTTGCTGACCCTGTGCTGGGCTCTGGCCCCTCCTGAACCCCCCAAAATCCCCCCAAATTCCCTCCACAGCCTCTGGTGACGTCAGGGGATGAGCGGGATTGGGATCGTGGGGGAGGGAATGCTGGAAAACCCGAAAATTCCACGGAGCAGCTGGAGCTGCCCAGGCTGCTTCCTGGGGGAAGCCCTAAGGAAAAATTTTGGGAATGAGGGGGAAACTGAGGCACCTGTTGGCAGCGGGATTGAGATGGATCAGGGAGGGATAAACCAGGAATTGCCGCCCTTTCCCAGACTCTCAGCAGGAAAAAGGGGAGACCTGCAAGCTCCAGCACCACAAAATCCTGGGAATGGAGGGAATTGGGATCTCCCCACCCTCACTGGCTCTGGGGAGGGATCAGGATCTGATCCCAGCTCCAGTCCCGCCATTCCCTGCTGGAACGTGACTTTGGAGGAAGCTGTTAACACCACCCCGAGGTTTGGGGCAGCATTTGGGAATTTGGGATCTGCTCTGGTGATAATTAACCCCGAGTGCTAATCACCGCCCTGATCCCAAGGATCTCCCCTGGGAATCACAGATTCCCTCCCAGTATTCTGTTTTCCTGTCCGTATCCCATTTTCCCACCCATATCCCGTTTTCCCTATCCCCTTTTCCCCTCCCTACCTCCTCATCCTTGTACCAGGACAGCGACTCGGCCGTGAGCACAAACCAGTACTCCTTGGATCCTCCCTTCATGATGCTGATGTTGTTGATGGTCAGCCAACCCCTGCGGATCACCTGCAGCCGCGCCGGGAGGAAGGAAGGAGAGGTCACAGCGGGATTTCCCGGAGAAATCCCAAATCCCGGCAGATCCCAAACTCCCATCCCACAGGGAAGCAGCTGGGGGGGAAACCCGGAGCGTTCCAAGCTCCCCAAGCCGGGTGGGAAAAGCAGAAGGACCTTTCCTAGGATCCAAACGTCCAAACCCAAATTCCAATTCCTGCCGGGAGCAGCGCCGGAGAGGAAAAGCTCCAGCACCCCTCGGATGGATCCCAATCCCAAGGACATCCCCAATCCCAGCAGGAATTCGGGGATCCACCACGGATTCCTCATCCCAGCTCTTCCCTCTCCCACCCCGGGGTTATCCAGGGTTAGTGCCAGGCGGACGGGGATGGTGTGGTCAGTGGGAACCGCGGCCGGAGCGGGAATTTTTGGAAGGGCAGACAGAGGTTAGACACAGAGCCTGTCGTGGATCCCACGGGAACACCAGGATCCCTCTGGATTTGAGGGATTTTCCAGGTCATTCCAGCGGAAAAGCCACAACAAATTCCCGGGGTGAGGAAGGAGCCAAGCTGGAGCTGCGGCGGAGCGCGGACGGAGCGCTCCGGGCGGCGGGGAGGACGGAGAGCACGGGAATTTCGGGGAATTTTGGAATTTGGTTCACCTCCAGGAGCTCCATTTCCACATGGGAATCACCTCGGGATCGGATCCGAGTGGGTTTTAAAGGAATTGAGCTGGGAAGGGGGAGAGGGAGGAGTGGGGAGGATCAGGGATAGGAGCAAAGTGAGAGGGGTCAGCGGGATTTGGGGGGAATTATTGGGAAAAGGGGATTGGAAGGAAAAGGGGATTGGAAGGAAATGGGGATTGGAAGGAAAAGGGGATTGGAAGGAAAAGGGGATTGGAAGGAAAAGGGGATTACAGGGAAAAAGGGACTGAAAGGAAAACAGGATCTGCCTTTGGAGCAGGGAAAGGGGAGAGGATCTGGCAGGTGCTGGGAGAATTTTGAGAAATTTTACGGAAAAGGGAAAAGATCTGTGCAGCCCAGCAGGAGCTGGAGCTCTGGGAAAAGCCAAGGAGCAGCAGGAGAAGGAGGGAGGAAGTTCCTTTAAAACCAGCAGATTTTGGTGAGAATTGGGATGGTTTTGGAGGAGCTCTGATCCCGAATTCCCGGCTCTCCCCCCTTCCCGTCGCAATCCCATCCCACAGCCGGTGAGGAACAGCCCTGCCAGGAACCCTGGGGGTCTCTGGGGTTTTCCAGGAACTTTGGGACGCTGCTGAGAGGAAATGGAAGTGTCTGAAGAGTCAGGAAAAGGCAGGAATTCACAGGAATTCACAACCTTCCTGGGAAGATCCCACCTGGAATTCCAGCATGAAATAAAATCTGGATTTTGGGAGGAATAAAAGGATCTAATCCACAGATGGATTCCCATGGGAATGGGGTGGTTGAGGCCAGGGAGCTTCACCTGCTGCTGGCTCTGATTTATTTAAATTCCAGATTCATCCAGAGGCAGGATCCATGTGATTATCCTGGTTTTTTAGCCCAGGGGGAAAACTGAGGCTGTAAATCCCAAAGTGGGGGTTTGGAAACAATTCCCTCTCAGCCATTTCCATGTTCCTGGAATGGGGATGGACTCAGTGGGATCAGGATGGGATCCACGTGGATTTTGCTGCTCTCCCTATCCCAGGAGGAGCTCCATGGGGGGAATGTTGGGGTTTGGAGCAGCCAGGTTGGGAATTGTGGTGTTGGCAGGTCAGGGCTCAACCTGAAATCCCCAAAAAACAGGGAATTTGGGGGAAATAATGCACTTCCAGCCTTTCCCTCCATGTATTCCCAAAGGAATCAGGGGAATCAATCTCACCCCGCCACAGCAGCTCTGGGTGGGGTGAGATTTTGACATTTTTTTGAAAGATTTTTTGAATTTTGAAATTTTTTTGGAAAGACTTTTTGAATTTTGAAATTTTCTTGGAAAGGTTTTTGAAGTTTGAAATTTTTTTGGAAAGATTTTGCATCCCTGCTTCCCAAAAGTTGGGAAAACCAGGAGCAACCTGAACCCCACTATCCAGCATTCCCCAGATCCACCTGTAAACTCTTTTTTCCCAAGCTGTGGGAAGAGCCAGGTGTGGCAGGGAAGGGAAAAATCCAATTTCCACCCTGCAGATCCCAGGGATTCCCTCTGGGAATGCTGTCCCCATCCTCCCACCGGTGCTCTCCATCCTGGGAAGAGGGATTTGGCAAATTTTTGGGATTGGGAATGTTGTTCCTGGCAGGGCTGAGCCTCGCTGGGTGTTCTCCCGGCACTATCCCGCTCCGTGGTACTTACCAGGATCTCCCCCTTTGGGCACGCAAAATTAAGGGGGAAAAAGACAAAAAATAAAAGCAGGAAAAGGAAACAGGACAGGGAAGGGGAAGGAATGAAAAGAGAAGAGCGGGAAGCACAAAAAAAGGAAGGAAAAAGCGGGAAAAACAGCAGAAGAAAACCAGTTACATGCTATTAATGATCATTCCCAGCGTTAATCCCTCGGAGCAGCTTCCGGAGGGAGAAGGGGTTTGTCCCAAAATTCCCTTGGGAGCAGGAGGACTGGGGGGACGTGACATCCTGGGGTCCTCCTGGTTTCCCATCCCTCCCTCCCCATCCCCAGGGCTGGGCTGCATCTCCTGGTTTGTCCCAAATCCCACTGAATTTCTGAAATCCCAAGGAATTTCTGATGGGAATTCCGCTCCCACTCTGCCCTGGAATTGTGGATTTTCCACGTCCAAGCCTGGCTTTCACTAGGAATGTTTATGGGTGGGCTTGGATCCGAGCTCGGGGTATCCAGGGGAGCAGGAATTCCAGGAGTTTCCGGCTGTACCTGGTTTGGGATCGCTCTCTTCTTGTTGGTCTGCGTGTTCCGCTGCTGCGCGCTGGAAAACGGGGAAAAAACGGGAAAAAATGGGGGGAAAAAAGGGATTTTTAGGAAGGGAAGAGGAAACCACCACATGCTTCCCGCCCGGAATGCCACGGGGATGTTGATCCGAAGGGGAAACCCAGTCAGGTGAAATTCCAAAATTCCAGAGCCCCTGAATTCCAGAAATTCCCGAGGACTGCCCAGGACAGAGGGGGGTGGGATCCTCCAGGATGGGAATTCCCAGGACGCAATTCCAGAGGGAGGAAGGAGGTTGTGACTCGGAGAGGAAACACCAAGTGAGCAGAGCAGCAGCTGCAGATTCCCGAGGGAATTCCGACCACCGAGAGCTCCTGGAAATACCTAATTCCCCCTGGATTGGGATTGGGATCAGGATTGGGATCGAGCATTACCTGCACCAGAGGGAAAGCTACCTGTCTCTCCTGAGCACCGAGGGGCGGAACCGTTAGTCAGGAGCGGGAATAAAATCCAGGAAATCCGTTAGAATCCCACCTGGATACCCCGGAGCGGCAGGTGGGGGAAAGGGGAGAGGTGGGATGGCATTCCTGAAATTCTGGGATCTGGGGGATTTGGGGAAATGCTCCCTGCCTGCCATGATCCTGATAGTTCATCCCGGATTCCTGGGCAGGGATGATCTGGGTGAATTCCAGCTGAACTGGGAGAAACTCCACAATCCCAGTTCCAAAGGTGTACTGGGAGGGGAAGTTCCCGGATCCCAAATCCTAAAATGTTCTCTGTCTCCCAGATCCAAAGGAAAAGCTCCCTGGTTCCCAAATCCAAAGCTGAACTGGGAACAGAAGCTCCACAATCCCAAATCCAAAGGTGAACTGGGAGAAGTTTCACAATCCCAAACGCAAAACTGAACTGGAAGGAAAAGTTCCACGATCCCAAATCCAAAGCTGAACTGGGAGGGGAAACTCCACAATCCCAAATCCAAAACTGAACTGGAAGGAAAAGTTCCACGATCCCAAATCCAAAGCTGGACTGGGAAACTCCACAATCCCGATCCCAAATCCGAGCTCCCAGCTCGCAGCCCCGAGTGGGAACCTCCCCAGCTCCCGGATGTCCCAAATCCCGGGGGAAATTCCCGGGAATCCCGGGGAAAGGGGAGCTGCTGCCGGTACCCACCCGGTGGCCACGTGCTGCTCAGTGAAACAGCTGGGGCGGGAGAGGATCGGAGGAATCCGGAGAGACAGAGAGAGGTGATGAATCCAAGGAAAAACAGCAGAGAGCAGGAGGAGAGCAAGGAATGTGACCGGAGGAGGAAAGGAGAGAGAGAAAAAAAAAGGGGGAAGAGAGAAAAAACAGGAGGAGGAGTGTGGGAATTGAAGGGGCTGGAGGGGGTGTGGGATCTGGGCAGAGTCTGGGAGATTCCTGAAGGTTGGGGGATGGAAAATGCTGATTTTTCTTTGGGAAAAGGCAGGGGATGGAGGATGAGGAGGGACAGAGTGATTCCTGCTCTGTGACAGCTCCAGGGAATGGGACTGGGGTGATTCCAACTGCCCAAACTACTGGGATTCATCCAGGCAGCCCCAAATTCCCGAGGCTGGAGCTTTTCCCAGATCCCAGACCTGAGGGAATCAGAGCCCAAACCACGGGATTCATCCAGGAGACCTCAAATTCCCAAGGCTGGAGCTTTTCCCAGCCCTCTCCTGTATCTCAAACCATTGGGATTCATCCAGGCAGCCCCAAATTCCCGAGGCTGGAGCTTTTCCCAGATCCCAAACCTGAGGGAATCGGTGCCAGCGTGGATTTGGATGAGGGAAACTCCAGTTTCCCCCACTGGTGATCCCGAAAGGAAAACACAACCCCAGCAGAAGATCAGGAATGTGGGAATTCTCCCCCCTGGAAAAGGACTCACTTGGCAAATCCAATGAAATCCTCGTGGTTGGTGTTGATGTAGGAGAGCTCGATGTCGATGAGCAGCAGGATCTGAGGGAATTGGAGTTAGGGGAGGTGGGAATTCCTGCAGGAATTTGGGGAATTTCTGCAGGAATTTTGGGAACAGAGCTCACCTGGTCCTTGGTTTTGCCCTCCCGCTCCCGGATGTGGGTGGTGACGATCCTCTCCGTCTCCTCGCGCAACCTGGGGTAGGAACCCAGCTGGAAAAGAGGGAAAAATCCAGGAAAATCCACTGGGGATGGACTGAGGCAGCTCCAGACTGGGATAAACCCTCGGGTGGGGAAAAACAGACTCAATTCCCCACTAAATCCCATTAAATTCCTGGATTGGGAGCCACAAAGTGATGCCAAGGATGTGAATCCATGGATTTCCCATTCCTGATGCTTTCCCACGGGTTGGGGGATCCCTGAAATTCCAGCTGGGATTTGTCCCAGGTCAGGGAACACCGGGAAAAGCCAAGTTCGATCCCAGGTTTTACCAAAAATTTTAAAAATAAAAAATTTTTTTTGGTAGAAATTTTCGGTAAAAATAATTTTTCACCAAAAATTTCTAGGAAAAATTTTTGGGGAAGTGGGTGGAATGGATCTGGCCAGAGATCCCTTACTGGTGTTACTGGGCTGACCAGTACCTTACTGGTGGGCATTACTGGGCTGACCAGTCCCTCACTGGTGTGTGTTACTGGGCTGACCAGTCCCTCACTGGTGTGTGTTACTGGGCTGACCAGTCCCTCACTGGTGGGCATTACTGGGCTGACCAGTCCCTCACTGGGGGGCGTCACTGGGCTGACCAGTCCCTCACTGGTGTGTGTTACTGGGCTGACCAGTCCCTCACTGGTATGTGTTACTGGGCTGACCAGTCCCTCACTGGTGGGCGTCACTGGGCTGACCAGTCCCTCACTGGGGGGCGTTACTGGGCTAACCAGTCCCTCACTGGGGGGCGTTACTGGGCTGACCAGTACCTTACTGGTGCACTGGCGCACGGTGTTGATGAGCTCCTGGATCACCAAATCCACACATTTCAGGCATGGCTCCTTCAGCTTCACCACCTGCTTCTTCACGATGGCCTCGAAGGCCAAATCTGGGGTGAACAGCCCTGTCCTGGAATCCAGGGAGAGAGAAAAGTGGGGTCAGAGTGGGAAAAGTGGGATCAGAGTGGGATTGGGACTGCCGGGATGAACCCTGATCCCAGAAAACAATTCCCCACTTCTGGGGAATTATTCCCAAATTCCAGAGAGCAAATCCCAGAAAACAATCCCCCACTTCTGGGGAATTATTCCCAAATTCCAGAGAGCAAACCCTCGCCCAGGACACTCTGCCAGCCCCTGGATTTTTGGGAATTGTGTCCAGGGAAGGATCTGTGCTGGATACTTGCCTCACCCCGTGGATGTTCTTGATGGCATAGCTGATTTCCCTCCTCAGATCCTTCTCGTCGAATTCCATCTGTTGGGAAAAGGAGAGGGAGTTGGGATTGGTTTGTGGTGTTGTCCAGCAGCTCCTGACCATCCCAGAATGACCATCCCAGGATGGATCATCCCAAAATGACCATCCCAGAATGACCATCCCAGGATGGATCATCCCAACCATCCCTGGAGCAACACCAGGCAGGGGCTGCTCTGTTTGATTCACCTCAAATCTTGAGATTCACCTCAAATCTTCAGATTTTTAATTCACCTCAAATCTTGAGATTCACCTCAAATCTTGAGATTTACCTCAAATATGGAGAATTTTTTAGTCACCTCAAATCTTGAGATTTTTTATTCACCTCAAATCTTGAGATTTACCTCAAATCTTGAGATTTCCATGGAATTGTGGAATGGTTTGGGTTGGAAAAACCTCCAGAAAGAGGGAGGTCTTTGTGGCTCAGCCCACTCATCCCACCCAAATCCAGGGGAACGGGGTCAGCCTCACCTTCACGAGCTCAAAAGGGAATCTCTCGTGGAAAATCCGGTTGATCCTGGCGCCTCCTGAGAGCTCCAGAGTGTCCACCTGGTCTCCAGAACCCTCAATCCGCTTCTCAAAGTCCACACCGAACTGCTGCACCATCCTGGGCAGGAAAATCGGGTGTGAGGGAGAAAAAAATTCACCTAACTCCTCCAGCTGGGGTGGGAGAAGTGAAAATCCCAGTTTTTCGTGGTGTGGGAGGGTCAGGGATGGATGGGGACAACATTCCCAATTCCCACAGCAAGCAGGGAATGTGGAATGCTCTGTGGGAATTCCCAGAAAAGCTTTTCCCCATCCCTCCTTTCTGCTAGGAAAGCAATTCCAACTTTTCCCCGAGACAAATGAAAAGCGGAATTCTGCGCCGGAAATATTTTCCCAAATTTTTGGGAAAGGTGGGAATTTTTGGGAACCCGGAGAGGAACCCACTGCAGCAGGGCTTTGGTTTTCCTCGTGGGATCGTCGGGTCGGAAGTTCTTGTACTCCTCCACCTCCTTCTCCAGGGAAAGCAGCTGGCTCTGCAGCTTGCTGCGCAGCGAGGGCAGCGTCTCCCGGATGTGGTTGGTGAGTTGCTGCCGAGGGATGAGGGAAACTGAGCCAGGATCCCGGAAAATTCCGCTTTTCCAGGCGGGAACGGCACGGGAAGGGCTGTCCCACCTGGTTGAGGACCCTCTGGAGGTGTGGTGTCCCCATGCGCTCGGCCATGTGTCGGTAGGCAGGGTGGGACAGGAAGAACTTGCGCTCGGCCGCCAGCGCGGCTCGGATGTCCTTCTTGCCGTCGATGTCCTTCTGGCTGCGGTTGACAACGCCGATGTAGCCTGGGAGACACGGGAGTGGGGTGGAGTGGGGTTTGGCACAGAGGAGGGGAGGGGATGGTGGCTGGAGAGGGCAGGGGGTGACATGGAGACGGGGGGATGTGGGGAGACACTGTGGGACACAGGGGGACATGGGAAGGACATGGGGAAGGACACAGGGAAGGACACAGGGGGTCGTGGGGGACGTGGCGGGACACTGGGAAGGACATGGGGTGAGGGACACACAGAGTGACCTGAAGGGGACCCGGAGGACACAGGGGGACATGGAAGGACATGGGGTGAAGGACACACAGTGACCTGAAGGGGACCTGGAGGACACAGGGGGACACAGGGGGACATGAGGGGACCCCAGGCTGGCCGTACCTCTCCGCAGGGGCAGCAGTTTGTTCTCCAGCACGTCCCGGGCGTCGGTGCCTTCGTCCATCAGGTCCAGCTTGGTGATGACCCCGATGGTCCGCAGGCCTGGGGGGACAGGGAGTGACCCCAGTGAATCCCAAGGGACAAGGATTGATCCTAGTGAATCCCAAGGGACAAGGATTCATCCCAGTGAATCCCAAGGGACAAGGACTGATCCCAGTGAATCCCAAGGGACAAGGATTGATCCCAAGTGACACAGGGATTGATCCCAGTGAATCCCAAGGGACACAGGGATTGATCCCAGTGAATCCCAGGGGGACAAGGATTGATCCCAAGGGACACAGAGATTGATCCCAGCAAATCCCAAGGGACAAGGACTGATCCCAACAAATCCCAGCCAAACCAGGTGGGAGGGATGTGACACAACAGCGATCCACGGACTGGAGAGGGGACAAGGACAAGGAGGATGAGGACAAGCACAACAAGCAAGAGGAGGATGAGGAAGGCAGAGAAACCCCAAACCCCACAGCTCTCTGTGACCTCCCAGAGCCACCCCAAGCCCTTTACCCTGCGGATCCACTTCCTTGGCCATCTTGAGGGCGTCCGAGTTGGCCAGGTCCATGTTGGCCGGCGTCACGGCCAGGATGAGGCTGCTCTCGCGGCTGATGAACTGCAGGATCATGTCTCGGATCTGGAACTCAATGTCCTGCGGCTGATCCCCCACCGGCACCTTAGTGATCCCCGGCAGGTCGATCAGGGTCAGGTTCAGCACTGCGGGGACAAGGATGGGGTCAGGGGAGGGATGGCATCGGATCCAGAGCCAGATTCCTGATGGATTCACTCCAGGATGGGGTCAGGGGAGGGATGGCACCGGATCCAGAGCCAGATTCCTGATGGAGTCACTCCAGGATTGGGTCAGGGGAGGAATCCAGAACCAAATTCCCAATGGATTCACTCCAGGATGGCCCCAAAACCCCCCCAGAGCTGTGTAAGTTCACACACACAGAGCGAGAGATGTCGGGATTTAGGATGTCCAAATTTTTCCCGTTTCCCGCTGTTTTCCCAGAGTTTTTCCTGGTTTTCCCTCACCGTGTGGGGAGTACACTCGCAGGTTGATGGGCACGGGGGAGATGCCCTTGTTGGTTCCTGTCACCCGGTCCGTCTCCGCCTCGATCTCCTGCCGCACCTCATCGAAATCCGTGAATTTCTTGGATTTGCAGTGCAGGAATTCGGCATATTCTGGAATGTTGAAAATGAGGAGAGTTAAAAATGAGCAGAGTTTGGCACTGCCAGAGCAGGATGGGGATGGATTGGGGTGGAGAGATTCAGACAGATGTTGAGAGAATGTGGAAAAGGGGCTGGGGGACACAGAAAAGAGCCTGAAGGATGAGAAAAAAGGGCTGGGGGACATGGAAAAGGGGTTGGGGGATGAGGAAAAGGGGCTGGGGGATGAGGAGAAGGGGCTGGGGGATGAGGAAAAGGGGCTGGGGGATGAGGAAAAGGGGCTGGGGGATGAGGAAAAGGGGCTGGAGGACAGGAAAAAGGGGCTGGGGGACAGGGAAAAGGGGCTGGGGTACACGGAAAAGGGGCTGGGGGACACGGAAAAGGGGCTGGGGGACACGGAAAAGGGGCTGGGGGATGAGGAAAAGGGGCTGGGGGATGAGGAAAAGGCTCTCCAGATCCTGACCACCCCAGGAAAAGGGATTTCAACAGCTCTGGGGCCGCCATGGTGCAACTTCCTTCCTCATTTCCGCCGTGGGGGAAGCAGGGAAACCTCAGCCCTGCCTCACCCTCCCACCCTTCCAGGGCTGGAATCATCCCAGACACCTCATCCCTCATCCCAGAATCCTTATCAACCATCCCATCCTGCAAAATCCAGCTCTTCCCAATCCTCCCTCGGCCCCTGGGAATCACAAATGGCTCCAGGAGGCCACCAGAAGCTCTGGGATTAACCCAAATCTGGGAATTTTTTGGCAAGAGAAGCGCCTGGATGATTCGGGGGAAGGGGATGAAGGAATTCTGCCTGGATATCAGGATGGCTGACAAGGGAATGTGGTTGGGAAAATGATTCATCCCCGAGTGTGGCTCTGAATTCCTCAGCATTCCTTTGGCCTCCCCAGCATTCCCAGGCATTCCCTGAGCTCTCCCACGCATTCTTCTGGATAAATCTGGGAAATCTGGAGGCAGCAGGATGGACCCGAATGTGTGATGTGTGTGAAATCCCACAATTCCACCCGGAACTCCCTGCTTTCCAGCCCCGTACCCGTCTTGGAGAAGATGAGCTGCAGGATGAGAGGGCGGCGAGTGACAATTCCAGAGCCACGGGGGAGGAAATCCCTGCAAGGGATGAAAAGGTGGATCAATAAATTAATTATTTCTATTGATTCCTCCAACACTGGAGAGCACTGGGAAGGGTGGGAAGGGCTTGGGAACACATGGGATCAATCCCTGCTCTCCTGGGGAAAGGAAAAGGGCATTCCTAGGAGTGCAGACCCCCATGGAAAGTCAGGGATGTAGATCCCACAGAATTCCTGCTGGCATCAGTGCCTTTTTGAGGGAATTCTGCCTGGAAAAGGTGCTGCTCTGACGGGAAGTTTGCACTGGGGCTGTCACCACCCTTTTCCCGAGCCCAGGGCAGCAGGAATGGCACCTGCTGGGAAATGGGATTTACAGTTTTGCGTGAGAAAACAGTGGGATTTGGAGGTGGCATCGCCCAGGGCGTGGCTCAGATGGGAACTGCCCGGCCTGGACGTCACGGGAGTGACACCAACAATGTCCCCACGCTGTCATCCCGACAGCGAGCCGGAGCTTTCCGGGCAAACCCTGACCCCTGTCCTGAGCAGTCCCTGGAGGAGGGTGACCGCCCCGGAAAGGCACTTCCTGCCCAACCGGGTGGACAAGTCCGGCGGGAAGAGCCCCGGGACTGCCCCGGGTGGTTCCCGGGGTGGAAAAGGGGGAAATAAACCCCAAACTGCCCCCAGCCCGGGTGGGGAGTGTTGATCCCAACAGGAATGTCAGACCCGGGGCGATTCCCACAGGGATCCAACACCTCTGGCTCTGCTGCTCCCTTCTCCCACCCCTGATCCTGGGGAAACCAGGTGATTTCCCACTGCCAGCCCCCCTGGGATTCCTGGCTGTGTCAGGTGGAAGTCCATGATCCAGAAAGAACAGACAGGAACCCCCAGTGTCCCCCCAGCATTCCGGGAAGGACAGTGACGTGTGTCCCACACGGAGCAGGTGCCACCCAGCTCCGGCTGTCCCCACGTCCGGGGTCGGCAGGATCTGAGCCGGGCAGTGACGCGAGAAGGAACCCCAGGATGTCACCTCCCGGGATCCTGCCGCCTCCCACCTGGGTCCAGGTGTGACCAGGGCCAGCCAAGGGACAAAGGGACAAAGGGACAAAGGTTTCAGGGTGGAGAAGTGAGGTGGGAACTCCCTAATCCCAGGGAAATCTGTGGGGAAACACCTGAGCATGGCTCTGTCTGATCTGTCTGATTCCTGCTTGTCCCTGTCTGATCCTGCCTGTCCCTATATGATTCCTGACTGTCCCTGTCTGATTCCTGCCTGTCCCTGTCTGATTCCTGCCTGTTCCTATATAATTCCTGTCTGCTCCTGTCTGATTCCTGCCTGTCTTTGATTTCTGCTTGTTCCTATCTAATTCCTGCCTGTTCCTATCTGATTCCTGCCTGTTCCTACATGATTCCTTTCTGTTCCTATACGATTCCTGCCTGTACCCATCTATCCCTGCCTTATTCCCTCCTCATTCCAGCCCATTCCCTGTCCAATCTCAAGCTCCCATCCACCCTGACAGGTTCTCCCCAGTGACCCCAAAATCCAGGCAAGAGCCCCAAACCCGTGTCCTGCCACATTCCCGCTGTCCCTCCAGCACGTTCCCATGGTTTCCCAATTCCCTTCCAGCCCATCTGCTGCTGACAAACGATTCCCTCCCCATTCCTGAGTGAATTCCCATCCCTCTGGTGATGCCTCTCACCAAACCCACTTCACTGGGATAAATCCTACTGGATATTCATGGAAAATCCCTCGGGATGGATCGCTGCCATCCTCACATTCCCATGGGGTTCAGCTCTCCCTCTGCTAGCACTTGCAGCAGCCCCAAATCCTACTGATCCTAAATCCTGGGGTTCAGCACTGTTTTGGGATCTCCAAGGCCTTTCAGGGAGCTTCTCCAGCATCCCACCAGGAGCAGGGGATGCTCCCGAGGAGGGATGAGGATTCCCAGCCACCTCCATCCCCCAGCCCCGGGTGAACCCCGGCTTTCCCCTCGGCATGGCCATCCCGAGGGCTCATAATGCCCCATTGAGGTCGGGATCCATCGGGATTGTCCCCACCCCCGGGTGACAACGGCTCCATTGTCCCCCGGGCCGGAGACAGCTCCGGGAAGGGCTTGGACTCTGGGATTTGTCACAGCAGGGTCGGGACAAGGCTCCAAAGAGTGGCTAAGGGATTTCAGAGCCACAGTGAATCCCACTGAGGATTCCAGAGCATTCCCTTGGTGTTTTCCCACTAAACCCAGAGACTGAAGTGCTCCAAGGGCCTCATCACCAATTCCAATTCCAATTTCAATCCCTATTCCAATTCCCATTCCAATCCCAATTTCAATTCCAATTCCAATCCCAATTCCCATTCTAATCCCCATTCCAATTCCAATCCCAATTTCAATTCCAATGCCAATTCCCATTCCAATTCCAATCCACCTATGGATGCATCAGCAAGGCCAGATCCTTCCCCACAGAGAAATTCCAGCCCAGTTGGGTTAATTAGTGGATTTAGAGAGTTCCCAGACCAGTTCCAGGCCTTTCAACAGGGATTTTAGGCACCTTGGGTCCTCTTCTCATGTGTTTTGAGGGAAAAAACCCAGAAATAGGGCCATGGCTTCCCAACATGGATCCAGGGTTTCCCAGCACAGATCCAGGGTTTCTGACGGCTCAGAAAAACTGAGATAAAGCTCAAACAGCAGCAAAACTCAGGATAACCAACCCCCCAGGGGCAGTTTTCGATCCCAGCTCGATGGAGCTGCGCAGATCGTTGGGACAATCGGAACAGCCCTGAGGCCTCAGCTCATCCCAGGCTCATCCCAGGCAAAGGAATCCACAGAAACGCTCAATGCCAGGGCTGTGGGACAAACCCCAGCCCCTGTTCAGGGGTGAAAATCCCAGAATTGCCCCCAAAAGCTGGGATAATGACAGTCAGCATTCCCCACTGTCACATTCCCAAGGATCCCAGCAGGATCTGAGGGAGAACGGTGCCATGAGGAGGCCGCGGACACCCCTGGGGTGTAATTAACCCTAATTAGCACAAGCTGCACGACGAGGTGGGGAAGGATTCCCGGATGGATCCAGCCTCCGACTGCGACACAAAGGGGTTTAATTAGCAGGGATGGTTTTCCAGCAGCGCCATAATTAAAAGCTGCCAGAATTCCCAGGAATTCGGGACGGGGAATAACTCCACTGTTCCCATCCTGACTGCTCCTGCCTGTTCAAAAATCCCAAATCCAGGCTGGGAATCCAACCTGCGCCAGGATAGAAGGGAGAAAACCCAGGAGGTGACAGATCCCACCCTGGACTTGGGATCTGCTTGGAGAAATTCCACAGATCCCATGGAGAAAGCCCCACTGGAGCTTCCAATGGGACATTTCTATGGAGAAAGGGATGTCAAAACCAGCCTGAAAATAGCGGGAAAACCATGTGGTTGGGTTTTTTGGGAATGTGAAGGGTCAGGGGAGAGCAGGACGGAATGAATGTCACGGGAAGGAGGTTTTTGTCGGTGTCCAGGCAGCCAGGAAGGGATTCCACAGCTGGATGTGGATCAAAGGGCAGGAGAGGACAGGAGCACCCAGCAGGAATTGTCTCCGCATGGATGGAGCGAGGAGCTGACCCATGGATTGAGGGCAGAGAGACAAAGGCGAAAGGTGGAGTCAAATCCCCATTTTTGCGGAATTTCGGGATGATTCCCTCGCCTCGGCGGCAGGGCGGTGAGCTCTGCTCGCCGTTATCGGGGAGGCCACGCTCGGCTCCCTGGCCCATCCCCGGGCCAGCCCTATCTCCGGGCCGCAGCCACGGCCGAGGATGACGGTGGTGGGGAGGAAGCTCCATCCAGCTCAGCATTCCCGGGGTATCCCGGGAGAACACGACAGCGGAGGGACACCGTGCCGCTGTCCAGTGCCAGGGGGTGCAGGCTGGGCAGCGCGATATCCACCAAACCCACAGAACCCCCAAATCCCTGCAACCCCCTCAGCCTGCACTCCGCTGCCCACTGACCGCGCTGACCCCTTCCCCTCACGCCAACTGCGCCCCGCCCCGCTCCGCTCCCGTTCCTCAAACCGCCTCCGCTCCGCCCCGACCCCCTCCCGGTGTCGGGCCCGCCAGGCCCCGCCCGGTTTCCGCCGCCGGTTGGGGCCTCGCTGCCCCGGCGCACCGCGCGGCCTGCCCGCCGTTCGCGGCCTGCCCGCCGTTTGCGCAGCTCGGCCGGCCGCGCCCTTACGCCGCCGCTATTCCCCAACGCGCTCTACGCCCGCCGCCGCCCCGGCCCGCCGCCGCTCCTCACCGGCCCACGAAGTTCTCGAGCACCGAGCTCTTGCCGGCGCTCTGCCCGCCCACCACGGCGATCTGCGGCAGGTCGAGGTGGCAGCTCTGCCCGATGGAGCTGAAGGCGTCCTGCAGCTTGTTGACCAGCGGGATGAGCTCCTCCATGCCCCGGTTGCCCATGGCGGCGCGGAGGTGCCGGGACCGCGCTCCCGGCGGCGGCTCCTCCTCACGGGGCCCGCGGCGGCGGCGGCGGCCAAACTTCCCCTCAGAGTCTCCTCATCCGGCACCGCCGGGCTCGCCCCGCTCCCGCAGCGCGCGCCGCCATTGGCTGGCTGATCTGTCAATCAAAGCGACCCTCAGAGCGGATAGGTGCAGGGAGCTGTCAATCACCTAAAAGGGCGAGACCGGGAAGCCAATCTCGTTGCCTATTGGGCTTTTCCCGCGTCGCTCATCTCTCCCAGCCAATGGGAGGTGGCGCTGCTGTGTCAGCTGAGGCAGCGGTGATGCGGTTCCTCCCCTCAGCGCAGATTTTGCCATTTAATTGGCGAATAAAACTTTTATTCTGCAGCTCAGTCCAATCTCTGCTCGGATCGCACCCAGGATTCCTCCCTCCTGCCCCTACCCGCCCTCCTGTCCATTCGACAGCGGACCCGCCACTCCAGCCGGGCTGACCAATGCGACCGAGGGAAGAGAAAACCCTCTGGCAATTAATGAGCAGGCTGTCCATCACTAATTACTCCTCGTCCATTAGCTGTTGCGGTGTTTCGCCTCCTTCCCGTGTTCGCTCACTGGGAACGACACTCCCGGCAAGAAGTCCCGTGGCCGGATCCCGCCGGGGACGCCCTGAGGACCCCCTAGGGACCAGAGCCAGCAGGAATTAGCTCCGCTCCCTGCCCTGCTTGGGTTTGGAGGAGTTTCTGTGGAGTTTGGATGATTTTGGGGTGATTTTGGGGTGATTTTTGGGCAACTCCGGGACTGGGCGTTCCCCAAGCCCACAAGGCCCAACATGGCGCCCACGTTGCCTTGGTAACAACAACTTCCGCCGCCGCCACCGCCTTTTCCGGTCTCTCCCCGCCAAGATGGCGGCGCCCATGGCGGGCTCTCCGCGGCCGCTGCCGGTGCTGCGGGTCGTGGCCGAGTGCGGGAAGAGCCGCGCCCGGGCCGGGGAGCTGCGGCTGCCGCACGGCAGCGTGCCCTGCCCGGTGTTCATGCCCGTGGGCACCCGCGGCACCGCCAAAGGCCTCACGGCCGCGCAGCTGGCGGCGCTGGGCTGCCGGATCTGCCTGGGGAACACTTTCCACCTGGGGACGCGGCCGGTGAGCTCCTCCGGGGGACCGGCGGGTCCGCCCTGCTCCCTCCCCGGGTTCCCTGCGAGGATCCCCAGCGCCTCCCGTGCCCGGCTGCCCGCGAGGTTCTGCTGGAAACCCCAAATTCCCGCTGGGATTTGAGATAAATCCTCTCGATTCTCAGATTCCCAGCAAGATTCCAACGCGATCACCCCATTCCCAGATTCCGCAGGAATTCCCAGACAATCCCCCCCGATTTCCCCGAGCTCCGAGCTCTCCTCTCCCCGCAGGGCTCCGAGCTGGTCCGGCGCTCCGGGGGTCTCCACGGCTTCATGGATTGGCCCCACAACCTGCTGACGGTGAGGAGAGGGGCGGGAAGTCCCCAAATTCGGGAGGGTGACACCCCTAGGACCCCTAGTTTGGAAGGGAGCCCCCCAAGTGCGTGTCCCCCAGTGCCAGGGGGAGTCCTGTCACCCCCCAGCCCCCAATTCCGGGGTGTCCGGGTGTCCTGTGCCCCCCAAGCCCTGTTTTCGGGTCCCCCCAGGACAGCGGCGGGTTCCAGATGGTTTCTCTGCTGGAGCTGTCCGAGGTGTCGGAGGAGGGAGTTCGGTTCCTCCCTCCGCACGGCGGGGAGCAGATCCTGCTCAGCCCGGAGAAATCCATCGAGATCCAGAACGCCTTGGGTGAGCCCAGACCTCCTGATGCACGGGGAGGGGAAGGGTTTGGGGGTCCCAGAGCCCCCCCTGACCCCCCTGACCCCCCCAGGAGCTGATATCGTGATGCAGCTGGACGATGTGGTGAGCAGCACCACCACGGGGCCGCGGGTGGAGGAGGCCATGCACAGGTGGGGACAGCCTGGGGACCCCTCGGGGACCTCCCTGATTGTCCTGGGACCCCCAGGACCCCACTGGGACCTCCCTGAGACCTCCCCGACCCTTCTGGGACCCCCAATGAGACCTCCCCGACCCTTCTGGAAGCCCCCAGGACCCCACTGTGACCTTCCTCATTCTCCTGGGACCCTCACTGTGACCTGCCTGACCCCTCTGGGACCCCCAGGACCCCACTCTGACCCCCCTGACCCTTCTGGGACCCTCACTGTGACCTCCCTGACCCTTCTGGAACCCTCCAAGACCCCACTGAGACCTCCCTGATTCTCATGGGTCCCCCCAGGACCCCACTGGGACCTCTCTGACCCCTTCTGGACCCCCACTGTGACCTCCCTGACCCCTCTGGGTCCCCCAGGACCCCCCTGAGACCCCGCTGTCCCCCAGGTCGGTGCGCTGGCTCGATCGCTGTCTGGCCGCTCACGCCCGGCCGGAGCAGCAGCTGCTCTTTGCCATCGTCCAGGGGGGGCTGGACCCCGAGCTGCGCCTGCGCTGCATCCGAGGTGGGGCCTTCATCACCCTCACCCTCATCCTCATCACCATCCTCATCCTCATCCTCCTCACCATCATCATCCTCATCCCCATCACCATTTTCATCTTCATCCTCACCCTCCCGGCCATCCTCATCATCCTCGCTCTCTTCCTCATCCTCCCCATCCCCTCCTGGGATGTCCTGGGGGAGCTCGGAGGGGTCTGGGGGTTGTTGGGATTCCTGAGGGGATTGGGGGTCACGGGAGGGTCAATGCCAGGTTCATGTCCACTCAGTGGGATTTGGGAACCAGAGGGGTTGGGAAGTTCAAGGGTGATCTGGGGGGCTCAGGGGTGATCTGGGGGTCCCAGGGGGTGATGTGGGGGGTCCTGGGGGTGATCTGGGGGTCCCGGGGGTGATTTGGGGGTGATCTGGGGGTCTCCCATCCCCATTCCCAGCCATGACCCAACAGGACGTGCCGGGGTTCGCCATCGGCGGGCTCAGGGATGATCTGGGGGGCTCAGGGGTGATTTGGGGGATCCCGGGGGTGATTTGGGCGGTCTCAGGGGTGATTTGGGGGATCCCGGGGGTGATTTGGGCGGTCTCAGGGGTGATTTGGGGGTGATTTGGGGGTCTCCCACCCCTGTCCCCAGCCATGACCCAGCGGGACGTGCCGGGATTCGCCATTGGGGGGCTCAGGGGCGATTTTGGGGGTCCCAGGGGGGTCTCAGGGATGATTTGGGGGTCTCCCACCCCCGTCCCCAGCCATGACCCAGCGGGACGTGCCGGGATTCGCCATCGGGGGTCTCAGCGGCGGCGAGGACAAGGCGCAGTTCTGGCGCACGGTGAAGCTCAGCGCCGAGCACCTCCCCCGGGACAAACCCCGCTACCTCATGGGCGTGGGGTGAGTCCGGGGGGTGTCCCCTCAGCCCCCCCAGAGCCCCCCAGGGCCGGGGGAGACCCCCGGAGTCACCCCAAATTCTCCCCCCTCAGCTACGCCACCGACCTGGTGGTTTGCGTCGCGCTGGGCTGTGACATGTTCGACTGCGTGTTCCCCACCCGCACGGCGGTAAGGGGGCTCTGGGGGGAGGAATTGGGGACCCCCGACCCCTCTCGAGATTTTGGGAGACCCCCATAACCCCCCCCGTGCCTCCCCACAGCGTTTTGGCTCCGCCCTGGTGCCCTGGGGGTCCCTGCAGCTGAAAAACCAACAGTTCGCCAAAGATTTCCGGCCGATCGACGCCGACTGCGGCTGCTCCACGTGCCAGAGGTGGGCGGGGGGCTTTGGGGGGGAAGGCTGGGGGTCTCCAGGGTGGGGCTGAACCCCCCAAATTCCCTCCCCCCACCAGGTATTCCCGGGCTTACCTGCACGCTCTGCTGCGCTCCAACACGGCCGCGCTGCACCTGCTCACGCTGCACAACATCGCCTACCAGGTGGGATTTTGGGGGGAATTTGGGGAGGTTTTAGGGGGGTTTCGGGGGTCCCACCCCTCTCTAACCCTCAGGACCTCCCTGTCCTCCCCAGATGAAGCTGATGGGCTCCATCAGGGAGAGCATCCTGCAGCAGCGCTTCCCGGAATTCGTGGGGGAATTCATGGACAGGATGTACGGGGGGCGCGGGAGAGCCCCGCCCTGGGCACGGGAGGCTTTGGAGTCGGTGGGGATCACCCTGGATTGAGGAGAATTCCCTCAATTCCCCCGAAATTCCCTCAATTCCCCCCCAATTCCCAGGAAAAACCCCCCCGTTCCCAGGCCTGGAGCTGCAAATGGGAAAAATGTGGTGACAAGTGAGGTTTTTATGTTCAAAAATCTAAATTACGTCTCACAGAAACTGTTATTCCTTTTTCTCCCAATGCCCTGGAGCCCCAAGATCTGCCTTGGTTTGAAATGTGTTTGCTAAGAGAGGTGGAAACTTCCCTCAGAGTAGAAAATGTGACTTTTCCTTCTCTCGGAATCATTTTAGTTTTAGCAGGATGGAGGAAAATTCCAACCTCTCCAACAAGGCTCCATCCTTTTTCCCTGCCATGTTTTTATGTATCTTTGTGGGGTTTTTTAGTGTTTCGGGGTTTTTTAAGGGGTGGGAAATAAAAGAGTATGGAAGGGAAATTGTGCTTGTGGATCTGAGTGGGGCTGGGGGGGGAAATGGGGCAAAAATGGGGCGAAAATGGGACTGAGAGTCTAAAAATGGGACTGGGGTGCCAAAAATGGGATTGGGGGGCCCAAAAATGGGACTGTGGGGTGACAAAAATGGGTTTGGGGACACATTTTGGGGACTCAGGAATGGGGAGGAGCTTTGGGGGAAAGGGGAGGAGAATTCCCAGCAGTGACATTGCCGTTCTGCCACCACTCCCAGTTCCCAGCAGGGACAGCCTGGTGGTGGCCTTTGTCCCTTTGTGCCATGAAGATGACATGGTGACAGACTCTGCCCGGGGCCACCTGGCTGGCCATAGTGCCACCGGGGTGTCTGTGGTGGCCACGTCACCTGGTGTGGTGGTCAAGGGTGACACCTGTGGGTCCAGGGTGACACCTGTTTGGTGGCACCTGTGTCCCTGTCACCCCTGCGGTGACACCTGTGTGGCCGCAGGAGGAAGTTTGAGGAGAGGGGTGGGTGTGGCCCGGGGGGCGTGGCCTGGGCAGGGGGCCACACCTGCGTCACCTGCGGCGGCACATTTCTGCCGCTGCCGGGCACTGGGGACACAGAGCCACCTGGGGCGGCGTACTGGGAGCACTGGGAGCTGCGCCTGGAGTTAACTGGGAGGCACTGGGAGGCACTGTGAGTGACTGGGACACACTGGGAGTGACTGGGAGCATCACCTGGGGTTACCTGGGAGCCACTGGGAGGTACTGGGATGCACTGGGAGGTATTGGGATGCACTGGGAGCTGCACCTGGAGTTGACTGGGAGTCACGGAGAGCCACTGGGAGTGACTGGGAGTTACTGGGAGCAGCACCTGGGGCTACCTGGGAGCCACTGGGAGTGACTGGGTCACACTGGGAGTTACTGGCAAGGGCTGCAAGCTGCACCTGGAGTTAACTGGGAGTCACTGGGAGCCACTGGGACACACTGGGAGCACTGGGAAGGGCTGGGAACTGCAGTTGGAGGTCATTGCGAGTTACTCGGAACTACTGGGAGTTACTGGAAAGGGCTGGGAGCTGCACCTGGAGTTAACTGGGAGTCACTGGGACACACTGGGAATCACTCGGTGTTACTACGAAGGGTTGGGAATGGCAGTTGGAGTTGACTGGGAGTCACTGGGAGTGACTGGGAGTTACTGGGAGTTGCTGGGAGTTGCTGGGAACAGCACTTGGAGTTGACTGGGAGCCCCTGGGACACACTGGGAGTTACTGGGAGCACTGGGAATCGCTGTGACTGCCACTTGGAGGTCATTGGGAGCCCCTGGGAGTGACTGGGACACACTGGGAGTAACTGGGAGTGTCACCTGGGGTTACCTGGGAGCCACTGGGAAGGGCTGGGAGCAGCACCTGGGGTTAACTGGAAGTCACTGGGAGTGACTGGGAGACACAGAGAAGGACTGGGAGCCAGCAGGAGTGACTGTGACACACTGGGAGTTATGGGGAGATACTGGATGAACTGGGAGTGGCACCTGGGGCTAACTGGGAGCTCCTGGAGGGGGTCTGGGGACCTGCAATTAACTGGGAGTCACTGGAGGGGACTGGGAAAGGCCAAGGGAACTGGGAGGACTGGGAAAGGCCAAGGGAACTGGGAGGACTGGGAAAGGCCAAGGGAACTGGGAGGACTGGGAAAGGCCGAGGGAACTGGGAGGACTGGGAAAGGCCGAGGGAACTGGGAAGGACTGGGAAAGGGTGTGGCAAAGCCAGGGGTGAACTGGGATGAACTGGGAAGCCCAGGGGTGAACTGGGATGAAGTGGGCAGAGCTGGACTCAGCTCCAGGACCCCCAGGGCTCCCCCAGGACCCCCAAACTGGTCAGACTGGTGGAACTGGTGAGCCCCAGGCGGCGCCTCCTGCTCTTATCACATCTGGAGCCTTATCAGGAGCTGGAATGGGGGGGAGAGGGAAACTGGGAGTGGGGAGGGGGACAGGGGGGACCCCAGGGGGACAGAGGGGACCCCAGGGGGATCCAGGAGCAGGGAAGGGGAAAAAGGGGACCCGGGAATGTGGGGGAACACGGGAATGAGGAAGGGGCACAGGTAGGTCTGAGAATGGGAGGAAGAGAGGGAATTTTCTGGAATGGGAGAGGGAAGGGTGGGGGAAGGACTCTGGAGTGGGGAGGGGCAGCCAGGGACTTTGGGCAGCAGTGGTTGTCCAGCAACCCAGGGTGGGGTTTGGGCACCCAGCAAGGGGATTTGGGTACAAGTGGGGTTGGGATGTCCACTCAATGGGATTTGGGTGCCAGTAGGATTTGGGTACCAGCAGGATTGGGATGTCCACTCAATGGGGTTGGGATGTCCACCCAGTGGTCAGTGGGTGCCATCAGGCTCGTGGTGCCAGCGGGATTCCGGTGTTGGCAGGCCGTGGTGCCATCCCTCCCTGGTACCAAACCCACCCCAATCCCATCTCCCACCCCACAGCTCACCCCAATCTCCTCTCCCACCCCACAGCTCACCCCACTCCCCTCTCCCACCCCACAGCTCACCCATGAAGCTCCCGCCGAGCTCCCGCCTGCTCCTGCTGCCGCTGGCCGCAGCCCTGGCCTTGCTGGCCCTGCAAGCCCAGCGCTCAGAGTCCCCCCCGGTCACCACCGTGTCCCCCAGCCCGTCCCCACACCCCGGCAACGCCACGCTGCCCACGCGGCACCCGCTGCAGCCTCCATACCCGCACCCCTACCGCTTCCTGATCAACCACCCCGACAAGTGCCGTGACCGGACGCCGTTCCTGGTGCTGCTGGTGGTCTCAGCCCCCGGTGACCTGGCCGAGCGCGAGGCCGTCCGGCACACGTGGGGCAACGAGAGCGCCGTGGCGGGGCTGAGCGTGCTGCGGCTCTTCCTGCTCGGCGTCCACCCGGTGTTCAGGGCGGAGCTGCGCCCGGTGCTGGAGGAGGAGGACGAGCTGCACGGAGATCTCCTGCAGCAGGACTTCCTGGACACCTACAACAACCTGACCCTCAAGACGCTGATGGGGTTGGAGTGGGTGAGCCGCTTCTGCCCCAACGCCACCTACGTGATGAAGGCCGACCACGATGTCTTCCTCAACCTGGAGTTCCTGGCGCGGCGGCTGCTGCGGCCGGTCAGGGCCGATTTCCTGACGGGCTACGTGTACCGCCGGACGGGGCCGCTGAGGAACCGAGCCTACAAGTGGTTTGTGCCCCGCGAGGTTTACCCCAACGACACCTACCCGCCCTACTGCGGCGGGCCCGCCTACGTCCTCTCGGGGGATTTGGCGCCGCGCGTGTTCGCCGTGGCGCAGACCCTGCCGGTCATCAACATGGAGGATGCCTTCGTGGGGATCTGCCTGCACGCGCTGGGTGTCACCGTCACCGACCCGCCGCCCGGCACCTTCAGCATGTACCGGCTGGACTATGACAAGTGTCGTTTCTCGCGGCTGGTCATGGTGCATCACTACGGGCCGGAGGAGCTGCTGAGGGTGTGGCCACATTTCCGGGATGTGCCTGTGGAGTGTCCCTAGGGAGGGACAGAGTGGTGGCGCTGGGGGTTGGTGGTGTCACCTTCCACTGGTGTCACTGGGATCTGCTGGTGTCACCCTCTACTGACTGTAACTGGGATCTCCCGGTGTCACTGGGATCCACCATCGTCACACTCCACTGACTGTGAGATTCACTGGTGTCACTGGGATCCACCAGCATCACACTCTACTGACTGTAACTGGGATCTCCCGGTGTCACTGGGATCCACCATCGCCACATTTCACTGACTGTAACTGGGATCCACTGGTGCCACTGGGATCTGCTGGTGTCACCCTCCACTGACTGTAACTGGGATCTCCCAGTGTCAGTAGGATCCACCATTATCACATTTCACTGACTGTAACTGGGATCTCCCAGTGTCACTGGGATCCACTGGTGTCACTGGGATCCACCAGCATCACACTCCACTGACTGTAACTGGGATCCACTGGTGTCACTGGGATCCACCAGCATCACACTCCACTGACTGTAACTGGGACCCACTGACTGTTACTGGTCCCAACTCCAGAGCAGCTGCTGCACCTCAGGGTCCCCCTGGGGACATTCCCGTCCCTCTGAGCCACAGGATCCAGTGCCAAACAGCTGCTCCACCCACCATGGTGTTATTTTGTTACCATGGATTAATCCGAGGTTAAGTTATATGCAACGTTTTTAATAAAAGGGCTGCAGCCTCTCCTGGTGCCTCCATCCCGACGGATCCGGGTCGGGAAGTGGCCCTGGCGCTGGAATGTGCCTCTCTGGGCAGTGTTCCCAGTGTTTGCCAGGCCGTGCCCCACTCCAGGCGCCGTTCCCGGTGTTTGAGGGGTTGTGTCTCGTTCCAGGTGTTATTCCCAGTGTTTGTGAGGTTGTGCCTCATTCCAGGTGTTGTTCCCGGTGTTTGAGGGGTTGTGCCTCATTCCAGGTGTTATTCCCAGTGTTTGTGGGGTTGTGCCTCATTCCAGGTGTTGTTCCCGGTGTTTGAGGGGTTGTGCCTCATTCCAGATGTCATTCCTGCTGTTTGAGGGGTTGTGCTTCGTTCCAGGTGTTGTTCCCGGTGTTTGAGGGGTTGTGCCTTGTTCCAGGTGCTGTTCCCGGTGTTTGAAGGGTTGTGCCTCATTCCAGGTGTTGTTCCCGGTGTTTGAGGGGTTGTGCTTCATTCCAGTTGTCGTTCCCGGTGTTTCCCAGGATGCACCACATTCCAGGCACTGTTCCCAGTGTTTCCCGGGGTCCGGAATGATCCAGAACCATCGGCATGAGGTTTGTACAAAGGAGCCACGAGGATGCAATGGCCCCAGTTCAAACCCAGTATGGCCCCAGTACAGCCCCAGTTCAGCTCCAGGTCAGCCTCAGTTCAACTCCAGTAAAGCCCCAGTTCAACTCCAATATAGCCCCAGTTCAACCCCAGTACTCTGAATTTAGGGGGGTTTAAGGAACATACACTGGATTTTGGGGTTTTAAGGAACAAACCCTCTGAATGTTTGGGTTTTAAGGGACAAACACTCAGAATTTAGGGGTTTTTATGAGAAATCCTCCAAATCTGGAGGTGCAGAACGACGCAAACCATCCCAGATTTTGGGTACATTCACCTCCTCTACCCCCACCCCGACCCCTTCCCCAAAAAACTGAAACCACCAAAGCCAGCAAATACCGAAAAAAGCTCCTTTTTAACGCACTTCACAAAAGCAGAACAACGAGGGCCCGTCCCCCAGCCGAGACCTGGGAAAAGGCTCCGGAATCGGATCGACTTCCCCGAAAAAAAAAACCCCAAAAAACCGAAAAAAAAAATAATAATAATCCTATTTAGACCAAGTCGTCATGGCAACTACGACCCATTAAATAGAGGCCCAGGGGCGACGGGGCGGCCGCCGGTGACGGGTCACACAGAGCAACGGGGAAAAAACGGGATAAAATCCGGGAAATCCCGGGGAAACACGGCAGGACGAGGGGGTTTATCTGTACTGATAACTCATGCTGTGCTCGTTCCTGCCGTATCCACCCTGGGACGCCTGGTAGGAGCTGGGAGGGCCGCTGTAGTTTTGGGAACCCGGGGAGTTGTAGTTGGACTGCGAGGAATATCCGCCTGCGGAGAGGATCGGGGAAAAAGGGGAAGGAATTAGGGTCACGGCGGAGGTGGAGCTTGTCCCCAAACCCTGGGGGTGACAATACTGACCTGCCTTACCTTGGTACGAGGAGCCGCCGCCCCCGGAGCCGCCGTAGCCCCCGTGGGAGCCGGAGTTGTAGGAGCCACCCCCGGAGTAGTTGTTGCCGCCGCCGCCGCGGCCGCTGTTGCCGCTGTAACCTGGGGATGGGGAAAAATGGGAAAAAATGGGAATGGGAATGTGGAGAGGGAATCATTCCTGATGCCCTCAGAGCCCCAGCTACACTGACTGAGCCATGGCCTCTGAAATCCCGAAATTCCAGGAGGATTTGGGTGCAAAGGGATTTTTATCCAACCCTGCTGGCGTGTTCTGAGCCCCGGATGATTCCTGGGAATTTGCCTTGCTCTGCCCCCAAACCTCCTCCAGCTGCTCCAGGACAACCCTGGAACAACTTTAACCCCAAAGCCCTCTAGGACAAAACCCAAACTCAACCCCTAACCCCAAACCCCCCATTTCCCACCCACAATTCCCACCATCCCCACCCTCTCCACTCACTGTATTTGCTCTCGTAGTTGTAATCAGAGCCGCCGCCGGGCGAGTTGTAGGAGTTGGAGTAGGAGTAGCCACCCTGGCTGTGGCCATAGCCTTTCTGCTTGCCCTGCCCGGGGCCGTAGCCACCGTACTGGCCCTGCCCGTAGGACTGCTGGCCCTGGTGGCTAGCGTAGCCAGAGCCGTAGGAAGCCTTCTGGCCACCGCCGTGCTGCTGCTTCTTGCCGCCGTGCTTGGGCGGCGCCGAGGTTGAGTAGCCATCGCCGCCCTGGTAGTAAGATCCGTACCCCGAGGAGCCACCGCCGCCACCCCCGGAGTTGGAGTGGCCACCGTTGCTGTAGAACTGGCCTGGAGGGAGAGAGGAGGGTCAGCTTTTCCCGGGATGGGGTGAGGGGGTTCTCCTGGTGGGATTTTAGACCCTCTGGAGCTGTGTGGGGAGGGGACTGAGGTCCTGGTGAGGCTGAGACAACCCCACACTTCCCTGTGATTCCAGTGGGATTCCACATCTGGATTAATCTCTGTGATTCCACAGGGATCTCCCATCCAGATTCATTTCTGTGATTCCACAGGGATTCCCCATTCAGATTATCTCTGATTCCAGAGGGATTCCCCATCCGGATTAATCTCTGTGATTCCACAGGGATTTAGCTTCTATATTTAGTGGAATTCTGTGTGCTTTGATTCCACAATTCCCTATGGAACACCTGGATGGATCCCAGGTGAATCCCAGCTCTGTCCCCAAATCCCAAATCTGTGCCACCAAAAGCATCTCAAGGATTTAATTCTGGGATCTGCTAATTCTGGATTGTTTCACGGATTCTCCTCCACATCCCCTTTTCAAAGCAAAGGTTTATTTCCTCTTCCACAAAAAAAATCCTGGATTCACTCTGCAGAAATGAATAAATTTATCTCCAGGGTTGGAGCAAAATTTGTCTCTGCCAGGCCAGAGTCACCTAGGGTGGGAAAATCCCAGGATTTGGATCCAGAAGGAACATGGGGACTCTGGAGCCAGGGAATTCAGGACCAAAACACTTGGAATTTGATAGATTCTGAGACTCAAATTAATTCCAAAATTCCCCTCAGCTCCTGACTTTGGGGATATTTTGTTCTCCAGGTGATTTTATTAAAATACAAATTATTGCATTTCGTACAAAAAGATTTTGTACAAAAAGACCTTGTAAGCTAAGACTAAGTTGATTAAAACACTTCAGTTTCCTCAAAAACCAAGGAATGCTTTCCAAGAAAAAAAGCTTCCACTCCCCTGAGCAGTTTTCCCAGGAATTTTTGGGATTTTGGGTGGAGAAAGGGCACTTACTGTAGCCGGCGGTGGCGGAATTCCCTCCGTAGCCGTAGCTCCCGTACCCAGCCCCTGGAGGGGAAAAAATATTGGAATAAACAGAGATTCCGAGGATGAAATGTCCCAAATTTCCTGCCTTGCTACAAGAGCCAGAGGGAGGTTATTCCCCTCAAGGAAAATCCAGGTGATATGTACACAATGTCAGAGTGGGATTTGTTCCCTCACAGGATTTGGGGTCTCTGGAATATCCATGGAGACAATGCCAGAGTGGGATTTGTTCCCTCACAGGATTTGGGGGATGCTGGAATACCCATGGACATAATGCCAGAGGGGAATTAATTCCCTTACAGGGATTTGGGGGCTCTGGAATATCCACAAACATGATGTCAAGAGAGGAATTCATTCCCCTGCAGGGATTTGGGGTGCTTTGGAATATCCATGGACATGATGCCAGAAAGGATTTATTCCCTCACAGGGATTTGGGGTCTCTGGGATATCCACAAACATGATGTCAAGAGAGGAATTCATTCCTCTACAGGGATTTGGGGGCTTTGGAATATCCATGAACACGATTCCAGAGAGGAATTCATTTCCCCACAGAGGGTTTGGGAACATTCATCCCCCACGGGTGCTTGTAGGGCTCTGGAACATCCAGGAGGGGTGTCCTTCCCCCACTGAACGTTCTAGAACATCCAGGTGCTGCGAACACAACACCACAGGGGTGTTAACCCCCCTGGCAGGTTCTCAGCCCCCCAGGTGTGCTGCTAGCCCTCACCTGTGTTCATGTAGCCGCCGTGGTTGCCGCCGAAGCCGCCCCGGCCTCTCCCTCGGCCGCGGATGTTCCCTCCCCGGCCACGACCCCGCATGTTGGGGGGCGGAGGAGCCTCGTTGTGCATGGGGCCTCCTCCCATGCCGAACCCCGGGTTGTGCTGCTGAGGGGACAAGGAGAGGGGACACAGGTGTCACAACCAGGGATTTTCCCCCAGAAAAACCTCCCTAAACAGAGCCCTGGGATGTCACCGCCCCGAAATGAGAGCTGCCAAGGCAAGATCCGAATTCAGGCAACTCCAAATTCAGGTTTTTTGGTGCAAAACCTGATGGGTTTGGTGGGTCTGAGCCATTTTTCTGCAGACCTGCCCTCCCCTCCCAGAAAAGGATCAAACCTGGAAATTTCACTCACTTTGACAGGGAATTTGGGGCCACCCCTGGCTGGGACAGGAGTTCTTTTCTTCTTGTTCTGCTCGATGGCCACAGGAGCATCTGGGAACAACTTTTCCAGCGCGGCCAGCGCCGCATAGGCTTTGGCCACCTTCTTGTTTGAGCCAGCACCTTGGAATTTCTGCCCATCCACCTCCACCTGGAAAAGGGATGAAACCATTTATTTAATTGGGAAAAAGCAGGAAAATATCGGAACACTACAGGGAATCCCAGAGCTGCAAACAAAAATTTTTTCCTGCCCATTAATGAGATTAAAAGGGTTTTTCCCACACCAGACCATTTGGATTTGACAATTAAAACTCTCCTGAAGGGGCTGAGGTGGCTTTCCAAGTTATTTTCCCATCCAAAGGGCTGTGGATTGGATCTCCTGGAAGGACAGGGGGCTTTCCAGGTGTCCCCTCACCTCCATGACGAAGCGTTTGTCGTGGCTGCCGCCCGTCTCCGAGATCAGCTCGTACTTGAGGCCGCGCCGCTTCTCGTTCAGCTCCATCACTGGATTCTTCCCGTGCTTGGTCAGGATTGGTCCCTGCTGCTTCACGTTCTGCACGTGGAGAATGGGTGGATGAGCCCCAAAAAGACCCCAGAAAACGGGGAGTTGATTCCCAACTTTTTTGGGAAGGACCACCGAGAAGCCTCGTGTTTTAGTTTGCAGCAATCTGGAGAAACGCCCCCAGCACAGCTACCCTGGTGCCATGTGTCCCACCCCAGTGTCCCACCCCAGAGCCATGTCCCCTCCCATGTCCCCCCACCCACCTCAGGGGTTTGATCTGAGGGTGGTGAGGCCGCTGTGGGCGTTGAAACCGTTTCCACCACGGGTGGTGGAGCCACAACCACCGGTTTGGTTTCTGTCTCCTCGGCCGACTCGTCGCCCTTCCCGGAGTCTTTGCCTTCTGCTCCGGTGGGCAAACCCATGTCCTGCAAGACCTGTGGGGTGGGAAGGAGGTCAGGAGTCATCCTCAAACCCATGTCCTGCAACATCTCTGGGGTGGGAAGGACATCAGGAGTCACCCTCAAGCCCAAACCCAACACCTGTGGGGTGGGAAGGAGGTCAGGAGTCACCCTCAAACCCAAACCCATGCCCTGCAAGACCTGTGGGGTGGGAAGGACGTCAGGAGTCACCCCCAAACCCACGTCCTGCAACATCTCTGGGGTGGGAAGGAGATCAGCAGTCACCCTCAAGCCCAAACCCACATCCTGTAAGACCTGTGGGGTGGGAAGGTGGTCAGCAGCCACCCTCAAACCCAATCCATTTGGGAAGACACTCCGGGAAGCTGCTCCAGAGTATTTATGGATTCTCTGACATTCCCAAATCCCGCTGGGACGCTCAGGGTTGGAGCTCCTGGTGTTGCTCCCACCCCATCCATCCCAAAATGGGAATTCTGGCAGTTTTCCCATTCCCACAGACCCCACGCTCACCTTCACAGCCACGTGAAGCTTCGCCGTTTTCTTGGAAGGCCCTGAGGCCTCGAAGGTGCTGCCGTCGATCTCCACGGACATGGTGAAGATGGGAGCATGGACTGGGCCAGTTTGGGACACCAGTTTGTACTGGAGCCCTGGTTTGAGCTGGTTCAGCTTCATCAGGGCGTTCATGGCCTGGGGAGGCTCCAGCTTCTCCTCTGCACGGGGGAAAAAACCAACACAGAGAGTTTGAGGGTGTTTGGTGGCTCCTTTGAAGAAGCAAAAGTGATTCCAGACTCGATTTCCCAGTTTGGGGCCAGTTTAAATTGGAATTTTCTTATTTCAGATCATCCTGATGAGTATTTGCTAATTCCAGACCAGTTTCCAATGGTCTTTTCCCACTCCAGACTGGTTCCAATCAGTTTTTTCCCATTTCAGGCCAGCTCCCTTTAGTATTTTCCAATTCCAGATGAGTGCTGACCGGTCTTTTCTCATTTTAGACTAACCCTGACCATTATTTTCTGATTTCAGACCAGTTCCCATTGGTCTTTTCCCATTCCAGACCATTCCTCATTGATCTTTTCCAATTTCAGACCAGTTCTGATCAGGATTTTCTGATCCCACGCCAGTTCCCAGCGGTATTTTCCCATTCCAGACAACTCCTGATCTTTTCCTCCTTGCTTTCACTTCCACCCAGCACAAATTCTAAATTTTTAAGTTTGTTTTAAAATATTTTATCAGTTCCCATGCACTTACAGTCCCTCCAAAACCCCCAATTTCACCCCCTGGGCCATACCTACCTCTCGTTAACTCAATACCTTTTTTCTGAATCTTCTTTTTCTTTTTGCTGGGGGATTTCTCCTCCCCATCCTCCTCCATCGGCCTCTTCATGGGGGTCACGGCGTATGTGGTGCTGGGCGGGATCTGAACTGCAGGAACAAAACCACCCCCTAAATTCCCTGTTTTCCACCCAAATCCTCAGGATGGGATTCAGGGCTGTTCCCTCCCAGTACATACCAGTATAATCGACTGGGTTCTCGTTCTTTGGTTTCTTGGGCATTTTGGAGGGCAGAGGATCCATGCCCAGGACCTTGTGGAGCTGGCCGAAGGCGGCGAGCCGGAGAGCATGCTGGGGACAGGACTGGGGGTCACTGGGAGCTGTGGGAGACCCCCCTCCTCACAGCCCCCCTGAGCCCCCCTGCACCGATCCATCCTCACAACGGGATGAACCATTTCTGGAGAATTTCACCCCAAAAGGGAGTCGGGACAAATCGCTATTTAACACCTGATTCTTTGCTCTGGGTGGCCAAACTATGGGGCCCACGTGGGGTGGCCTGGTGGAGTGACCATGGCACCAAGTGACCACGGTGCTGAGTGACCATGGTGCTGAGTGACCACGGCACCGAGTGACCATGGCAGCGAGTGACCACGGCACCGAGTGACCACGGTACCAAATGACCACACCGAGTGTTCACAGTGCTGAGTGACCACAGCACTGAGTGACCACAGCACTGAGTGACCATGGCACCGAGTGACCACTAAGTGACCACAACATGGAGTGACTGAGGGTCTAATCTAGGCTGGCCGAGGGAGCCGGGAGCGGAGCGAGCCGGGGATTGGGAAGGGCCGGATGGAGGTCACACTATACCTGAGCACTCTGTGTGATATCTTCCCTTTGTTGTCTGTCTAGATGCCCAATAGCATCAGTGGCTTCTTTTTCACAAGGGTCATAAATACCAGAACCATCTGAAGGCAGGAAACAAGGAAGATATGCAGAGAATTATCCCGGGTTTCTACGCTAAATTCCCTGGGGCAGCTCCGGGAGCGCGGATTGCCGCGGGATCCGACTCGTGCGGGATCGGCCGCGGGAATCGCGCCGCCCGGCAGCGGGATAGCCTCTCTCTGTGGGGCTGAGGTGGCTCCCGAGGGTGGGAACGCCGGGAATCTCCACGTTCCCGTGGGGAAACCCCCCGCGCTCCTCCCGGCTCCGCTCCCGCGGGGATTCCGAGCTCGGGGGCTCACCTGGCATGACGATTCCCGAGGCCAGGCACTCCAGCACCCGGCGCAAAGCCTCGCCCGCGCCCATCGGCCGGTTCGCCGTCCCGATGGATTTCTCGCACAGCAGCTCCAGAGGCTGCAAGGGAAGGTGGGAAGTGAGGGTGGGGAGAGAGGAGGTGGGAGCTGGAGCTCCGAGAGGGAGTTGGGAGAGGATCCTGGGAAAGGGAGAGCAGGAGAGGAAATCTTGGAAAGGGAACTTGGAAAAGGGATCTTGGAAAGGGATCCTGGAAAAGGAGCCCAGGAGAGGAAATCCTGGGAAGGGATCTTGGAAAAGGGAGAGCAGGAGAGGAATTCCTGGGATGGAATCCTGGGAAAGGGATCCCAGAATGGGGAGAGCAGGAGAGGAACTTCTGGAAAGGGATCCTGGAAAAAGGAGCCCAGGAGAGGAACTCCTGGGAAGGAATCCTGGGAAAGGGATCTTGGAAAAGGGAGCCCAGGACAGGGACACCAGGAAATGGACCCCGGGAGAGGGATCCTGGGAGAAGAGCCCCAAAAAAGAGATCCTGGCAAAGGGAACCCCTAGAAAGGGATTCCCAGAAAGGGATACTGGGAGAGAGATCCCAGGAAACACTCTGGGAAAAGGGATCCCTGGAAAGGGATTCCAAAAAAGGACCCATCTGGGAGCAGCTTCTGGTTGCCAAAGGAACAGAGAAATCAGGCTGTGGAAGTCGTGAATTGATAAAACAGTTTGATAACAATGTGATTTGGTAATTAATAAAACAGGCTGATGATGTGATTTGATAAGATAAAGTTGTTTGGTAACTGATAAAACAGTTTGTTAATTGATAAAGAAAATTGATGACGGTGTTTGAGGACAGCGTGGTTTGGGAACTGATAAAGTGATATGATAATTGATAAAACTGGTTGGTAACAGGACTTGAAAGTTAATAAAAATATTTTAAAATAATGTGATTTGATGCTTTGTATTTGATGATAACATGACTTGGTAATTTATAAAACAACTTGGTAATGATGTGGTTTGATAAGTCACAAAACAAATTGATACTAACAAATATAGATAGCTGATAAAACTGACAATAGTGTGATTTGGTAGCTGAAGTTTTGATAATAATGACATTGAAAAATTGATAAAACAACTCAATAATAAGGTGAGTTGATAACTGACAAACCAATTCAGTAACAACCTGAGCTGATAATTGATAAAGCAGTTCAGTAACAAGGTGAGCTGATAACTCCCAAACCAATTTGACAATATGAGTTGATAATTGATCAGCCAAAGCCAGCTGACAACCCATAAACCCATTTGTGTATCACTGCAGACATTTGATTTGTGCAGAAAACACGTTCATCCATAGAAAATCCAACTCAGGAGAGGACATGAGCCCTGGAGCTTTGGGAAAAAGCAGAGCTGAACTTGGGAAAAACTCCACCACCCCCCCAGGAAGGGGAAAACGGGGAATTACCCATCCTCTGAGCGGGGCCCAGGTGGGAACGCGCGTGCAGAGGTCCCGCAGCACCCGGATCACGATGACGCACGACTTCAGCCCGTTGGCCCTGGCCTGGAACCGAACCAAACCAGACAGCGATTCACCGAGCGCCCGCCTGCGCCGCCGACGCTCCCTCCAGGTGCTGCTTTGCCGAGGGGAAAGCCGGAGCCTGGGACGGCCGAGGCTTGGCCAAAGTCTTAGCCAAGGTCCTAGCCAAGGGGTTGGCCAAGGCCTTAGCCAAGGAGTTGGCCAAGGTCTTAGCTAAGGGCTTAGCCAAGTGGTTGGCCAAGGTCTTGGCCAAGGGGTTGGCTAAGGTCTCAGCCAAGGAGTTGGCCAAGGTCTCGGCTAAGGTCTCAGCTGAGGGGTCGGCTAAGGTCTTAGCCAAGGTCTCAGCCGAGGGGTTGGCCAAAGTCTTAGCCAAGGTCTTAGCCAAGGTCTCGACCAAGGTCTCAGCTAAGGCCTCGACCAAGGTCTTGACCAAGGTCTCAGCCAAGGTGACATTATTCCTCACACACAGCAGCAGCTCCGCGGCTGCTCTGCACACAAAAGCTCCTAAGTCACTCCAGCGCCCACGGTCGGCACCTCCGAGCAGCCAGAGGCCACTTGAAACTCCAACTCCAAAAAAACAACACTCAGCCCCTTAAAGAGTTTACCAATGTTTCTACTTAAAGATAAATATAAGAACAAAATGCAAACCTGGAACCACTTGGCGTGGCGCAGAGACGCCAAGGCAGCAAGGCATTTCTGCCTGTCCAGAACGTCCGGGGAGTCGGTGACTGAGAGCGTTTCTAGTCGTGGATGGAATAAGAAGACAAGGCACGGTTTGACCAAGGGGCTTCTGTCGGGCCGAGGGGGATGAGGCAGCATCCTAACGGGCAGCTGAGGCTCCCAAAAAATCCTGCTGGGATGCTGGGAGCGGGAGGGAAGGGGGGCTGCGGCGCCACGGCCGCGCGGCCTCGCCCGGACGGAGGGGGAAGCTCAATTCCCAGGGAGGGATGGGCTGTGATGTGTTCTGGGAGTGGGAGGAAGAGGAGGAGGAGGAGGAGGAAGAGGAGACCGGGCGCGTGGCTCGGTGGAGGGCACAGAAATCCTGGATGGATGGATGGATGGAGAGGCGGCGGCGAGGCCGGAGGTGGGGAAATTTGAGGTGGTGAAATCGCGGCTCCGCAGGAGGAGCGCGGCTGTGGTGGGGAGGAGGGAAGGGGCGAGGCTCGGCGAGGATCCAGAGAACCCTCCGCCCGGAAGGATGGCTGCCCCGGCCCCGGCCCGCGACAGAGAACGTCCTGTTGGTCAAAGGTCCAGCGTCCCTAAAATCGACAAACTAGAAGGCTCGGAGACGAGGTGAGAGATCAACACCAGAGATCAACAGTTAAGAGCACAAAGAGGTCCCCGGTTTGTGCTGCAGCAAAACTGAGGAAAGGCCTGAAGTCGCCCAAAATTGCTCGAGATCAGGGTTTTAGATAAGGCTAGTGCAGAGCGGGGGACCCGCCGGCCCTACGGAGCCCATCGGAATTGGAGAGCGCAACCAGAGGTTGGCTGGAATTCTGATCCCAAAGGGAATTTGGAGAAGCTAACTTTATCCAAAACTCTGCATCGCTTTGCGGAATTCTGAAGCTGAGGTGCTGGAAGGAGGAGCCCCGAGCACCCGGCTGTTCTGCTGCAACACACACCAGGGGAACATCCCGGAACTTCATGGACATGCAACTCCTCGGACAAGAAGCCTTCAAGAGGGGTTTTGGTTCTTTTTTTTTGGGTTTTTTAAATAAATCTGGTCTCTATTTTCATGTCACTGCACTGACATGGCCAGGGACAAACCACGAGTAATACAACGAGATGATGAATTAGTGAACTAAAGGCCCAAGTGATACCAAAACAAAGGATAAAATAATAATAATAATACTTAAAAAAAAAAAATAAAAAAAAGAGCAAAATCCCATGTGAAAGATGCTCCTCAGCTTCCAAAGCTCGGTCCGGATAAACCACAACCGGGATCTCAACAAGGCTGGCAGAATGAAGGAATTTTGGTTTGGATTTGGCCAGGAAGAGTCGCCATGGCTCCGGCTGAAGCTGAAGAGCACTTTCCCGGTCGTTAGCCGCGGGATGCCGCGTGCCGGCCGGCCGTACCTCCGGCCAGCTGCTTCTCCAGCTCTTCCCTGACCACAGGGGACGTCAGGTGGATGGTCAGGCTCAGCGGGGGCTCCTTGGTGTTCTTGATGATGATGGCAGCGTCTCCGACCGACTGGATGATCTCGTATTTGTCCTCTGTGATTGCCTGCAGTGGTGGGAAGGAGAGGGTTTGGAGTGAGGTGGGTTTGAAGGTTTCAAGCCAAATCACTCCATGATTAATGAGGAGAAGTTCGTTGAACTTAGCTCCCTTCTGTGTGACCCCCTTCCCTTCAGAGCTGGAAGCCAGAGAATAAAAATCCTGATGTTTAGCTCATTAGAAATATTAAAAAAATACACTAGTGACTGGCTAATGCTATAAAGAAAATATAAATAAATCTGAGTTGTTTTTAACGTGAACTTCAATTTAACATGAATGTGAACTCAAATAAACTTGGTTTTAAGGTAAGTTCATTCAGCAAACTCCGATTTGCCTTCAGGAGAAAATAAGTCCTACTCTGAAAATCTTATTAACAGAAAGAAAACAGCACGAGGGGATTCTTCACTAATTTTTTAGGTTTTCCCATTTGTTAATAACTGGGAAAGAACTTCTATCATTTGGCATTCCCAAAGAACGCCATGCACCTCTGGAAATGACTTCTCCAAGCCAGAATGTGAGGCCTGGAAACATGCCAAAGGGAATTTACTTTCCACTCACCGCGAGCTGCACTCCCAGATTGTCGGCGACTTTTTCCAGGAGCTTGGCCGTGGGTTTGTCTTTGCAGAGCAGGACCAGCTCCAGGTCCAGGTCACCCTTCAGCAAGAGGCCTTTGGCCACCAGCCCCACGCGCATCACGCCGCGCAGGGTCCTTGTGAGCTGCTCTGTGGCTTTTTGATCGCTGAAAAAAATAAATAATAGGGTCAGAAGGGTGGAATTCACAGCCAGGTGAGCACCGACTGGAGGGATGGATCCGTGAGGATGAACCCAGCACCGCCACCTCAACCCTGTCTTAGTGGATTCCCCTCAATCCCATGGCCAGGGAAGAGAACTTTTACACCAACAGAGTGGATTTTTAGGGATCTAAGCAGATTTTAGGGACCTAGCCATGATCCCACCATCCTCACCCTCCCTCCTTGCTCTCCCACCACCAGCAGATGGATTTTAGGGACTTCTTACCCTCCTTCCTTGCTCTCCCACTGCCAGAGAGTGAATTTTTAGGGATCTAAGTGGAATTTAGGGACTCCTCACCCTCCTTCCTTGCTCTCCCACCACCAGCAGGTGGATTTTTCAGGATCTAAGTGGATTTTAAGGACTCCTCACCCTCCCTCCTTGCTCTCCTCCTCGGCCGCCGTCTCCATGGACTCAGTCTCTGGCTGCTCCCCGCTGACTTTCTCCTGCTCGTCGATCCAGTCGGAGACGGCTTTGAGCGCCCGCTCCGTGTGGGAAACCATGTTCTGCACGGCCTCCAGCTCCTCCTGCGTGGGGTACACGGCCGAGTGCTTGGCCATCACGTGCCGGTCGTCGTTCACGAAGATCCGCATCGGGCGCTGCAGAGGGAGGTCGGGATGATTTAGGGGTTGCCAGGATGTGGATGTTCATCCCACAGATAGGAATGTGATTGTTTCCTTACCATTTTTGTGTTTTGCTGCCCGTCTGAATGTTGTAAAGGTGATTATTTGGATTGTTCCGGCGAGCAGAGCGTCACAGCACCACGGCGTTCTGGGATCTGAAAGAGACAGGGAGAGGGTGAGCCGGAAGCAGGAATAGCAATTAGACAAATGAAAACTCATTAGCCAAAGCCCAGGTTTGTGCTCCTGAGGATTTGTATCCCTCAGACTAGCAGAGTGACCCCCAGAGGATCTGATCCCTTATTCCTTTTTATTTCTGAGAGGTTTTCCCATTAAATGGGACAGAGGATCTGATCCCTTATTCCTTTTTATTTCCGAGAGGTTTTCCCATTAAATGGGGACTTTTCCAAAGCTCTGGTCTCTAAACTCGACAGAACTCCCTGTTCCACACCGGAGGAGCATCCCTGGGACAATTAATTAATTAATTAAGCAAGGGAAGAGCCAGGGAATTAATTACTCAAACAAAGAAAGATCCCAGATCCCTCTGGGATCCTAATGGGAAGCTCCCAGCACATCCCTCTGCCCTATGCCTGGTTTTACCCCAAATCCATTGCACAGCCCCAAAGCTGCCCCGTTGGCTTTTCATTAGGACCAACACAACCCCAGAGGCTGCACCAAATCAAATTATCAAGAGGAAACAGGAGAAACCCAGCAAATCCAGGTGGGAATCAGCATCCAGAAGTGCTGGTGTTCAACGGATTCAGCCCAAATGGCACCAAATTCCTCTCTTTTTGGGGGAATTGCCCCCAGCTGGGGCAGCGGAGCCTTTTGTTCCAATTCCAGTGCTTTGTTCCAATTAATTAATAAATTAATAATAATCAATTAATATCCTGATTTCCTCCCACTGCCCTTGACTGGTTCAATCCCAGCCCTGCAACACCTGATGGCATCCTGAAAACTCCATGAAAAACCTGAAAACTCCATGGAAAAGCATTGGAAAACCTGAGGATGAGGAAGATCATAATCCTCTGCCTCCTTTTGCCACCAAACGCCACCAAATCCACCTGGTGACTGCAAATCCTGCCTGGATTATCCCACAGCTCCCAAACAAACCTCACTTTGGGGCAGTATTTCCCTTTTTCACGCATTTTCCAGCCACCAAACCACATCACAGCTCGCTTTCACCTTTTCCCACTGGAATCTCCCCAATTCCAGCCTTGCAGTTCCCCACTCTGCTCAGTTCACCCGAGCTGAGTCTTTTTTTAGGATAAAAAAATCACATTTTATCACATTTTTAGGATTTAAAAAAATCACATTTTTAGGATAAAAACCAGGAAAACTCATTCCCTCAAGCTGCTGTCTGGACACACAATTCCACTCCAAGGAAACCCCTCTGATTCCACTCCTGCCAAATTAGCCACGGGACGACTTAATAGTGTCATCAATCTGGATTTAATTGTAATTAAACCCCGGCTGAGCAGGGAGAAGCATTCCCAAGGAGCCACACAGCATCTCCTGGTGCCTCCTGGGCTGTGAAGGCCCTAAAAACCCTGTTATTTTCCTTAAAATTCCCTCAATTTCCTCCAGGAGAGGGTTGAAATTCCACCCGGTTGCTCCTACAGAATCACAACAGCCTCTTCTGTATGGAGGGAGAAATCAGGGAGGTTTGGAGGGAGAAATCCAGGAGCTGATGCTGCAGCACCATCGGATTTGTGCCTCTCGAGGAGAAGAACCACAAGATCAATTAAACCAGGACCCAAATCCGGGAAAAACTCTGGAATTTCACCTGGTTTCAGCCTCACCCCCTCCTCCATTCCCACCCCCAGCTGGAATTCACCAAACTTCCCGCTCAGATGAGCTTTCTGAGGGAAGGAGTGACTCTCCCAAAGGCGTTTTGGAGGGAAAAACAACCAAAGGATGTAAAAGGTTCGAATTTCTGCCCTAAACGTGGGAAAGTGCGACACAGGCGAAGCCGCCCGTGGTTCAAGGCGGGGTTTAGAGGAAGAATTGGTCGGTTTTAGATGTGTTTTCGTAGCTGCCCGGGATGGATGAGGAGCTGGAAGATCACAGCCCTCACAGGGAGCGATTTGGGGACCCTGGGAGTGAGGATTCCAGTGGGAATCCCGGTGTGAGGAGAACACAGTGGTTGCTGGATTTTTGTTATTCTAAACCCTCCAGAAGCGGAGCAACCACGGATAACGGGAATTGCGAGGGAGCAGGCAGAGAGGTTGGGAAAAGCTGAGGGAAAGAGAGCAAGATGCTGGTCCTGAGGGGAACGAAGGGGCTAAAATCCCCTCAAAAGGGATGATCCCACTGCAATTCCCAGCCTGGGATGGGGAGGAGGAAGAGGGGCTTTAAAACCCTCCAAGCGGGATAATCCCACCTCCTCCTCCTCCCCGGCCGCGCATCCCTCCCAGGGGCGGCTGAGGAGATGGGGAAAGAACCAATCCCCCTCAAAGCCCCCCAGCCCCATCCCTACTCAAGCGGAGGGTCGCGGGGTGAGGATGAGGAGGGGGCGCGGAGCCCGGGGGTGAGGAGAGGGCACAGCGGTGGGTGAGGAGGGTGAGCGGCGGTGGGTGAGGAAGGGGTGAGGAGTGGGCACAGCAATGGGTGAGGAAGGGGCACGGTACAGCGGTGGGTGAGGAGAGGTCACGGCGGTGGGTGAAGAAAGGGAACGGTGGTGGGTGAGGAGGATGAGGAGGGTGAAAGGCGGTGGGTGAGGAGGATGAGGAGAAGGAACGGCGGTAGGTGAGGAGGGGGCACGGCGGCGGGTGAGGAAGGGGTGAGGAGGGGGAACGGCGGCGGGTGAGGAGAGGGCACGGTGATGGATGAGGAGAGTGAGGAGGGGGCGCGGGGGCCGCCGGGCGCTGCCGCCATTTGCAAACGCGGCGCGAACAAAGCGGCGGCGGCGGGAAACGAGGGGGGTCGGGGGAAGCCCCTCACAACCCCCGAGGTGTCTCGGCGGCGGCTCGATCCCCCCCTGGCTCTCCGGCCGACGCCGTGAGGGATCCGTGAGGGAGCCCGGCCACCCCCCCCCGCGCTCTCCCCTCACTCACCGCCGCCATTTTGTCTGCACACAATGGGCCGGGCGGGAGGGAGGGGACACGGGGGGGGCCGGGTCACCGCGTCCCGCCGCCCCCCCCCGGCCTCACCCCCCCACAACACACCGGCTCCTCCCGCCCCGGCACCGCCCCCGCCCGGTCCGGCCCGGTTTGGCTCTCCCGGCTCCCCCCACCGCGCGGCGCCGCGGGAACGGCTCCTACCGGGGCGCTGTGCCTCGCGGGAGGGGTGCGGCCCGGCCCGGCCCGGCCGGCAGGGCCCGGGAGGGGCCGGAGCGGGGCCGGAGCGGCCGCGGCGGGGCCGGAGCGGGGCCGGAGCGGCGGCGCCGGGACTGCGGCGGGGGCGGGGCCGCCGCCGGCGGGGGGCGCGCGCGCGCCGGGAGGGCGGGGCCACGGGGAGCGCGGCGGGCGCTGGCCAATGGGAGGGCGCGGAGGGAGGGTGATGGACAGGGAGCGGGGGGCGGGCATGAGGGGCGGGGCTAATAGGCGGGGGGCGTGTCAGGGCAATGGAGTAGCCGCCGTGCGATGATTGACAGAGGGCGGGGCCAATGGCAGAGGGAAGAGGGCGGGCGGTGTGCAGGGGGCGGGGCTGACAGCGATGGCGGGAACGAGCTGAGGGGAGCCCTGAGGGGAGCGATGGCCTGAGGGGACCTTCGTGAGGGGAGCGATGGCCTGAGGGGAACATTCCTGAGGGGAGCAATGGCTTGAGGGGAGCCCTGAGGGGAGCGATGGCTTGAGGGGACCTTCGTGAGGGGAGCGATGGCCTGAGGGGAGCCCTGAGGGGAGCGATGGCCTGAGGGACCTTCGTGAGGGGAGCGATGGCCTGAGGGGACCTTCGTGAGGGGAGCGATGGCCTGAGGGGACCTTCGTGAGGGGAGCGATGGCCTGAGGGGAACATTCCTGAGGGGAGCAATGGCTTGAGGGGAGTCCTTGAGGGGAGCGATGGCTTGAGGGGAGCCCTTGAGGGGAGCGAGGGCCTGAGGGGACCTTCGTGAAGGGACATTCCTGAGGGGACATTTCTGAGTGGACACATCATGAGGACCCTCGAGGCACCTGAACCCAGGTGGGAAGATCTTTCTCTTACAAGGAATAAAGCAGTTTGATCTCAAAATTACCTTTCTGAGGGGACTGGCCTCAAAATGACCTTTTCTGCAGGGGTTTGACCTCAAAGATGCTTTATTTTGAGGGGGTTTGACCTCAAAATGACATTTTCTGAAGGGGTTGGACCTCAAAAAATGCCTTTTTTTTTCAGCGGCTTGACCTCAAAACCATTGCTTTTGTGAGGTGAATGATCTCAAAGATGCCTTTTTGGAGCCAAACACCTTTTGATGATCAGAGAAATTACATTAAAGGAGTCTCTGAATGAGCAGTTTGCCTGTTAAAAACACTTCTGTAGATCAGGGATTGTTGGTAAATTCCTCAAATTCATTCAAAAAACCCCAAAATCAGTGACCTCCAGCCTTCCAAAGCAGCCAAGAGTGCCTGAATGGCTTTTTTGGGGTGAAATACGGCAAAATTGGTGTCACATCCCTGTGATTTTAGAGAAAAAACACAACAGAACGAGGTCCAAACAGGCACTTTTTTATTGTTGGTCACAACAATAAACGTGGAGACTCTGGAGCGTCACAGCACCATTAATGCCTCAAAAAACACATGAAAAATTAATATATCCTTGTAAAACAGCCCTGTGTGGTTTAGCAATTTTTATTTTTTTTTGTTGCCCACATTGGTTTGCAGGGACAGAAGCTGCGTTTCTAGACAGGGAAAAAAAAGTGCTGTTATTCCTGAATTCCACAATTTAATGCCTCAAACACGGAGTTTTGCCTGGAAGAAGGAATTCAGTCTTGGAGTGAAGCTTTTCTGGACACCAAATCCCCCAGACAGCTGAGATTTCCCCAAAAAAAATCCTAATTTACAGGAATGTTTCCCTCACTGCTTCCTGTCACGGTCAGTTTTCACCTCTAAAAAGCCACTTTGCTCTTGTTGGGAATAAAAATCCTTATTTGTCCTCAAATCCTGTGTTGCATTTTCCTGAATTTCTTCTCTCCTTGACCACTTTTCCTTCCAGACTTCCAAATTCCCCGTTTTTTTTGTTTTCCTATTGTTATTCCCTGAATTATTCCCACTTATCCCAAGCAGAGGATATCCTGATTTGACCTTTCGTGTTACTTTTTTAGCTTTATTTTTACTTTTCCCTTCATTTTTCTGTCTTTTTGCCTTTCTAGTTTTACTTTTTCCTTCATTTATTTTTTGCTTCAATTTTCCCTTCCCCTCCTCTGTCCACTGATCAGATATGACTGGAGAAAAGGGAAAATTTGGGGAATTAAAAATAAAAAAAATTAGGGAAATGACAGCGTTTGATTCCAGCCAGGGAAGCTCTGCCTGGCAATGTCCAAAAAACCAAAACTTTCCCCCAAAAATTCACCAGAAAAGCTCCAAATAACAACCAAAAAACATCCCAGAAAAGCAAAATATACAAAAGCCCCCAAAGCACTGGATAATTCCATAGAAACATCCCCTGGATGATATAAAACCTAAAAGTGGCAGAAAATTGGGATAAAAAAAGCAGCCAAAGGGATCCCAGGATCTCTGGGAGCTGGGAATATTTTCCCCAAAGCCTCAGAGCATTTCTTTTAAGTCATTTTTTTAAAAAATAAACGTCAAAAAAAGCTCAAATCCCTGGCTCTGCTCCTGCTGCTCCACCCAAACCCAGGGGTGTTAATTCTGTTACATTTTGGCTTTAAGTTAGTTACATTTTAGAGTTAATCGACCCTTTCTCACCTCAAAAAAATATCCCTTTTTTCTCTCCTGCCCAGAGCTGCCAAAGCTCTGCTCTTTGCTAAAATCACCCGGAATGAACCCAAAAATCTCTCCCAGTCCCATCCACTCCTCCTCCCCGAGCTCCAAAAATCCCAAAATTCTCCCAAAATCTCTCACACAGTTTGGGAAGCTGGAGAAGGATTTGTCCTAAACTGCCAGATTTTGGGGATAGAAAACAAGATTTTGGGGAGGAATCAGCAGAAACCAACGATCCTCCAGAGGAGCAAGAAGCATTCAGAGCCTCAAGCCCCCTTGTTCCCCTCCACAAAACCACTAATTAGCTTATTCCTAAAAGAATTAATTAATTAGGGCCCCAAAACAGGGCAGCAGGAGATGGGAAGTGATTCCAGCTCTCCAGGCAGGAATGAACAACCATAATTTGATATTTAGGGGTGAAAATAACGATGAAAACACCCCTGAACCTCGTTTGGGTATCACCTTCACGTCCCAAGAGCCAAGGAAATGATTTTTTTTTCCTTCTGCCAACCACAGAAGGATTTACTGGGATCAAACTGGAATCAAACTGGGATCAAACCCAATTAAACTCCCTCTGGAGTCCCAAAAATTTGGATTTTGCCCCTCTCAGAGCAGCATTTCCACGAGGCCCTGCAGCTCATTAGCACTGACGAGCTTGTCATCCTCACCAACCCAAACATTTGAGGCTAAACCATGAAAAAATCCGCATTTTACCAATCCCCCCAAAGGGGAGGAGTGGGTGGTCCGAGGTCTGTGGGGGCGAATTCCGGCCGCTCTCCGGACACGGCGCTAGGCCTCCGGCTGGCCTTTGTTGGTTTTCTTCAGCAGCTTCCTCAGGTTTTGGGACATGAAATAAGGTTTTTCTGCCGAGCCGTCGTTGCGTTCCAGGTCCTCCACTGCAAGGAGAAATCCTCTTGGATATTGGGGTTGGTGTGGTGGAAGCTTCCAGAACCCTCCAGAAATTATCCCAAATTAAATAAAGTCTCTGGGCTCATTGTGGAGAGGCAGTTTCTATGGGAACGGCCAGCAGGGATTGAGGGGAAAGCAGAAATTTGGGTGTTTTGGAGGGGGAAAAGTTGAACAGAGATGAGGGAACTCCTGGCTTTTCCCAAAATCGCTTTTCCCAAAATCTCTCTCCAGAGCCAAAGCATGGCGATTCCCCTCAGGATTGGCCTGATGCTCTCCCAAAAAATCCCAGCTGTGGAAAAACAACACCCCAAACCCAAACAAAGCCACAAAGCCCCGGGCTGGGTGTTTTGAGAGGGATTTGGAATCCTCTGGGATGGAAATTTGTGCTGGGAGGGTCTGGCTGGGGGCTGTGGCCGAGGCTGAGCCACACAATGGCTGTTTTTTATTAAATATTAGTAATTTCTGGGTTATCTGGAGGAGAAATCCTGAGAAACCCTCCAGGTCCCAATGGCCACCAAGTCCCAAAGGCCACCGGTGATGGCATCAGGGGACAGGGGACAGGACAGGCTGTGCTGAAGCAGTGGGAGTGAAGCCAAAGCTCTGCAACCTTTGGGAACCAAACTCCCAAATCCTTGGGAATTTCGTGGTTTGCATAGAGAGGGAGTGAGGAAAGCAGGGAGGAAAAGACGAGGAAAGAGTCGGGAAAAGGGTGAGGGAAGTGCCAAGGAAAGGGGTGAAGGAAGTTTTGCTGCTCTGGGCTGGGGCAGAGCAGAAGAAACCCCCAGAGCTCAGTTTGGGGTGGTGGAACCCTCTCGGCCCATCCCACAGATCCCTCCTCGTGCCAGCCACGCCTCAGGAACAAAGATCTCCACGCCAAAAACCACGATGATCTCCAGACACTGGACCCTTGACCAACTCCAGGTGGCTCCTCTCGACGCAGCAACGTGGATTTTGGGGCAGCAAGGCAGACTGGACACTGCTGAGGGTCAGCACCCACCACCCTCGAGGGACATCCAGGGGACAGAGTGGCACTGCAGGAGTCTCTGCCGGGGTCGAGGGGCCAGGAGGGTCTTTGGCTAGCCTTGGCTATCGGCGCTTTTGGAAGGTTCTAGATGTCCCTTCAGCAGGATCTCGCTGAGCTCGGGGGACATGTAGTAAGGCCTCTCCGGAGATCCATCGTTCCTCTCCAGATCTTCACCTTTTCCAGCCCCGAGCCGTGAAGGGGAAGAGCGAAAAGCAGCAGAAGACAGGGCGGAGGTGGAGGATGGAGAGTGTGTGAACAGAGATCAGGGAGAGGTGGAAAAGGAGGATAAAAAAAAGGGGGAAAAAGGGGAAATTGAAGTTAGTTGGGGTTAATTCCACCGAGCCCAAAGCACCGAAACAGGAGGAGAAACGCAGCACAGGCTGGTGGGGAGCAGGTGAGAAGGCAGGTGAGGAGCCAGAAGAGGAAACAGCGACAGAGAACCACACAGAAGGACCCCAGGATGGGCAGCAAACCCCAAAATGGACATTTTTTGGACAGTTTTCTGGGGGTCAGCCTGACGGGACAGGGGGAGTTCTGCTGCTACTCACAGAAGCAGAGGAACAGGGTGTCCACACACATGCTGTACACGCTGAAGAAGCCGTGGGCAATGAGGTAGGAGCCCACGATGACCGTCTGGAAAAAACACAGCGCTGACGCCACGGCCAGCAGGAGGAGGAGGAGGAGGAGGAAAATGCTGAATCCCACATTCCCCAGGGGAAGGAGGAGAGGCAAACAGGGCATGACTGTTTGGAGCAGCCCAAGTTTGGACAAAAGGCCTCAGGCACCGCTGGACGGTGGCCAAAGTGGGCAGAGCAGCGCCAACCGCGGCCAACAAAGGGCTCATTGCTCTGCTGACCAGGAAAACACCTCCAACAAAGAAGGTCCTTGAGGCTCTGGGTGTGGGGAGGGGTTTGTGGGGGATATCCCTGCCCTTTCCTCCCAGAGTGACCCCGAAAGGAAAGGGCAGCTCACCAGAATCGGGACCCAGTAGTAATTCAGTGGCGGTGCAGTGTCCTGGACCAGCTTGATGCGATGGGTGAAGAAGAAGAAGGCGAGGATTCCTGGGAAAGCAAGGGATGGACGTGGATGTGGGACACGTGGAAAGGTGGAAAACGGGGTGGAAAGGAGGGAGAGGTGACCTGAGGAGATTTCGGGGTGGAACAACTGGCGATGGCAGCCAGAAATCCCAAGGAGAAGCTTCCAGAAGCCAGGCTTACCCACGCTTCCCACGATGAGGAGCTTCCCGAGGAAGAAGAGGAAATCTGTGACTTTATCTAGCACAGCCACCCTGGAAACGAGAGAGGGATGAGTCTCTGCATCTTCTCCTCACCCCGAGTTCTGATGGAAGTGCCGAGGAGCAAACAGGAGTCTGGGAATGGTGATTCCCGAGAATCTCACCTGATGATGTTCCTCATCAGCAGGAAGAAGGCGTTCCGGGCTGAGGTGCAGAAGTTGGTGCCATAAATGGCGATCTGGGGCAGAAAAATGGGGCAGAGGGGAGAGAAATGGGGCTGCACTGAGCCCACTGCCCAGGGAGAGTGCAAATCCCACGTCAATCCCACCCTGGAAGTGATTCCTGACCCACCACCAGGTCAGGCATTGTGGAGACCCCGATCTGAATCCCCCCACCCACAGAAGGTCCTCCCCAAAACCAACGTGATGTGGCTGAGGTCAATTTTTTCCAGCCAAACAGCTGGAAAATGCCTCAAAATTCCAAATTCCCATGGCATGGGAGACACAATTCCCAGGGAAATCTCCCAGCCCTCCCAGGGCGTCGCTTTCGGGCGACTCTCACCATGATGTAGGCGTTCCTGTTGAGGAACTTGATGAATTTTTCCAGGCACCAGAAGCAGCACTTGAGGCAGCTCAGGAGGAACTTGGCAAACTTGTTCTCGGCGGCTGCAGGGCGCAGGGAGAGGGGTCAGCACCGAAACCAGAGGGGTTGGATATTCCAGAAACTTCTCCAAGCCCCCCAGAGCCCCTCCTAAGCCCTGATTTCAACCCCCCCAGGCTGCAGGGCTCAGGATGTTCTTCCCACGCCGCCAGCCGCTGTTGACATTTCCCGATGAACGGCTGGGCAGCACGGAATTCCCTGGCACAGCCCTTGGCTCCTGCCCTGGGAAATGCTTCATGGGATTGTGGAGTGGTTTGGGCTGGGAGGGAGCTTGGAGCTCATCCCATTCCATCCCCCAGCACGGGCAGGGACACATTTTGGGATCCCAGCCTGGCCTGGACGCTCCAAGGGATGGGGCAGCTTCTCTGGGATTTCCATCCCAAAACCTCACAGGGAGGAATTCCTTCCCCTCCTGGAGGAATAGGTGACTACAGGAATCTAAAATAAAAATCGTGATTCTCTCCTGAAATCCCAGAGTGATTCTCTGGATTTTATGCCTGGTCTGTGGCACTGAGGGATGCAGGAACAGCCAACCCCACCCACCATCCCGACCCCAATACCTTTCAGCCGATGGTCCAGGTACTCCAGCGTCACCCTGATCACCTGAACCACAGCCAGGATCAGTGAGCCGAAAGCCAGCGAGCCAGTGTGATACCTGGGGACATGTCACCCGGGTGAGGAGGTGAGGAGCACCTCCTGGAGCTCCCGGCCACCCTCCTGGTGACAACTCCACCGCTCCCAGCCACCCTGGCAGTGACAAACCCACAGCTCCTGGCTACCCTCATGGTGACAAACCCACCGGAGCGCGCGGCCGAAGGCGGAGAAGAGCGGGAAGGCCGGCATGTCGTCCGGTTTCTTGAAAGCCCAGTAGTAGGAGGCGAAGGCACCTGCCAGCGTCACCTGGCCCAGCGCGATGACGAAGTTGGCGAGCCAGAAGAACATGAAGACGTTGAAGAACTGCAGCACGATGAGGTATTTGTGGTAAGCCGTCTCGCCGCCATAGAAGGCGAACAGGCACTGGGCGTCGGGGCACAGCTTGGTGACGTTGCTGGTGTTGAAGGTCTGGAGGGGACAGGGGACAGTGGTGGTCAGCCCAGAGTGACCAGGATGTTTGGAGAGATCGTTAGCCAACTTGGTTTTCCAGGAGCTCCAAGTTACACAACAGCTCAAAAGGAATTAACGCAGCCAAGCTCAGAAAGGTGGAATCCACTGGGAAGATCCCAAAAATTTCTCTGCAATGAAGATTCTCATCTCTGACAGGTTTTGAGTTGCCCAAATCCTCACCTCAGGTTTGCAGGTTTGCCCAGAGAAGGGACAAGCAGACTCGTTGAACACTTTGTAAACAGCCTCGTTGGAGGTGGACAGGAAGCTGCAGGTCGTCGTTAAGGAGAGGAACTTTTCCAAATCCTGACCCTAAATCCAAACCCTAAATCCAAACCTGACCCTAAATCCAAACCCTAAATCCAAACTCAACCCTAAATCCAAACCCAACCCTAAATCCAAACCCGGCCCTAAATCCAAACCCTAAATCCAAACCAGGCTCAATTCTCCCACCCCAGGGTTCATTTTGGGTTAAATCTCAGAGATTTAGGGTAAATCCAAAAGAAGATTTTGTTCTGTGCCTGAGATTTTCTGGTGAATTTCCTTCCCGGGGAAATGGGATTTAGGGAGGAGGAGGAGGAAAGGAGGAGGAAGAGGAGGAAAGGAGGAAGAGGAGGAAGAGGAGGAGGAAGAGGAAAAGAGGAAGAGGAAGGGTGGAGGAAGAGAAAAGGATACACAGCAGTGCTGGCCCAGTAGGCGATGCAGAGGCACAGCAGGAAAAAGGTGCACAAGGGGAAAAGCAGCGACGACATGACGTGACCAACGGCCCTGAAACGAGAGAGTTAAACACCAGTTAAACCCTGGAAAAACCTGGAAAAATCCCAGTTAAACCCTGGGAAAATCCTGGAAAAATCCCAGTTAAACCCTGGGAAAATCCTGGAAAAATCCCAGTTAAATCCTGGGAAAATCCTGGAAAAATCCCAGTTAAACCCTGGGAAAATCCCAGTTAAACCCTGGGAAAATCCTGGAAAAATCCCAGTTAAACCCTGGGAAAATCCTGGAAAAATCCCAGTTAAATCCTGGAAAAAACCCAGTTAAACCCTGGAAGAATCCCAGTTAAACTCTGGAAAAACCCCAGTTGAACTCTGGAAAAATCCCAGTTAAACCCAGTTTAAAAAACAAACTAAACCCTGAAAAAAACCCCAACTAAACCCCGTTTAAAAAACAAGTTATACCCTGAAAAAAAACCCAACTAAACCCAGTTTAAAAAACAAGTTATACCCTGAAAAAAAACCCAACTAAACCAAGTTTAAGAAACAAATTATACCCTGGAGAAACTTCAGCTAAACTCAGTTTAAAAAACAAGTTAAACCCTGAAAAAACCCCAATTAAACCCAATTTAAAAATCAAGTTAAACCCAATTAAACCCAGTTTAAAAACCAAGTTAAACCCCAGAAAAACTCCAATTAAACCCAATTTAAATATCAATCAAGGGCCACACCTGCTGGCCTCCTTGATGAGCGCGATGGCGATGAGGATCCTCTTGCGCAGGAAGATGAGCAGCAGGATGATCACCAACTCCAGGATGGACAGGATGATCACTGCCAGGGGAAAGGGGATTTAGAGACACAGGATTCCCAAAAAATTCCCGCAAAATTCCCACAAAATTCCCTGCAAAATTCCCATGAAATTCCCACGAAATTCACCCAAAATTCCCACAGAATTCCCACAGAATTCCCACGAAATTCCCACAAAATTCCTCAAATCTCCTTCCAGGAATGTCCAGCACTGCGGAAAAAATCCCTTTTTCACGTGGAAACAGCCCAAAACCACGCTGTGACCTCATTGCATTCCCCATCCCAGTTCCCAATTCCCGAATCCCAAAATTCCCAAATCCCAAATCCCAAACTCACGGAAGGCCAGCCAGGTCTGCCGCAGGTGGAGATAAACCCGCAGGTCAGTCTGGAATCCCAAATCCACCAGGGACACGTCCGATCCCTCTTCCCCTTTTAATTTCGCGTATTCCATGTAGCAGTGGAAGATTCCTGGGGTGAAAAACGGAAAATTTGAGAAAACCAGAAAATTCTGTGAAAAAAACAAAAAATTGGGCGAAAAAAGCAGAAATTTTGAGAAAAAAGCAGAAAATTGGGTGAAAAAAGCAGAAAATTCTGTGCTAAAAGTAGAAAATTCTGCATTAAAAGTCAAAAATTCTGCATTAAAATGTAAAAAATTCTGCAAAAAAAGTAGAAAATTCTGCATTAAAAATAAAAAATTCTGCATTAAAAGCAGAAAATTCTGCGTTAAAAGCAGAGCTGGGTGACAGCAGGTGACACAGAGGTGACAGCAGGTGACAGGGAGGTGACACCTGAGGGACACGGCAGGTGAATTATTTCATGCAAATCCCACCGGAAATAGGAAAATGGAAAAAGATCAGGAAAAATTGTGCGAAAAATTGGGAAAAATTGGGGGAAAATTGGGAAAAAACAGGGAAAATGGGGAAAAAGTGGGGAAAAATGGGGAAAAAAATGGGAAAAATCAGGGAAAATTTGGGAAAAATCAGGAAAAATTGGGAAAATCAGGAAGAAACTCACCATATCCCAGCACCAGGATGACCATGACGATCATCACCCACACCATGATCCCGGCCAGGAAGCGCAGCAGGACGATGAAGGTCAGGCTGGCCAGCATGGCGATGACGAGACCTCTGCGGGACGGAAATGTCCCCAAATCCCATTGGGAAATGTCCCCAAAATCCCATTGGGAAATGTCCCCAAAATCCCATTGGGAAATGTCCCCAAAATCCCCAGAAATCCCAGAGTTTTGTCCCCGTGCTCACATGATGATCCAATACCAGGACACGGTGTAATCCTCGAAGATCTTCATGGCCAGCTGGCGAGTCTCCAGCACCACGTTGGCTTTTCTGCGAGGGAAACAGCGTGGAGAGGGAATTTGGAGAGACCCCAAACCCAAAAAATTCCATAATTCCACATGGCCAAATCCCTGGAGATGGGGAAACCCCAAACTCAAGAAAATTCCAAATTACATGGAGCTGGAGAAACCCCAAACCCCAAAAAATTTCCTTAATTCCATATGATCAATTCCGAAAAAATCCCAAAATCCCACACCACCAATTCCCCCTTCTCCCCTCCACCACGGGATTTCTGTGCAGGATTTCTGGCGAGCACCACACACCCCAAACCGGCTAATCACCGCTAATTAAGCGGATTTTTAACGAGGACTCACTTGGCCCCCTCCAGCAGCTCGGTGACGTTCCGGCGCTGCCCGTGGCCATCGTCGTAGGTGGTCTTGTTGCCCACTGTGATGACTCCCTTCCTGGCCTGGATGGCCGGGAAACATCTCCGTGCCACTGGGGAGAGAGGGAAACTCAGCGGGAAACCACCCCGAAATCCCCAAAAATTCCCCCAAAAAATCCCAGCAGGATCGCTAACGAGCTGCTCGTTAATTGGGGACTCACGCGGCGTGCTGGGGATGAGCATGGCCGGACACTCCCTGTCCTTCAGCACCTCCAGGGGGGCCTGGGTGGGGACAGCGGGGTGGACATCAGCTGGGGACATTGCTGGGGGACAGGAGTGACCCCAAAGCCCAGGACAGGTGACCCCAAACCCACCTTCGCCGTCCCCTTGAACTCTGGGATGCAGAAATTCCGGTAATACTCCAGAGCTGATTGGTTCCTGTAGGTGCTCAGGTAGGTGGTGTACCTGTCCGGGCACTTGGTGACACAGATCTGGGGGGGAGAGGACACAGGTGACAGCTGGGACAGCGAGGGGCTGCAGGTGACAGCCAGGACATTGAGGGGCTGCAGGTGACAGCCAGAATTTTGGGGGAAATTTTGGGAATTTGGGGACTCCAGGTGCTCAGCCTCACCTGTGTGGTGGGACACTGGAACTCCAGCAGCACCAGCGGGCTGGCGCACTTGACGATGTCGAAGTAAAAAAGAAAAGGTTTTTTCCTGGAAAACAAACCAAAATTGCCCAGTTTTGGGGGGAAAACCCCAAATTTTTTGGGGTTTTTGGGGTCTGTCCGGCACTCACTCATTTGGGGTTCCCTGCTGGCCGCAGAACTGCCCGCGGCTGTCTGTGGGGTGGATGACCTTCCGGGGGTCTCCGTGGGTCCAGGCTGGGGGGAACAGGGTGGTGACCCCCAGGTGACCCCTAGACCCCCCAGGTGACCCCCAAACCCAACCAGGTGACCTCCAGACCTGCCAGGTGACCCCCCAGGTGACACCCAGACCCCCCAGGTGATCCCCAGACGATCCCCAGACCCACCAGGTGACCCCCAGACCCACCAGGTGACCCCCAAACCCAACCAGGTGACCTCCAGACCTGTCAGGTGACCCCCCAGGTGACCCCCAGGTGACCCCAGGACGTACCCACCACGCCGACCACCACATAGCCCACGATGGCCACCACCAGCAGGACACAGCAGACGATGTCCGTGCAGCCCCTGGGGGGACAGAAGGGTGGGGACATCGGATTTGGGGACATTATTTGGGGACACTGGATTTGGTGACAGTGGATTTGGGGACACACCTGGATTTGGGGACATTGGGTTTGAGGATACACCCTGGATTTGGGGATCTCCAATTCGGGGACGATGGATTTGGGATCCCCCAATTGTCGGGGACACTGTGTTAGGGGATGATGGATTTGGGATCCCCCAATTTTTGGGGACACCAGGGCGCTCTGCTCACCTGTCATAGATGGGACCCTTGAAGGTCGGGTCGAACTTCTGCGGCGTTCCTGTGGTGAGGAAGAGGAACAGGATGAGGAATGGGTGGGATGGGAGGAAGGAAATCCTCATCCTCCTCATCCTCCTCACCCCACATTCCCAAACATTCCCAAAAAAATTCCCAAAAATATCCTCGGGATAACCGGAATCAGCAGGAAAATCACCTTCCCAGCCTTGGGAAAAACTCATTTCCCACAGGTGGCTCTGCCCGGAAATGTCCCCAAGCGGTGACAGGAGTGACCCGAAATCCCGGGCAGTTACCGGGGGAGTTACCGGGGGAGTTACCATGGAGTTACCATGGAGTTACCGGAGAGTTACCATGGAGTTACCATGGAGTTACCGGGGAGTTACCGGAGAGTTACCATGGAGTTACCATGGAGTTACCAGGGAGTTACCGGAGAGTTACCGGAGAGTTACCATGGAGTTACCATGGAGTTACCGGGGAGTTACCGGAGAGTTACCGGGGGAGTTACCGGGGGAGTTACCGGAGAGTTACCATGGAGTTACCGGAGAGTTACCGGGCAGTTACCGGAGCCACCCCACCCCCGCCGCGGCCTCGCCGGCGCCGCTCCGCTTTATTTTTAGGGTGGGAATGTTTTTAGGGTGGGAATATTTTATTTTTAGGGTGGGAGCGGCGCAGGGCGGGGGGGGTTACCGGGGATTTGGGGTGGGTTTTGGGGTCTCAGATTTTTGGGGTCTCACAACACCCCCAAAGCAGGGACAGACCCGATTTTGGGGATCACAGCAGCTCCGTTTGCTTTGGGATATTTTGGAGTTCTCTCCTATTTCCGGGGAGCGATTTCTCTTCCCCAAAACCCCCAAAATCTGAGACCCCAAAAATCTGAGACCCCAAAAATCTGAGACCCCCGGATCGCTTTTTGGGGGACTTGGGGAAGAGGAATCGCTCCCCGGAAATAGGAGAGAACTCCAAAATATCCCAAAGTGAACGGTGTTCTTTGGGGGTGTTCCGAGACCCCAAAATTCTGAGACCCCAAAACTCTGAGACCCCAAATATTGCCCCGGGGATCTCACAACCGGCAGCCATCCCGGCGCCGCCGCGACGCGCCAGAACCGGTTTTGTCCCGGTTTTGTCCCGGTTTGTCCCGACCGCGGCCGTCCGGCCGGTTCTGCAGCCGCCGGGGAGGGCGAACCCCAAACCCTCAACCCCCCAAAACCCGCTCAGCCCTCCCCAAACCCCAAAAAACTTCAGCCTCCCTCCTCTGGGGCGCGGCCGCTTTTGCTTTCTTTTTCTTTCGCTTTTTTTTCTCCTTTTTCCGCCCATTTCGGGTTTGTTTTTCCGCCGTTTGACTCTTTCCGCACCGAGCCGCGGCGCCGCGGAGCGGCTTTGACCCTCGGGCGACCCCAAAAATCATCCCCAAACCGCAGTGGGACCCCAAAAAGTGTCCCCAAACCGCGGTGGGACCCCGAAAATTGTCCCCAAACTGCGGTGGGACCCCAAAAGCGTCCCCAACCCACAGCGGGCGGTGCCGCCGACTGGCAGGGAGCACCGGGAGAACCCAAAACCCTCCCGCCGCCGCCGTTACCGTGCTTGCCGTAGTAGCTGTCCCCGTTTCCCCCCATCCCGGAGAGCTGCCGGGGCTACCGGAGCTTCCGCCGCTCCCGTCCACGCCGCGCTGGGCTGGGCTGGACAGGGTCAGCTCCGCCTCCCTCCCAAAATCCTCCCTCCCAAAATCGTCCCTCCCGGGCGCAAGCGTGGCCCGAGCCCCGCCCCGGTGAGCGGCGGCACCGGGAGAACCGACTGGGGCACCGGAGAGCACCGGGGAGAGCTGGCTCTGCCTCCGGGTGGAACGAGTTCGGGAACCGGGAGAAACTCGGTGCAGTCCGGGCGACACCGGGCTCCGGTACCGGGAAGCACCGGGGAGCGCTCCGGCCCGGTGAAACCGAGCCCGGAGGTTGGGAATGAACGGGAAACGTCCGGTTAACCAGCCGGGAATGGGCTGGCGGGCGGTGCCGCTTCCCCGCCAGCCCTCCCCGGTGACGCGGCGGTTGTGTTTGGGTCAATAAATCACCGGGAACGGCGGCGCTATCCGGTGATGTCAGGGCTGCGGAGGGAACAAAGGGGAGCCCCGCCCGGGAGGAACGGGGGGGTTCGGGCTTGGGGGGCTCCGGGGGTCCCGGGAGGGGCGGCGGGGTTGGTTGTGGTGTTGTCACCGCGGTACCGGAGGAGTTACCGGAGCGGCGACACAACGCGGAGCCCCAAAAATGGGAGACAACCCAAAAATGGGAGACCCCCCCCAAAAATGGGAGACCCCCTAAAAATGGGAGACCCCCTGCAGGCTCCTTGGGGTGGTTAGGGGGTCCTCAAAGCGGGGGGGGACTGAATTTGGGGGTCTTCAGATTTGGAGGGGTTCTCAATCCCAAAATCAAGGAATCCTTCGAATCTGGGGGTCCCAAAACCAGGAGATCCCCCAAACCAGAGGATCCCCAAACCCTGGGGCTGTCTAAAACCCATCTGCGACTCCCCAAACCTAGGATTTCCCACACCCGGGGATCCCAAAACCCCCAGAGCCAGGGGGTCCCCAAAACCCCGAGCATCCCCAAAATCTGGGAGTTCCCAACCCGAGGGTCCCAAACCCGGGAGTGAGGAATACCGGGGGGTCTTGGGGAATACCGGAGGGTCTCGGGGAGCCCCGGTAGGGATGCTCGGTACCGTAATCGCCGTCCGGTTCCCTCCTGCCCGCCGGTCGCTCCATGGCGGCTGCGTGGCTCCTCCGCCGTTTTTCCGGTAGCCCCCCGGTATCCCCCGGTACCACCGGGCTGTGGCTGCGGGCGGGGCGGCTCCCGGTCCAGCCCCCCGACCACCGCCCCGACCACCGGCCCGCCCCCGGGGCAGGGCCCGGTAACCGTCCCGCCCCGCCCGGGGCACCGGAGGGACCGGAGGATGCGGCGGGGGGGCGATGAGGAGGGGCGGGGATTTGGGGCTGGGGGATTTGGGTGTGCGGGGATTGCTCCGAGGGGGGATTGAGGGGTCTGGGGGCTCTGGTACTCCCGAAGGGGGGGATGTTGAGGTGTACGGACCTACCGGGGGGGCTGGGGACCACCCAGAGGGGGGATTTTGGGGTACAGAGACCCCCCTGTGGGGTATCCGGGGGGTCTGGGGGTGCAGGGACCCCCAAAGCTGGGAGATCTGATAGCAGGGGGTGCAGAGACCCTCCTGAGGGGAGATCTGGGGGTCTGGGGGCGCAGCGACCGCCAGAGTGGGGATTTTGGGGTTCAGAGACCCCCCTGTGGGGGTTCGGGGGATCCGGGGGTGCAGAGACCCCCAGGGTGCACCACCCACCTCCCCCAACCCCCAACCCACCTCGGGGGTCCATCGCCCCCCCCACGCCCCCCACCCCAAAACCGCCAGGTCGGGCTGGAAGCTGCCGAAGCCCCCCGAGGAGTGGGAGCTCCCGGGGGTCTCCCCGAGCTGCGGGGTGCGACCCCCGCGGGGGGTGGGCGGGGTGGGCTGTCCCCTTTAAGGCCCCGTGGGCGCAGCCGCTCACCTGGGCAGGTGACACCGCCGGAGGTGACATTGCCGCGCGGGCGCCATGGCCGCCTCCGCCCTCTTCATCCTGGACCTGAAGGGCAAGGTGAGACCCCCGGAGCGCCCCGAATCCCCCCGGGGACAGCGCGGGGGTCACTCGGGCCTTGGAGGGCGGTGGTGGTGGCCTCCGTGACCCCGCGGTTGGGGTGTCCCCAAGGTGTGACCCTGGGGGTTGGGGTGACCCCAAGGTGTGACCCCAAACCTCACCACGACCACCCCAAACCCACCGGGGTCACCCAGGTGTCCGGGCTGGGGGTCACCCTGCTGTCCCCTGTGTCCTTGAAGGTCAGCCGAGGTCAGCAGCGGTGACCCTGAGGTGACCCCCAATTTGGGGAGTTTGTCCCAAATTCTGACCCTCGAGGTGACCCCAAGGACCCCCAGGTGTGAACCCCCGCCTCACCACGACCACCCCAAACCCCCATGGGGTCACCCAGGGGTGTCCAGGGGTGAAGGTCAGCTAAGGACAGCAGCAGTGACCTCCGAGGTGACCCCAGTCTTGGGGGGTTTGTCCCCAGTTCTGACCCCCAGTTTGGGGAGTTTGTCCCCATTTCTGACCCCAATCTGGGGGGATTTCTCCCCAATTCTCGCCCCCCAGCCGCTGATCAGCCGTAACTACAAGGGCGATGTGGCTCTTGGGGACATCGAGCACTTCCTGGGGGTCCTGCTGCAGCGCGAGGAGGAGGGGACACTGACCCCCGTGCTGAGCCACGGCCACGTCCACTTCCTGTGGATCAAACACGCCAACCTCTACCGTATCCTTTGGGGTCACCCAGCCCAGCTGGGACCCCAAATTCTATCCTGGGACCCCCTGGATCCCCCAAACCTGGGGGTCCTAAAACCCGGGAATCCCAAAACTAGGGGATCCCAAAAGCCAGGGGTTCCAAAAGTAGGGGATCCTTCAAACCTTGGGGTCCCGAAACTAGGGGATTCCCCAAAACCCAGGAATCCTAAAACCAAGGGACCAAAAAACCAGAACATCCCCAAACCTGAGGGTCCCAAAACCAGGACATCCCCTAGACCTGAGGGTCCCAAAACCAGGAGATCCCAAAACTAGAGGATCCTTTAAACCTGAGGGTCCCAAAACCAAGGTATCTCCCAAACCCAGGGGTATCTAAACCCCCTCTGCGACTCCCCAAACCTGCAGTTTCCCGAAACCCCCATAGCCAGGGGTTCCCCAAAACCCCAAAATCTGCCCCAAATCCCCCCCAGGCTGCAGTGTCCCCTTTTCCTTGACCCCCCCAGTGGTGGCCACCACCAAGAAGAATGGCAACGCCTCCCTGGTCTTCTCCTTCCTCTACAAGGTGGTGGAGGTGAGTTGAGGGTCTCAGGGGGTGAGTTGGGGGTCTCGGGACCCCCTGATTTGGGGTGACCCGTCCCAGGGCGGGTGACAGAGGTGTCCCCCCAGGTGTTCTGCGAGTATTTCAAGGAGCTGGAGGAGGAGAGCATCAGAGACAACTTCGTCATCGTCTACGAGCTGCTGGACGAGCTGATGGATTTCGGCTTCCCGCAGACCACGGACGGCAAAATCCTACAGGAGTGGGTTTGGGGTGAGGTTTGAGGGGTGCTGGGACACCCCAAAAGCCCCCCTGACCCGTTTTCTGTGGCAGGTACATCACCCAGGAGGGGAACAAGCTGGACACGGGGAAGTCGCGTGTCCCCACCACGGTGACCAACGCGGTGTCCTGGCGCTCCGAGGGGATCCGGTACAAGAAGAACGAGGTGTTCATCGATGTCATCGAGGCTGTCAACCTGCTGGTGAGGAGTGGGGTGGGATTGGGGTTGGGATGGGGATTGGGGTGGGTTGGGGATGGGAAAGGGATGAGGGTCAAGGTGAGATGGCGATTGGGGTGGAAAAAATAAGGATGAAGATCAAGAAATGACCAGGCCAAAGAGAGTGACAGTCCTGGGGCTGGTGACAAGGACAGGGACGAGGATGGAGCTGACGATGAGGATGGGGCTGGTTCTAGTCCCATTCCAGTCCTGGTTGTGGTCCTGTTCCTGTCGCGATTCTGACCCAGTTCTGGTCCTGTTCCTGTCCCATTCCTGTCCTGGTTCTGACCCATTCCTGTCCCGTTCCTGTCCCGGTTCTGCCCCGTTCCCATCCCGCAGGTGAGCGCCAGCGGCAGCGTGGTGCTCAGCGAGGTCGTTGGCACCATCAAGCTGAAGGTTTTCCTCTCGGGAATGCCGGAGCTTCGCCTCGGGCTGAACGACCGCGTGCTCTTCGAGCTCACCGGCCGTGAGTGGCGCTCCGTGCTGCCTCTGGGACCCCCAGGGACCCCCAGGGACCCCCAGGGACCCTCTGAGACCCCCAGGGACACCCAGGGACCCCCTGAGCCCCCCAAATCCCATTCCAGGGGGGAAGAACAAGTCGGTGGAGCTGGAGGATGTGAAGTTCCACCAGTGCGTGAGGCTGTCGCGATTCGACAACGACAGAACAATCTCCTTCATCCCTCCCGACGGGGACTTCGAGCTCATGTCCTACCGGCTGCACACCCAGGTGCGACAGGAGACCCCAAGGTGAATTTTGGGACCTCCAGGGTGAATTTTGGGACCCCCAGAGTTTTGGGGGTCCGAAAGCTCACCCTGGGGGTCCCAAACTTCACCCTGAGGATCCCAAAACTCACCCTGAGGATCCCAAATCTCACTCTGGGGGTCCCAAAATTCACCCCGGGGGTCCCAAAATTCACCCCGGGGGTCCCAAACTTCCCAAAATTCACCCCGGGGGTCCCAAAACCCGCCAGGTGAAGCCGCTGATCTGGATCGAGTCCATCATCGAGAAGTTCTCCCACAGCCGCGTGGAGATCATGGTCAAGGTGAGCTCACCTGGGGGTGACACTGGGGACATCGGGGACACCTGGCCGCCTGGTGACAGTGCCACCCGTGTCCCCTCGCAGGCCAAGGGCCAGTTCAAGAAGCAGTCGGTGGCCAACGGCGTGGAGATCGCCGTGCCAGTGCCGAGTGACGCCGACTCGCCCAAGTTCAAGACCACGGTGGGGACAGCGCGGTATGTCCCCGAGAGGAACCTGGTCATCTGGAGCATCAAGGCCTTCCCGGTGAGTGCCACTGTCACCAAGGTCATTGTCACCTGTCCTGGGGTGTCACCAACCCTTGTCACCAATACTGGGATGTCCCCAATCCTGGGGCATCACTAACCCCTGTCCCAGTGAGTGACACTGTCACCTGTCCTGGGATGTCCCCAAGTTCTTGTCCCCCAGCCCCTGTCCCCTCAGCCCTTGTCCCCAGTCCTGCAATATCCCCAACCCCTGTCTCCCCATTTTTGGGTGTCCCCAACCCCTTGTCCCACATCCTGCGATGTCCCCAACCCTTGTCCCTGTGTGTCCCCAATGTCCCCCTCCTCCTGCCTCTCCCCACTCCCTGTCCCCACATTGTCCCCGATTTTGGGGTGACATTTGGGGTGACATTTGGGGTCTCAGGGGGGCAAGGAGCACCTGCTGCGCGCTCACTTCGGGCTGCCGAGCGTCGAGAAGGAGGAGGAGGAAGGTCGGCCGCCGATCGCCGTGCGCTTCGAGATCCCATATTTCACTGTCTCGGGGATCCAGGTGCCTTTGGGGTTTGGGGTTTGGGATCTGGGGTCATTGGGATTTGGGGTCATTGGGATTTGGGGTCATTGGGATTTCAGCTTTGAGATCCCGTACTTCACCGTCTCAGGGATCCAGGTCTGGGATTTGGGATTTGGGGTTTGGGGTCATTGGGATTTGGGGTCACTGGGGTTTGGGGACAGGATAGGGGAGGATTTGGGGTCTCTGGGATTTGGGGTCCAGGGCGGTTTGGGGTCTGTGGGGGTTTTGGGGTCACTGGGCAGTTTGGGGACAGGATGGAGGAATCTGTGAGTATTTGGGGTCACCCAGATGGGGTTTTGGGGGAAATCTGGGGTGTCCCAGGGTGTTTTGGGGTGTTTTTGGGGTTTTTGGGGTGTTCATTCCTGTCCCCCCAGGTGAGGTACATGAAGATCATCGAGAAGAGTGGATATCAGGCTCTGCCCTGGGTGCGCTACATCACCCAGAGCGGGGGTGAGCACCCCAAAAAAACCCTAAAAAACCCAAAAAACCCCAAATTCCCCAGATTTCCCAAAATTCCCCGATGCCTTGGGTGCGTTACATCACCCAGAGCGGGGGTAAGCACCCCAAAAAACCCCAAAAAAATCCCCCAAAAATCCAAAATTCCCCAAAAAACCCCGAATTTCCCAAAATTCCCCGATGCCTTGGGTGCGCTACATCACCCAGAGCGGGGGTGAGCACCCCAAAAAACCCCAAAATTCCCCCAAAACCCCACATTTCCCAAAATTCTCCAAATTTCCCTGAGATCCCAAACCCCCAAAATCCCACAGTACCCCCACCCCGGGACCCCAAAATTCCCTAAATTCCTCCGGGACCCCGAAATTCCACAAAACCCCCCAAATTTCCCAACTTTCCCCAAATTCCCCCAGGCCGGCTCTCGCTCCCTCACCTCCCTCTCTCCCTCGCAGATTACCAGATCCGCACCAGCTGAGAGGGTCTCGACATGGACCCCAAATCCTCCTGGGATCCCCAAATCTCCATGGAACCCCCAAATGCTCCTGGGACCCCCAAACCCCATGGACCCCCAAGTGTCAGACCCCCCCTGCTCTGCCCCAATAAAGATGGAGCTGAACCCTCTGCCTGGAGAGGTTTTGGGGGTCCTGACTCAATTTGGGGGTCCCGGGATGGGAGGGGGGATGGTAATTCAGGAATTTTTGGGGTCCTGAGCCAATTTGGGGTCCCGGGATGGAATTTTGGGGGCGCAGAGATGCTGTGGGCCCCACCAGCTGTTCGGGGCGCCGTTGCCCTTTTAAGAGGATGGAAAAAGAACGGCGCGCTCCCTTGTCACGTGACGGGGGACGCGGAAGTGCCGCCCGGGTCACGTGGGCAGCATGGCGGAGCCCGAGCTCCGCGTGAATGAAGCGTTCGCCGAGAGATACCGGAGATACCGGCGGCGGGAGGAGCTGCAGCGCCGTGAGGGAGCGGGATAGGGATGGGGAACGGGAACAGATGAAACGGGAACGGGATCGGGACCGAGAATGGGAACGGGAGGGATCGGGAGGAGCCGCAGCGGCGTGAGACACCGGGAGCGGGAACGGGAAACGGGAAACGGGAGGGATCGGGCGGTACCGGGAGATACCGGCGGCGGGAGGAGCTGCGGAGACAGCGGGAAGGGGATCAGGACCGGGAACGGGGGGAAACAGGAGGAATCGAGCGGAACCGGGATCGGGACCGGGATCGGGGAGAAACGGGAGGGAAACGGGAGGGATAGAGAGGTACCGGCGGCGGGAGGAGCTGCAGCGCCGTGAGACAGCGGGAATGGGATCGGGAATGGGATCGGAAACGGGAGGGATCGGGCGGTACCGGGAGATACCGGCGGCGGGAGGAGCTGCGGAGACAGCGGAAAGGGGATCAGGACCGGGAACGGGATTGGGATCGGAAGGAAACGGGAACGGGATTGGGACCGGGATCGGGGAGAAACGGGAGGGATCGGGCGGTACCGGCGGCGGGAGAGGCTGCAGAGACACCGGGAACGGGAGGAACCGAGCCGGAGAAACGGGAGGGAAACCGGGAATGTGGGAAAACCGGGAAAGCCAGGGGACAATCCCGGGGACAATCCCGGGGACAATCCCGGGGACAATCCCGGGGACAATCCCGGGGACAATCCCGGGGACAATGCCGGGGACAATGCCGGGGACAATGCCGGGCTTCTCCCGGTGCTGAGAGCTGCCGGTGTCCCGGCAGTGCGGGATCGCTATGGGGACAGCGGGGACAGCGACAGTGACAGCGACAGCTCCGAGTCCAGCGGGGAGCACGTGGTGAGTTTGGGGACCCCTTGGGGACACTGGGGGTCACTCAGTTTGGGGACACTTGGGGACACCGGTGGTCACTCTCCCGTGTCCCCAGGCGCTGGACCCGCGGCAGGACAGGGAGTTCTACCGGACACTGGCCATGCTGAAAACGCGAGACCCGCGGATTTACCGGCCGGACACGACCTTCTATACCCAAAAGGGTAACGGGAAAAACCCCAAATCTGGGATTTTAGGGATTTTGGGGTTTCCTAAATCTCATCCCATCACTTCCCAGAGTCTGAGAATGATGAGGATGAGGAGAAGGAGATTTTGGGGATTTTGGAATTTCCCAAATCTTACAGTTTCTCAGAATCCGAGGAGGAGGAGATTTTGGGTTTTGGGAATTTTGGGATTCCCCAAATCTCATCCCATCCTTTCCCAGAATCCACGGATGATGATGAGGAGGAGGTTTTGGGGATTTTGGGATTTTCCAGATCTCATCCCATCGCTTCCCAGAATCTGAGGATGATGAGGATGAGGATGATAAGGATGATAATGAGGATGAGGAAGAGATTTTGGGTTTTGAGAATTTTTTTGGGTTTTGGGGATTTTTTTTGTTTTTGTGGATTTGGGGATTTTCCAAATCTCATCCCAACCTTCCCCAGAATCCTCAGATGATGAAGATGATGATGATGATGATGAAGATGAGGCCGAAGCTCGCCCAGCCAAGCCAATGTTCCTGAAGGATTACGAGAGGAAAGTCGTGCTGGAGAAGGAAGGGTGAGCAGGAAAAGGAGGAAGAAATTTGGGGGAAATTTTGGGAATTTTGGGGATTTTTGGGGATTTTTTCCTCCTGACCTTCCTCACCCCACAGCAAATACGTGGATGAGGAGGATGAGGAGGATGAAGAAGCAGCAGCCAAGAGGAGGAAGGTGAGGATGGGGGGAGCGTGAAATCTGAACCCCAAAATCCCCAGAAAACCCCAAAATCCCCCAAAAGCCCCAAAATCTGTTTTTTCCCTCCCAAAATCCCATTTTTTCCTCCCAAAAATCCCTTTTTTTCCCCCCCAAATCCCATTTTTTTCCCTCCTCAGCTCGAATCCTCCAAAAGTTATGCAGAAGAACAGAAAGCGCTGAAGGAAAGGTGAGGAAACTGGAATTTTGGGATTTTTCTGGGTTTTTGGGGGCTTTTGGGAGTTTTTGGTGGGTTTTTTTGGGGGGGGATTTTTTTGTTTGTGTTTTGTTGGTTTGGGGTTTTTCTTTGTTTGTTTTCTTGTGGTTTTTTGGGATTTTCGGGGTTTTCTGGGATATCCTGTAGTGTTTTTGGGCAAAACCCAAATTCAGGAAATCCCAAATTTTTCTCTCCCTGCAGTTTCCAAGCTTTTCTGGCTGACAGTGAGGAGGAGGAGGAGGAGGAAGGAGAAACTTTGCTTCGACCTCGAGTCAAATCCCGCGAGGAAAAGGTGAGATTTTGGTTCATTTTGGGGAATTTTGGTTAATTTTGGGTAATTTTTGTTCATTTTGGTTCATTTGGGGGAATTTTGGTTCATTTTGGGGAATTTTGGGTTTTTTTGGGGTCTCATTTTGGGAAGTTTTGGTTAATTTTGGGCTGATCTGCTTAATTTTTGGGTAACTTGGTTCATTTTGGTTCATTTTGGTGTGATTTGGGTCATTTTGGGTTCTTTTCCTCCCATTCCATCCCATTTTAGGACATTCTGGTCTCATTTTGAGCTCATTTTGGGTCATTTCCCTTCCATTTTTCACCATTTTTTCCATTTCTGCACCATTTTTCTTCATCCTGCTCCCTTTTCCTCCCATCCCAGTCCCATTTTAGGATATTTTGGTGTCATTCCATCCCATTTTGAACTCATTTTGGGTCATTTCCCTTCCATTTTTCACCATTTCTCCTCATTTCAGGTTGTTTTTTTCATTCTTTCCCTTTTTTTTTTCCCATTTTTTCCAATTTGTCATTATTTCCCCATTTTTTTCCATTCCATTTCAATTCCCATTTCAAAATTTTCCCTTTTTTTTCCATTTTCAGCCCATTTCCCTTCCCCCTTAACCCTTTCCCTCCCACTCCATTCCCATTTTATAACACTTCAGCACCTCCTGCTCTCATTTTGGGTCATTTTGGTTAATTTTGGGATTTTTGGGATTCCCCAGAACCAAGAGGAACAACAATACCTGCTGTGGCTTCGAGGGCAGAGAGAATCTCCTCCAGAAAATCTTGAGGACCTGGTGAGTTTAATTTCATCAAATTTTGGGTCATTTTGGGTTGTTTTCTTGATATTTTGGACAACTTGCTTTCCTTTTGGGACATTTTTGGGTGTTTTGGGTCATTTTGGGTTCTTTTCCTCCCATTTTGGTTCCCTAGAATGCCCAGAAATTCCCCCAAATTCCCTAAAAAAATCCCCAAAATTCCCCCAAAATTACAAAACAATTCCCTAAAAAATTCCCAAAAATTCCACAAAATTCCCCCAAAATTTCCCACAAATTCCCCAAAATCCAAAAAATTCCCTAGAATTTCCCAAAAATCCCCAAAAATTCCCTAAAAAATCCCTAAAAAATTCCAAAAAAAATCCCCAAAAAATTCCCAAAAATTCCCTAAAATTTCCCCAAAATTCCCCAAAAAATTCCCCCAAATCCCCTAAAAATTTCCCAAAAATTCCCTAAAAAATTCCCAAAAATTTCCTAAAATTCCCCAAAATACCCTAAAAAATTCCCTAAAAAATTCCCTAAAAAATTTCCTAAAATTCCCCAAAATACCCTAAAAAATTCCCCAAAATTCCCTAAAAAAATCGCTAAAAAATCCCCAAAAATTCCCAAAAATTCCCCAAAAATTCCCAAAAATCCCCCAATCTCTCTTTCCCCAGAAACCCCTGCAGCAGCTCTGGTCAGACCCGGCTCTGGATCCTGGAGAGAAATTCCTTCGCGATTATCTGCTGGGAAACCAATGCCGGGAGGAGGAGGAGGGTGGGGAGGAAGGGTGAGCACAGCCCGTTAATTAATTAATCAATTAATCGATTAATTGACCCCTCCCCCGTTAATTAACCACAACCCCCCATTAATTAATGACCCCCAGATCCCTCCCCAATTAATGAATCAGTTAATTGACCCCCTCCAATTAATCAGTCAATTAATTGATCCCTCTCCAATTAATGAATCAATTAATTGACCCCTCTCCAATTAATCAATTAATTGATTCTTCTCCAATTAATGAATCAATTAATGGACTCCTCCCCAGTTAATTAACGACCTTCTGAGCCTCCCCAATTAATTAACCACGACCCCCAATCCCAATTAATTAATCACAACCCACAAACCCCAAGTAATTAATCCTGACCCCCAGTCCCCTCTCCAATTAATCAATCCCTCTCCAATTAATTAACTAATTAACCCTCTCCAATTAAGGGACTCCCTCCCCTCCCTGGAGGATTCCTCATCGGAAGGAGAAGAATTTTTGGAGAAACAACAAGAATTTGAGAGAAAACACAACTTCAGGTTCGAGGAGCCGGGAGCTGAGCAGGTGGGTTTGGGGGAAATTTGGGGATTTTGGGGTGAAATTTGGGGTCAGGGAGTGAAAATTTGGGGTCAGGGTTGGAAATTTGGGGTTTTTGGGGTGAAAATTTGGGGTTGTGGTGGAAATTTGGGGGTTTGGGGTGAAAATTTGGGGTCAAAAGGCAAAAATGGGGTTTTTGGGGTGAAAATTTGGGGGTAAATTTTATTCCAGCCATTCCCCATACCACGTTCCCATCATTTTTGGGGACAATTTTGGGGACAATTTAGGGCTATTTTTAGGATCTCTCTGACCCTTTTATTCCAAATATTTGGGGCCATTTTTTGGGCTATTTTTGGCACAATTTTGAACCATTTTTAGGACAATTTTAGGTCCATTTTAGGACATTTTTAGGTCCATTCTAGGACAATTTTCGGGTAATTTTTGGGCCATTTTGGGCACAATTTGGGGACAATTTTAGGGCCATTTTAGGACATTTTTAGGGTCTCCCTAACCCTATAATTTCCCCCCAGATCCAGAGCTTCCCTCGGCACATCCCCACCTCGGTCCGTCGGCGCGACGATCGGCGCAAAGAGAAGAGAGAGAAAATCCGCGAGAGGAAGAGGAAGGTGAGGGAGGGGAAAATCCTTTTTTTGGGGTTTTTTGCAGGTTTTTGGGAGGGTTGGGGTTTTTTGGGTTTTTTGGAGTTTTTTGGGTTTTTTTTTTTTTTTGTTTTTTCAGGGTTTTTAAAAATTTTTTTTGGGTTTTGGGGTCTTTTTGGGGTCTTTTGGGATTTTTTTGGTTTTTTGTGGGGGTTTTTGTGGGGTTTTTTTGGGGTTTTGTGGTTTTTTTGGGGTTTTTGGGGTCCTGGCCACCCCTGACCCCCCAATTTCCCCCCAAAAGGAGCGAGCTCGGCGCAGGGAGGAGCTGAAGCAGCTGAAGAACCTCAAAAAGCAGGAATTGCTGGCGAGGCTGCAGAGGATTCGGGAAGCTTCTGGAAAAGAGGATTTTGGGATCAGTGATGATCTGCTGCAGGAGGATTTCGATCCTAAAAGACATGACAGCATGATGGCTGTGGGTGATCCCAAAATCACCCCAAAAATATCCTAGAATCATCCCAAAATTATCCCCAAATAATCCCAAAACTACCCCAAATCATATCCCGAATTCCATTGCAAATCCAATCCCAAAATCATCCCAAATCCTATTCCAAATCTCACCCTAAATGCCATCCCAAATCCATCCCAAATTAAATCCCAAATCCCATTTTGAATGCTATTCCAAATCCACCCCAAATCTTATCCTAAATCCCATCCCAATCCCACCCTTAATCCCACCTCAAATCCACCCCAAATCCCAAAACCATCCTAAATCCAATCCCAAATCTCCCAAACCCCAAATCCCAAAAATCCCCTATTTCCCCAGGAATGGTTTGGGGATGAATATTATGGGAAAGAGGAAGAAGAGAAACCTCAGTTTGAGGAGGAAGAAGGGCTGGAGGGTGAGTGTGGGGGTTTTGTAGGGTTTTTGTGGGGTTTGTGGGGTTTCTATGGGGTTTTTGTGAAGTTTCTATGGGGTTTCTGTGGGGTTTTTGGGGTCCCTCGATGTCGCTTTGTCCCCAAACCCCACAGATGACTGGAACTGGGATTGCTGGACGGGGAGGGAGGAGGAGGAAGAACCTCATTGTGAGGATCCTGACTTCGTGGTGAGGAGGAGAAAACCCCAAAAATGAGATCCCTAAATCCTTTAATGAGAGCCCAACCCCTTTAAGGTGACCCCAACTCTCTGTCCCTTTTCCTAGATGGATGCGGATTTTGTCCCCCAAGCCCCTCCTGACCCCAAAGTCCCCAAAACCCGGAGTGTCCCTGAGGTGAGTTTTGGGAAGAAACGGCGGAAATCGAAATTTCGAGAAGCGCTGGAGAGAGAGAAACCTCTGTTTGACCCTGGTGAGAAATCCTAAATTCCTGAGAGATCCCAAAATTCCTGAGAAATCCCAAAATTCCTGGGAAATCCCAAATTCCTGAGAAATACCAAAGTTCCTGAGAAATCCTAAATTCCTGATTCCATCCCAAATCCCATCCCAAAATCACCCCAAATCCCATCCCAAATTCCATCCCAAATCCAATCCCAAACGCCCTCCAGGACCCCCAGATCCATCCCAGGATCCCTCAAGACCCCCAAACCCCATTCCAAGTCCCACCCTAAATCCTCCCAAATCCACCCCAAAATGCCCCAAAATCCCCCAAATCCACCCCAAACTCCCCTAAAATCCCCCCAAAGCCCACCCAGGACCCCCAAATCCCCCCAAAATCCCTACAAATCCACCCCAAAATCCACCCCAAAATCCACCCCAAATTGCCCTAGACCCCACCAGGACCCCCAAACCCCCAAATCCACCCCAAAGCCCCCAAACTCCCTCCCAGACATCCCAAACCCATTCCAGGACCCCCCAAATCCCCAAAACCCCAAATCTCCCCAGCCTCAGGCCCGTTCTCGCAGTACCTGGAGGAGTTCTACTCGCTGGATTTCGAGGATTTGGTTGGAGATCTTCCCTGTCGCTTCAAGTATCGCCGAGTGCTGCCCTGTGACTTTGGGCTCACCACTGAGGAGGTGAAAAACCCCAAAAATACCCCAAAAATACCCCAAAAACCTCCTCTGAAACACCCCAAAACCTCCCCTAAAATGCCAGAAAAATACCCGCAAAAAATATCCCAAAAATATCCCAAAACTGCCCTGCGACTTTGGGCTCAGCACTGAGGAGGTGAAATCCCAAAAATATCCCAAAAATACCCCCCAAAAAATCCCAAAAATATCCCTAAAAACATCCCAGAAAAAAACCAAAAATAAACCCAAAAATATCCCAAAACTGCCCTGCGACTTCTCCTCAGCACTGAGGAGGTGAAACACCCCAAAAATATACCTAAAAATACCCCAAAAACCTCCTCTGAAACACCAAAAAAGAACCCCCAAAAAACCCCGAAAGCATCCCAAAAAAAACCCCAAAAATATCCCCAAAAGCACCTGCAAAAAACCCCCAAAACACCCCAAAAATCCCCCAAAACCCCAAATCCCTTTCCCAGATCCTGGCTGCCGACGACAAGGAGCTGAACCGCTGGTGCTCCCTGAGGAAAACCTGCATGTACCGGTAATGGGGATTTTGGGGGAATTTGGGGAATTTTGGGGTGATTTTGGGGTTTTTGGGGGAATTTTTGGGGGACTTTGGGGTGATCTTGGGGGATTTTGGGATGCCCAAATTGGTTTTGGAGTGATTTTGGGGGATTTGGGGTTGATTTTGGGACGATTTTGGGGTGATTTTGGATTGATTTGGGGGGATTTTGTGGGTTTAGGGGCGATTTTCGGGTGATTTTTGGGCGTTTTGGGGTAACTTTTCGGGTAATTCTTTGGGAATTTTGGGAGAATTTTGGGGGATTTGGGGTATTTTGGGTGATTTTGGATCCCCAAACTCCCAGCTCAGAGCAGGAGGAGCGACAGGACCAGGAGAATTACAGCAGGAGAGCGAAAAACGTCGGGAAGAAACACCAAATCCTAAAATCCCTCCTGGCTGAGTATGGCTTTGGGGTTTTTTTGGGGTGGATTTGGGGTTTTGGGGTGATTTTGGGGAGGTTTTTGGGTTTTAAGGAGTTTTTGGGGAGATTTTGGGGTGGTTTTCAGGGAGGTTTTGGGAGGTTTTTTGGGGGATTTGGGGTGGTTTGGGGAGGTTTTGGGGTACTTTTAAGGGGTTTTTTGGGGTTTTTTTGAGGTTTTTGGGGATTTGTTTTTTGGGAAGCTTTTGGGAAGAAGTTTTGGGAAGATTTTGTGGTTTTCTTGAGGTTTTGAGGATTTTTTTTTGGGGAGATTTTTTTGGGAGAATTTGGGGAAGTTCTGGAGAGTTTTTGGGAGGAATTTTGAGATTTTGGGAAAGTTTGAGGATATTTTTTGGGGGAGATTTTTCGGGGCAAATTCCGTAGATTTTTAGGAATTTTTTTCCATCTTCCCACCTCTTCCAGCCCTGAAGAAGACGAATCATCACCAGCAGCAGCAAAAAAGACAAAATTCGGGAAAAAACGCCGAGAAAAGCTGAAAAAGCTTCCAGAAACAGCAAAAAAAGGGGAAAATCCTCCCGAAAATCCCCCCAATTCCCCAAAAAATCCCCAAAATCCCCCGAAAAATTCTCAAAATCCCCCAAAGAATCCCCAAAATTCCCTGAAAAATCCTCAAAATCCCCCAAAAAACCCCCAAAATCCCCAAAAAAGTTCTCAAAATTCCCAGAAAAATCCCCAAAATTCCCCGAAAAATCCCCCAAATCCCCCCAAAAATCCCCAAAATTCCCCAAAAAATCCCCAAAATTTCCCAGAAAACACCCAAAATTCCCCCAAAAATCCCCAAAATTCCCCAAAAAATCCCAAAACCCGCAGGATGAAGGGTGTGAGGTTGGGAGGTTGGGAATTCAGCGGGAAGAGGTTGGAAGCTTTCGGCCTCAATCCCAAAAAACTGAGATTCCAGCAGCTGAGGAGAAAGAGGAGGAAGGAAATGGGGAAAAAATTGGAAAATTCTGGGAAAAATGGGAAAGAAATGGGAAAATGATGGGAAAATGGTGGGAAAAGTGGGAAGAATACTGGGAAAGACACTGGGAGAAAGGAGGGAGGGAAAAATGGGGAGGAAATGGGAAAAAATTGGAAAAAAATGGGGAAAATGGTGGGGAAAATGGGAAACATATTGGGAAAAAACACCTGAAATTCCCAGAAAAACACCTGGAGATCCTGGAAAAACACCCAAAATTCCCCAAAAAAACACCTGGAAAACATCTGGGACACCAATTTGAATTCAAGTTTTAATTTTATTTTATTTCGGGGGGATGTGGCTTGGGGGATCCTGAGTGGAGCAGAAAATAAAGAAATTCCCAGAAAAACACCTGGAATTCCCAGAAAACACCTGAATTTTGGGGGAATTTGAGGGAATTTTGGGGGAATTTTTGGGTGATTTTCAGGCAATATGTTGGCGATTTCTTTGGATTTTTGGGGCATTTTTTGGGGATTTTTTTTTAGGATCTCAGAGGAAAACAAACTCCTCTGAACTGGGGGATTTTTTGGGATTTTTGGGGAATTTTTTGGGTTTTTTTCCCCTCCGATTTGGGGTGACCAAAGGAGTTCCAGGTGTGAAATCCAAATTCTGATCTTCAGCAAAACCTTCAGCCAGAGTGAAAATGGGAAAATCCTCCAACACCTGGAAAATAAAAAAAATCAAATTTTAGGGTCAAAAAAATGGGGAAAACACCAAATTTCCGTGAAAAATGGGAATTTTAGGGTCAGAAGTTAGGGAAAACACCCCAAATTTCTGGGGAAAATCAAATTTTCGGGTCAGAAATTGGGGAAAACTCCCCAAATTTGGGTGAAAAATGGGAATTTTGGGAACTCACGCTCTCCAGCTGCTCCCAGAGCTGCTCCAGCTCGTTCCCAGAGGTGTAAAATCCAAAAGTGCAGCTCGGATCCATCTTCCTGAAGGACATTTTCCGTGGAAAACGGCAGTGGAAGGACTTGGGGAGGTGGGAAAATGATTGATTTTTTGAGAGTTTTTTGGGTTTTTTTTTATTTTTTGGGGATTTAAAAAATTTTTTAAAAAGATTTTTGGGATTCTTTGGAATTTTTTTATTTTTGGGGGATTTTTTAAAAACATTTAAAAATTTTTTTTGTGATTTTTTTTCTTGAATTTTTAGGGATATTTTAATTATTTTGGGGAGGGGAATTCTTTGAGATTTTTTGGGGGGATTTTTTAAAAAAATTTTGGGGTATTTTTGGGGCTTTTTAAAATTTTTTGGGGATTTCACAGCCTCACCCAGACCCCCCAAACCCCAATTTTGGGATATTTTTTTGGGATTTTTTTGGGGATTTTGGGTTCACCCACCTGCAGAGGGAAGTTCTCCCGAGTTGTGTCAACATAGGGCTGCAGCAGGTGAGGATCCAGGTAGAGCAGAGAGTCACCTGGGGAGGGATTGAGTGGTTGGGGACACTTGGTGACACCTGAGGACACTTTGGGGACACTTGGTGACACCTGGGGACACTTTGGGGACTCACCTTGGAATCCCAGGAAGAAGAGCGAGTGCCGCGGTTTGCCGCCGATGATTCCCAGGCAGGAGCGAAGCTGCAGCAGAGCCTGGGGGACAGAGGGGACAGCGAGGTGACACCGGGAGTGACATCGGGAGTGAGTCCCTGGCACCGGGAATGACTCCACGGTACCGGGAATGACACCGGGGTCACCTCCCCAGCCCGGGGATCGGCACTGGGATCGAGTCCCCGGTACCGGGATTGCCTCCCTGGCCCCGGGCATGTCCCCGTGTCCCCCCGCTGTCCCCAGACCCACCTTGACGCATCGCACGTACTCGGGGTTCAGGTGTTCTCCGCCCAGCCGCGCCGGAACCAGCAGGATCAGCCCGCGGGGGAAATCCGGGATTCCCGAAATTCCCGATTTTCCTGGCGTTCCCGGTGTCCCGTATTCCGGAATTCCCGATTTTCCCGACGTTCCCGGAACTCCCGGTGTCCCATCTCCCGTAATTCCCGATTTTCCCGATGTTCCCGATTTCCCGTGTTCCAGAATTCCCGATTTTCCCGGTGTCCCATCTCCCGGAATTCCCGATTTTCCCGGAATTCCCGATTTTCCCGGAATTCCCGGAGTCCCATCGGATCCCCGCAGCAACCTGGCCGCGTCGCCCTTGTAAACTACAAAAAAATTAAAAATATATTAAAATACTTCGTATATTAAACACTTGGTATATTAAAACAGTTTAAAATTTTAACTATTTTTAGTTTAGCTTAGTTTTAGTTAAATATCTTTAACTATTTAACTGTATAGTTCAATTATTGCGTATGAAAATAGTTTGTGTATTAAAATAGTTTGTCTATTAAAAGTTTGTCTATTAAAATACACAAACAAAAATACACTAAAATATTCGTAAATTAAAATAATTTGTGTGCTAAAATTTCTCTGAAAACTCGGCGTCTTTTTTTTTCCCTCTGAATCCCAAAAACACCCCAAATCCCCCCAAAAAAACCCCAAATCTCCCTGAAAAAACCCAAAACGAGCCCCCTGCCCCAATCTGAGGAGGGGTCTCTCCCCTACCTGTGCAATCCTGAGCGACACAGACAGCCAGGCTGGGGGTGTGCGGGCAGGAGTGCACAGCGACCCTGCAGGGACAAGAAAAGTGTCCCCAGGTGTCCCCAAAGTGTCCCCAGGTGTCCATAAATTGTCCCCAAGGTGTCCCCAGGTGTTCCCAGATGTCCCCAAGGTGTCCCCAAGGTGTCCCCAGGTCCCTCTCACCTGAGCAGGTGAGCAGCAATCGCAGGACCAAACCCTGAATGGTGCCCGGGGGTGTCCAGAGGTCCCCAAGGTGTCCCCAGGTGTCCATAAATTGTCCCCAAGGTGTCCCCAGATGTCCCCAAACCCCTCTCACCTGAGCAGGTGAGCAGCAATCCCCGGCCCGAACCAATCTCCGGCGCTTTTCCCGAATTCCCTGCCGAGCTGCACCAGCCGGTGGATCCCGAAAGGTGACCCGGGATGGTCACAGAACCAGGACACGATGGCCCTGTGGCGCTGCTCCTGCTCCCAGGTGACACCTGGGGGTCCCCGAGCTGGTTTTGGGGTGTCCAGTGTTCGTCCCGAGGGGATTTGGGGAGTTTTTGGGGTGTCCAGTGTTTGTCCCAAGGGGTTTTGGGGCTTTTTTGGGGTGTTTTGGGGCTTTTTTGGGGTGTCCAGTGTTTGTCCAGAGAGGTTTTGGGGCTTTTTTGGGGCGTCCAGTGTTTGTCCCGAGGGTTTTTGGGGCTTTTTTGGGGTGGTTGGTGTCACCCTGGGGGACTCAGTGTCCATCCCAGGGGGTCCCTGGCTGTTTTGGGGGGATTGTGTCCATCCTGGGGGGTCCTGGGTCCCTTTTTTGGGGTCCTGGCTCCATCCTGAGGTGTCCTGGATCCTTTTTGGGGTGTCCTGGCTCCATTCTCGGGGGTCCTGGATCCATCCTGGGATGTTCTGCATCCCTTTTCGGGGGTCCTGGATCCTTTTTGGGGTTTCCTGGATCCCTTTTTGGGGATTCTTGACCCCTTTTGGGTGGTCCTGGCTCCATCCCAGGGGGTCCCACATCCTTCCAGGTGATCCACTGTCCATTCTGGGGGTTCCATGTCCATCCTGGGGTGATCTGGCCCCATTTTGGGGTGTCCTGGCTCCCTTTTGGGGTCTCCTGGCACCATCCCGGTGGTCCCTCGTTCTCCTTGTCTCCCCCTCCTCAAATTCCAGCATCGCCTCCGACCACATCCAGTCTGGAATTGAGTGGGGGGCGAGTTTTAGGGTCCCCCCGTGGGTTTTGGGGGATCCCAGAAGGGTTTTGAGGGTCCCACTGGGATTTCGGGTCTCTTCCTATGAGTTTTTGGGGTTTCTATCCAGGTTTTGGGGATCTTTTTTCGGGTTTGGGGTCTCTCCCGGGTTTTGGGGTCTCTCCCTGGGTTTTAGGGATCTTCTCCCAGGTTTTAAGGGTCTCTCCCCAACCCCGGGGGTCTCACCCCGTCCCAGCAGGTGCAGCAGCAGCCCCTGGCCCAGCAGCATCTGGGCAGAGCGCAGGGTGCAGCCCCAGCCACAGTCGGTGGTCCTGGTGGTCCCAAGGATCCTGGGGGTCTCGGGGGTCTCGGGCAGCTCTGGGAATCCTGAGCGGTAGGTGAACCACAGGCGGGAGGAGAAATCCCGACGGAACTGAGCCAGGTCATCTGAGAGGGGGAAAAATGGGGTGGGAGACCCTCGAGATCAGCCTTGGACCCCTGAAATTATCCCAAAAATTTCCCCAAAATTCCCCCAAAAATCCTTTAGGGATCCTGGGAATCCTGAGCCACAGGCTGGAGTGGAAATCCCACTGTGATCCTGGTGGTGGGGAGGAATGGAAGAACCCTGAGACCACCCTGGGGCCCCCAAAATTCTCCCAAAAATTCCCCCAAAAATCCTATAGGGATCCAGGGAATCCTGAGCCACAGGTGGGAGGAGAAATTCCCACTGGGACTCCTTGGTTAGGGGGGAGAAATGGGAGTGGGAGACCCCCGAGACCCCCAAAAATTACCCCAAAACCCCACGGGATTCCCGGGAATTCTGAGCCACAGGAGGGAGCGGAAATCCCACTGTGATCTGAATGGGAGTGGGAGACCCCAAAGCCCCCCAAAGACCCCAAAGCCCCCCAAAGCCCCTAGAGCCCCCCAAAACCCCCAAAGCCCCCCAAGCCCCCCGAAGCCCTCCGGGGTCTCTCACCCCCGATCCCCGGCAGATAAACTCTCCCCAGCAGGTACAGAGGCTCCCGAGGGTTGAAGTTCGGCCGCGGGCGGAGTGTCCAGCCTGGGGGGACAGAGAGACCCCCGAGACCCCCTGAGCACCCCGAGAGACCCCAAAGACCCCCTGAGCACCCCGAGAGACCCCCTGACAGCCCACCGGGGCCCCAATCCCGGGCCAGCCCCGCCCGTTCCCGCGGTCCCGGGAAGCAGCATCCCGCCGAGCCGAGATCGCCGGACACGGTGTGCCTTTCCCGGTGTCCCGGTGTCCCGCTCCCGGTTCCCCCCCGATCCCTTTCCCGGTGTCCCTGTTCCTCCACGGTGTCCCATTCCCAGTTCCCGGTGTCCCCGGTGTGCCTCTCCCGGTGTCCCGGTTCCCCCCAGATCCCGTGTCCCGGTGTCCCATTCCCGGTGTCCGGTATCCGGTGTCCCTACCGTATTTCACGCTGTTCCAGGCCGCGATCACTCGTCCCCGCACGCGCTGTCCCGGTGGATTTCCCGGTGGATTTCCCGGTTCCGTTCCCGGTTTATGATTTCCCGGTCCGTTTCCCGTTCCCGGTTCATTTCCCCGTTGCTTTCCCGGTCTGTGATTTCCCGGTCCAGTTCCATTTCCCGGTTCCGGTACCGGGGGGGGTCCCGGCCCCTCCCCCCCCAGCCTCATGGCGGCGGAGCGCGCGGGGCGTGGCCTGGAGGGGGCGTGGCCAGAGAATGGGCGGAGCCAGCGCAAAAGCGACTAAGGCGACAGTGGGCGTGGCCAGCCAAAGTAGGCGGGATTATGCAGATCACAGAGCGGGTGTGGCCAGGAGAAACGGGCGGGGTTATGCAGATCAGCCCCCTCGTGGGCGTGGTTATGCAGATGAGGAGCGATGTGGGCGTGGTCAGAGGGAGTGGGCGGGGCTTGGGGAGGGTGACAGGGACATTTCGGGGTCACTTTGGGGCTCCCAGGGACATTTTTGGGGGTCGCAGGGACACTTTGGGGTCACTTTGGAGGTCCCAAGGCCATTTTAGGGGCCCCAGGGACATTTTGGGGTCACTTTGGGGTCACCACCACCCCGAGGGACTCTTATTATGGCGATGGGCGTGTCCGTGACGTCACAGGGCGTGTCCCCAGGGCTCTTATCGCGGCGGGAGCTCCGCGCGCTGCTTAGTCATTTTCCCCTCCCATGGACTGGTGAGACCCCAAAATATCCCAAAACTGACCCAAAATATTCCCGAAATATCCCCAAAATAATCTCCGGGATATCCCGGTACCGGAGAGATCCCAAAAACATCCTCAAACTGACCCAAAATGTCACCCGGGATCCCCAAAATATCTGCCGGAACTTCCCATAGTGTTCCCGGTATCGGTACGGATTGGTGAGATCCCAAAAATATTCCCAAAATATCCCCCGGGATACCCCGGTACCGGAGAGATCCCAAAAATAGCTCCTAAATATCCCAAAATATCCCCAAAATAACCCCGGGGATGCTGCCGTTTTTGGGGTCGCTGCAAGGGCTGTGAGACCCCCAAAATCCACCCAAAATTCCTCCAAAATTTACCCAAAATCGCCCCAAAATCTACCCAAAATCCACCCAAAATTTACCCCAAATCCACCCAAAATTTATCCAAAATCCACACAGAATTCCCCCAAAATCGCCCTAAAACCCACCCGGGGCACCCCAAAAGCGACACAAGCAGGGAGGCGACCCCCTTAAGGAGGAGAAAAGGGGATTTTGGGGTTATTTTGGGGGATTTTGGGGCGATATTCCCACCCTCCGTGCCTCAGTTTCCCTCCTCTAACCCTATTTTCTTCCCTGTCCATCACCCCATAACCACCCCAAACCCCATTCCGGGGAGATCCTGACCCCCTGCTCACCCTCCGTGCCTCAGTTTCCCCACCTGAACCCCACTTTTCTTCCCCCACAGCCTCTCCTTCATCCCATAATTCCCCCAAGCCCATTCCAGGGAGATCCTAATCCACTCCTCCCCACCCTCCGTGCCTCAGTTTCCCCTCCTCAAATCCCCTTTTCCTCTCTCCCCAGCCCCTTCACCACCCCAAACCCCATTCCAGGGCGATCCTGACCCCCTCCGTGCCTCAGTTTCCCCTCCTCAAATCCCCTTTTCCTCTCCCCCCAGACCCTTCCCCACCCCATAACTCCCCAAACCCCATTCCAGGGAGATCCCGATCCCCTCTAACCCTATTTTTCTCTCCCCACAGGTTCTCCATCACCCCCTAACCCTCTAATCAGGGGGTCACCAGCACTGCCACCGCCATGTCCAGCCCCTCCCCGCCACCCCCCGGCTTCCCCGCCGAGCTCACCTCCTCCTCACCCTCCTCCTCCTCCCCTCCGTCCCGCTTCACCCTCCCCGAGCACCCCAGCGCCGCGCTGGCCGCCATGAACCAGCTGCGCCTCGAGGGTCACCTGTGCGACGTCACCTTGCGGGTGTGTCACCCCCGAGGGGACACTGCGCCCACCCTGCTCCGCGCCCACCGCGTGGTGCTGGCCGCCGCCAGCCCGGTGTTCCGCGCCATGTTCACCGCCGGGCTGAAGGAGCGCGGCCTGGCCGAGGTGACCATCGAGGGTGTCCACCCGCGGGCCATGGAGCGGCTGGTGGAGTTTGCCTACACGGCGGCGGTGGCCGTGGGCGAGCGCTGCGTGCTGCCGCTGCTGCACGGCGCCGTCATGTACCAGGTGGACGCGGTGGTCGAGGCGTGCTGCAGGTTTCTGGGGGCTCAGCTGCACCCCAGCAACGCCATCGGCATCGCCGCGCTGGCCGAGCGGCTGGGCTGCGCCGAGCTGCAGCAGAGGGCCAGGGAGTACATCTACATGAACTTCGCTGAGGTGAGAAAAGGGGTTTTTTGGTTATTTTGGGGATTTTGGGGTGTTTCCGGGGGGTTTTGGGGAGTTTGAGGGTCAGGAGACCCCTAGGGATGGAACCCCATTGGATGTGTGGAGCTGCAGCAGAGGGCGAGGGAGTTTATCTATATGGACTCTGCTGAGGTGAGGATTTTGGGGTGAAAAAGGGATTTTTGGGGAGTTTGGGAGAGTCTTAGGGTCTGAGCTGCAGCAGAAGGTGGGGGAGTACATCTGTATGAACTTTGCTGAGGTGAGGAAGGGGATTTTGGGGTGAAAATGGGGTTTTTGGGTGTTTTGGTGTGTTTAGGGGGATTTGGCTGGAGCTACATCAGGAGGCGAGGGAGTACATCTATCTGAACTCTGCTGAGGTGAGGATTTTGGGGTGAAAAAGGGATTTTTCAGGCATTTGGGAACTCAGCAGGAATGAGGAGATACCGTGGAGGAATTCCTGTCCTCCTCCCACTGCCACAATGTCATTTAAAGCTGATTTTGAGGTTTTTTTAGCTGGTTTTTGATCTCACTCACCTTTTTTCTGCAGGTCTCCAAGCAGGAGGAATTCCTCTCCCTCTCCCACTGCTAGGTTGTCAGTTTGGGGTTGTTTTTGAGCTGATTTTGGGCTGTTTGGAGCAGATTTTGGGCTTTTCTACCCTTTTCCCTGCAGCTCTCCAAACAAGAATTCCTCTCTCTCTCACTGCCACAATGTCATTTTAAGCTTGAGTTGTTTTTTGATCTCCTTCACCTTTTTCCCTGCAGCTCTTTCCTGCTGCCAGGATGTCGTTTTAAGCTGATTTTAATCTATTTTTTGGCTGTTTTTTTAACTTCCTCACCTTTTCCCCCACAGGTCTCCGAACAAGAGGAATTCCTTTCTCTCTCCCACTGCCAGGATGTCATTTTGGGGTTGTTTTTGAGCCATTTTTTCAGCGGTTTTGACGTTTCACTCACCTTTTTTTCCCCCTTTTTGGCTCAGGCCTCCAAACAAGAGGAATTCCTCTCCCTCTCCCACTGCCAGCTGATGCCAGGAGCCTGATTTTAAGCTGATTTTAGGCTCTTCTTGAGCTCTTTTTAGGCTGTTTGTGAGCTATTTTTCAATCTCCCTTTCCCCTACAGGTCTCCAAACAAGAGGAATTCCTCTCTCCCACTGCCAGCTAATGCCAGAAACATGATTTTGAGCTGTTTTTAAGCTGATTTTGAGCTCTTTTTAAGCCTTTTTTTGGCATTTTTGACATCTTCCTCACCTGTTTTGCACAGGTCTCCAAGCAAGAAGAATTCCTCTCCCTCTTGCACTGCCAGGAACCTGATTTTGAGCTGTTTTTAAACTGATTTTGAGCTGGTTTTGAGCTAATTTTGAGCTGTTTTTTGGCCGATTTTGGCCTGTTTTTCGATCTCTCTCACCTCTTTCCCTCTATTTTCCACAGGTCTCAAAGCAAGAAGAATTCCTGTCGCTGTCCCACTGCCAGCTGGCCGCCCTGCTGAGCCGCGACGAGCTGAACGTGCGCTGCGAGTCCGAGGTGTTCCAGGCGGTGGTGGCGTGGGTGCAGCAGGACAGGGCCGGCCGCGCGCCCTTCCTGCCCGCCCTGCTCCGCGCCGTGCGCTGCCACGCGCTCACCCCGCGCTTCCTCCGCGCCCAGCTCCGCCGCCGGCACGATCTGGGGCGAGACGCTCTCCGGTATCTAGCCAGGGTTTTCCGGGATTTGGCTCTTCACAAGGACAACCCGCCCGGCCGGACGCCGAAAATCCGCCAGCTGATTTACGCCGCCGGAGGGTATTTGAGGAAATCGCTGAGCACGCTCGAGGCGTTTGATCCTCTGGAGGGGTCGTGGGTGAAGCTGGCGGAGCTGGAGACCCCCAGGTCGGGGCTGGGGGGTTGTGCTGTCGGGGGGTTGTTCTACGCGGTCGGAGGGAGGAACAACTCGCCCGACGGGAACACGGACTCGGCGGCGGTGGATTGTTACAATCCCGTCAGCGGGAAGTGGTCGCCCTGTGCTCCCATGAGTGTGCCCAGGAATAGGATCGGCGTGGGAGTGATCGACGGGCTGATCTACGCCGTGGGAGGGTCCTGGGGGTGTACTCATCACTGCTCCGTGGAGAGGTGGGTCAAAAATGGGGGGAAATGGGGTTAAAATGGGGTGGAAATGGGGCTGGGAGGGTCCTGGGGGTGTACGCATCACTGCTCCGTGGAGAGGTGGGTCAGAAAATGGGATTAAATGGGGTTGGGAGTGGAAATTCTGATGGAAATGGGGTGAAAACGGGGTTAAATGGGATGGTAATCAGGATGGAAATGGGGCTAGGGGGTCCTGGGGGTGTACACATCACTGCTCTGTAGAGAGGTGGGTCAAAAATGGGGTGGAAATGGGGCTGGGGGGAGAAAAAGCAGTGGGAAAAGGGTTGGGGGGCTGGAAATGGGGTTAAATGGGGGGGTAATGGGGCTGGGAGGGTTGTGGGGGTGTATGCACCACTGCTCTGGGGAGAGGTGGGTCAGGGGATGGGGATATGGGGTGGGAATGGGGTTGGGAGGTGGAAATTCGGATGGAAATGGAGTGAAAATGGGGTTAAATGGGGTGGAAATGGGGGATGATGGGGCTGGGGTTGGAAATGGGGCTGGAAATGGGGCTGGGGGATGGAAATGGGTGACAGAAAGGTGGTAAATGAGGTGGAAATGGGGCTGGGGGTGTGTATTGGTTTGAAAACAAACCAGTGGGAGATCACAAGTCAAGATTAAAATTAATAGGAAAAATTAAAAAAAAGTAAATAATCCGAGGAAAAGCACTGACAGAGTCAGATACAACCTGACACCCAGTCAGGGTGGTGGCAGCAGTCCAGCTGAAGGTGACCTGCGAAGGTCTGGTGTCCACCTGAAGGTCCGGTGGTCACTCTTGTCCTCTGGTCACTCACCAGACAGGGCTAGCTCAGGCAGCTCCAAGGCCAGGTTATATCCAGGTGGGAACGCTTGGCTCCTCCCTCCTGGGCGGAGCATCTTACAATAGGATGAGTCCATGGTGGGTCCTTGATGGCTAATTAACAGTTATCGGGGTGGGTAATTAGCAGGTGATAACAGCCACTGCCCCACAGCTGGTGGGAATAGAATACTTAAATATTCTATCTATATTTACTTATCTATATTTATATTCTATTTATATTTATATAAATATAAATATAAATACATATAGAAGATAATAGATATATTCTACCTATATTTATTTATCTACAGTTACATCTGTAGTGTAACCTAGGGCAGGGTGGAAATGGGGCTGGAAATGGTTTTCACTTTTTGGGGGTCTGAACCCCTGTGGGATATCCCTGGGGGTCTGACCATGGGGTTTTCAGTTTTTTGGGATATCCCTGGGGGTCTCACCTGTGTTCCCCATCCCAGGTATGAGCCCGAGCGTGACGAGTGGGCTCAGGTGGCCCCCATGGGGACGCGGCGCATCGGCCTGGGGGTGGCAGTGCTCAACCGGCTGCTCTACGCCGTCGGTGGCTTCGATGGCAGCGCCAGGCTGAGCTCGGCCGAGAGATATCACCCCGAGAGGGACAGCTGGCAGCCCATCCCCCCCATGGCCACCGTGCGCAGCGGGGCAGGTGGGCAGCGGGGGGTTTGGGGTCCTAGAGGGGTTTAGGAGGTCCTGGAGGGGCTTGGGGGCAGTTTGGGGGAGATTTGGGAGCGTTTTGGGGAGTCCTGGAGGGGTTTGGGGGCGTTTTGGGGGTCTTTGAGGGGTTTGGGGGGAGTTTGGGGGAGATCTGGAGGGGTTTGAGGGTGTTTGGGGGGCTTTTGGAGGTGTTTTGGGGGAGCTTAGGGGCAATTTGGGGGTGTTTTGGGGTGTCCTGGAGGGGTTTGGGGGGAATTTGGAGGTGTTTTGGGAGACCTGGGGGGTCCTGGAGGGGTTTGGGGATTTTTTTGGGGGGTCCCAACCCCCGATTCCCCTATTTCCAGGGGTCTGCACCCTCAAAAACTTTCCCTAATTTTGGGGTGACTCTCAGATTTTGGGGTTTTTTTGGGATCCTCCATGAATTTCCAGTTTCTCCATGGGGTTTGTGGGGGTTTTGGGGTCACCGACTCCATTTTTTGGCGTCCCAACCCCCGATTCCCCCATTTCCAGGGGTCTGTGCCCTCGGGAACTGTCCCTAATTTTGGGGTGACTCTCAATTTTTGAGGTTTTTTTGGGATCCTCAATGAATTTCTGGCTTCTCCATGGGTTTTCTGGGGGTTTCTATGGGTTTTTTGGGGTTTCTGGGGGTTTTCGGGGATGCTGACTCCATTTTTTGGGGTCCCAAACCCCAATTCCCCCATTTCCAGGGGTCTGTGCCCTCGGGAACTGTCTCTACGCCCTGGGGGGCTACGATGGCACTCAGCAGCTCAGCAGCGCCGAGCGGTTCGAGGTGGAAACCCAAACCTGGAGCTTCGTGGCTCCCATGGCACACCGGAGGAGTGCTTTGGGGGTCACAGCCTTCCGGGACAGGATTTATGTGCTGGGTATGGGTTTGGGGGGATTTGGGGGGAATTTGGGGGGTCCTGGGTGGTTGCTGAGGTGATCTTGGTGGTTTTTTTGGGGATTCTTGGTTTTTTGGGGATTCTTGGGGTTTTTTTTGGGGATTCTTGGTGGTTTTTTTGGGGATTCTTGGTGGTTTTTTTGGGGATTCTTGGTGGTTTTTCAGCTCTTCTCAAAACTCCTTCCGCTCCTCTGAGAGAATTCAAAACTTTGTGGAAATTTCTGCTACTTTTAGGGTTTTTTTTTTTTATTTTTGGGGGGGATTCTTGTTTTCTTAGGAATTCTTGCTGGTTTTTTGGGGATTCTTGGGGTTTTTTGGGATCTTCTTGGGCTCTTCTCAAAACTCCTTCCTCTCCTCTGTGAGAATTCAACCTTTGGGTTAAATTCCCACTATTTTAGGATTTTCCAGCTCCCAATTCCCCTTTCTCCAGGAGGCTACGACGGTCACTCCTTCCTGGACTCTGTGGAGTGTTTTGACCCCGAGGCCAACGCCTGGACAGAGGTGACAGCCATGCCATCGGGGCGCAGCGGCCTCGGGGTGGCTGTCACCATGGAGCCGTGTCACCCGCGGCCACCCCCCGAGGATGAGGACAACCCCGCGGAGGGACAGTGCTGCTGACCGCGGAGCCGCCGGCGGGGCTGGGGGGGAAAACATCCCGAAATTCCGGAGGTTTGATGAATTTTTTTTTTTCCAAATTTTTCTGGGTTTTAAAAAATTTTTTCCAGATATTTTTTTTAATTTTTACGGACTTTTTTTTCTGATTTTTTCTGAATTTTTTTACGGATATTTTCTTATTTTTTTCTGGATTTTTTCTGAAATTTTTCTGATTATTTTCTGAATTTAAAAAAATTTTTTTTTTCTGTTTTTCTGATTTTTGAATTCTTTACGGGTTTTTGTGATTTTGCCTGGATTTTTTATGATTTTTTCCGGATTTTAAAATTTTTTCCAGATTTTTTCCAAAATTTTCCAGATTTTAAAAAAAAATTTTTACGGATTTTTTTTTTTTTCCCCCCAGATACTTTCCAAATTTTTCCAGATTTTTTTCCCCCGGCTTTTTCCCAGATTTTTCTGGATCTTTTTCTGAATTTTTCCTGATTTTTCCTGGATTATTTCTAATTTTTTTTTTTCCTGGATTCTTTCTGATATTTTTGGATTTTTCCAGATTTTTCCAAATTTTTCTGAATTTTTCCAATTTGTTTCCCGACTTTTTCAAATTTTTCTCCGGATTTTTCTGGGATTTTTCCACCGGATTTTTCCCAAAACCTCCCCAAATTCATCCCCGCCGGCGGCAAATCGAGAAAAGTCACCAAGTCACCCCAAAACCATCCCAGGACTTTTGCCACAACCCCGATTGCCCATTTTGGGGTCATATTGGGGTTTTTATGATTCCCACATGGAGGAATAAAGAGATTTGGGATTTAACTAGGATTGGTTACAAATTGCAAATTACAAATTTAATGAGGTTTGGTTACAAATCATGACAATTTGGGGTTTTTGGGGTCTCCAGGATTTATAGGGCCGGTTTTAGGGTGAAGGGGGCTCCCTGGGGGGCACTGGGGGTCTGCGGGGTCTCCATTCCGTGGGCAGAAGACCCCAAAGGTAGTCGCTGATGAAAATCCCAGAGTGTTGAGTCTCATCCAGGTCCAGAGGAACGGCGATTTCGGGGCCGTGGTGGACTGGGAGGGGAAAAATTTGGGGGTTTTAGGGGTCTTGGGAGGGATTTTTGGGGTCATGGGAGAGATTTTTGGAGGTCCTGGAGGGATTTGTGGGGTCTGGGTGGGTTTTAGGGCTGTTTTTAGGGGTCCCGGTTGGCTTTTAAGGGTCTCAGGGTGGGTTTTAGGGGTCCTGGGTGGGTTTTAGGGTGCCTGGGGCTGTTTTGGGGGTCCCTGGGATGTTTTCAGCGGTGTTTTTAGGGTCCCTGGGGGTGTTTTTAGGCGTCCTGAGGGTGGTTTTAGGGCTGTTTTGGGGTGTTTTTAGGGGTCAGGGTGCGTTTTAGGGCTGTTTCTAGAAGTCCTTGTTGGGTTTTAAGGGTCTTGGGAGAAATTTTTAGAGGTCCTGGAGGGATTTTAGGGGTCTTGGTGGGTTTTAGGGCTGTTTTTAGGGGCCCTGACTGGGTTTTAGGATGTTTTTATGGTCCTGAGGGTGGTTTTAGGGCTGTTTTTAGGGGCCCAGGGATGTTTTTAGGGCTGTTTTTAGGGTCCTGAAGGTGGTTTTAGGGCTGTTTTGGGGTGTTTTTAGGGGTCCTGGGAGTGGTTTTAGGGCTATTTTGGGATTTTAGGGGTCTGGGTGGGTTTTAGGGGTGTTTTTAGGGGTTCTGGGATGTTTTAAGGGCTGTTTTGGGGTGTTTTTAGGGTCCAGGGTGTCACTCACTCCCTCTGATCCTCCCCGGCTCGGCGCTGTAATCCCAATCGATCCTGCTGATCTCGTAGTACAACTGCGCCATATACCTGCGGGGATTTTGGGATCTCAGGGGGATTTTGGGGTCTCAGGGGGATTTAGGGCTTCCAGGGGCGGGTTTTTGGGGTCCCCATCCCCACTCACACATCAGGAGGAAGGTTTGGATCATCACCATCCTCCTTTTCCTCTCTCAGCTCCCTCAGCTTCTCCTGCAGCTCCTCCAACTCTCCACGCATCGCCGTCGGGAAATCAAGGAAAAACACCAAAAAAACCCCAAAATTACCCCAAAAAAACACCCAAAATCACCCCGTGAGGCTTGTAGGATATTGGGTTTTGTCCTTGGAGCTCCTCCAGGTCTGCTGGGCTTTGTCCAGTTCCATGTCCAGCTCTCTGCTTCGGCCACGGAGCTGCTGGACGTCGGTTTGGAGCTCCTGGAGGTTCTGGAACATTCTGGCTTCAGCCTCGGCCAGAGCTGGGGGTTTGGGGAGAAATGAGGAGGAATTTGGGGGGATTTCGATGTTTTGGGGACGTTTTGGGGTCACTCACCCTCAGCAATGCCCTGAGCCTTCGCCTGCCTCTCCAGCAGCTGATTTTCCATCTTCTCCCGAATTTCCAAACCTCGACGGAGAATTTCCTCGTTGTATCCTGAGCTGAGCTCCTTGAGAAGCTCCTGGCTGAGCTCTGAGAGCTCCTCCATGGGGAGGATTCCTGCTGGGCCCTGAGGGGGAAAAATGAGATGGAATGTGGGGAAAAATTATGTGGAATTTGGGGGAAAAATTATATGGAATTTGGGGGAAAATGGGGAAAAATGGGATGGAATGTGGGGAAAAATTATATGGAATTTGGGGGAAAATGGGGAAAAATGGGATGGAATGTGGGGAAAAAATGAGACGAAATGTGGGGAAAAATGAGGTGCAACATGGGGAAAATGGGGGAAAAATGAGGTGGAATGTGGGGGAAGTTATATGGAATGTGGGGGGAAATTTATATGGAATGTGGGGAAAAAAATATATGGAATGTGGGGGAAATGGGAATTAGGGAATGGATGGAATGGAGAAAAATGGGGATGAGGGAATGGATAGAATGGAGAAAAATGAGGGTGGAATGGAGGAAAAACAGGGAATGAAGGTGTTGGGAATGAGATGGAATGGAGAAAAAACAGAATGAGAGCATCAGGATTCAGTGCTGGAGCTGCTATGGAATCAAAAATGGATATTAAGGGTTTATTCCAATAGGGAGACTGGATAATGAGAGGAGAGGTGGGTGCTGGATTGGGGAATTGGGGGAAAATGGATCCCACAGGGTCAGGGTGAGGGGAAAACTTGACGTTTTGGTGAGGAAAAAGCCTTAATTTTGGGGTCTCATTGGCCTGAGGGGCGCGGGTGGCCTGGGGACCCCTAAACCCCACCAGAACCACATCAATCCCCCTCACCGAGGCTCCCCTCCCCTCCTTCGCCCTCCCCGCTATCATTTCCCCGTCATTTACCATTTTTTTCCTTCTTTTCCCCTCACAGATTCGCGCGCTCTGTTCGAATTGGCGGCGCCGCTCTGCGCATGCGCAGCCCCCTCCGCCGTGCCGCCATGGTTCGTTCCACTCCTCCCCCCAACCACTCCGCGATGGTTTCGCCCGCCCGGTGTCACCCCGTTTAACGTTCCCCCTCAGCCCCGCCGCGCCGCCGCTTTGGTTCCAACCCCGTATTTTGGTTCCCACCCATCCGTACCGCCTCCCGGTAATCATGGCGGCGGCGGCGGGAGCGGCGAGGAGAGGGGTTTGGGCTCGGCTGGGAGACACGCGGCTCGGTGAGAGACGATCGAGGCGTTCCGGAAGGGTTTAGTGCGGTTGGGATAGCGGGGGGTGGTCGGACACTTATTGGTGCGACACCGGGGGGGGTCGGGGGGCTATTTTGGGGAGGTGGGGGGGCGATTTGGACCCAAATTGTCCCGTTTGGACCCCAGAATCGTCCCGTTTAGACCCTGGATTTTCCCCATAACCCAAATAGGGTCTGGGGGTTTTCTCTATAACCTAAACAGGGTCTGGGATTTTCCCATAATAATTTGGTCCAAATAGGGTCTGGGGGTTTCCCCACAACCTCCATTCCCCGCACCCCGAGGAGGACATCCCCCATTTCCCGGGGCTCTCCCCCTTTCCCTAACCCCCCAAAACCCCCCAAAACCCCCCGAAATCCCCGCAGGCCGCTGGTGCCGAGCTCTCCTCCAGGACTACTCCACCTCTCTCCGCGAAGCCGCCTCGGGAGCTCTGCGCCGCCCGGCGACCACCGCGGCCAGTTTGGCGGTTTTGGGTCTCTCGGCCACCTTGGCCACCTCGGCGCCGGATTTGGAATCGCTGGAAACCGCCGTGGTGGCCGCGGGGGGGATTTTGGGCCAAATCCCGCCGGGATCGCGGAGCCCCCGAGCCGAGCGGCACGTGCTGAGGCTGACGAAGCTGCGGGAGCGCGGGAGGATCCGCGTCCAAAATTTGGGATTTCTGTCCCTGGCCGCGGCGGATCCCCACGGCGGCGAGCCGGCGCTCTACTCGGCGCTCTGCCCCCACCTGCGGCCGAGGATTTGGGAATTTTGGGGCTCGCTGCTGCTGGACGTGGGGTTTTTGGGGAGGTGGTGGCTGCTGGAGGGAGCGCTGCGGGATTGCGACGTGAACGAGGAGGAGTTTCGGGATCTCCCCGCGGAGCTGAGGCGCGTCGAGGCGCGGGATCTTCGCTCCGAGGGCAACGAGAGGCTGCGGCTGGAGAGGTGGAGGGCTGTGGTGCTGAGCGAGGAGGAGATCGCCGGGGAAGGAGGCTGAGGAGGCGATTTGGGGTTTGGGGGATTTGGGGTTTGGGCTGGAAAGGGCTGTTGGACCCTTGGGGATGTGTGGGTGCTCAGCCCGGTTTGGAAAAACCCCAAAAAAGCTTTGTTTGCACTCGGAATTTATTTGGAATTTACCTCCCGGATCCCTCCTGCCCGGTTTGTAAAAACCCAAAAAAGCTTTGTTTCCACTTGGAATTAAATTAAATTTCCACTCGAATTAAAAGCCAAAAAAGGTTTCGGAATTTATTTGGAATTCACCTCCCGGATCCTCCCCGCCCAACTCACCCATCAAACCCAAAAAAAATCTTTGTTTCCTCTCAGAATTAACTCGGAATTTACCTCCCAGATCCCCTGCCCAATTAATAAAAACCCAAAAAAGCTTTGTTTCCAGTCGGAATTTATTTGGAATTTACCACCTGGATCCTCCACCCAACTCATAAAACCCCCCAAAAAATTTATTTCCACTCGGAATTTACCTTCCGGATCCCTCCTGCCCAGTTTGTCAAACCCCAAAAAAGCTTTGTTTCCACTCGGAATTAAATTAAACTTCCACTCGTAATTAAAACCCAAAAAAGGTTTCAGAATTTATTCAGAATTTCTACCTCCTCCTCCTCCTGCTTCTTCTTCCGCTTCTTCGTCTTCTTCTTCTGTGCCGGGAGCGATACTGGGAGAGAATTTGGAGTGCTGGGAAGGAACTGGGAGCACTGGGAGGGAACTGGGAGGGAACTGGGAGCACTGGGAGGGAACTGGGAGCACAATCCGCCCCAGTATCGCTCTTACTGGGAGCACTGGGAAGGAACTGGGAGGAGAAAACGACGCCAAGCGGCTGCGGGCGGCGAAGGCCGCGGTTATGCAAATGAGCAGCGATCCCGCGCGGTGATTGGGCGAGAAGGGGAGGCTTATGCAAATGAAGGTGCGGCCGAGCGCGGTGGCTTGTGGGTGACGGTATGCAAATGAGCGCGCGGTGGTTTGTGGGAGCTCCTGGGCGGGGTTATGCAAATAGAGAAGGCGGGGTTATGCAAACGAGGGTGCGTGCGCGCAGTGCCTTATGGGAGCTCCTGGGCGGGGTTATGCAAACACGAGGGGCGGGGTTATGCAAACATGAGGGCGAGTGCGCGCGGTGACTTGTGGGAGTTGGTGGGCGGGGTTATGCAAACTAAGCGCGCGGTGCCTTGTGGGAGCTGCGGCCCGAGCGGGCGGGAAATGGCGGGAAAGGCGTGAGGGAGGCGCCGCGGCCGCTGCTGCTCTCCTGCCGCTTCCCTCCGCTCCCGGCCCGGCCCGGGCAGAGCCGACAGCCCCGAGCGGCCGCGACGAGCCCTGAGGGGTTTGCAGTGCGGCCTCTCCGCTCAGCGGCGATGGGAGCGATCCCGGGAGCCCTGGGAGCGATACTGGGAGCGCTGGGAGGGAATTAGGAGAACGAACTCCCCGTATCGCTCGCACCGCAGTGAAACCTTGAGGGAAAATCGCCGTGAGGCGGCAAAGGCCGCAATGGCGGCTGCTGTGCGAGTGAGGGAGCGAACTCTCGCGAGGATTCCTGCGAGACACGGGGGCGTGGTTATGCAAACGAGGAGCGGCGCCGCGCCGCGGTGAATTGTGGGGATTGGTGGGCGTGGCTATGCAAACGAGAAGCGGCAGCGCGCCGCGATGCATTGTGGGCGGAATGGCGCGGCCAGCGCTGCAGCTTCCCGGTGACCTCGGGAGGGGACAGGGAGCGGGAATGTGGGCTAAGGAACGGGAATTCGGGACCGGGACAGGGAATGGGAATGAAATCGGGAATGGGATCCGGATGGGGTGGGAGCAGGACAGGAAAGGGACACGGGGGACACAGTAACGGTCCGGGAGGGGCAGTTGACAGCACGAGGCCAGTGGGGTCCGGGACAGGGGATACCGGGAACCGGGACAAGGGGGGACACGGCGATGGCTCCAGGGCAGGGGGTCCTTGGTCTGCTGCCCCAGAGCCTGTGCCAGGCTCTCCTGGTGTCCCCCGAGGCCTCAGCGAGCCCCAAGTCCCTCCCGGGAAGCTTCAGCTCCCTCACAGCCAACGTCCCCCCGGAGATACCCCCATGTCCCCACCCATGTCTCAGTTTAACATCTTTATTTTTACCCTCGTTTGGGGTGTTTTGAAGGGACGAAGAGAAATAAAAATCATATCAAGGCCACAGGGAGCCAGGCAGAGGTGGAGTCCCCATCAGGTGTGTTCCCAGGGGGATCAGCGGGGCTCTGCCCGGCGGGGCTCACTGGGGCTGGGGGATGGAGCTGGAGCGGCGCACGGAGCTCCTCCTGCCCTCGGGGCACTCGCCGGGCTGCCCTTACAGCGCCCCCGTTGGTGTTTCCTCACGCCAGAGATGTGTGAGAAGCTCTTCCCGCACTCGGGACACTGGTATGGCCTCTCCCCGGTGTGGATCCTCTGGTGGCACATCAGGCGATATCTCACGCTGAAGCTCTTCCCACACTCCTCACACTTCCAGGGCTTTTCCCCAGTGTGGATCGCCTGGTGGCGAGTCAGGTGGGAGCTCACGGTGAAGCTCTTCCCACACTCCCCACACTTGTAGGGTCTCTCCCCGGTGTGGCTCCTCTGGTGGACCTTAAACCCAGACCTGCAGCTGAAGCTCTTCCCACACTCCCCACACGTGTAGGGCCAGTCCCCAGTGTGGACCATCTGGTGCTGGAGCAGGTCTGTGTTCACCTTGAAGCTCTTGCCACACTCCCCACACTTGTAGGGTCTCTCCTCAGTGTGGCTCTTCTGGTGGACGGTCAAGGTGGACCTGTGGCTGAAGCCCTTTCCACACTGCCCACACCTGTAGGGCCATTCCCCAGTGTGGACCATCTGGTGCTGCAGCAGGCGGGAGCTCACGCTGAAGCTCTTCCCACACTCCTCACACTTGTAGGGCTTTTCTCCAGTGTGGACCACCTGGTGCAGGAGCAGGCTGGACCTTATAATGAAGCTCTTGTCACACTCCCCACACTTGTAGGGCTTTTCTCCAGTGTGGATCCTCTGGTGGACACTCAAGCTGGACTTGTGGCTGAAGCCCTTCCCACACTGCTCACACTTGTAGGGCATTTCCCCAGTGTGGACCATCTGGTGCCGGATCAGGTTGGAGCTCTCACTGAAGCTCTTCCCACACTCCTCACACTCATAGGGCATTTCCCCAGTGTGGATCCCCTGGTGCCAAATCAGGCGGGACCTGCGGCTGAAGCTCTTCCCACACTCCCCACACTTGTAGGGCTTTTCTCCAGTGTGGACTATCTGGTGGAGGATCAGGCGGTGTCTCGCGCTGAAGCTCTTCCCACACTCCCCACACTTCCAGGGCTTCTCTCCAGTGTGGATCCTCTGGTGCTGGAGCAGGCTGGAGCTTGTAATGAAGCTCTTCCCACACTCCCCACACTTGTAGGGTCTCTCCCCGGTGTGGCTCCTCTGGTGGACAGTCAAGGTGGACCTGAGGCTGAAGCCCTTCCCACACTGCCCACACCTGTAGGGCCATTCCCCAGTGTGGACCATCTGGTGCTGCAGCAGGCGGGAGCTCAGGCTGAAGCTCTTCCCACACTCCCCACACTTGTAGGGCTGCTCCCCGGTGTGCACGAGGCGCCGGTGGACGTTCCACTGGGATTTCGTGGTGAAGCCCTTCCCGCACTCCCCACACCTGTAGGGCCGCTCGCCCGTGTGGATCCGCCGGTGCACGGTCAGCTGGGAAGTGGTGCTGAAGCCCTTCCCGCACTCCCCACACCTGTAGGGTCGCTCCCCGGTGTGCATCCTGCGGTGCACGACCAGATCTGAGCTCCGCCTGAAGCCCTTCCCGCATTCCGAGCACTTGTGGGGCTTCTCAGCGACCCCAAACTCCGAGCTCTGCCTGGACCTGCGGCCGCCCTCCCGGCGCGGGGCGGATCTTTCCTCCTCGGAGCTCCGCGGGCTGCGTTTGCAGCTCCTCCTCGCGCGGGATCTCCGGGGCTCTTCCTGCTCCTCCTCCATGGGCTGGGGTTAGCGATGGGCAATCCTGCTCGGGGGAAAACAAGGACCGAGGTTAGCGACGGGCAATCCTGCTCGGGGGAAAACAGGGACCGAGGTTAGCGATGGGCAATTCTGCTCGGGGGAAAACAAGGACCGAGGTTAGCGATGGGCAATCCTGCTCGGGGGAAAACAAGCGCTGAGGTTTCCTGCTCGGGGAGAGAACAAGCGCTGAGCGCCTTGGCTTCGATGCTGTCGCTGCCCAAGCGCAGCTCCGCGAGTCAGCGCCCCTTTCAGCCTCGGGGGTCCCGGATCCGCTCATCCCCAGCCTCGGGGGTCCCGGATCCCCTCGTCCCCAGCCTCGGGGGTCCCGGATCCGCTCATCCCCAGCCTCCCCACCCCTCCAGGCTCCGGGATCGCCCCTCTCCGCTCTCCCCGCTCCGGGGCTCCCGCGTTCCTCTCCCTCCCGGGGATCCCCACTCCGGTGTCTCTCCCCGCCGCCACCGGGCGATCTCCCCGCGATGCCCCCAAAGGTCATTTGCGGCTCAGCTTTGGGGTGCCGCGAGATCCCAACCTGCTCTGCCCCCCAAAAAACCCTCCCGGAGCCCCGCGATGGATTTGGGGCGAGCTGCCCCTCCTGCTCACCTGCGGGATGCCCGCGGGGATGGATTTGGGGAGCTGGGGAGGGATTTGGGGAGCTGGGGAGGGATTTGGGGAGCTGGCGATGGATTTGGGGAGCTGGGGATGGATTTGGGGAGCTGGGGAGGGATCTGGGGAGCTGTTATTGGATTTGGGGAGCTGTTATTGGATTCGGGGAGCTGGGGATGGATTCAGGGAGCTGCGGCTGAGCGATCGGGGAGAGCGGAGCGGCGGGTGGGGCTGCTGGCGGTGGAGCTCCTCCTCTTCCTCCTCCTCCTCTTCCTCCTCCTCCTCTTCCTGCCGCTTCCCCTCCGCGCCCGGCTCGGCAGTGCCGACAGTTTGCAATGCGGCGCTGGGAGCGATACTGGGAGCGCTGGGAGAGAACTGGGAGCGCTGGGAAGGAACTGGGAGCGCTGGGAAGGAACTGGGAGCACTGGGAGCGATACTGGGAGCACTGGGAGGGATATTGGGAGCACTGAGAAGGAACTGGGAGCACTGGGAGGGAACTGGGAGCACTGGGAGGGAACTGGGAGCGATACTGGGGGGGAACTGGGAGGGATACTGGGAGCACTGGGAGCGATACTGGGAAGGAACTGGGGACACAACACGATTCTCCCTGTCGCTCTTCCTTGGGGGAACTCTGAGCACATTGCGCCTGCGCGGCCGCAGCGCGCGGTGGGCGTGGTTATGCAAATAGAAGAGGAACCTCGCGCGGTGATTGGCGCGCGCCGTTATGCAAATATCAGCACCGCCTCGCGCTGTGATTGGTGGTTAAAGTGTTCAAATGCAAATAGCCGCGCGGTGCCTTGTGGGAGCGGCGGGGCGGGCAGGGGGCTTGGGGGCTTCAGCGCTGCGGGGCTCAGCTGTCCCCCTGCGGCTTGGGGACACACCTGGGGTGTTGGGGACACACCTGAAGGGCTGGGGACACACCTGAAGGGCTGGGGAGCCACCTGGGGGGTCGAGGAGCCACCCCCAAACGGCGGTTTTGGGGTGTCCGCGATATACCTGCGGTGGGTGGAGGTCCCGGGGGGATTTAGGGGGGCTTTGGGACCCCCGAGTGCTGGGTGAGGCTCCCACAGGGGGGCTGGGGGGTCTTGGGGCGGTTGTGGGGCAGTTTTGGGGGCGGTTCGGGGTCGCCCCGCAAGGAGTGATGTTCCCAAGAGACTTTTGTTCGCTGGGTTTTTATTGAGGGGCTCAGACAGCTCTCAGCCGCAGGTTTTGGGGTCCCCCCTAAACCACGTGGTCGGCGCTGGGGTGCAGCAGCCATCGGTCCTGGGGGTCCCCGTCCCCCTGGGGGGGCTCCGGCCCGCCGCCCCCCTCCGAGCTGCTCTTGCGGCGCAGCAGGGACAGGCGGCGGGGGCCGGGGGCGACCCGCGGCGGGTCCAGGGGGTCACCCAGCGGGTCCCCGATGTCCTCCAGCGGCTGGAACTGCATCTCCTCCTTGGCCAGGCTGCGGGAGGAGGGGTTCACCCCAAAAACCGTCCCGAGGTAACCCCAGAAAACCCCCCAGGCACCCGGGTTTGCCCTACCCTCCCAAAATCTGCCCCGGAGTCACCCCAAACCCCTCCGGACATTGGCGTCACCCCAAAATCCCACTGCCCCCACCCTCCGGCACCTCTGGTCACCCCAAAACCTCTCAGTGCCCCCCCCGGCTTTTTGGGGTCACCCCAAACCCTCCTCTGGACATTGACGTCACGCCAAAAGCCCCCTGGGGTCACCTGGGGCAAACCCAGGTTTGGGGGATTTTTGGGGTTTCGCGGGGCGTTGAGGTCGCGGGTTGGGGACATCCCAGGGTGGGGCTTCGCGGGATTTTGGGAGGTTCCCGAGGCAGGGCGGGGCTCTCGGGGTTCGGGGGTCCCACTCACGTCACGTCGAAGGCGGAGCCCTGGAAGGTGGGCTGGCGCGGCGGGGCGGCCGCGGCCGTGTAGGGCGCCTGGGGACTCGCGGCGTCCCAGTAGCGATCGCGCTCGAGCTCCGGCACGTCCCCGTACAGCTCGTCCACCGCCAGCATGGACACCTGCGGCCGCACAGCGCTGCCCGCTCACCTGGACACCTGGCCAGCTCCCCCCGGGCTCACCCGCGCTCCCCCCGCGCTCACCTGGAAGTTGCGGTCGATGAGCGTGTTGGTCTCGAAGTCGTCGTCGTCCTCCCCGAAGGGGTTAATGAGCTGCTCGGCCACCTGCGGCGGAGCCACCGTGTCGCCAGGGCTCGCGGGTGTCCCCTGTCCCCCCCGTCCGGCGCCCCCCGCCCACCTTGAGCCAGCCCACGTAGAAGAAGAACTGCAGCAGGGTGAACACGGGCACGCCCAGGTCCAGCTCGTGCCCCGCGTAGCCCTGCGCCGGGTCCAGGAACTGCCGCCCGATCAGGCAGGTGAGGAAGAAGGTGTACACGGCGATGGTCACCACCTGCGGGGGGACGCGGGTGGCTCTGGGGACCTTCCGCCGACCCTCCGTGTCCCCCCGGTGTCCCTTCATCCTCACCCCGGGCTGTCCCCGCGTGTCCATCCATCCTCTTCCCCCTCAGGTGTCCCTGACGTCCCCCCAGCCCTGTCCGGGTGCCCCCGGCGGTGTCCCTTGCTGTTCCCTCGTGTCCCCCCCCGTGTCCCCGCAGTGTCCCCAGCCCCCCGGTGCTCCCGGTGCCCACCTGGGTGTAAACCAGCGGCACGCTGATCCAGTCGTAGTGGAACAGGAGGCTGCAGTGAGCCCGGAACCGGTTCAGCTCCTGGGGGATCCCCGGGGGCGACAGCGGCTTTGGGAACGCCCGCGGGGGTCCCAGAGCGGCGGAGGGGTGTGGGGGGCTCAGGGGTGCTGCCGGGGAGCTCCGGGGGGTCTCTGGGGTACCTCCATGAGCAGTTTGAGGGCGCAGTCGTCCCTGACTCGCCCCTCGCGCCGCGCCTGCCCCGCCAGCGCCCCGAACCACGCGCAGGGCACCCAGAACTTGTTGTAGGGCGAGCGCAGCCCCTCGAGCCTCCGCCGCTCCTCGCGCGTCAGGAACCCTGCGGGGGTCACCCGCCGGTGTCACCCCAGACCCGGGATGTCACCCCAAATCCGGGATGTCGCCCCAACCCGCCATGACACCCCTGAGACAGCGACACCGCCCCTCCCTCAGAGCCATCGGGAACCCCCTGATGTCACTCCCCAAAGCCGTGGTGTCACCGCTGCCCCGTGACGTCACCCAGCAAGCCTTCGACGTCACCCCCACGGCACCCGCTGACGTCACAGCAGTCGGGGAAGCTGCTGCCCGACGCCGCGATGGTGTCACCCACAGCGATGACATCACCACCGCGATGCCACCCCAGCGCTGACGTCAGTCCCTCCGATGGCATCGCGGGGACATCCCGGTGGCACCACCGGTCACTCCCCAGCCCCAGCGAGGCGCAGAGGCCACCACTGCCACACCGCGGCGGTCACCCCCAGCCCTCCCGCCGCCCCGGCTCCGGTGTCACCCCGCCCTGCGACACGGCGGCGTCACTCACCGGCCTGCACCAGGTGGTCGGTGGTGGGGAAGCGTTTGTACACCGGCGTGCTGACGGCGCGCAGCACCAGCAGAGCCGCCAGGCTGCCGTAGCGCAGCAGCGTCCGGCGCAGCAGCCTCCCGCGAGGGTCAGCGCCGTGGACACTGCCGGCCACCGCCACCATCAGCCCGTCGGGCGCGGGGACCGTGCGGAACTGTCCCCACCAGCGCTCCAGCACCAGCGCCACGTAGAACCCTGCGGGAGGAGATACTGGGAGCGCTGGGAGGAACTGGGAGAGGACTGGGGACAGTGGGAGGTCGCGGGGTAATGGGGGTCCCAGGGGTGTGGGTAGCTCTGGGGGTCCCGGGGGGTGCCGGAGAGTCCTGGGGGTGGGTGTGGGGGTCCCGGGGGGTGCCGGGGGTCTCACCGAGCACGAAGGACACGGGGATGAGGTTGGCCGATTTGTCACAGTACAGCACCAGCTTCTCGAACAGGCGCCGCTGCGCCTCCGACAGCAGGAACCTGGCGGGGACCGGGAGGGACACTGTCCCTGTCACCCGCCCGGACCCCCGGTGACCCCCCAAACGCACCCGGCGTCCCCCCCGTGTCACCCCCATCCAACTGTTCCGTGTCCCTGTGCCCGCCCCGTGTCCCCAGGTCTCCGTGTGTCCCCAAATCCCTTTGTGTCCCCACCTCCACGCCCCCGCCTGCGCCCCGCCATGTTCCCCCGTGTCCCCCGCTGTCCCCCCGTGCCCCACACCTGTAGGCCAGGCTGAGCCCCAGGTAGGCGGCGAGGAAGAGGAGCAGCTCCCGGTAGAGCAGTTTGTAGATGCTCCCGCGCCACAGCAGCAGCAGCTGCGAGAAGCCCCCGAAGCGAGCCGTGGCCACTCGCGACGTGTAGGTCACCGTCATGGCGGCAGCTGCGACACCGGGGGACACCTGCGGGACAGCGGTAGGCACCTGCGGGACACCGGGGGAGGGCGGAAAAGGCTTTGCGGGGACAGGGGGGACTCAGGGGACATCCTGCGGACACCCAGGGGTCCCACCCAGCACGCAGGGGACACCCTGGGGACACTGACCCCAAAGGAGGACACCCTGGGGACGCTGAGCCAACACCCGGGGACCTCCGCGGACCCTCCGCGCTGGGAATGAAGCGCTGAGGGACTTTGCGGGGAGCGTTGGGGACACCAGGGGACAGCCCCCACCCCGAGGACTCGCCCCGTGGCACTGCCACCCCGAGGCCAGGCCGGGACCCCCCCTGTCCCCTCCCCTTGTCCCCCCTCACCTGCGGGCGAGTGGCCACCGCCGGTCTGGGGTCTGCGGCCACCGCGCCGTGCTGGCCCTTAAATCGCGGCGGGGCAGGGCCAGCCCCCCCAGCAGGGGTGACACGCGAGGGGACACGGGGGAGGGGGCGACAGGCGGGGGTCCTGCTGCAGGTCCCGGGAGCGGCAGCGCCGGTCCGGCCGGTCCCGAGCCCCCCGCCCGGGGCGTGGGGGGGTTGTGTGGGTATTTTGGGGCCGGAGGGGGGTTGTTTGGGGCCGGGGGGCTTGTTTTGGGGCCGGGGGGTGTTTTAGGGCCGGGGGGAGCTCCGCCCGCCCCCCCCGCGGCTCTGGCTCCATCGCGGTGGCCTCGGGCCAGCGCCGGGGCCGCGGGGACAGATCGCAGCGGGGCGCGGGGACAGCCGCGGGCGGGGACACGGGGGTGGCGGCCACGGAGACCCCCAGAAAGGGTGCTGTACCCCCTCACCGCCCCCCCGGGACCCCGATCCTCCCCCCGGGACCCCGAAATCGTCCCCAGCCCCCCCGCGCCCCCCGCCCTTAATCCGGTGCTAATGAGGGTTCCCCGCGTCCCCCGGGCTCTGCGCCAGCAGCGCTGACGTCACCTCCCCAAAATCCATCCGGACCCCCCCAATTCCACCTGCCCCCCCCCCAAATTCCCCGCCCCCTCCCAAAATCCATCCGAACCCGCCCCCCCCCACCCGCCTGCAAAAACAAAAAACTTCAAAATGCTTTTGCTTCTCAAATTTATTATTTACACAAAACCCCCCGGGAGGGTCCAACCTCCGCTGCCCCCCCCCAAAATTGGGGTGACACCGGGGGGAGCGCACAGCCCCCGGGGGGGAGACAGAACCACCCCCCTTCCCTCCCGGGGGGATAAATAAGGGCTGTGCCCCCCACCCCTCCCCGGGGTCTGGGGGCTATCTGGGGCTGGGGGCTGGCAGGGAGCCCCCCAGGGTCCGGGGGGCTTCCTTCGGTCCGCTGAGGTCTGGGGGGGCTATTTGGGGCTGGGGGGCTGGTAGGGGTCCAGCAGGAGGGAGCTGAAGGTGTTGACCTTGTCGCCACCCCGCACCTCGTGGGGCAGCAGCGGCAGCTTCACGATGTGGAAATCCTCGTAGAGATCCTCCATCTGGGGAGGGGGGCAGGATGGGACCCCAAAAACCCCTCAGAACCCAGGATGGGACCCCAAAAACCCCTCAGAACCCAGGATGGGACCCCAAAAACCCCTCAGAACCCCAAAAACCCCTCAGGACCCCTGCCCCAAATCCCTTCTCTCTCCCCCAAATCCCTTTTCTGTCCCCAAATCCCTTCTCTTTCCCCAAATCCCTTCTCTCTCCCCAAATCCCTTTTCTCTCCCCCATCCAGGTTTTTGGCCCCAGCTCCCAATTCCAACCCCGCAGGACCCTCAGCCCCCCGACCCCAAATTCCCTGATGGAGGTCCCAGACCCAAATCCAACCTCCTGCCCCTCCTGGGGCCCCCAGGTGAAGCTCACCTGTCCAGGTACCCTTCCTGAGCTCCCCAAATCCCCCCACCCATTTTCCAGGCCTCACTGGGATCCCAGGGAAGCTCGTTAGGCCTCAGTGCCTAATTAATTTCGCGTTTATCCCAAACCCTGCCCGTTCCTGATACTTTTAGGGAACTCCTGTTTGGGTTTTGGGCTTCCAGAGGAGGCTGTGGATCCGAAATGTGGCCGGGAGGAGACTTTGTTGTGACTAAACCCCATTTCTTGGCCCCAGAATCAGGAGTTTTATGCACTTTATGAAATCAAACTGAGGCACCTCAGCAAATCATGGTTGGGAACAGGATTGGTATAAACTGTAAGGTCAGTGAAATGCTGGGAAGTGTTGTTGCTTTGCCAATAATATTTAAAATTAATTCAGTTTAAATGAAATACCAATCGAAATACAAATGTAAAATACAAATTAAGACGTAAATTAATTTAAGGTGTAAGTAAAGTTTAAGGCATAAAGTTAATCACTGCCAAACTCAAGTGCTGGTAAGTTTTTCTCCTCAGTATCTAATCTGAGTTTTGCTGATGCCGCAGATGATGATTTTTCAAGGGATCTCAACCCCTCATTCTGACACCCAGCTCCCCAAATCCCACCCCAGAGCCCACCCCACGCCTCAGGTGAGCGTTACCTGGTCCAGGTACTTGGCCTGGATCTTGTGGCGAGCCTCGCACATGCGGCAGGGCCGCAGCGGGTCGGGGAACACCAGCTGGTTCACCACGATGTTGTGGGTGTCGATGCGGCACTTGGCCAGCTCCTGGATCAGCCTCTCCGTCTCGTACAGCGACAGGAACTCGGCGATGCACACGCAGATGAACGTGGTCTGCTCCTGGGGACAGCGGGGACAGCGTGATGCCAGGGGCTGGGGACAGGCTGACAGCGCTCAGGGACAGCACAGCGCTCAGGGACAGCGGGCTCACCATCCTCCCGGAGGGGTTCCTGTCCCTGTCCTGGGAGATTCTTATCCCTGTCCCCATCTTTGTCACTGTCCCTGCCCTAGGGGTCTCTCTGTCCCTGTCCCCATCTTTGCTGCCCCTGCCCTGAGGGCTCCCTGTCCCCATCCCTGTCCCCACCCATCCCCACGGGCTTTATTCCCCTCAGGAATGTGCCCTGACTGGCTTGGCCCTGTCCCTGTCCCCGTGTCCATCCCCCTGTCCCTCTGGGTCCCTGTCCCCATGTCCATCCCCCTGTCCCTCTGGGTCCCAGTCCCCGTGTCCATCCCCCAGTCCCTGTCCCTGTCCCTGTGTCCATCCCCCAGTCCCTGTCCCTGTCCCTGTGTCCATCCCCCAGTCCCTCCTGGTCCCTGTCCCCGTGTCCATCCCCCTGTCCCTGTCCCTGTCCCCATGTCCATCCCCCAGTCCCTGTCCCTGTCCCAGCGTCCATCCCCCAGTCCCTGTCCCTGTGTCCATCCCCCAGTCCCAGTCCCTGTCCCTGTCCCAGTGTCCATCCCCCTGTCCCTGTCCCTGTGTCCATCCCCCAGTCCCTTCCCTGTCCCTGTGTCCATCCCCTAGTCCCTGTGTCCATCCCCCAGTCCCTGTGTCCATCCCCCAGTCCCAGTCCCTGTCCCAGTGTCCATCCCCCAGTCCCTGTCCCTGTGTCCATCCCCCAGTCCCTGTGTCCATCCCCCAGTCCCCGTGTCCATCCCCCAGTCCCAGTCCCAGTCCCTGTCCCTGTGTCCATCCCCCAGTCCCTGTCCCTGTGTCCATCCCCCAGTCCCTGTCCCTGTCCCCGTGTCCATCCCCCAGCCCCTCCCTGTCCCCCCAGCCTCACCGGGTCCTTGAACTGCTCGCTGACCGAGCGGATCACGGGCAGCGTCTCCTCCAGCTTGGACGCCAGCTGGTCAGCGTTCATGTCCCCCAGCCCCAGCATGTTGCACATCTGGCGAGGGACACACAGCTGGGACGAGTCCCCGTGACCCTCCCCACCCGGGTGTCCCCCCAGAGCACTCCCCAGGCCCCACCTGGGAGATGAAGGGGCTGATCTGGTTCTTGATCTGCATCAGGCGCCCCAGGCCGCGCTCCACGATGGTGGGGAAGTTCAGCAGCCGCAGCGTGTGCCCCGTGGGCGCCGTGTCGAACACCACCACGGAGAAATTCATCCCCTTCACCAGCCTGGGGGGTCCTGAGGGTCAGCACAGCCCCCCAGAGCCCCCTCTCCACCCCCAGCGAGGTCAGAGCCCCCCAAGCCCCCCGGCCAGCCCACCTCATGACCTCGGCGTAGCTCATGGCCTCGTCGATGCCGGGGAAGGCGCTCATGGCCTCCTGCATCATCTTCTTGCCCATGCTGAGCACGTTGTCCTCCTCGAAGAACTCATCGGGCAGCTCTGCCACGCCCAGGCTGGGGTCGATCTCCTGCGGGGAGGGAGGGAGGGTCAGCGTGGCCTGAGGGGCTCCAGGACACCCCCAGGACACCACAGGACACCCCTGGACACCCCAAGACACCCCTACACCCACACACTCCCAGGACACCCGGGGACACCCCCGGGATCTCCTAGGACACCTCGGGACCCCCTGGGACACCCCAGGGACACCCCGCAGGACCCACCATGGCGAAGAGGTTGTCGTAGCCCTTGACCTTGGTGGGCACCTTGGAGAACTTCTGGTCGAAGGCGTCGGAGATGTTGTGCGCGGGGTCGGTGGAGATGATGAGCACGCTCTCGCGCACCCGGGACAGCTGCACGGCCAGGCTGCAGCTGGGGACAGCACGGGGCTCAGGGGGTCTCAGGGGGTCCTGGCTCGGGATGAACCCTGCTGAGCCCCCGAGGGGACTGCCTGGGGCTTCCCCCAGAGTGCCAGCCCAGCGTGACACAGGGGGACAGCGAGGTGTGTGACTGCCCTCAGGTGAGTGTCACCTCCCCGGGTGTGTCACCTCCTCAGGTGTGTCACCTCGGGGAGACAGGTGAGTGTCACCTCCTCAGGTGTGTCACCTCGGGGAGACAGGTGAGTGTCACCTCCTCAGGTGTGTCACCTCGGGGGGACAGGTGAGTGTCACCTCCTCAGGTGAGTGTCACCGCCTCAGGTGTGTCACCTCGGGGGGACAGGTGAGTGTCACCTCCTCAGGTGTGTCACCTCGGGGGGACAGGTGAGTGTCACCTACCCAGCTGTCGGCTGCGGTTCCCCTCCGAGGGCTGTGCTGTCCCCAGCACCGGGGCGCACCTGATCCCCCACCCCAGCCCGGTGTCCCCTCGCTGTCCCCAGCCTGTCCCCATCCCCTCTGCTCCTCCACCCCACCCCGACCCCCCGCTCCGAACTGTTCTCCCCGCGGTCCGGCCCGCCACCCCATCCCGATCCCTCCATCCCGCCCTGATCCCTCCACCCCATCCCTGTCCCTCCCTCGCACTGCGATCCCCTCACGTCCCGTTCCTCCGTTCCTCCGTTCCTCCGCTCCCCTCGCCCCGTCCCGTCCCCGCCGCACCTGCACGTGGTCTTGCCCACGCCGCCCTTGCCGCCCACGAAGATCCACTTGAGGCTGCGCTGCTCGATGATGTTGGCCAGCGTTGGCTCCAGCGGCTCCACGTCGGGCGCGTCCTCGAACTCCTCGGGGGCCTCGGCCGCCCACCCTCCCGCCGCCGCCGCCATCTTCCCCGCGCCACCGCCCGCCGCGCGCTGATTGGCCAGAGCGCCGGCGCGCCCTCCCTGATTCCGCTTCCCATTGGCCGACTCGCCCGTCAATCCCCGGAGGGGGCGGAGCGAAGCGGCGCGAGCCCCGCGCGTTGCCAGGCAACGCCGCCCCGCCGGCGGGGATCTCTGACGTTCCAAACCGGCGCCGCCGCCGCCGCCGCGGTCGCTCTGACGTCATCGGGCGGCGCCGGCGGCGGTGGCGGCGGACAAGATGGCGGCGCGCGGCGAGGACCGGGAGGCCGCGGAGGCTCCTTCGCCGCCCCCCCCGGGCCCGGGCGGCGGCGTCAACGTGTTCGCCAACGACGGCAGCTTCCTGGAGCTCTTCAAGCGCAAGATGGAGGCGGAGGAGCAGCAGCGGGAGCGCGAGGCGGCGGCGGCCGCGGAGGCGTCCGGCGGCGGCGGCACCGGGCTCGGCCCGCAGCGCGGGCCCGACGGCGCGAAGAGGAGCGGCGGCGCGCTCAGCTTCGTAAGGACGCGGCGGCCCGCGGGCTCCTCCCGGCTCCGCGCCCGCCGGCCCGGCCCGAGCGCGTGAGGGAACCGGGGAGGGCCGCGGGACCGGCGGGGCTGCTGCGGGCTCCTCGCTCGCCGCGGCGCCTCCTCCCCGGGCTCGTCCGTCCCGGTGCCTCCGCGGTGCCTCCGGGCTCTCCCCGGTCCTTTCCCCCCGTTCCGGGTCGGAGCCCCGGCGGTCAGCGCGCCCCCGCCGCTCCCGGTAACGGGCCAGGTGTGTCCCTTCCCCAGGTGGGGCGGCGGCGGGGCGGCAACAAGCTGGCCCTGAAAACGGGAGTGGTGGCCAAGAAGCAAAAGACGGACGAGGAGGTGGCGTTGGGGGTCCCGGGAGGGGAATTTGGGGTCGGGAGGGAGATTGGGAGGGAGGAGAGAGGTAACTGGGGGTCCTGGAGGGGATTTGGGAGCGAATTTGGGGTCCTGGAGGGAGAATTTGGGGTCCTGGGGGGGAACTGGGTGTGCCGGGGTGGGAGAATTTGCAAATCCCGGGGTGGGATTGGGGAATCCGGGGGGCGAATGGTCCATGCGGGGTGGGGGATTGGGGGAGCTGGGGATGCCAGGGCCTCCCCCGATTTGTGGGGTGGTTTTGGGGTTTTTTTTTGGGCGGTTTTGGGTTTGTTTTGGGTTTGTTTTGGGGCCTCCCCCGATTTCTGGATTTGTTTTGGGTTTTTTGGGGCCTCTCCCGATGTTTGGGGTGGTTTTGGGGTTATTTTTGGGGTGGTTTTGGGTTTTTTTGGGGCCTCCCCCAATTTTTGGTATGGTTTGGGGGTTTTTTGGGGCCTCCCCTCATTTTTGGGGCGGTTTTGGGTTTTTTTTGGGGTTTTTTTGGGGTGGTTTTGGGTTTTTTTTGGTGCCTCTCCCGATTTCTGGGGCTGTTTTGGATTATTTTTGGGGCGGTTTTGGGTTGTTTTGGGGTTTTTTTGGGGCCTCCCCCTATTTTTGGGGCGGTTTTGGGTTTGTTTTGGGATGGTTTTGGGTTTGTTTTGGTGCCTCCCCCGATGTTTGGGGCTGTTTTGGGGTTATTTTTGGGGCTGTTTTGGGTTTTTTTGGGGGCTGTTTCGAGTTATTTTTGGAGTGGTTTTGGGGTCTTTTGGGGCCTCCCCCGATTTTTGGGGCAGTTTTGGATTGTTTCTGGGGCTGTTTGGGGTTTTCCTGCCAGGTGCTGACGAGTAAAGGCGACGCCTGGGCCAAGTACCTGGCGGAGGTGCAGAAGTACAAAGCTCACCAGTGCAGCGACGACGACAAGACGAGGCCGCTGGTCAAATAGCGCCGGCCCCCCCCCAAAAACCCGCCGGGGGGGACCCCGGCCCGGCCCAGACCCCAAAACACCCGGGCAAGCAGCGCCAGCCCCCTCCCCAAAAACCCGCCGGGGGAGGATCCCAACCCCGCAGCGTTCCCCAAAAACACTTCACGATTTAGCGCTGATCTCCCCCCAAAACGTGGCCACGCCCCCGAATAGCTGGCCACGCCCCTTCCCCAAAAATGTGTTTGGAGGGTTTTTCCCCCCCTTTTTCAATATTTCTGGGGGGGATCCCGGCCGTGCCCCCCCTGTAAATACCTATTTAAGGGTCGGGGGCTTCCCAACCCCTTTTTTATCGTCAGCTGTCCCCCCCCAGATCTGACGTCACAGCGCTGCCCCCCCGCCCCCCCCGACCCAGGTTTTGGGGGGAAATGGGGAATTTGGGGGGGGCGGCGCGGCATTAAAGAGCTCAGAGGTTTCGGAAGTGCTGAGCGGTTTTTGGGGTGATTTTGGGGGTTTTTGGGGTGATTTGGGGTGTTTTTTGGGGGGTTTGGGGGATTTTTGGGGGGTTTGTGGTGTTTTTGGGGGATTTTGGGGGGTCTGGGAGGGAACCCCCCCATGGGATCTCGGGGGGATTTGGGAACGGGGGAACAAATCCTCCCCCAAACTCAAACCCTTTCTCTGTTCCCACCTTTCCTCAGCACCGAATTTTACCAGGTTTGGTGGGTTTGACCCCGATAAGGTCTGGGGGGACACTGGTGGCTGTACCCACCTCGGGGGAACCACCCTCAGCCCCCCAGCAGTTCCTCCCAGTTGCTCCTCGCTGCTCCGCTCCGCTCTCCAGTTCCTCCCAGTTCCTCCCAGTTCCCCTTCACCCCATTCCCAGTTCCCCCAGTTCCCCCAGTGCTGCCGTTCCATCTGGTGCTACCCAAGGGGGGTTCTTGTTCCCCCCCTTCCCCAATAATGGTTCTGCCCTCGCGCGAGGCACGCCGGGAGTTGTAGTCCTCGCAGGGAAAGCTGCGCACTCCGCGCCTGCGCGCTGTAGCCCCGCCCCTTCCCCCGCCGTGGCTCCTCCCCTTCCCCCGCGCGGCCCCGCCCCCTGCGCACGTGACGCGGCCGCGCGGGGCGGACGGTGGCCGGCGGGGGTCACGGGGGCAGCGGCGAAACCCCCCCGGCCGCGCTCCGACCCCCCCGAGCGCCGATCCCCCCGAAACACCCCGCGGGGATCCCCCGAGCCGCCCGGGAGCCGCACCGCGCACCGCTCACCGCGAACCGCGCACCGCTCACCGCTCACCGGGCAGGTACCGGCAGCGCGGGGAGGCGGAGCGGCGGCGGGGCCTGGCGGGGAGCGGCGGGTGCTGAGGGGCGATGGGGGGAGGCGGGGAGGGGTTTGGGGGTGCCGGGAGCGGTTTGGGGGGTGCCGGGAGGGGTTTGGGGGTACCGGCAGGGGTTTGGGGGTCTCGAGGGGTTGAACTGGGGGTTCGGGAGGGAATCGGGGCTCGGGGGCGTTGCGGGGGGGGTCGGGGGGCAGCCCGGGGGGGTTTGGGGTGAGTGAGGGGCGGATGGAGCGAGCGGAGGCGGTTGGGGGCTCGGGGCTCGGGCCGGGGGGGCGGATGGAGCGGGGGGGCTCGGGAGGGGCTGCGGATCGGGGGGGGGAGGTGGGGGGGGTTGGTTCACCCCGGGGAGGGGGCGCGGGGGGCACCGAACCCCCTTTGGCCCCGCTTTGCCCCCTCCCGCTCTCCCGCCGTTCCGGTCCCGGCCGCACGTGCGCGGCGCGTGGGTCACACCGCCCGGTTCCGTCCCTCTGGGGACCCCGCGCTGTCCCCCCTGTCCCCCCCCAGCTGCCCCCCGAGTCCCTCCCCGGGAGACCCCCAGGTTTCCCCCCATTTACTGACCCCACGCCCCCCTGTCGTTCCCCCTCACCCTTCAGCCCCACTTCCCGCTCTCCCCGCGGCCATCCGGGGGCTTCATCCCCCTGCTTGCTGCCTCCGGGATTCTCCCCCAGGACCCCCGAGAACCCTCCCAGGACCCCCCCGGGCCCCCCCGGGCCCCCCGGCCCCGCCATGGACTGGCAGCCGGACGAGCAGGGCCTGCAGCAGGTGGTGCAGCTGCTCAAGGACTCGCAGTCACCCAACACGGCCATGCAGCGCGTGGTGCAGGACGTATCCTGGGGGGTGCGACCCCCGGAGTGGGGCTGAGACCACCAGAGTGGGGCTGAGACCCCCGGAGTGGGGCTGGGACCCCCAGAGTGGGGCTGGGATCCCCGGAGTGGGGCTGGGACCACCGGGATGGGGCTGAAACCCCCGGAGTGGGGCTGGGACCCCCAGAGTGGGGCTGGGACCACCGGAGTGGGGCTGGGACCACCAGGAGTGGGGCTGAGAGCACTGGGATGGGGCTGGGACCCCGGGAGTGGGGCTGGAACCACCAGGATGGCATTGGGACCACCAGGCAGGGGAGGTAATGGGGTTGGGTGGTGTGGGGTGGGAGCTCCTGGCCCTGTGCCCCCCCGTGTCTCTGTCCCCTCCTTAACCCCCCCACAGAAGCTGAAGCAGCTGAACCAATTCCCGGATTTCAACAATTACCTGATTTTCGTCCTGACGCGCCTCAAGTCCGAAGGTGGGCAGTGTTTGGGGGTCCTGGAGGTGACCACAGGGGTGTTCGGGGGGCACCCCTGGCCCCAGCCCCCCCCGACGCCCCCCTGTGCCCCCCAGACGAGCCCACGCGCTCCCTGAGCGGGCTGATCCTCAAGAACAACGTCAAGGCTCACTTCCAGAGCTTCCCCCCTCCCGTGGCTGAGTTCATCAAGCAGGAGTGCCTCAACCACCTGGGCGACGCCTCCTCCCTCATCCGCGCCACCATCGGTGAGGGGTGACCCCAAACCCGCCCCCGAACCCCCCCAGCCCCGCCCCGCAGCCCCCCGGCTCACCTGTGCGCCCTCCCCAGGTATCCTGATCACCACCATCGCCTCCAAGGGGGAGCTGCAGATGTGGCCGGAGCTGCTGCCCCAGCTCTGCAACCTCCTCAACTCTGAGGATTACAACACCTGCGAGGTGTGGGGGGCACCTGGGTGCACCTGGGGGGGGCGTGGCCGCCGCTGACCCCCCCCTGCTGCCCCCAGGGCGCTTTCGGGGCTCTCCAGAAGATCTGCGAGGATTCCTCGGAGCTGCTGGACAGCGACGCCCTGAACCGACCCCTCAACGTCATGATCCCCAAATTCCTGCAGTTCTTCAAGCACTGCAGCCCCAAAATCAGGTGTGGGGGACAGGTGGGGACTCCCTTCGTTGGGAGGTGGGGGTGGCCAAACTGAGCAACGCTGGGGGGGTCCAGGTGGGTTTTGGGAGTGCCCAGGTGGATCTCAGGTGGCTCTGGGGGTGCCCAGGTGGATCTCAGGTGGCTCTGGGGCTGCCCAGGTGACACCCCCGTCCCCCCCCAGGTCCCACGCCATCGCCTGCGTCAATCAGTTCATCATGGACCGAGCGCAGGCGCTGATGGAGAACATCGACACCTTCATCGAGGTGAGGGGGGCACACCCGGGGGTCCCGGGGGCTCTCCGGGGCTCCTGGGGGTCTCACCTGCGCCCCTCCCCAGCACCTGTTCGCGCTGGCGGTGGACGAGGACCCCGAGGTGCGCAAGAACGTGTGCAGGGCACTGGTGATGCTGCTGGAGGTGCGCATCGACCGCCTCATCCCTCACATGTACAGCATCATCCAGGTGAGCCCCGCGCCGGCTGGGGCGTGGTTCGGGGGTTCCCCCGCGGCCAGGTGAGCTCACCTGTGCCCCCCACGCTCAGTACATGCTGCAGAGGACGCAGGACAGCGACGAGAACGTGGCGCTGGAGGCCTGCGAGTTCTGGCTGACGCTGGCGGAGCAGCCCATCTGCAAGGACGTGCTCACGGCTCACCTGGTGGAGTGAGTGACCCAAAATCCCTGAAATCCACCCCAAAACCCACCCCAGAGCTCACGGCCCGCCTGGCACAGCGAGCGACCCCCAAATCCCTGATATCCACCCCAAAATCCAGGCTGATCCCGATCCTGGTGCACGGCATGAGGTACTCGGAGATCGACATCATCCTGCTCAAGGTGGGCGCTGGGGACAGCTGGGGACACTGGGGTGACCCCCGCGGAGATGATGACACCCTCAAGCTGACCCCTGTGATGGTCACTTGTGTTCGTACTGTCTGATCCGGGAACCATCGTAACGCCCTGTCGCGATATGACGTCATGTCACAACACGATGACATCATGTCACGATAGGATGATGTCATGACACGATGACGTCACGTCTCGATTTCCCCCAGGGCGACGTGGAGGAGGACGAGGCCATCCCCGACAGCGAGCAGGACATCAAGCCGCGCTTCCACAAGTCCCGCACGGTGACGCTGGCGCACGAGGAGCAGCGCGGAGGGGACGGCGACGGCGATGGCGACGACGAGGACGACGACGACACCTTGTCCGACTGGAACCTGCGTAGGGACAGGGCGGGTTTGGGGTGTCCCCGTGGGGTCTGAGTGTCCCCATGGGGTTTGGGGTGTCCCCGTGGGGTCTGAGTGTCCCCGTGGGGTTTGGGGTGTCCCGGTGGGGTCTGAGTGTCCCGGTGGGGTCTGAGTGTCCCCATGGGGTTTGGGGTGTCCCTGTGGGGTTTGAGTGTTCCCATGGGGTTTGGGGTGTCCCCGTGGGGTTTGGGGTGTCCCCGTGGGGTCTGAGTGTCCCCCGGGTGTCACTGACCCCCCGTCCCTGCCCTGCCCCAGGGAAGTGCTCGGCGGCGGCGCTGGACGTCCTGGCCAACGTGTTCCGGGAGGAGCTGCTGCCCCACCTGCTGCCCCTGCTCAAGGAGCTGCTGTTCCACCTCGAGTGGGTGGTCAAGGAGTCGGGGATCCTGGTCCTGGGCGCCATCGCCGAAGGTGGGGGAACCCCGAAACAACCCTTTTTTGGGGTAAAAACCCCAATCCTGGTGTTACAACGCCCATCCCTGACGCCGTCTTCCCCCAGGCTGCATGCAGGGCATGGTGCCCTACCTGCCCGAGCTGATCCCACACCTGATCCGCTGCCTGGCTGACCGCAAGGCGCTGGTTCGCTCCATCGCCTGCTGGACGCTGAGCCGCTACGCGCACTGGGTGGTCGCGCAGCCCCCCGAGCTCTACCTGAAACCCCTCATGACGGAGCTGCTGCAGCGCATCCTGGACAGCAACAAACGCGTGCAGGAGGCTGCCTGCAGGTGGGACGGGGGACACTGGGGACAGGGGAGGTTGGACAGGGGACACCTGGGGCTCCTGGGTGGTTTGGGCTCATCCAGGGCCCCCCGGGGGTGATGACAGCATCACCCCGATTCTCGTGAGGACGCATTGTGTTCGTACTGCCTGACCCGGGGGGCCCTCAGCCCGGCCTGGAGGAGTCCTGCGGGGATTTTCTGGGGTCCCTGACCCCGATTCGGGGGTGTCACCCCAGTGCCTTTGCCACGCTGGAGGAGGAGGCGTGCACGGAGCTGGTGCCATACCTGAGCTTCATCCTGGACACGCTGGTCTTCGCCTTCGGCAAGTACCAGCACAAGAACCTGCTCATCCTCTACGACGCCATCGGCACCTTGGCCGACTCCGTGGGCCACCACCTCAACCAGCCGGTGGGTCCCAAACCCCCTCAGTGTCCCCAAACCCCCCCAGTGTCCCCAAACCCCCACTGTGTCCCCAAACCCTCACTGTGTCCCCGTCCCCCTGTCTGAGCCCGGTGATGACCACAACAGACATTCGAATCCCGAACTCCCCCTGTGGATCTCTTCTGGTCTGAGGGCTCAGGGCACGGCAGGTCCCCCTGCTGGGTGTCCCCAGGCGCCCCTGGGGTATCCCCACCCCGTGTGACACCCCCTGCTCACAGGAGTACATCCAGAAGCTGATGCCGCCACTCATCCAGAAGTGGAACGAGCTCAAGGACGAGGACAAGGACCTGTTCCCGCTGCTGGAGGTGGGTTGGGGGTGGCCTGGGGGGGGTGGCCGTCCCCGAGCCGCCCCCCCACCATGTCCCCTGCTGTCCCCAGTGCCTGTCCTCGGTGGCCACGGCCCTGCAGAGCGGCTTCCTGCCCTACTGCGAGCCCGTCTACCAGCGCTGCGTCACCCTGGTGCAGAAGACGCTGGCCCAGGCCATGGTGAGCCCCTCCCCGGCACTGTGGGGGGGTCGGGGGGTGGCAGAGGTGCCACCCCCCTTGGTGACAGTGCCCCCCCAGATGTACAACCAGCACCCAGAGCAGTACGAGGCTCCTGACAAGGATTTCATGATCGTGGCGCTGGACTTGCTCAGCGGCCTGGCCGAGGGGCTCGGTGGCCACGTGGAGCAGCTGGTAGCCCGTTCCAACATCATGACCCTGCTGTTCCAGTGCATGCAGGTGAGGGGAGATCCCCCTGAGCCCCCAAATCCCCCAGACTCACCTGTGCCCTCACCTGTGCCCTCCCCTGCCAGGACACGATGCCCGAGGTGCGGCAGAGCTCCTTCGCCCTCCTGGGCGACCTCACCAAGGCCTGCTTCGTGCACGTCAAGCCCTGCATCGGTGGGTTTTGGGGTCCCCCGGGGCAGGGACACCCCGGATTTGGGGCGGGGGTGGCTCTGTGCTCACCTGTGCCCCCTCCCCAGCTGAGTTCATGCCCATCCTGGGCACCAACCTGAACCCCGAGTTCATCTCCGTGTGCAACAACGCGACCTGGGCCATCGGGGAGATCTGCATGCAGATGGGTGAGCAGCTCCACAGAGCTCAGCCGAGCCCCCCAAATGTCCCCAGAGCTCCCCCGAGCCCCCCAGAGCTCCCCCGAGCCCCCCAAACCTCCCCTGAGCCCCCTTTGTCCCCCAGGGGCAGAGATGCAGCCGTACGTCCCGATGGTCCTCAACAACCTCGTGGAGATCATCAACCGCCCCAACACCCCCAAAACGCTCCTGGAGAACACAGGTGAGGCTTTGTGGAGCCCCAAAACCTGCTGGGTGTGAGGGGGATCCCCAAAATCCTCAATTTTCCCCCAAATCCTCAATCCCTGTCCCTCCCCTCCTCAGCCATCACCATCGGGCGCCTCGGCTTCGTGTGCCCGCAGGAGGTGGCGCCGATGCTGCAGCAGTTCATCCGGCCCTGGTGAGTCCGGGGGAGGCTTTTGGGGGTCCCCAGGAACCGGGAGGGAGCACCAAACCCCAAATCCCTCCCCGTTTCCTGTCCCTGCCGCCAGGTGCACGTCGCTGCGGAACATCCGCGACAACGAGGAGAAGGACTCAGCCTTCCGGGGGATCTGCGTCATGATCGGGGTGAACCCCGGCGGGGTCGTGCAGGTATGGGGGGATTTTGGGGGGAAAGCACCGTGATTTGGGGCGAGTGAAGAGCACAGGGGGTTTTGGGGAGGGGTCTCCGGGTGTGTCCCCCTCCCCATCGCCGTTTCTGGGGTGATTGATCCCCAAACCCTCCAGGATTTCATCTTCTTCTGCGACGCCGTGGCGTCCTGGGTGAGCCCCAAGGATGACCTGCGGGACATGTTTTACAAGGTGAGCGGGCACTGGAGGGGCTGGGAGACCCCCCGGTTTGCCGGGAGGGGTCTGCAGGACCCCCCGTTGGATCTCCCACCCCTCCCTGCAGATCCTGCACGGCTTCAAGGCCCAGGTGGGCGAGGAGAACTGGCAGCAGTTTTCAGAGCAGATCCCCCCGCTGCTCAAGGACCGGCTGGCGGCGTTTTACGGGGTCTAGGCCAGGTGCAAACACCTGAGACAGGTGCGGGGGGGGGCGGCACCCCAAAAAAAACCCCCGGGGGGGCGCAGGCCGTCAGCCCCCCCAACCATGGCTGTTTCCTCCCTCAGGTCGGCGCCGGGAGCCCGGCAGGGACGGCGGCCGGGAGGGACCCCGTGTGCCCGGGGGGGTTCGGGGGGGCCGCGCTGCCGTGCCTCGGTCCCGGGGGGGCCCGAGAGCAGTGTCACCCCCGGGGAAAGGATGGGGGGGGGCTGGGGGTGGGGGCCGCGGGAGGGTGGACCCGCGGCAGGGCTCCAAACCCTGGGGGAGGGCCCAAAACCCTGGTGGGGAGGGCGAAAATCGGGGCTGGAGGGTCCAAAAAAGGGTGGGGGGGGCCCGTTCCCGTGTGTCTCCCCCGTGTCCCCGTGTCCCCCCCGCATGACGCCTCCGCCCGTCCCCCACACATCCACAGGAACCCCGGGCGGGGGGGCGCGGGAGGGCTGGGGGCCGGGGGGGGCCGAGCCGCCGCCTTTGTGCTTCGTCGTGAGCGAGTCGGTGCCACGTTCCGCGTGTTTGATTTGCCCGTTTTTGTTCCGTTTTTTTACCGTTTACAGGGCGGGGATCGGGGGGAGGGTGTGGCGAGGGAGGGGACGCGGTTGTGTCGCGCCGGGCGGCACAAGAAAGGCCGTTGTGGACCGTGCGCTGTGTCCGTGTCGTTTGTTCCCGGGGCCTGGGGAGGCTCTGGGGGGATTTTGGGTCGCTCCGCGCTCCCGGAGCCCCGGCGGCCGCACGTGGTTCGGTTCCGGTGCCGCTTTATGACGTCACCGCGAAGCTCGCAGCACCATTGGTTGGTTCGTGCGGCGCGCCGGAAGTGGCTCCCGCCGTGGCCGTGGCGACGGGACGCGGCGGGGCCGGGCTGGGCCGGACCCGGTACCGGGAGGGGCTCCGCGGGGCGCGGCGGGGCTGGGGGCGGTGTTGGGGCAGCCTCCGGTACCGGGGGGGAACGGGGCGGGGGGTTCCCGATACCGGGGAGGGTGGTCCCGGTGAGGGCGGATCCCGCCGCCCCGGGGCCGGGAGGGGCGCTCGGTTCTGACCCCGTTCCTCCTCCCCAGCCATGGACGGGCCCCCCGCGCCCGCCGCCGCCCCTCCCGCGGAGCCCGACGGGCCGGCGGCGGGCGCGGGGGTGCCGGGGGGGCTCCTGGCGCTGCCGCCCGAGCTGCTGCTGCGGATCTGCGGCTTCCTGCGGGCGCGGGAGGTGCGGCGGGTGCTGCCCCGCGTCTGCCGCGCCCTGCGCGACGTGGCCCGCGACGCCGTGGCCTGGCGGCTCCGGCTGCAGCGCCGCGCCCGCCTCCCCCTCCCCGCGCTGCCAGGTGGGTCTGGGGGCTCCCGGGACCCTCGCGGGGCGGGCGGCGGATGTCCCGGTTACCGCCGCGGGGAATCGGGGAGCCCCCCTGATTCTGGGCCCCCCCAGAGGATGGGTTTGACTGGGCGGCAGCCTGCGAGGACCTGGAGGAGCACCTGGAGCGCTGGGGGGCCGGCGGAGCCCCCATGGAGCACTTCTCCCTGGACGAGGGGCACTTCGCCTCCGTCGACTCCGTGCTCCTGCTGCAGGTGGGACCCGCCGGGGTTTGGGGTGTCCCCTGGGCCTCCCGGAGAGTCCCCAGCTCACCTGTGCCCCCTCCCCGCTTCCAGGGGGGCTCCCTGTGCGTGTCGGGGGGCCGCGACCGCAACGTGAACCTGTGGGACCTGCGGGAGCTGGGCCGGGCTCCCCCCGGCAAGGTGCTGGTGAAGGCGCTGGGCTCGGGGCGCAGCGGGACCCACAGGGTGGGAATCACACCGACCCCCCCCAAAACAAACCCCCCTCGGGGGGTCCCGGGGTGGGGCCGGGGTCCGGCAGCAGCTCCGGGTCCTTCTGCAGGGCTGGGTTTGGTGCTTGGCTGCGCGCGACACTCGCGTCTGCTCCGGCTCCTGGGACAGCACCGTGAAGCTCTGGGACCTGGCGGCCGAGGGGCAGCAGTTCGGGGAGATCAGGTACAGCGCGGGGGTCCCGGGGGGGCTGGGGGAGGCCGGGAGGGCAGCGCTGACCCCTCGCTCCTCCAGGGAGAAGGCGGCCGTGCTGTGCCTCTCGTACCGGCCCGATGTCCTTGTCACCGGCACCTACGACAAGACGGTGACCGTGTACGACCCGCGAGGTACTGGGGGGGTTTGGATGGGGTGGGGGCGCCCCGGGGGTGTTCCGCTGACCCCCCCGTGCCCCCCCAGCCGGGCAGGCCCAGGTGAGCAGCTACAAGCCCCACGCCAGCGCCGTGCTGTCGCTGGCGGCCGACGAGCGGCTCATCGTGTCCGGCAGCGAGGACCGGACCCTCGTGGTGTTCGACCGCCGCGCCGGCACCGTCCTGCAGCGGCTGCAGGTGGGGGCTGCGCCCCGAGACCCCCTCCAGGGTGTCCCCTGTCCCCTCCAGGCGACACTCAGGGTGTGTCCTCCACAGCTGGACAACTACCTGCTGTCCATGTCCTACCGAGGCTCGCAGCTCTGGGCTGGGGACAACCAGGGTCGCGTGTACCTGTTCGGCAGCAGCGGCGGCAGCTTCCAGCCCGCCCGGGTAGGGACTGTGGGGGGCTTTGGGGGTGGCCGTGGGGAAGGTCACCCCCCCAGCCTCACGAGGGGTTTCTGTCCCCCCACAGTACTTCGACGTGGGGCACCGGCTGCAGATCACGGGGCTCTGGCACTCGCTGGGCTCTCTCTACACCACGTCCACCGACAGGACGCTGCGGGTGGGGATCCCACGGCTCGGGGGGCCCTGAGTGGCTTGGGGAGCCCCTCGCTGGGCTCGGGGGGGCTGCTGACCCCCAGCTTTGCCTCTCCCGCAGATCCATGTCCCCACGGATCCGCCCCGCACCATCTGCTCCTGGACACACGACGACGTCCTCAACGGGGTGAGGAGCTGTCCCCAGCCCTTGCACACGCGTGGGCACACGCAGCCCCCTCGGAGTGCCCCCAGCCCCCCTGACACTCCTCTGGCACCCCCAGATCAGCGTGGACGGGGACGTGGTGGCCGCGGCCTCGGGGGGACTCTCGGTCGAGGTGTGGAGGCTCCGGACCTGACGCTGCCGGGGGGCTCCGACCGCACCTCGCGGGGTCCCCCTGTGCCCCCAGTTTGGGGGAGCCAGGCCGGGATCCGGGACGTCCGTGGGGCTGGAAGCTGCCGCCTGTTCGTGGGTATTAAAGGATTGGACTGGAGCGGAGCTTGTGTCCCCCTGCGGGTTTGGGCTCAATTTGGGCGGGTTTGGGCTGAATTTGGGCTGAATTCGGGCGGGTTTGGGCTGAATTCGGGCGGGTTTGGGGCGCTGCCGCCGTTTCGGGGCTCCCGCGGTGCAGCGCCAGCCTCGGCAGCGATACCTTTTCGCGTCTGCGAGATTCTCGTCCCTGCACGGCCGCCGTCGTGCCGAGATGGCGGCGCGCAGCTGTACGGCAAGGCGGGCGGGGAGCAGCGAGAGGGCGGCGCCCTGCTGTACGGCAAGGCGGGGGCGTGGCTGAAGATGGCGGCGCCCTGAGCGGTCTGGCCGAGCCATGGCGGTCCCGGGAGAGGCGCCGGGAGAGGCGCTCCGGGCCGTGCTGCGGCCCAGCGTGGCCCTCCCGGCAGAGGCCCTCCCGGTGCGCGGCTACGACTTCTCGGGCGGTCCCGACCACGCGGCGCTGCTCCGCTCCTTCCTCACCACCGGCTTCCAGGCCACGAGCTTCGCGCAGGCGGTGGCCGAGATCGAGCGGATGGTGCGGCCCGGGGGGATCATACCGGGAGGGCGAGGCGGGTCAGGGCCCGGTGTGACCTCCCCGGTGTCCCCCTCCGCAGATCGCGGCCAAGCTGGAGCCGCTGAGCGCGGAGCAGCGGGACCGAGCGGCCATGGCCGGGCCGCGGCCGCCCTCGGGCTGCACCATCTTCCTGGGCTTCACCTCCAACCTCGTCAGCTCCGGCGTCAGGGAGAGCATCCGCTACCTCGTGCAGCACGGAATGGTGACAGGGGGACAGGGGGACAGGGGACACCGGGACGGGGAGAGCATTCCTACCCCGTGCATGGGGAATGAGGGCAGGGGGGACAGGGGACAACGCGGGGACAGCATAGGGACACCTGAACGTGTCATGGGAACACTGGGGATGGTGTGGGGACATCAGGTAGTCACAGGGTGTGGAGTCCCTCAAGTCTCAGGTCCTTGGGGTGTCCCCAGGGGGTCCCTGTGAGGGTCCTTGGGGGTGTGGGGGGTCAGGGTGGGCACACACGGGTGTCCCCAAGGTGCTGACCATTTCCTGGGCAGGTGGATGTGCTGGTGACCACGGCCGGGGGTGTCGAGGAGGACCTGATCAAGTGCCTGGCACCCACCTACATCGGGGACTTCAGCCTGCGGGGCCGGGACCTGCGGGAGAACGGCATCAACAGGTCCGGGCTGGGGCGTGGGGGGCTGGGGACACCTCTGGGCCACCCTGGGGTCACCGCGGGCTTGCTTTGGGGTCCCTTAGGATCGGGAACCTGCTGGTTCCCAACGACAACTACTGCAAGTTCGAGGACTGGCTGATGCCCATCCTGGACAGGATGGTGGAAGAGCAGGACATGCAGGTGAGGGTGGGGGACCCCACATGGGACCCCCCCAGTGCTGGCAGAGGGGCTTAGGGGGTCCCTGGACAGCTGGGGGGTGGTTTATGGGGTCCCTGGATAGCTGGGATGGGGTCTGGGGTTTCCCTGGACACCTGGGCACCCCTGGCTGGGGTTTCAGAGCAGGATCCCCACAGGGCGTGAGGTGGACGCCGTCCCGGATGATCGCCCGGCTGGGGAAGGAGATCAACAACCCTGATTCCATCTGTTACTGGGCCCAGAAGGTACTGGGGGCACTGTGGGGGCACTCTGGGGTGTCACTGTGGGTGTCACTGGCTGTCACTGTGTATCTCTGCAGAATAAAATCCCGATGCTGAGCCCGGCGCTCACCGACGGCTCTCTGGGGGACATGATCTTCTTCCATTCCTACAAGCGCCCGGGGCTGGTGCTGGACATCGTGGAGGGTGAGTGTCCCCTTTGGGGAGTCCCCCGGGGTGTCCCCCAGGATTCGGGGGTGCCCTGATTGCCCCTGTGCCCGCAGATCTGCGCCTCATCAACACCCAGGCCATCTTCGCCCAAAAGACCGGCATGATCATCCTGGGCGGGGGCCTGGTCAAGCACCACATCGCCAACGCCAACCTCATGGTGAGGGGACTCCCGGGCTGGGGAGGGGGCTTGGGACCCCCGGGGTAGAGAGGGTTGGGGGGCTCACCCCACTCTCCCTTGGCAGCGGAACGGCGCTGATTTCTCCGTCTACGTCAACACGGCGCAGGAGTTCGACGGCTCTGACTCGGGCGCACGGCCGGACGAGGCTGTGTCCTGGGGCAAGATCCGCATGGACGCCACCCCTGTCAAGGTAGGGGGCCTGGGGGTTGAGGGGAAATTTGGGGAGCCCAGGGCAGGGGTATCCCCCCCTGACCCCCTGCCCTGGGCCAGGTCTACGCCGACGCCTCGCTCGTGTTCCCACTGCTCGTGGCCGAGACGTTCGCCCGGAATGCCAACGCCTTCCCGGTGCCTGCGGGGACCCCCGAGGCCTGAGGGACACCCCGGGCTCAGCTTTAGGGGTGCTGAGCCCCCACACCTCTGCAGGGTCTCATGGCTCAGTGCCCCTCACAGTGTGGGGTGACTCCCCCCGGGGGGACAGGGGCCCCCCACACGTGCACCCCCCTGTCCGTGTGTCCCTCCTGTCCCCAGCCCTTCCCCAGCTGTCACCTTTTCCCCAATGCTTGTATTTATTTATTCGATGTCCCAATAAAGCACGGCAGGGTCTCCACTCAGGTTTATTCCTCATCACCTTGGTCCCCCCAGGCCCTCTCAGGTGTCGGAGTCCCCCTCGGGCTGGAAGGTGTCCTCGCGCCACAGTGTCACCTGGCCCTGGGTGGCCACCAGCAGGCAGGGCAGGCGTGGGTGGAAGGCCAGAGACTGCACCACGCCCTGGCCCACGGGCAGGCTGAGCGCCAGCGAACCCTGGGGGGACACGGGAGGTCAGGGAGAGTTGGAAATGTCCCCAAGGCCACCCCGGACCCTCCCTCACCTCCACAAGGTCCCAGAAGTAGACATGGCCATCCTCGGAGGCGCAGCCCACGTGTGTGTCTTGCTCGTTCAGGACACAATCCAGTCTGTAGGTTGTGCTGCGGTGACCCGTGTACCTGAGGGGGTGACACGGGGTGAGCTGGGGGTCCCCCAAACCCCCCGGGGGGCTCAGGGATTTGGGGTTGGCCATACTCGCCCAGCAGCTCCCCAGTGTCCTTGTCCAGCAGCCGCAGCGTGGAGTCCAGGCTGGCAGCCAGCACACACTGCCCGTCCTTGCTGAAGCACACGCTGGTGATGGGGCCTGGGGGCACACGGGGAGTTTAGGGGGTCCCGTGGAGCTCCTCCCGCTTTGGGAGCCCCCCAGGGCCCTCCCACAGCCCCACTCACTGCCGATGTAGTCAGAGCAGAGCTCCCCCACACGCAGGTCGTAGCGTCGGACTCGCCCGTCCACGGAGCTGCGGGGAGGGGGCAGTTTTAGGGGGTCCCCGATTCCGGGGGTTCCCCCAGGCTGGGGGGCTCATCCCTCACCCCGTCAGGATCTCGTAGGACGAGAGCTTCACGCTGGAGATGCCATCCTTGGCCTCATCCAGCACCTGGATGGGGTCGGGGCGGCGGGAGCGGCAGTCCCAGCACCGCACCGTGGAGTCGATGGAGCCTGGGGGGAGAAGGGGCTTCAGGGGGGGGAGAAGGGGCTTCAGGGGGGGGAAAAGGGACATCAGGGGTTCCCGGGGCTCCCCCCCAAACCATTCCCTCACCAGACACGATGACAGTGCCTTCCTCGTTGAACTGGACACAATTCACCTTCTGTGGGAGAAGCAGGGAGTCAGTGCCTCGACACCCACCCAGGATCCCAAATCCCACCCCCCAGACCCTCAAACCTCCTCACCCCGGCGTGTCCCCGGTACTTGCGGACCACCTGCCCCGTGGTCACATCCCAGAGCGCCACGGATTTGTCGGCACCGCCCGAGCAGATCTGGCTGTTGTCGGAGGATCTGGAGGGGAGCGGGGTGTCCCGTGAGCGCGGCGGCGGTTCCCCGCGGCAGGGAGAGATCCCCAAAGCCCCTCCTTACCCCGCGGCGTCCAGCACCTCGTAGCCGTGGCCCTGGTAGGTACGCAGGGCTGTGCCCTTGTGCGGGTTCCAGAGCTTCAGGGTCTTGTCGCTGCCGCACGTCAGGCAGTAGTTCCCGTCCGCTGCGGGGGAAGCGACGTGACTCCGGAACCCCCAAACCACCACCCCCTGCCCGGGACCCCCAAACCACCACCCCCTGCCCGGGACCCCCAAACCGCCACCCCCTGCCCGCTTCCGCGTCTCCGCCTCCAGGTCCTGATCTGTTTCCCCGTTCCTGTTTCCCGGGATCCCCGGGATCCTGCCGGTACCCCCGGTATCCCCGGTATCCCCCGTCCTCCCCGGTCTCACCGTTGAAGCGGGCGGCCCGCACCGCTCCCTGCCCGCACTGCAGGGTCTGCACCCGCTGCCGAGGCAGCTCGGGCCGGGCGGGCCGCGGCCTCGGGAACGCCATGGCGGCACCGGGGCCGGGGATGAGCCGGGGATGGAGCCGGGGATGGAGCCGGGGATGAGCCGGGGATGGAGCCGGGAATGGAGCCGGGAATAGAGCCGGGGATGGAGCCGGGGATGAGCCGGGGATGGAGCCGGGGGCCGAGCCCCTTCCGGCGGCGGCGGAAGCGGCAGTGGCGGCGGCGGCGGGACCATGGCGGACCCGCGGAGGCCCGGCAAGGTGGCCAGGTAGGATCGCGGGGAGCGGACAGGGACCGGCGGGACCGGGAGAGGGAGCGGGGAGGAACCGGGAGAAGGACGGAGAGGGACCGGGAGGGACTGGCAGAAGCGGGGAGCGATCAGGGGCATCCCGGTGCCCCATCCGGCCTGACGGAGCTCCCTTCCTCACGCTAGATACAAGCCGCCGGCCACCGAGACCAACCCGGCGCTGGAGGACCCGACCCCCGACTACATGAACCTGCTGGGGATGGTGTTCAGCATGTGCGGGCTCATGCTCAAGGTGCGGCACTGGGGGCACCGGGACCGGCTCCGGGCACGGTTCTGAGGGGAGTTCGGGCGGGGGGAGGCACAGAGAGAGTCCCGGGGGGACTCAGGGCTATCCCCGGGGATCTCAGGGCTCCTGGGAGGTCTGTCGCCCATCCCAGGGGTCCCCAGGGCATCTTGGGGGTCTCAGGCCCCAGGGGTCGCTCGGGGGTCTCATGGTGGTGTCCGCAGCTCAAGTGGTGCGCCTGGATCGCCGTGTACTGCTCCTTCATCAGCTTCGCCAACTCCCGCAGCTCCGAGGACACCAAGCAGATGATGAGCAGTTTCATGTGAGTGCCGGGGTGTTCTGGGGGGGCCCAGGGTCGGGTTTGAGGGATCTCTGACACCTGTCCTCCTCCCCAGGCTCTCCATCTCGGCCGTGGTCATGTCCTACCTGCAGAACCCCCAGCCCATGTCCCCGCCGTGGTGACGGGGACAGGGCTCGCGGCGGGGGCAATAAAAAGGGGTCTTGGCACCGTTGTGGTCGGTCTGTACTTGAGCAGGGGAGGATGGAGTCCCCCGGGAGAGGGAGGAATTTGGAGGGGGGAGTCCTGGGGGGCTCCAAGGGGAATCGGGGGGTCTGAGGTGGGTTAGAGATGGACTGGGGAGAAATCCAAGAGGATTCGGGGGTCTGAGGGGAACTCTGAGGGGACTCGGGGCTCTGAGGGGAGCTCGTCGTGGGCGGGGCCTCAGGAGCCGCCACCGTTCATTGGCCACTGGTCGTTTCCCGCCGTTGCCACCGCCCTCACGGAGAGCTGTCAATCACGAGCGCTCCTCCTGCTCATTGGCTCCTGCCCTTTGGCGTTGCCGCCTCCCGCCCGGCGCGGGCTCCTTACACCCCGCCCCCGCGGGCAGCAGCAGCGAATCAGAGCGCGAGGCGTGGCCGCGGCGCATTTTCCCGGCCGCCCATTGGCTGCCGCACCGCGGGGGGCGGGGGGAGCCCGCGGGTCATGTGAGGGACCGGTCACGTTACCGCGGCTGTCATGGCGGTGCCCGGGGCGGCGGCGCTGCCGCTGCTGCTGCTCCTGAGCGGGGCGGCCGCGGGCTGCGGGTACCAGGTTGGACCGGGGCGCCGCGAGGGCCCGGGAGAGCGGGACTGAGGGGACTCGGATAGACTGGAGGCACCGGGAGAGGCGGGGGGGCGTCGGAGCGTCTTGGCGAGATCGGAACTGGGAAGACTGGAATAAACCGGGAGGGGCTGAGGGGACATCGGAGAGTCCTCGGAAAATGGGAACTGGGAGGACGGGGATGGCACAGGGACACTGGGAAGGGCTGAGGGGATATCGGAGTGTCCTGGGGAAACGGGAACTGGGGGCACTGGGGTGGCCTGGGGACACGGAGAAAAGGGGAACTGGGAGGAACTGAACTGGGGCCATTGGGTTTGCCAACCGCTTCCGGAGCCCAACGGCCTCCCGGGGGGTTCCGGGGGAGTTCCGGGGGCCCAGCCCGGTCCGAGCCCCCCGAACCCCCCCAGTCGTGCCCCCCGACCCGGCCGGACATGCTGAACGTCCACCTGGTGCCTCACACGCACGACGATGTCGGGTGGCTCAAGACGGTGGACCAGTACTACTACGGGGGTGCGTGGGGACACGGCGGGGACAGGCCACCTGGGGGAGGTGACATCCCCGGGGCCGTTGTGCAGCTGAGGGTGGATGTCACCCGAGAGAGGGACACTTCCAGTGTGCTGCAGGGGGGTGGAGGTGACGTGGCAGAGGGGTCAAGGGACACCGAGTGCCACCGATGGTCCCTGTGGCTGCCCCTTGTCCCCCTGGGTTTGTCACGTGGCACTTTGTTTGTGTCCCCCCGGGGCCAGCACCCCTCAAATCCCCCCCAGAGACCACCCCCGGGGCTACCTACAGGTGTCCCCTGTCCCAGAGATGCCACTGTGTCCCCCCTGTGCTGTGACCTCCCCGGTCCCGAGTATCCCCACACCCCCACCCTGCCTGTGCTGGGGGTTTTGGGGTGACCCGGTGTCCCCCCTGCCCCCAGTGCGGAACCAGGACCAGCACGCGGGGGTCCAGTACATCCTGGACTCGGTGGTGGCCCAGCTGGCGGCTGTCCCCTCCCGGCGCTTCATCTACGCCGAGGTGGCGTTCCTGGCGCGCTGGTGGCAGCAGCAGGACGAGGCCACGCGGAGGCTGGTCAGGGAGCTCGTGCAGGAGGGTATGGTGGCACTGGGACAGACTGGGGGGCACAAAAGGGGAGGAGGGGGACACTGGGAGGGACTGGGGGGCACTGGAAAGGACATTGGGAGGGACGGGGAGGCACTAAAAGGGACATTGGGGACACTGGGGGGCACTAAAAGGGACACTGGGGGCACTGGGAGGATCATGGGAGGCACTGGGTGGGGGTCTGGGGTCTGTGTGACCATGGGGGGCTTGCTGAGGGCTGCACCTCAGAGGGGTCACCAAGATTCGGGGTGAGCTGGCCCTGGGGTGTCCCCTGAGAGACTTTGGGGTGCTGTCCCCCCCAGGCCGGCTGGAGTTCGTGGGGGGGGGTTGGTGCATGAGCGACGAGGCCACGGCACACTACCGGGGGGCTCTGGAGCAGCTGGCCCTGGGCCGGAGCTTCCTGCGCCGCGAGTTCGGGGCCTGCGGGACCCCCAGGGTGGCCTGGCAGATCGACCCCTTCGGCCACGCCCGCGACCTGGCGGCCACCTTCGCCCAGGTGGGGCACCCCGAACACCCCTCGGGACCCCCAAATCCCCCTCGGGACCCCCAAATCGTTCCTCTGGTACCCCAAACATTCCCCCACCGGCACCCCCAAATCATCCTCAGGACCCCCAACCCTTTCCCAGCACCCTCAACCCCCCATCCTGCACCCTCAAACCTCCCAGGGTACCCCAAACCCCCCCTTCAGCACCCCCAAACCCCAAATTATCCCAGCACCCCCAAATCCTGCCCAGCACCCTCAACCCCCGCTGCACCCCCAAAGCCTCTCTGCACCCAAAAACCTTCCCTGGCGCTCCCAACCCCTTCAGCACCCCCAAGGACCCCCCTGTGTCCCCAATCGGCCCCCCCAAGCCTATTTAGGGCCCCCCGGTGACACCCCCCACAGATGGGGTACGACGGGCTGTTCGTGGGGCGCGTGGACCACCAGGACAAGTGGGCGCGGCTGCAGCGCCGGGAGCTGGAGCTGCTCTGGAGGGGCAGCGGGAGCCTGGCCCCCCCCCGCGCCGACATCTTCACCGGTGACCCCCCCAGACCCCCCAACTGCCCCTGTCCCTCCTGCCAGGACCCCCCAACTGCCCCTGTCCCTCCTGCCAGGACCCCCAAACTGCCCCTGTCCCTCCTGCCAGTGACCCCCAAACTGCCCCTGTCCCTCCTGCAAGAACCCCCAAACTGCCCCTGTCCCTCCTGCCAGTGACCCCAGACCCCCAAACTGCCCTGTCCCTCCTGCCAGTGACCCCCAAACTGCCCCCTGTCCCCTCCCCTTCTGCTGGTGACTCCCAAGCCCACCCTGTCCCCTCCCTGCCCTTCCCGTGCCTCTGTCCCTTGTCCCCTCCCAGGGGTTCCAAGGCTGTTCCCTGCTCCCAGGAGTGTTCCCAGCCCTTCCCATTTGTCTCCATCCATGTCCCTCCTGGTGTCCCCAGCCCCTCTTTCCTGTCCCCTTGGGTGTCCCCATTTCCCTCCTTGGTCCTGTCCCAGCCATGTCCCCAGCCCTGTCCCCACTCCCCGCTGGCCGTGGTGGTGTCCGGGGAGGTGACAGTGCTGTCCCCAGGGATCCTGCCCAACGTGTACAACCCCCCCGCGGGGCTGTGCTGGGACCAGCTCTGCACTGACCCCCCCGTGGTGGACGGCGATGGCCCTGAGCGCAACGTGGACACTGTGGTCAGCTCCTTCCTGGACGCTGCGGCCACCCAGGTCCTGGCAGGGGACAAAGGGGGACCCACAGGGGGGGAACCTGGGGGTGTGGGGCTGTCCTCCAGGATGGGGTTTCCAAGGGTCCTTGTCCCCTGGGATGGGGGGAATGGGTGTATCCAGGTGTCCCTGTCCCCTGGGATTGGATTCCTGGGTGTCTCTGTCCCCTGGGGGGTCCCAGCCATGTCCCCCACCCCAGGCCCGGCAGTACCGCACCAACCACATCATCATGACCATGGGCTCTGACTTCCACTACGAGAATGCTCACCTGTGGTTCAAGAACCTGGACAAGCTCATTGCCCACGTCAACGCTCGGGTGAGGAGGGGCTGTCCCCAAACCCCCCTGGTGTCCCCAAACCCCCTTGGTGTCCCCAAACCCCCCAGCACTGCCCCCTGACCCCCTATTTTCCCCCCAGCAAGCCAACGGCAGCCGCATCCACGCCCTGTACTCGACCCCCTCGTGTTACCTGCGGGAGCTGCACAGGGCCAACCTCACCTGGTGAGGGGAGCACAGGGGCAGGGGAGGGGCCGAGGGACGGCTGGGATGGACAGACAGGTAGGACGGAAGGACGGACAGCTGGGGTGTCCCCCAGGCCGCTGAAGACAGACGATTTCTTCCCCTACTCGGACGGCCCCAACCAGTACTGGACTGGCTACTTCAGCAGCCGCCCGGCGTTCAAGGGCTACGAGCGGCTCAGCAGCAGCTTCCTGCAGGTGGGGGACACCTGGGGACCCTCCAGGGCTTGGGGACCTCATCTTGGGTGCCTGGGACCCCCTCGTGGGCACCTGGGACCCCCCTGGACACTGATTTCCCCTCCCCAGGTCTGCAGCCAGCTGGAAGCCCTGGCCGGGCCCTCGGTGCGGGAAGGTCCCTACGGCACTGGGGACAGCTCTGTGCTCCGTGAGTGCCTGGGGGACACCTGGGGGACACCCGAGGACCCCCAGATTCCCCCTGACAGCCCCTTTTCCCTCCCCAAGGCGAGGCCATGGCCGTGGCCCAGCACCACGACGCCGTGTCCGGCACCGAGAGGCAGCACGTGGCCAACGACTATGCCCGGCAGCTGGCCAAGGGCTGGGACACCTGCCAGGTGAGCCCCACACCTGCCCGGGGGCCAGGGGGGTCTGGGGACGTGGACAGGGCTGGGGTGACCCAGCGACCCCCTCAAACCCCTGCCACCTCCGGCAGGTGCTGGTGGCCAACGCGCTGTCCCTCCTGGGGGGCACCAAGTGCCCTTTCGTGTTCTGCAACGCCCTCAACATCAGCATGTGTCCCCTCAGCGAGACCGCCGACCACGTGAGCACCTGGGGGGGCTTTGTGGGGGGCTCTAGGGGTCCCCAGGGCCTGACACCCCCCGTGTGACCCCCGCAGTTCACCGTGATCCTCTACAACCCCCTGGCCCGGCGCGTGGCCTGGCCCGTGAGGCTGCCGGTCAGGGGCAGCTCCTACGCCGTGACTGACCCCGAGGGCCAGCCTGTGGCCAGCCAGGTGAGTCTGGACCCCACAAACTCCCCAAATCCACCCTGTCCTCCCCGTGACCCCCTCCCTGTCCCCCCCAGGTGGTCCCAATGTCGGGTGTGACCCAGAGGCTGCGGGGCAGAGCCGTGGGGGCTCCAGGTGAGCTCCTGTTCCAGGCCTGGGCTCCTCCCCTGGGCTTCAGCGCTTTTGGGGTGAAGCAGCTGAGCCCGGCAGACCCCTGGGAACCCCCAGAGCTGCCCTCGGGGGACGCAGAGCTGCAGATCGAGAACGAGGTGAGGGGATCTGGGGGATCAGGCCCAGCTCCCAGTTCACCCAGCTGGGGGGTGACTGGGTGTCCTGGGGGGGCTGACCCACTGCTGTCCCCCCAGCACCTGCGGGTCCTGTTTGACCCCATGACGGGGCTCCTGCGCGAGATCCAGAACCTGGCCAAGGGCTTCTCGCTGCCCGTGTCCCAGAGCTTTTACTGGTGAGTTTGGGGACATCCCCGGTTATTTTGGGGAGTCCTGGCTCAGGGGGATGCCTCTGACCTCCCTGACCCCCCAGGTACAAAGCCAGCGCTGGGAACATGCAGAATCCCCAGGCCTCGGGCGCCTACATCTTCCGCCCCAACAGCTCCACACCCTTCCCCGTGGCCAAATGCGCAACCACGCGCCTGCTCAAGGTGGGCAGGGGTCCCGGGGAGTCCCCCGGGTTTGGGGGGGATTCTCCCGATGTCACTCAGTGTCCCCATGTCCCCACAGACTCCGCTGGTGCAGGAGCTCCACCAGAACTTCTCGGCGTGGTGCTCGCAGGTGCTGCGGCTGCGCCCGGGGCAGCCCTACCTGGAGCTGGAGTGGACCGTGGGGCCCATCCCGGTGTCGTGAGTTTGGGGAGGGATCCCGGGACCCCCAAACCCCCCTGGGGACCCTCTGGTAACACCCCTGACCCCCCAGGGACGGGCTGGGCAAGGAGATCATCAGCCGCTTCGAGACGCCGCTGCGCACAGCCGGGCGATTCTACACCGACTCCAACGGGCGCCAGGTGCTGGAGCGCAGGTGAGGTGGGGACAGAGACCCCCGGGACCCCCCCAGGGCCTCCACGGGACCCCTGTGACCCCCCTGAACCCCCCCAGGCGTGACTACCGGCCCACCTGGAACCTGAGCCAGAGCGAGCCTGTGGCGGGGAATTACTACCCTGTGAACACCCGGATCTTCATCAAGGTATTGGCGCTGGGCTGGGCACAGCTGGGCACACCTGGGGCTGGGCAGGGCACACCTGGGCACACCTGGGGCTGGGCAGGGCACACCTGGGCACACCTGGGCATTGCCCCACGCTCCTCACACCTGTTCCTGTCCCACCTGGCAGGACGAGAAGCTGCAGCTGACGGTGCTGACAGATCGCTCCCAGGGTGGCAGCAGCATCCTGGATGGGTCCCTGGAGCTCATGGTGAGCTGGGGACACCGGGGGGGGGTGGCCCGCGGTGGGGGGGACACCTGTGACATCACCTGTGTCCCTCAGGTGCACCGGCGGCTCCTGAAGGATGACAACCGGGGGGTCACGGAGCCCCTGAACGAGCCGGGGAGCGACGGGCGGGGCCTGGTGGTGCGGGGTCGGCACCTGGTGCTGCTGGACACTGTGGCAGCCTCAGCTGACCAGCACCGGCCACTGGCCCAGGAGATGACCATGTCCCCATCTGTGGTGCTGGCAGCTGGTGCAGGGCCTCACCTGCGCCAGGTGAGCGGGGAGGAGCTGTGGGGTGTCACCTGCTCCAGGTGAGGTGAGGATCCCTAGGGTCCCCAGGCTCACCCAGCCCTCCCCGCAGTTCTCGGGGCTCTGCCGGGCGCTGCCCCCCAACATCCACCTGCTGTCGCTGGAGCCGAGGGGCGCCGGGAGCGTCCTGCTGCGCCTCGAGCACCTCTACGAGCGAGGGGAGAGCCAGAACGGCTCCCAGCCTGTCACCGTGGACCTCACGGTCAGGATGGGGGTCCTGGGCTGGGAATGGGGGTCCTGGGGACAGTGCCAGGGGTCCAAGCCCCATTTTGGGGGTCCTGAGGCTGCTGCCGGGGGTCCAAGCCTGATGCTCCTCCCTTGCTCAGCCTCCCGCAGCCCCTGGGTGGGGTTGGGGAGGGTCTCTGCCAGCTCCCCCCACCCTGGGGAGGGTTTTGGGGGGGATGGGGGTGGTTCCAGGGGGTCTCTGACAGCCCTGTTGCCCCCAGACCCTTTTCTCGGCCTTCACCATCACGTCGGTGCGGGAGATGGCCCTGGGGGGTGACATCCCCCTGCGCAGCGTGTCACGCCTGCTCTGGACCACAGCCACAGGTACCGGGGGGCTTGGAGTCCCGGGGGGGTTCCTGGGGGTCCCAGCCCCCCCTCACACCCCTCACTCCCCTCCCAGGCACCCCCAAACCCCACCCAGTGCCCAGGCTGGACCCCCGGCGAGTGCGGCTGGAGCCGATGGAGATCCGGACCTTCCTGGCCTCAGTGCAGTACCGGGAGCCCGGGGGGCCCTGAGCCAGCCCCCCACCCCAAAAAAAGTGCATTAAACCCCCAGGTTTTGTCAGACATGGTTTAATGGGGGGTGGCCGGGGGGGGCTCATGGGAGTAGCAGCACTGGTCACCTCGGGAACAGGTGCCCTGTGGGGGGACAAAGGGGGGCTGAGACCTGCCCTGAGACCCCCAGTCTGTGTCCACAGACCCCCCATATTCCCAGACCCCCTCCCCATATTCCCAGCCACCCCCTCTTTGTCCCAACCCCATTTTTATTCCCAACTGCCCACTGCTCTTTTATCCCAGACCTTCCTCCCTTTGTTTCCTGACTCCCCCCCGGTATTTTAGGGACCCTCCCCATATTTTAGGGACCCTCCCCCATATTTCGGGGTCCCCTCGCACCTCCTTGAAGCGTTTGCAGGGGAACTGTTTGAGCTCAGTGCCGTCCGGGCGCTGCGTCCGCTTGTTCTGGAGCCTCTCCCGCTTCTCCTGCAGCGACGGGGAGATTCCCCCCCTGGAGGGGCCGGGAATGAGCCAGAGACCCCCAGGAAGGGGAGAGGGAGTTGGGGATCCCCCTGGGAAAGGGGCAGGGAGAGGGGGATCTGCCCCCAAAAAGGGCAGAGCAAGGGATTAATTCCTTCTGTTCTAGGAGGGTTTGTCCCCAACTCTGGGCAAAAAAACGGGGGAGTTGTCCCATTTGGGAATCTGGACCCCCAAAGCAGCCTCCCCCCAGACCTCACCCTGCCTTGGCTCTGGCCTTGGGACCCCAAAAGGCCTCGGGGTTCTCAGGGAATCGCTTCAAGCCGCGCTTCCGGGAGCTGGGATTGGCATCCTCGTGGAGGGCGAAGGAAGCCTGGAGCCTGGGAGGGGGAAAAAGGGGGGATCAGGGGGTTTGGGGGGTCTGGACTCTCCCCAGCCCACCCTGGGGGTCCTACGTGGGCTCCACGGCGAGGATCCGAGCGGCCGGGCTGGAGTCCAGGAGCCGTTCCCGCTTCACCGGGTGCAGCTTGGCCTGGGAAAACAGTGAGAAAAGTGGGAAAAGGTGGTGGGCAAGGGGGATTCAGCCAGCCCCGAGCTCGGGGAGGGGTCCCAGAGCCCCCTCCTCACCCAGCAGCGCATGATGTCCCAGAGCACAGCCGGGGGAGCGTCAGTCTTCACGGCATTGCGGCAGGCGTGGGACAGCGAGACCCGGAACCCTGCGTGCAGCAGGGCCGACCTGGGGGACAGCAGGGGTGTAGGGGACAGCAGGGCCTAAGCCTTAGGGGATTTGGGGTCCCCTGTCAGGTTTGGGGTCCCCTGTCGGGTCTGGGGTCCCTACCTGAGCTGCAGCATGGGCGGGGTGTTGCTGCGGATGGTGCTGCTCAACCCATCCAGGGTGTAGTACAGGGGCACATCGCTCAGCTCCTGCCCCAGAGACCCCACAGTCACCCTCAGCCCCACATTCGCGGTGTCCCCGCACCCCGGGGTGTCCCCCTGTCACCTCGGCGATGACGCTGAGCATCCCCCGCAGCCGTGGCTCCGTCGGGAAGCGCCCGGGGCTCCTCTCCAGCGCCGCCAGGATCTCCCCCACGAACGTGGGGTCATGCAGGGGCTCGGCCCACACCGGACCCCCCACCTTGAGAGGGGGAAGAAGGGGGTTCAGGGCCCGAATTGGGGGTGCCGGGGCAGGGAGGGGGCACCTGCACACACCTGGTGCGTCTGCTGGCAGAACTCACAGGTGCGACCCACGGGTGGCCCTGTGGCTGCACTGTACTTGAACCTGAGGGGAGGAAATGTGGTCACAGCCCCCAAAAGGGTCATGGGGACCCACAAAGGGTCTCAAGGAACCCCAAAATCATGTTTAGGGGGCCATACCCGCTGCCGTGGCTCGTGACCCTGCCCAGGCGCTGCAGGTGGTGGGAGCCGCAGCCCACGCAGTGGAACACCAGCGCCTGTTTGCTGTGGGAAACAGGGTCAGGCCGGGTCTGGGGGGCACAGAGACCCCCCAAAGTCCCCCAGGAGCCCCCTGCCTCACCTGGCCGAGGCCTTGACCTTGGCCTGGCCCGTGAAGACCCTGACAAAGACGCGCACGTAGAAGTCGGCGCTGACCGAGAGCAGCGGCACCACAAAGCGCTGGTAGCAGTTGGCACGGAGATCAAGGCTGTGCAGGATGATCCGCAGGGCCTGGGAGGGGACAGGGGGGACACGGGGACGTGGGACACCCCCTCGAGCCCCCCCCGGGGCAGGGGGACCCCCCAGCACTGACCATCTCGTGGCAGAACTTGCCCTTAAGGGACACGGCGCCGTATTTGCTGTAGCAGGTCTCGGCGCTGTTCCCGGCCATCACCCCCATGTCCGTGCAGGTCACGCACAGCAGCCCTGGGGATTCAGGGGGGTCAGGGGGGCCCGGGGGGGGTCGGGGGGTCCCCAAAGCCCCCTCCTCACTCACCCCCCTCGCTCACAGCCTGCACGGCTGCGTCCAGGAAGGGCGCGGGGCTCCCGTAGGGGTCAAGGTCGATGACATCAAACGGCTCTCGCTCGGCTTTGCTTTGGTACATCAACATCCTGGGGGACACGGGGGGTCACGGGGTCACCGCAGCGCCCACGGGGACCCACAGCCCCCCAGGACTCCCTCGCTGCCCCCAAAGCCCCCTGAGATCCCAAAGTGAAGCAGGAGGCTTCAGGTCCTTAACTCCCATGAGGACACTTTGGGGCTCCCAGCACAGCCCCAAACCCCGAGAAACCACCAGGGGGGATTTGCCTCCCTTCCCAGCGGGATTTGGGGTTCAGGGGTTACCTGGCGTCGGCCAGGCGGGGGGTGACGAGGTCCCCAACGCCGTTCCTGGCCACATTCCGGGCCATGAGCGCGGCTGCCCGCGGGGAGCAGTCGCTGGCCACGATGGCCCCGAGCCCTGGCACCTCGCGGGCGAAGCGGATGGAGCGCAGTCCTGAGGCCGCCAGAGCCTCCAGCACCCGCAGACCCCCCTGGGGGGCACAGAGGGGGTCTGAGGGGGGAATTTGGGGGGTGGGACCCCCACGTTGTACACCCAACTCCCCCCCCATAGCCCCTTGTTGAGGCGTGGGGGTGCCAAGACCCCCCTCTCTGCACCCTTATTGCTCCTCCTGCTCTCTGCAGGACCCCCCAAAATCTTCCCCCTCCCCACAGCACCCCCATGTCCCCAGGGAGGAATTTGGGGAGCCCCAGGACCATCCTCAGACCCCCAAATCCCCTCCACACCTCACAGGCCTCTCCTGGCCGCGCTGTCCGTGGGGTCTCGGGGGCTGTTGGGGGGTCCCCAGCCTCGGGGGAGGGATTGGGGTGATCCCCAGCCTCGGGGGGCTCCGAGGGGCTCCCCCCCAGCTCTTCCTCCCCTGGAAGGACAACTGGGAAAGAAGAGGGGGCTGAGAGAGAGCCCTGGGGACCCCAAAAATGGGGTCCGCGGGGGGAGGAGGGGGCTGGAGACCCCCGGGGATGGTGGGGAGACCCCCAGGGATGGTGGGGAGACCCCCAGAAGCCACCGTACCCCGAATTCCTTTGGGGCGCAGCTGGAGTCGTGCGAATTCCGTCAGGACGGCGCAGCTGGGAGGGGACAGGGGGGCGTCAGGCACACCCTGGGGCGGGGGTGACACCCCAAAACCCCTGCAGGGCATCCGAGACCCCCCAGGTTCATCCCAGAGCCCTCCCGAGCCCCACGGCTCACGTGAGGTCGCGGTTGAAGCCCTGCACGGGGTTGTAGAACACCTCGTTGGCGCTGGGGAACACGATGGTGGCCTGGCCCTCCGTGATGAGCGTCTCGCCGCTCCCGGGGGGGCTCCCCTCGCTCCCGGGGGGTCCCGCCGAGCCCTCCGGGGGTGCGGCCGAGCCCGCGGCGGCGGCGGAGCCGTTGGGGGAAGCTCCGTCCATGGTGCTGAGTACCGGCGGGGCTCTGCAGAGGGTCCTGAGGGCGGCAGCTGTGGGGACGGGAGGTCACCGGAGGGGCAGGCCGCACCGGAGCGGTTCTGGGGGAAAACGGGGCGGTTTGGGCTCGGCGGGAGGGCGGGAAAAGGGGAGGAGAGCCCCAGGAAAAAGGGAGGAAGAGGCGGGGAACGGGAGGGGACGAAATCCCCCTCGGGATGGAGAGGGAAGCACGGAACCCCAGTGAGGGACCGGAGGGCCCAAAACGGGACCGGGGGGTGACAGCAGCACGTGGCGCGGGGCGAGGCCGGGAGGGCTAAACCGCATCCCGCCCGGTTCCGCCCCGGTGTCCCCCTTGTCCCCCTTGTCCCTCACGTCCCCGCGCTCACCCGCGCGCGCCGCCCCGCGCATCCCGCGCGCCTCCCTCACGCCGGCGCCGCCATGTTGGGCGGTCACGTGCCGCCGGCGGCCGCGCAGGGTCTGAAACCCCCGCCGCACCGCGATCCCGCGGGGTGCCTCCCGGCAGCGCCGGCAGGAGCCGATCCCGCCGCACCGCACCCGCGGGCCGCGGTCGGTCAGGAGCCCGCGCGTGTTCTGCGCGTTCCCCGCGCGTTTCCGCGTCACCCCCACGGCTCGGCGCGGGCACCGGGCGGTGGATGATTCGGCGCTCGGCTGGTCGCGCAGGCGCGGGCGGCGCGCTCGGCGCTCGGCTGGTCGCGCCTGCCGCACAATGAATGGCCGCTGAGCGCGGCGGCACCGGGAGCGGCTCCGGGAGCGGCCGCGGCCCCAGCGCAGCGCCCCCGGCCCCCGGTAAGGCGGGGACCCCCCGGCCCCGCCCCACACCCGCCCCCCGCCCCCCCGGACCGGCCCCCCGGCGCCGCTTCCTCCCCCCGCCGGGCCCGGTCCGCCACCCCCCCCGCCGCCCGTTCCCCCGGGCCTGCGGCGCCTCCCGCCCCCCCCGCGCCGGGGATCCCCCGGTTCCCCCGGGATGCCGCTCCTTCCCTCCCGGTAACGGGGGCGCTGCTGTGTCTGTACCCCCCCTGCGGGGTTTGGGGTCCCCCTGTTGCAGCCATGCCCGGGCTGGGGGTTTAACGACCCTCCCCAAAATTTGGGATCCCCCCGTTGTCACCTCTGAGGGTTCGGGGGTTCCCCCTCCATCCCTCCCTGGAGACTGGGGGTCTTCTCTGTCCCCAGGCCGGGGAGTGGGGTCCCCTTTGGTGACCCCCCGTGTTTTGGGGTCCCTCTGCTCCCCTCCCCGACCCCAGCTGCGGGATTTAACGACCCCTCCCCGGAATTTGGGGCTCCCCGGACTGGGCGATCCATCACATCCCCTCTCTGAGAGCTTGAAGGTCTCCCATCTCCCCCCCAGGCCAGGCTGGGGACTTCCTTTCTCCCCAAAATGGGGGAATCTCCCTGTGTCCCCCCCAAATGTGGGCTCCCCCTTGTCCTGCACACCCCGGGGGTCCCAGGTTTAGCCTAACCCCCTATGTCCCAGGCTGGGGACCCCTCAGAGCCACCCTGGCCTTAGGGACCCTCTCTGTTCTGGGGGAATTGGAGGGGGGATTTGGAGTGACCCCGGACTGGGGGCTTTGTTTGACTTCTGTCCTTCCTCTGTCCCCATCCTTCCTGGTGCCCCCCGTGTCCTGTCCCTCTTCTCTGTCCCTCGCTGTGTCCCTGCTCTGCTCTGTCACCTCCTTGTCCCCCGTGTCCCTGCCCCGTTCCTTGTGTCCGTGTCCCCACATGTCCCCCACCCCGCAGGCCCCCCCCGGCCCCCGCCATGGCGCAGACGCTGCAGATGGAGATCCCCAACTTCGGGAACAGCATCCTGGAGTGCCTGAACGAGCAGCGGCTGCAGGGGCTCTTCTGCGACGTGTCCGTGGTGGTCAAGGGCCACGCCTTCAAGGCCCACCGGGCCGTGCTGGCCGCCAGCAGCTCCTACTTCCGAGACCTGTTCCACAGCTCCAAGAGCGCCGTGGTGGAGCTGCCGGCGGCCGTGCAGCCCCAGTCCTTCCAGCAGATCCTCAGCTTCTGCTACACCGGCCGCCTCAGCATGAACGTGGGCGACCAGTTCCTGCTCATGTACACGGCCGGCTTCCTGCAGATCCAGGAGATCATGGAGAAGGGCACCGAGTTCTTCCTCAAGGTCAGCTCGCCCAGCTGCGACTCGCAGGGGCTGCACGGCGACGACACGCCGGGCTCGGAGCCGCAGAGCCCGGTGGCCCAGACCTCGGCGGCGCAGGGCTGGGCGGCCGCGCTGCCGCTGGTGTCGCGGGTCAAGACGGAGCAGGGCGAGCCCGACGGCGTCCAGTGCACCTTCGTGGTCAAGCGCCTGTGGGACGGAGCCCCCAAGGACGCCGGCGGCAACGGCAGCCGCAAAATGGCCAAATTCTCGGAGGCGGCGCCGCGCCCCCCGCAGCCCCCCGGCGCCGCCGCCGCCGCCCCGGCCCCCGCGCCCACCCCGGCGCCCGGCACGGCCGCTGACCAGACCAGCCCCGGGGGAACGTCCAGCGCCTACACCAGTGACAGCCCCGGCTCCTTCCACAACGAGGAGGACGAGGAGGAGGACGCTGGCGAGGAAGGCTCGGACGAGCAGTACCGGCAGATCTGCAACATGTACACCATGTACAGCATGATGAACGTGGGGCCCGCAGGTGAGCCCTGCCCGCTCCGGGGGTGGGCGCGGCTGTGGGGGCTTTGGGGACAGGTGTGTGGCCCTGGGGGTGTGGTCACACGAGGCCCCGCCCCATTGGGGGAGTGGTCAGAATATGTGGGCGTGGCCTGGTGGGGCTCCGTGTCCCCCCCCCTCCCTGTGTCACCCCCGAGGGCTCACCCAGAGACACCCCAAGTTTCAGGATGGGACTCTCCTCACCACCACAGTGGTGTCCCCTCCCTCTTTGTCCCCTGTGACCCCCTGGGGGTGGCTCCAGGGACCCCCCATGACCCCCCAGAGAGTTTGACCAGCCCCTCCCCATGGGGTCCGTGTGCCCCCCGGTGACCCCCCGTGCCCCCCAGCCGCAGAGAAGGTGGAGGCCCTGCCCGAGCAGCCCCCCCCGGAGCCCCGGGCCCGCGCCCGCCTGCGCCAGGACCTGGCGTCGCTGCCGGCCGAGCTCGTCACCCAGATCGGCAACCGCTGCCACCCCAAGCTCTACGACGAGGGCGACCCTGCTGAGAAGCTGGAGCTCGTCACCGGTACTGGGATGGGGAACGGGGAGGTCCCTGCGGGGTCCTGGGGTGCCCCCAGCCCCGCTGACCCCCCCGCACCCCCTCCCCAGGCACCAACGTGTACATCACGCGGGCGCAGCTCATGAACTGCCACGTCAGCGCAGGCACGCGGCACAAGGTGCTGCTGCGCCGCCTGCTCGCCTCCTTCTTCGACCGGTGAGCAGCCCTGGGGGCCCCCCTACCCAAATTGGGGTCCTGGAGGGTTTTTGCAGGGGGTTCAGCCTGGTTTTTGCCCCCCCTTCCCCCAGGAACACGCTGGCCAACAGCTGCGGGACCGGGATCCGCTCGTCCACCAACGATCCCAGCCGGAAGCCGCTGGACAGCCGAGTGCTGCACGCGGTCAAGTGTGAGTGGGGGGCACAGGGGCTGGGGGGGCCAGGGAACGGGGGCTCTGACAGGGGAGCACCGACTGCACCCACCCACCCCACCCTCAGTTTCTCACGCACCCTCTCCCCGTGGCCCCCCAGGGCTCCCCGGCCCCCCCTGACCCTGTCCCCGTGTGCCCCCCCAGTTTACTGCCAGAACTTCGCGCCCAACTTCAAGGAGAGCGAGATGAACGCCATCGCGGCCGACATGTGCACCAACGCGCGGCGCGTCGTGCGCAAGAGCTGGATCCCCAAGCTGAAGCTGCTCATGGCCGAGGGCGACTCCTACACCTCCTTCATCAACGACACCGGCAAGCTGGAGCCCGACATCATGGGCCCCGAGCCCCCCTTCGAGGCGGGGGGGCCCGAGCCCGAGGGGGGGCCGGCAGGGGAGGGGCTGCAGTGACCCCCGAGCCCCCCCGGGGCCCCCCGTCCGGAGGGGAGGCTGCGCTGGGGAGGGGGTGGGGACTCGGCCCTGAAGCAGGGGACCCCCCGGGTGCGGCCACGCCCCCAGGGATAGGGACCCCCCAGACAGGGCCACCCGCCGGTGAGGGCGTAGGGACCCCCCCAGGGGCAGCGCCCCCCCCACCGTGGGACAGGGAACCCCCGTGGGGAGGGTCCCACCAGCGAGGGACCCGTGAGGTTTAGGGACCCCCCTGAGACGGGCATCCCCAGGGGCAGGGACCCCCCATGGGGTGGGGACTCCCCCCAGACTGACCCCCTGGGGGATCCTGTCCCCCTCCCTGGGATTTGGGGTTTGGGGGGGGCGGCAGCGACTCGGCACAAGCGCAGCTGCCCCCCCCAGTGTTCAGAGGGGGCCGCAGGGGGGGCTCGGCTTGGGCTCTTGGGGTCCCGTGTCCCCTCCCCAGGGCCCCCCCGTGTGCCCCCTGTCCCCTCCAGGGCCACCGTCTCTGCAGGCACCCGCATGTGTGTCCCCCCCGTGTCCCCCCCGTCCCGTGTCCCCCCCACCCCAGGGACCCCTGTCGCCCTGGGCAGCCCCTCCAGCCTCCCCCGTGTCCCCCCTGTCCCGTGTCCCCCCCAGGGACCCCCACTGCTCTGGGCAGCCCCCTTGGCACCCCCAGCATGTGTCCCCAACCCCGCCGTGTCCCCCCCCAGGGCCAGAGTGTCCCCGGGTGCCCCCCAGGTCACCTGTCCATGTGTGTCCCCAGGTGTGTGTGTGTCCCTGCACAAAGGGGGTGTCACCTGGCTGTGTCCCCCCCCCCGCCTTGGAGCCAGGACCACCCCAAAGGAGCCGGGGGGGGCCAGACTGGGGGAGTCCCCCTCACCCCTCACTGGCCCCCTACACTGGGGTTTGTCCTTGGGGGGCACAGGGACACCCTGGGGGTGTTCAGGTTGGGGTCCCAGCTCTGCGGGGGGGGGAGGCCCAGAGGGGGTGGGGGACACGGGGCGCCCCTCCCCAGGGCTTTGCTCCGGCTTCACTCCAGAGGGGAAACTGAGGCACACTTTGGTGACAACCCCTGCTGCCCCACTCAGGCTGGGAGGGGGGGGTCTCGAAGAGCCCCCCCATCCCGCTCAGCCTGGGGGACCCGGGGGTGTCCCCAGGTGTCCCCACTGCCCCCCCAGGTCTCCTGACGTTCGGTCAAGTGCCTTACCCGCCCCTCCCCCGGGCTCCCACTGCGTCTCCGCTGCCCCCCCAGCCCCCCCCGCCCAGGGTGGGGGCACAGGGACCCCTGCAAATCCCCCCCGCCTGGGTTCCCCCTTCTCCTGCCCCCTCCCCGTGCCTCAGTTTCCCCTTTTTCCAACGACTTCTGCCGGTCTCAGCCCCCGGGGGGGGTGGGGTTTGTCCCTGCTGTCCCCCTTTCCGATCCCCCCCCCCAAAAAGCGGGGTCCAGCCGTTTGTTGCCCCTTCCTCTCCTCTTTGCTGTACAGAAGGGGGGGGCGCGGCGGCGGCTCGGCAGCATGGACCCCCCCGTGCTTGCGCTTCCCCCGCCCCTGGGGACCCCCCGGGACCCCCCCAGTGTCTGTCCTGTGTAATGAAGTGCCAAGACCCCCCCCTCCTCCCGGACACCCCCAGGGGCCCTTCTGGAGCCCCCCCAGACCCACCAGAACCCCCGGGACCCCCCCGGAGCCCCCCCGAGCCCCCCGACGCTGGAGGTTGCACATGAACTGCTGTTGGGCGCGAGGGAGCGTGTGAATAGTGAAAATAAACACAGAGTTTGTAACAGCCGCGGCCTGCGACCCCCAGAGACGCCCCGGGGGGGTGGGAAATGATGGGGGGGGTCGTGCAGGGCCGGGGGGTCGCGCGGGGCTGGCCCCGCCCCCTCCTGCCCTTATATGGGCAAGCGGAAGTGGCTCCTCCCACCCCCGCGCGCGGCCACGCCCCCTTCCCTTCCCGCGGCGTCACCTTCCCTTATATGGGCATGGAAGCGGCGGGGGCGGGGCTGGGGATCCCCGGGTCACTTGGGGGGGCACGGGGGTGGCACAGGGACCCCCCAGGACATGGCGGGCACAGGGACCCCCCAGGACATGGCGGGGCACAGGGACCCCCCCAGGACATGGCGGGGCACAGGGACCCCCCAGGACATGGCGGGGCGCACGGGGTATCCCCAACCCACGAGGGACCCCCAGCTCGGGGAGGGGAGAATTAGAGACCCCCCCTCACTCAGGGGGGGCACAGGACCCCCCCAGCCCATGCCGAGGAGCTCACGGACCCCCTAAAACCACGGGGGGGCACAGGGAACCTCATCCCGGGGGGGCACAGGGACCCCAGTAATCTATGGGTGGGCACAGAGACCCCCAGTCCATGGGGCTACAGACCCCCCACAGTCCACAGGGACTTCCAGGCCCCCCCCGGCTGGACACAGCCCCCCCCGGGCCATTTCCGTCCCCGGCGCCACCGAGACGCGCTGAGGCGCCCCGGGGCCGGATGCAGCGGGGGGGGACAGGGCGGTCCGAGCGCCGCCGCGGGGCCGGATGCGGTGGCGGGGGGGCGGCGGGGGGGCCGGGGCGGTACAAGAGGCGCGGCGGGGCCGGCCGGGCGCACTCGGGCCGGGGCCGCCATGGAGGAGGCGCAGCGGCTGCTGACCGTGTCGGTGTGGAAGCTGTACCGGTGCCGCCTGCGGCGGGGCGGCCTCCGCCTGCACCGGAGCCTGCAGCTCTCGCTGCTCGTCCGCGCCGCCCGCCACCGCTACCTGAGCGCCCGCGCCGCCGCCGAGACCCTGCCGGGGCCGCCGCTTGCCGGGGACACCGCGTGCGGAGCGACCCCCGGACGGGGAGACCCCCCGAGCGACCCGACCGGGGACCCCCGCAACGCCCAGCCGAACCGCCCGACCGGGGAACAGCCGAACCGACCGACCGGGGAACAGCCGAACCGACCGACCGGGGACCCCCGCACCGACCAGAAATGCCCACCGGGGAACCCCCTGAGGGACTGGAGCGGGGAACCCCCGAACCGACCGGTCGGAGCCCCCCGCAGTGAATGGGACCGGAGCTGTCCCCCCAGCCCACCGACCGAGGACCCCCCGAGCGCCCCAACCGGGGACCGCCTGGCCCCACGGACCCCGGACCCCGCGGACCGGGACCGGGACCCCCCGAGCGCTGCCCCCGCCGCTCCCCGGTCCCCCGGAGCCCCCCGGGCAGGGCGGAAGCGGCGCAGCAGCGGCTCGGCGGGGCCGGGGCGGGGGCCGGTACCGAGCAAACGGGCGCGGCTGGAGGCGGAGGCGCCGCCGCTGCCTCCGGGGCCGCCCGGGCGCTGCTCGGGGCCGCCGGCAGCCGCCTTCGGTTTCCTGGTGCGCGCCGTCGGGGCGTGCTGAGCCCGCCGGTGACCCCCGGACACACAGAACTTAACGGGGATCCCCCCGGACACACAGAACTTAACGGGGATCCCCCCGGACACACGGAACTTAACGGGGATCCCCCGGACACGCGGAACTGGTCCTGGAACTCCCCGGGCCACGCGGACCTGGGACGGGGACTCCCCAGACGGGTACGGGAACCCCTCCGGGACACGCGGAAGTGGACAGGGGCCCCGAACTGGACGGAGACCCCGGTGGGACACACGGAAGTGGACAGGGGAGCCCCGAACTGGTGCGGGGGCCGCCCTGATGGAACTGAACGGAGACATGCGGACTCTCGGGGCTCCCGGTGGGGCACTGTCCCCCTCCCGGTGACCATCGAGCTTGGGGGGGCTCCAGGCTGGCCCTGCGCCCCCCTCAACTCTTAACTGTGCTTAATTATTATTTTGTTAATTAAATAAAAGTGGGTTTTGTGCAGCTGCTGCCTCGGGTGGATTTTGGGGGAGGTCGCTGTCTCCCTGTGACCCCAGCTGGGCTTGGGGGGCGCACAGGGGGTTTAGGGGTGTCCGGTGGATCCTCTGACGGGTCGAGGGGTTTCGGTCCGAAGCGGAGGGGGGAATTTGGGCCGCTGGGCCTCCCCGCCTTTTCCTGCCTCAGTTTCCGCCCCGACCGAGGCACGGGGGCGGGAAGGGAGGGGAATATCCGGCACCTGCCGCGGGGGTGGGGAGACCCCCGGGAAACCCCCCCGGTTCCGGGAAGCTCCACGCGGGTGGGGCGGAGGGGGCGGCGCGCGGTTACCGGGGTGTAACGGGGGGATAGGGGCCGCCTCGGACCCGCGTGGCTGCCTGTGTCCCCCCTCCCCGGTGCCCCCCACCCCGATCCCGGGAAGGAGCGAGACCGTCTCGATCCAAAATTCCTTTTTTTTTAATGGTTCTGGTTTGGGAGTTTTCGGGTTTGGGTTTTTTTTTTCTTTTTTTTGCCTTTTTTTTGTCTTTGATCTTTTATTTCTGGTTTCGGTAACTCGGTTCATGCAATGGCGGCGGCCCCGGTTCCGCCGCCTCCGTGCCTCGGGCGGGGGGGGCCGGTGCCCGTTCCCGGTGCCTGTTCCCGGTGCCGGGGCCCGGGGCCCGTCCCGGAGCCTCCCGGGCTCCGCTCCCGCCCCGGCGGCTCCTCCCGGCCGGGGGCTCCCCCCGGGCGTGGGGAGGTTCGGGGGGTCCCCGGGGCCGCCCCCCCGGCGGCGGTGGCGGCTCCTCCAGATGATAAAACTCATCCATAGCCCCGGGAGCGGGCGAGGGGGGGTGCGGAGTGGGTGGCGACATCCACCCCCCTCGCCGCGACACGGTGTGCGCCCTGTCGCGATATGTCGGGTACGTGCGTGCCTTGTCGCGACACGTCGTGGGAGGCGCCGCTAGCAGCAGTCATCGTCCGTCTCGCTGTAGGGGTCGCGGAGGCCTGGCCGCCCCTTCCCGGCGCCGTGGCCCGGGTAGTAGCCGTTCGGCAGCCGCCGGGCGGGCCGGGGGGGCGACGGGCCCGCCCCGCCGGGAGTGCCGGTGCCGCGGGGGGCGCGGGGGCCGCGTCCGTCGAGCGGCGGCGGAGGCTCCCCGTCGCGGGGGGGCCCGCGGGGGGGCTCGGGCCAGCGGGCGGCGGGACGGGCGGCGGGGCGGGGGTCGGCGGGCGGCGGCGGGCGGCGGGGGCCGCGGGCGGGGGGCGGCGCGGCGGGCGGGGGGCGGCGGGCGGCGGGCGAGTACGAGACGTGGGGCCGCGGCGTGGCGGGGGTCGGCGGGAGCTGGCGGCGGGCGCGGCGGGGGGTGCTGGTCCCCGACGTGGAGAGCACCGGGCTGCCGCTGACCGAGCTGCTGCCCTGCAGCGACAGCGACACGGGGTGGCGGCGGGGGGGGCACGGGCGGCACGGACGCGGCGGGGAAGGGACACGCGGCTGGGGTGGCGACGGGGGCACGGGACGGGGAATGGACACGGGGGACGCGGGGAGGACACGGACAGGGGTGCGAGGACAACCGGACACGAGGGGGGGGAGATGGGGACACGGACACTGGGGGAGGAATGGGAAATGGGGACCCGCGGGTGTCGCAGCCGCGGGGGGGACACAGCCACGCGCCATGCAGACACGGGGGGGACGAACGAGAGAGCGGAAGGGACAGAAGTGACACGAGGGTCGCGGGCGGGGGGAGGCGGCGGCGGCGGGGGAGGTGCAGGGGGATGCGGGGGGGCTGAGGGGGTCCGGGCGAAGCGGGGGCGCAGGGTCCCCCCAAAGCACTCGCAAGGCAAAGCTCGGGGGAGGGGGGAGGGAGGGGTCAGCAGGGGGGGATGGGGGAAGCGGAGGCTGGAGAAGTTTGGAAGAGTCAGCCCCGGGGGGGGACGTTGTACCCCAAATCTGGGGGTCCTGGGGAGCCTTACAGCCCCTCCCATCATGAGGGGAGCGGCGTGGGGGTGAACCCAAATTATTAGGTGAGGGGATCCCGGTTTGGGGGCTTCCGTGTGGCCCCGGTGGGGACCGCCCTGCACGGGAGCCACTGATGCCAGGCTGGGAGGTGCTGGGGACTGTCACCCCCCAATTCAGACCTCTGGGGGGTGGGCCGTGCTCTCCGAATGGAGGTGCTGAGGACCCCAAACCCATCTCAGGGTGGGTGGGGAGCCGTGTACCCCTCTAGTGTCAGGGCTGGAGGTGGTCTGTGCTCCCCCAAACCTCAGCACAGGCTCTGCCCCCCCTCCGGACTATGGGGGAGACCAAGCCCAACTGGAAAGGTTGACACCCCTGATTCAGAGATGCACCCCGAAACAGGGCTCGGGGGTCCCTGCACCTCACTTTTGGTCTGGGGGAGATGTGGGAGGTACCCCAAAACATCCCAGGGTGGCAAAGCGGCACCTCGTGGGGTCACAGCCGGATTTGGGGGTGGTGTCTGGGGGGCTGGAGGGGGGGCAGCTTCATTCCAAACTTTCCAGGGTGGCCGGAGCCTGGGGGGGCCGTAGCAGATGTTGGGGGGCCCCGAGCCGCTTACCTGGGCCACCCCTCGCCGTGACAGCGCAGCCAAAGCACAGCGATGGGGAAACAGAGAGGTGAATCAAGGCAGGGCCCCCCCAAGCAGCCGGGGGGGCCGGGGGGGCCAAGCGAGGTGGGCTCTGTGCGGGCAGGGGGGGCGGAGGAGGGGCCGAGAGCAGGGAGGGGAGGGGGCGCGTCCGGAGGGGTCGAAGCGTCGCCGCCGCCCCCCCCCCGCCACCCCCCAGATCCTGCAGGGGGGTCCTCCCACCCCACCGCCCTCCCACTGGGTGCTGCCCCTCCTGGGGGGGGCTGGGCCCCCAGGGAGGGTTGGCTGGACACAGGGGAGGGGGCTGGACCCCCCAGGTGAGGGCTGGACCGCCCAGGTGGGCACTGGACCCCCCGAGGTGAGGGGGCTGGACCCCCCAAGTGGAGCGCTGATGGGGCTCTGCTGGTGTAACTGGGATGCCACCAGTACCAAACTGGGGCAGGCAGAACGGGCGGGATGGGGGGCGCTGGGACCCCCCAGCTCACCCAGGCAGACCCTCGGGACGGGGGGGTCCCACAGCCCCCTCCAGCCTGAGCAGCACCCGCGGGCGGGGTCGCCCTGCGGGACGGGGGGGTCTTTGGTTGAAGACACCGGGGGTGCAGCCCTTGTCCCCCCCATGGCGGGGGGGGTCCTAGAGGCGGAGGGGGGGGGAGCGGAGGGGGGCACCCACCTGGCGCGGGGCCGCGTGTTCCCGGCCCTCGCTGGGGGAGCGGGACCAGCGGCGGTCCCGGGAGCGGGGCCGCCCGTAGTCGTGGCGCTCGGGCGGGGGGACGCAGCGGTCGCGCTCCCCCCCCGCGCCCCCCCCGTGGTGGTGGTGGTGGTGGTGGTGGTGGTGGTGCCGGTGCCGGCGGTCCTTGGGCCGCCCCCGCTCGGGGTCCCGCTCCTTGCCGGGGGCGTCCCCCGACTGCGTGGTGACGCTCAGGTCCGTGCCCAGCCCTGGGGGGGACACGGCGGGGTCAGGGGGGATGCGGCGGGTGGCCCGGGGGACATCGAGGGACCCAGGGGGTGTGGGCGACAGGAGCTGGTGACCCGGGGGCAGGAGTTGGGGTGGCCCAGTGGACTTGGGGGACAGGAGAAAGGGTGACCCAGGGGACATCAGTGGCCGGAGAAGAGCCAGCAGCCCTGGGCACAACCGGGCCAGGAGAAAAAGTCACACCGGCATCAGGCACGGGTGGCCTTGAGGACATCCAGGGCGGGGCGGGGACGCGCCGAGACTCACGCGCGAGGGGATGTCCCCAGGCAGGGGACCCGCAGGTGCCGGGATTGGGGGTCACGTCGGGGTCGCACCTGTGTCGCCGTCGGTGTAGCGGCTGAGGGAGCGCTCGGAGGTGCGGTGGCCGCGGTGGCCCCGGCGGGGGTGGTGGCGCTGGCCGTCCTCGGCGGGGGGGACGCGCTCCAGCGAGAAATCGTCCAGGCGGACGCCGCGGGCGCGGGAGTGACCCAGCAGCGACGCCGAGCGCTTCATGGGGCTCGTGTCCGCGATGGTCTGCGGGACACGGGCCGGGGGCGTCACCGGGATGGGGGGGCTCCGGGAGGGACATCTGAGCCGGGGGGCTCGGGGAGTCACCTGGGCGGGGGGACTGGGGGACTCCAAAGGGGAGGAGTATCGGGGGCGATGGCCAGGGGGCTCTGAGGGGGTTCAGGGCGGGGTCACCTGTGAGCCCGGAGCCCTTCGGAGGTTCGGCTGCTGCTCCAGATCGCTGCCATCCACCCCTTGTCCATCCATCCCTCCCTCCTCACCTTCCTTTCCCCATCCCTGCTCCGGACACGGCATCTGACCGCTGTCCCCTCCAGAGCTGTCCCCTCCAGAGCTGTCCCCGGCCCACCCGCTGTCCCCACAGCCACCGCATCTGTCCCCACCCCCCCCCCCCACTTCCCCCTCGGTGGTGCCGACCCGCCACACTCCGTGTCGCTAGGTTAAGAGGGACACAATGTTCCCTGTTGTCACCGTGCCCCTATTGTCACTGTGTCCCCGTAGTCATCGTGTCCCCACTGTCACAGTGTCCTCACGGCCCTGGGGCGCCCCCCGGGACAGATCCCCCCTCCCACTGCTCTAAGCACTGAGCTGCTGCTGCCGGGAACTCCTGAGCGGGATCGGGGGACACAGGGGAACAGGGTGTGGGGACAGAGGTTGGGGACAAAGAGACAGAGGGACAGGGGCGCTGCTCCTCGCTGACGTGTCCGGAGGTGGTGCAGGGGGTGAGACACGGAGGGGACAAGGTGTGGGGGACACACAGGGACAGGGGACAGTCGGAAGGGCCGTGGGCGACCAGGGAGGGCTTGGAAGGGAGTGGCTGTGGGGGTCCGGGGGGCGTCGGGGGGGAGGTCTGGGGGGAGTGTGGGGGTCCAGGGAAGTCTGTGGGGCTCTGGGGGTGGCTGTAGGGGTCCGGGGGTGTCCGAGGGAGGCTGTGGGGGTCCGGGGGAGGGTCCGAAGGGCGGGGGGGCTCTGGCGGGGGGGCTCGGGGGCCCCGCGGTACCTACACTGAGGTTATTGCCTCGGGGTCGGACCTTCCTCCGCTGCCAGAGCCGGCCCAGGCGGTGCCCGCGGAGCCGGAGGAGAGACAGAGACCGCTGTGAACCGGACCGGGGGTCCGGGGGGCGCGGGGGGGGGGGCGGGCAGGGGGGGCGGAGCAGCCAAGCAGCGGCCAGGGGAGCAGCAGCAATGAGCAGAGCAGCCAGAGCGTCCCTGTCCCCGTCCCTGTCCCCAAGCCGGACATGCTGACACCCCCAAAACCGGCGGCAGCGAGGGTGGGGGGCTCCCGGACCCCCGATTTGGGCCAGAACAGCCTTGACTCTGCCCTGGAGCCGAGTGTCCCCAAGCGGGGATCAGTGACCACAGGGCCACCCCGCGCGTCTGCCCCCCAAAAGCCCCCTGCTGCCATGCTCATGCCCCCCTCGAGACTCCCAGCCCAGCACTGCAGCCACTGGGGGGACACAGGACACTGCCAGGTGACACCGCACGTGTCACGACCCCCCAAAGCCACCCCCTCCCCACCATTAAAGCTGCGAGGGGGCGATGGGGGGATGCCGCCAGCCTGGGGACAGTCCCTGGTGTCCCTGGGGACACACAGCGGGTGGCACTCGGGGCTGTCCCCTCACCTGGGTGTCGGCGGGCAGGCGGGGCATGGAGGCGGCGCGGCCGTGCCCCTCCATGGGCAGGTAGTCACTGTCCGAGTGGCCATCCTTGGGCATCTCCCGCATCTCCACCAGCTGCGGCATCGGAGAAATTGAGGCACGGCGCGGGGGCACAGCCGCCCGGGGCACCGCGGGGGACGTGGAGTTGGGGGACATGGGGCTCAGGGGACGCCTGGGGACACAGGGACTCGAGACACGTGGGGTGCAGCGCGTCCAGCAGTCCCCGCGGGGCACAGCCGCTCACCTGGGAGTTGGGACGGCTGTTGGGGACGTCGTCGGGGTGTCCCCGCTCGGGGCTCCAGGTGCCTGTCCTCTGGAACATCTCCTGGGCGCGCTGGGTGACCCAGGACTGGCTCTCCTTCATGTCGCCGTCCCGTGCGGCCCTGGGGGACAGCGGCGCTCAGAGCCCTCCCGCGACCCCGCGGGGGACACCGGGGACACGTGGTGGCACTTACGGCTCCCCCGCGGGCGCCGCGTCCGGCCCCGGCGGCCCCTCCTGGGTGGGAGATGGCGGCTCCATGCGCTGGAACATCAGCGGCGTCCGATTCTGCGGGGACACGGGCGGCTGGACACGGCGACACCGGGAAACGGGGAAGGGACAGCGCTGGGATGGTCAGGGAGGGGATGGGGACACGGAATGGGCAAACAAGGATGGGATGGGAACACAGGAGGGACTTGGCAAAGGGACAAGATTGGGATGGGGACACCGGAGGTGGCAGAGGAGGGGACGCGGCTGGGCTGGAGCCCTTGGGGGCTGTGGGGACGGGACAGAGACTGTGCGGGGTGACAGGCAGGGGACCTCGGGGGTCACTGCCGGTGTCCCACCTGCTCCTCGCGCATGGCTTGCAGCTTCTTGGCCTTGCTCTGCCGGTAATACTCCATGATCATCATGGCCGCGTAGATCTTCCCCACCGTCAGGTCGGTGGCTGCGGGGACACGGGTCAGCGGGGACAGCAGGGACACCGCGGGGACAGCGCGGGGACGGGGATGGGGCTGCCCCTTACACTTGTGCGGGGTGACAAGCAGGTCCAGGTTTTTGGGGGACAGGTTGGGCCAAATCGCGATCATCTCCTTGCGCAGCTCCGCGTCCATCTGCTGCTTGTCGGCCCCGCCTGCGGGGACACGCGGGTGACACGGGTGGCTCTGGGCGTCCTCGGGGACCCCCTGCCCTGCCCAACCTCTCGGGGACCCTTGTGCCCCCATGTTCCCATATCCCACCGTATCCTCCCAAGTCCCCGTGCTCCCCCATGTCCCCACATCCCCCTGTGCTGCCCACATCACCCACGTCCCGGTGTCCCCCTTGTCCCCCAGTGTCCCCCGTGTCCCCCAGTGTCCCCCGTGTCCCCCAGTGTTCCCCCTTGTCCCCCAGTGTCCCCCGTCGCCCCCTGCCTTTGGCGATCTTGATGTCCAGCGCGGTGCGGATCAGGGCCATCAGGGTGGAGTTGAAGTGCACCGTGTTGTCGTCGGCCACCGGCAGGTCCATGCGGAGCAGCCGCTGCGGGGAGGTCCCCAATTGGGGGGGGTCAGCCGGCACCCCCGAACCCCCCATCCCGGAGGGGGGGAGCTGGTGAGAAGGCGGGGGCCCCCCCGCGCAGCGGGCGGGGAAACTGAGGCACGACCCTCCCAAACCCCCCGCCCCTCCCCGGCCTCCCGCCTTCTCCCCTCGGAATTCCCATGGGGGGGGGCACGGCCAAGCAAGACCCCCAAAATCTTTGGGGGGGGGCGGCGCATGCGGCTCATGCAGCGGGAGGAGGGGGTTCATTCCCAGTCCCATTCCGGAGTTTTTTGGGGGGTGCAAACCGGCATCCTCAGGGTGGGGGGGGGGGGTCAAACGTGCTGGGGGGGGAGCGATGAGTTTGCCAGGCCTCAGCCCCACTTCCCCCCCATCCCGGTGCCCCCCCCAGAAAGAGCGGCCCCCCCACCCCCCCATGCAGCCCCGGGGGTGCAGAGCAGAGGGTGGGAGCGAGCGATGCCAGGGGGAAACTGAGGCACGGACCCCCCCATGCCCGACCCCCCCACAATGCAGGACCCCCCCACCCCACGATGCAGCTCCGGAGGCCCCGTGGCTGGGGTGGGGGGGCCGTGCAGCAGTCGGGGGGGCTCACTGCGGGATGGAGGGGGGGCTGGGAGAGGGGGGTCCTCAAAAACGGGGTGCTCTGGGGGAGGCCCGCAGGGGATCCCCGATATGGGGGGCGGAGCCTCGGGGAGACCCCAAATTGGGGTTCTGGGGGGGCTGGTTGAGCATCATGGGGGACCCCAAATAGGGGGTTTTGGGAGACCCCAAATCGGGGCTCTAAGGGGGCTGGTTGAGCCCTAAAGAGAATCCCAAAAGGAGATCTCTGGGGGATCCTGACTAGGGACTGGTTGAGCCCTTTGAGGAAACCCCAATTAGGGCATTTCGGGGGACCCTAGACAGGGTCTTGGGGGCTTTGCGGAGTCCTTTGTGGGGACCTCAGTTAGGGGCTTTTGAGGGACCCCAAAGAGGGGCTCCTGTGGGGGCTGATTGAACCCTTTGGTGGGGAACCCCAAATGGGGACTCTGGGCGTTTACTGAGCCTTATGGAGGATCCCAAAAGGAGAACTCTGTGGGACCCCAAATCGGGGCTGGGGGGTCTCATTAAGCCCTTTGAGAAGACCCCAAAAGGAGATCTTTGGTGGACCCCAAATAGGGGCTGTGGGGGATCTTTTTGGGGTCCAGCTGAGCCCCAGGGGGACCCCAAAACCCCTTTGGGGTGCGGGAAGGGGTCCCCGGGGGGGCGGGGGGCGCATCTTACCCAGCCCGTCCGGGGGGGGGCTCAGCAGGGGCCGGCGGCCGCAGGAGGGAAAAAAAAAACACCACCAAAAAAAAAAAACCAAAAAAAAAAACCCCAAATTCCCCCCAAACCCCCCCAAAATGCGGCCGGGGGGGGCCGGGGCGGGGGGGCACCCCCGGGGGGGTTATTCTACCTTATAGGCCACGCGGGGGGGGCAGCTGGTGCCCAGCCCCAGCGGCGGCGACATGTGCCGCAGCATTTCGTACATGTCGGCGAGGGTCAGGCGGCCCCTGGGGGCGAGAGAGGGGGGGGGACACACCGGGGGGGGGTTACACCGGGCCGGGGGGGACACCGAAGGAGAAGAAATTCTAGGAGGGAAGGGGAAAAAAAAAAAAAAAAAAAAGATGTGTGAAAATGGGGGGGAGATTAAAAAAAAATAAAAAAATTAAAAAATAAAAATCGAAGTAGCCAAAATGATAAAAGCTAAAAATGAGAAAGGCGATGGGAGTTGTGAAGAGTAAAAAGAGGTGGAGGTGGAAATGGGGAAAATAAAAGGGAGGAAAAGGGAAAAGTAGGGGGGAAATGGGATGAATGCAAAGAAAAATGAAAAAAAAATTAATAAAAGGTGAAAGCAGGAAAGAGAATAAAATAAGTGAATGGCAAAAATAATAAAAATAGAGGGAATTAAAAATAAGAAAAAATTTAAAAGGAAAAAATTAAAATGTAAAAATTAAAAAATAATTGGAAGAGAAATAATAACGGTAATATAGTAAATAAAAATAATAAAAGGTAAAAATAACAAGCATAAAAGATGAAAATAATAAAAAGTAACAATAATAACGACAATAAAAATAATGATTTTTATTGTTATTATTTTTACTTTTTATCATTTTATGTTTTATTTCTACGTTGTTATATTTACTTTTTATTATTTTTATTGTTAAAAGCAAAAAAGGCACTAAAACAAGGAATAATAAAAACAATAAGTAAAGATAAAATAGCAAAAAATAATCAAAAATAAAAATGATAAAAGCATCAGAATAATGTGCAGTGATAAACCGGAAAATTATAAAAAGTAATGGAAATGTAAATAATAAAATAATAAAAATCTATTGAACCATGAAAAGGAATAAAAATAGGAAAATAAAATAACGTAATACAATTAATTTAATAAAAATAATGTAACAGACATTTTTACAACCGGAGCTGATAAAAAATAATGAAATATTAACAAAACCAACAAGAATTAATAAAAATGACGACAATAATGACATTAATTAAGGATTAAAAATAATTAGGCAGTGAAAAGGGTAAAGAGAAGAAGAAGAAAATGAATAAACAGAATAAGGAGAATAAGAAGAATAAGCAGAATAAAAAGAATAAAGATAATTAAAAACCACAGTAACAAAAATAATTAAACAATAAAAATTAATTTAATAATGAAAACTAAATAATGAAAAAAACAAAATAATAAATAATTTAAATGATTTAATAAGAAAAAATAATTAAATAACAGAGATGATTAAACGATAAATAATTAAATAATAATCAAAGCGAATCGAACGGTTAAAAACAAACTCAACACCAAACGATGACGAAAAGAAGAAGGACGAAACCCAAACCAAGGCGAAGCAGAATTTCCCCGTCTCGGCGCCTCCCGCGGGGGTGCGGGGTGGGGGGGTCGGGTGCCCCATGCCGGGGGGGCCGCGGGAAGCCGGGGGGGTCAGGGTGGGGGGCTCCATGCCGGGGCCGGGCGGGGCCCGGGGGGCGCGGGGGATGTATATAAATATACTGGCTGTATATGTATATACGGCGCCGGGAAGCGCATTCCAGCCCCGGGGGGGGCGCGGGGGGGCGAACCTTGCAGGCCACCCTATGGGGGCATTTCTTGCCCAGCCCCAGGGGGGGGGAGATCACGCGCAACAAACTGTACATGTCCCGGTAGTGGATGCGCCCGCTGCAAGAGACACACGTTAGTGGGGGCTGCGACCCCCCCGGGACCCCCCCGGGACGGGCCGGGCGCAGCGGGACCCCCGACACACCCCCGGGCCGGGGGGGTTGCGTTGGGAGCCCCCCGGGACCCTCCCAGGGGAGGTTTGGGAAGCAGTGACACCCCCGGGACCCCCCCGGGGAGGGGAGGCTGCCCCCCCTGCAAGGGACTGACGTCAGTGGGGGAACCCCCCCGGGGGGCTCGGGGATCGGAGACCCCCAGTTTGGGTGCTGGAGACCCCCCCGGGGAGGGCTGGGGGTGACGGGGGCCCCCCGGGGGGTTTGGGCAGCAGAGCCCCCCCCCGGGGACAATTCGGGCTCCAGGGACCACTCGGGACCCCCACGGGGCCACTTCAGGTGCTGGGGGGGAAGTCCCCAGGGTGGGGGGACACCGGCGGACACGGGGGACCCCCGAGTGGGGGCTCGGAGACACGGGGGGGCTCTCGGTCACCTTTTGTGCCCCCTGGACCCCCCTGCACCCCGGGGATGGGGGGGATGTGACCCCTCCGCCGTGTCCCGGCGCCGGGAGGGGACTGCGGGGGTCTCCCTGCCCCCCCGCGCCCCCCGCGCCCCCCGGGGGGGTCCTTACCAGGCGGCGGGGTCGTACTCGGCCCAGACCCGCACGTACTCGTCCAGGTGGTGCGGACCCAGGATGGACGAGTCGCGCGTCAGGTACTCGAAGTTGTCCATGATGACCGCGACAAAGAGGTTCAGCATCTTTGGGGGGCGGCGGGGGGGTCAGGGGGCGAGGAGAGCGGGATGTCCCCCCCCGGAACCCCCCCGGTACCCCCCGGAACCCCCCGGAGCCCCCCGGAGCCCCGCGGCTCTCAGCAGAGCGAGAGGAAGGAGGTGGAGCTGCAGGAGGTGAAGGAGCAGAGCTGCAGGACCTCCCGGGCTGACAGGGGTGGGTGGGCGGTCTGGGGACCCCCCGAACCCCCCGGGAGCTCACCAGGAAGGAGCAGAGGAAGATGAAGGACACGAAGTAGAAGTAGGCGAACTCGTTGCCGCACTCGTCCTCCTTGATGCCCGAGTTCTCGTCGCACGGCTTCCCGCTGAGGCACGACAGCATGATCTCGTGCCACGCCTCCCCGGTGGCGCTCCTGGCGACAGGGGACACGCCGGTCACGCAGCCAGACAGCGACGGGGACACGGGGGGGGACAGGGGCGGGACACGAGGGGGACACGAGGGGGACACGAGGGGGACATGGGCGGGACACGCGGGGGACACAGCAACGTGGCTCTCATAGCACGGGTGGCACCAGTGGGGCACTGGCTGGCACTGGGTGACACTGCGGCTGCGCTGGGGTGGCACTGAGTACCCAGGTGGCGCTGGGGTGGCACTGAGTACCCAGGTGACACCGGGGTGGCACCGAGGCTCACCTGAAGAGCAGCATCAGCGCCTGGAAGAAGGTGCGGAAGTTGTTGTGCTGGGTGATGGCCGACTCGTCATCCTCCTCCTCGATCCCGATGTTCCCGAACACCTGCGGGGGTCGGGGCGGCTCAGGGGGGCCGCGGGGGGGGGGCTGGGGGTGTCACCCGCACCCGGGGGTGTCACCCGCACCCGGGGGTGTCCCCTGCACCCCTCAGGGCTCACCTGCATCCCGATGATGGCGTAGATGAAGAAGAGCATGGCGATGAGCAGGCACACGTAGGGCAGGGCCTGGGGGCACAGCGGGGCCGGTCATGGGGGCTGGGGGTGGCCCCGGGGGGGCAGCTGGGGGGGGCCTTGGGATTTCGGGGTCACCTTGAAGGACTGGACGAAGGTCCAGAGCAGGATGCGGATGGTGTAGCCCTGGCGCAGGAGCTTGATGAGCCGCGCGGCGCGGAAGAGCCGCAGGAAGCTCAGGTTGATGAAGTTGTTCTGGGGGGACAGGGAAAAGGGGGTGAGGGGGGAAGCCAAACCCCGGGAATGGGGACAGGAGAGGGCGGTGGGGGCAGCAGTGCCCACCTACCCCGAACTCCGTCACCAGGATGTCCGTGATGCTCCCCAGGACTGTCACAAAGTCAAAGATGTTCCAGGCGTCACGGAAATAATTCTGGGAAAAGGAGAGGAAGGATGTGGGATCCTGGGGCTCCCTTGCACAAGCTCCCCAAATCCTGGCATGCCCCTGTGGTGAATCACTGTATCCAGGATGCCTGGTGACAGATCTGGGGCACTCATCTCCAGGGTCCCCTGAGGTCTTGGGGCCCTCTGGGGTCTCCTACATTCCTGGGGACCCTCTGTGTCCCTAGGGTTCCCCCCCACTCCGGGGTCCCCAGTGTCCCCTCCATACCAGGACACCGAAGGCCATGATCTTGAGGAGACACTCGAGGGAGAAGAGGGAGGTGAAGACGTTGTTGAACATCTTGAGGACGTTCTCGTAGGTGTCGGAGGCGTCGTAGAACTGCAGGGACAGCGCAGGAGGGTGGGGATGGGGGCACGGGGGGCATCCTGGGGCGGGGGAGGATGGATCCAGGGGGACATGGACTGGCCCAGGACACAGAGGGGACAGAGCAGGACAAATCTCCGGAGGGCACAGGACTGAGGGGACCCAGAAGGCTCACAGGGGGCTGAGAACAGCCCTCAGGGGGCTCCCCGACCCCCCCAGCGCTGTCCCCACCCACCTTCATCATGAGCACGATGGTGTTGAGGGCGATCATGGCCATGATGGTGTACTCGAAGGGAGGGGACACCACGAACTGCCACATGCGGTACTGGAAGCTCTGGCGGTTCTGGGGCATGTGCCGGGTCAGCGGCTTGGCGCTGATGGCAAAGTCGATGCAGGCTCTCTGCGGGGGGGACATGGGTGTCACCCCCCTGGCACAGCCCCTGCGGCTCCCCAGAGCCAGGGCCGGGCACGGGGATGGCACCTCGTTCTTCTCCAGGCTGTACTCCTCCATCATCTTGTCCCCCTGCTCCTGGAAGGTGATGATGATCAAGGCCACGAAGATGTTGACGAAGAAGAAGGGGAAGACGACGAAGTAGACGACGTAGAAGATGGACATCTCCATGCGGTACCCGGGGCTCGGCCCTTGGTTCTCGTACGTGGCGTCCACCGAGTGCTTGAGGACCCTGTGGCAGGAGCGGGACAGAGACGGGCTGGGGGTCCCAGAGCCCCCCCAGAGCCCCCCAGAGCCTCCCCGAGCCTCCCCCCCGAATCCTCGCAGCCTTACTGCGGCCACCCCTCGCCGGTGGAGACGGTGAAGAGGGTGAGCAGCGCCCAGAGCACGTTGTCGTAGTGGAACTCGTACTTCTTCCACTCGCGCTTCTGCGCCTTCACCTCGTTGTCCTTCTCGTACACCAGGTACTCGCCCCTGTCCGGGGAGGGGTGGTGGGCGAGGGCCGGGCAGGCAGGGCAGGCCCCACCCGGCCGGGCCGTACCTGCAGTCCTTCTCGAACTCCTTGGACTCGTCCGTGCAGTAGAAGAATTTCCCCTTGAAGAGCTGCACGGCCACCACGGCGAAGATGAACATGAAGAGCATGTACACGATGAGGATGTTGAGGACGTTCTTCAGCGAGTTCACCACGCAGTCAAACACGGCCTGGGAGGGGTGAGGGGGTCTCAGCACCGGTTGGAACCACCCAAATTCCCCTCGGGGGGAGGTGAACCCCCCTGAGCCCACCTTGAGCTTGGGCAGCCTCTTGATGGTCTTCAGGGGCCGAAGCACACGGAGCACACGGAGGGACTTGATGGTATTGATGTCCTTCCCTTTGCTGCTGCCGCTGGGGGGGACAATGGGGGGCGTGGGACCTCTGGACACCCCAGGAACCCCGGCAGGACCACTGGTGGTCCCACCCCCGCTCCTCCCCCACCCAGTCCCACCTCTCCCCTCCCACCCCCTCCGAGGCTGAGCCCCCCCACGCTCATCAGACGTTTCCCTGAAGCGGTTTTAGGGGGGAGGGTCTGTGTGGGAATTTGGGGAGGGGGAGCGAGGCACAACCATGAGCACGAGGAGAAAACAAGGACAGAGACGAAGGCAGAAGGATTTACCGTGAGCTGCTCCTGTGGTGGAGGCAGAGGAAGCGGAGAGACAAGGCACGGTCAGAGCCCCCCCGGCACCCCCAGCCCCCCCCGAGGGAGGGAGGGACCCTCGGGGCAGCCCCCCTGCTGGGAGGTGCTCGGGGTCTGCTCCGGGTTTACTCCCGTGTTACTTAAGGGCTGCTCAGTTCCGTGGAAGATGCTCAGCCCAGACTTGGAGGCTGCTCAGTTACTCAGGGGATGCTCATCCTTTATTTGGAGGATGCTCAGCCTTTACTTTAAGGCTGCTCAGACACGTGGGGGAATTCTCACCCTCTACTTGGGGTGTTCTCACCCTTTATTCAGGGGATGCTCACCCCTTACTCAGGGGATTCTCACCCTTTGCTCAGGGGATTCTCACCCTTTGCTCAGGGGATGCTCACCCCTTACTCAGGGGGTTCTCACCCTTTGCTCGGGGGATTCTCAGTCCCTCAGGGGTCACTCGCCCCTTCCTAGGGTTTCCCTCACCCCTTTTCTAGGGGGTTCCTCCTCCTTCCGTGCGACACCCACACGGGGACGGTGACAGGACGACACAAACGTGGTGACAAGCGGCCGAGGACGGACGGCAAGCGACAACAGAGAGCGCGGGCAGCAGGACAGGCCCCTCTGGGGGCACTGGGAGAGACCACCCCCCTCCACCTCCATCCCCCCGTGTCCCCCCCCGGGGACTCACGTGAAGGCAAAGGCCACCAGAGCCCCGCTGACCACGATGAAATCCAGAATGTTCCACAGGTCCCGGAAATAGGAACCTTGGTGAAGCACCAGCCCCAGATCCACCATCTGTGGGGGCAATGGGGGGTTAGGGGGCTCCAGGGGCCCCCCCGCCCTGCAGACCCTCCCCGTGCTCACCTTGATCACCATCTCGAAGGTGAAGACCCCCGTGAAGACATAGTCGAAGTAGCGCAGCACCTGTGGAGGGGGACAGGGCTGGGACCCCCCCTGGCACCCCCAGCACCCTGGGACCCCCAGGACCTAAAGACCCCCAGGACCCCCTGGAATTCCGGGGCCACCCAGAACCCCCCCAGGCCCCCCGTGCCCTCCCATGGCTACACTCATTTTCTCAGACTCAGCACACCCCAACCACGGGGACCCCACTTTGGCAGCTATTTTTGGGAGCCCGCAGCTCGGTGTCCCCCCACCCCGGGGGTCTCCGTTGGTGGCGGAGAGGTCTCACGTTGTTGCGGGGGGCGTTGGGCTGCACGGGGTCCTCGGCGGCCAGCGCGATGCTGCTCATGGCGATGACCATGAGGATGCACATCTCGAAGTACCGCAGGTTCACGATGTAGTGGCACAGCCGCCGGAACCTGGCGGGGAGAGAGTGTGGGGGGAGCGCCGGACCTCCCCACGACCCCCCGGTCCCTGCAGTCCCCCCCGGTCCCTGCAGTCCCCCCCGGTGCTCACGGGTTGGTGGTGGAGAGGATGAACATGGAGCTGTAGGGCACCATGGGTTTGGGGCCATTCTCGTCCTGCCCGTCGCCTTCCTCCTCCTTCTTCTCCTCCTCCTCTTTGTGGGGCAGCGGCTCGGGGTTGGCGTTCCTGTTCACTGCGGGGGCAGCGCCATCAGGGACACCCCTGGACCCTCCCAAATCCCCTGGACAGCCCCCCAGATGCCCTGAACTCCCTGCAGGGCCAGACCCTCCCAAATGCTCTGAACCCCCCAGATCACACTCAGACTCCCAGATTGCTCATAACCCCTGGACCTTCCAGACTCCCCAGGTCCCCGGGAGCCCCCCAAACCCACCCCCAGATCCCTTGGGCACCCCCAGACCCTCTGAACTCCCCCAGCCTCCTGGACACCCAGACCCCCCAGACCCCCCTCGTCTCCCCAACTCCCTGGATCCCTCAAACCCTCCTGGACTCCCCACATCTCCCAGATCGCAGACCCCCCAGACCCCAGTGGGCTCCCCTACCTTGGACCAGGGCGTTGCTGGGGGGTGGCGGGAAGGCGGGTGGGATGTCCACGGCCGTGTGCTCCGGCTTCCCCCCGCCCTTGGAGGGGTTGTTGGGGGGGCCGGGGTTGGTGACCACCATGCTGTTTTCGGGGGGCGGGGGGTTGGCAGTGGGGGGAGGCCGGCGGGGGGGGCCGGCGGCGGGGCAGGGGGTGTGGTTGCCCATGGCGGGGGGCGCGGGGGGCTCGGCCGTGGCCAGCTTGTTGTTCTTCATGTTGTCGATGTCCTCTGCCACGGGGGGCTCCCGGCGCCCCACGTCCTGCTGGATGGGGCGGGTGGTGGAGAGCGTGGGGCCCGACGGCGCCGGGGGCAGCTGCGTCTCCCTGGGGAGGGGGCAGAGGGGAGTGGGCTCAGAGGGGACCCCCGGCACCCCAAGCACCGCTCCAGGGAGCTGAGAATGCCGAGAGATGGTTGGTTCTTTCTTGGGATCCAGAGGAGCCCCTGCTCGGAGGGTCTCACCAGCTCTGGAGGGTCCCACCAGCTCTGGGGTGTCCCACCAGCTCCAGGAGGGTCTCACCAACCCCTCACCTCCTCCGCCGGTGCCGCCGCTCCTTGTCCTCCCTCCTGCCCTCGCCATCGTACCCGGGCGGGGGTCCATGCCGGTGCCGCCGCCGCCGCTCGCCGTCGCCGTGCTCTCCGTCGCCCTCGCCCCGCGCCGGCCGCCCCCCGTCCCGGTGCCGCGGCCGCCGCTCCGGCCTGGCGCCCTCCTCGCCCTCCTCGGCCACGCGCCGGTGCCCGCGGTGCCGCCGGTGCTCCCGCTCAGTGGGGGAACCGGCGCGGCCGTCGCGACTGCGGTGCCGCGCCTTGGGCCGCTCGCCCTCGGCGTAGCCGCGCTCCTGGCTGGGCTCCCGCTCCGGGTCCCGGCTGCTGCTGCGGGGACGGCGACTCCCGGGGGGCCCCGGGGGTTCCCCGGGCCGGGGGCCGCCGCCGTGGTCGGGGTAGCGCGGCTGCTGCCGACGCAGCTCCTCGGCGCGGAGCGGCCCGAAGCGGGGGTCGAGCGGGGGCTCTCCGGGGCGCGTCTTGTTGGTGTTGTTGTTGCGGTTCTCCTGCGGGTCCACGACCAGCGGCCGGTCCAGGTGCGTCTTCATGTCGGGGCGCAGGTGGCGGGCGTAGGGCACCTTCCAGCGCTCCTCGGGGTCCAGCTCGCTGTACAGCGCCTCCCGGCTCGCCAGCAGGTTCTGCTTCCGCAGCTCGCTCGTGCGCTGCTCCCACACCGACTTGGAGGATTTCTGGTTCTTCTGCTGCTCCTTCCTGCGGCCCCGGGGGCGGGATTGGGTCGGGAGGGGCCGGGGCGGGGCCGGGGTGTGGACGGGATGGAGTTAGGATGGAGCTGGGGCAGATCCGGGATGGAGGCAAGGGTGGGGATGGGATGCAGCCGGGACAGAGCAGGGATGGAGCTGGGATGGAGTCAGGGATGGATCTGGGATGGAGCCAAGATCGATCCGCAGATGGAGCTGCGATGAAGCCAGGATGGAGCCGAGGAAGGAGCCAGGATGGACCCAGGGACAGAGCTGGGATGGAGCCGGGGTGGATCCAGGGGTGCAGCTGAGGAAGGATTCAGGATGGACCCAAGGATGGAGCCGGGGTAGGTCTGGCCTGGCTCTGGGGATGGATCTGGGATGATCCCGCCGGGCTCCGGACACTCACATGGTGACGGACATGTTGGCTGCGGACAGCGGGCTGACCTCAGCCACCTCCTTCGCCTTCTGCAGCGCCAGCTTTTGGTTGGCGGCTTCCTCCTCCTCCTGCTCATCCTGCAGAACCACAAAGCCGTGTCCAGCCAGGCCTCGAGACCCTTCTGGACCCTCCAAGTCCCCCCTGAACCCTCCAAAGCTGCTGGACCCCTGACCTTGGTGAGCTCCTGTGCGTTGGCCAAGTTGTCCACAGCGATGGCCAAGAAGACGTTCAGGAGGGTGTCTGGGAGCCACGTCAAGGCAAAGCAGGGGCCAGGGAAGCCACTCCCCTCCCAGGACCCTCTCCGAGCCCCCCGGCCCCCTGGACCCTCCCGGGACCCCCAGGATACAGTTGCCAAAGAGGGTGAGGACGATGAAGTAAACGGAGAAAACCATCCCGCCCTTGACGCCGCCCTGAGATTTGATCCCGTCGTACATCACCGCGTTCCAGTCTTCTCCCGTCAGGATCTGGGGGAGGAAGGAGCCCTGGGGGCAGCGGGGAACCCCCCGAGCTCCCCCGCCCCTCGGGACCCCCGCCGGGGGCGGTACCTACCTGAAACACCGTCATTATTGCTGCTGGGAAAGTGTCGAAATTGGTGGGAGGGGTCCCGTCGTCAAAATTGAACCTGGGGGGGTTTTGGGGGGGCAGCGGTGGGAGCCCCACCTTTGCCGGGTGCCCCCCAAGCAGGGACCTGGGGGGCACAGAGACACCCCCCGCTGGGAACCGGGGGGCGTCCGGGGGGACCCCATTTCCCTGCCCAGTCACTCACTGTCCCCCAAAGAGCTGCATCCCCAAAAGGGCAAAGACGACGATGAAGAGGAAGAGGAGGAAGAGGAGGCTGATGATGGATTTCATGGAGTTCAGCAGGGACACCACCAGGTTCCGCAGGGAAGCCCAGTACCTGTGGGGATGGCAGTGAGCTGTGGGGTTGTGGGGGGACGTGGGGGGGCCATGGGAGGCCATGGGAGTCACAGGGGGTCGCAGGGGGACACGAGGGCGTGGGACTCACTTGGTGACTTTGAAGATGCGCAGTAACCTGAGAGCTCGCAGCACGCTGATCCCAAAGGATGTTCCCGGCTTCACAACAGCCCAGATCACCTCGAAGATGCTTCCGATGATAACCTGGGAGCAGGACAGTGTCCCTGGACAATCCCCACACATCCCATCCCAAACCACCCTATCCCATCCCATCCCATCCCATCCCATCCCAAACCACCCAGTCCCATCCCGTACCAAACCATCGCATCCCAGCCCCATCCCAGCCCCATCCCATCCCAGTCCCATCCCAGCCCCATCCCAGCCCCATCCCAGCCCCATTCCCATCCCCTCCCGGCACTCACGGCACAGTCGAAGCAGTTGAAGGACGAGTGGAAGTAAGGCCGCGTCCCCAGCCCGTACATTTTTATAAACATTTCGGACATAAAGAGTCCCAAGAAAATGAATTCTGCATAGTCTGGGGAGAGGGGGACACAGAAATGAGGGTGGGGACATTCCAGGGGGTCACAGGGGTTTCATGGGCTGGGGGATCCCAGGAGATGGGGGACCCCAAAAGCTGGGCGGGGGGGCATCACATGAGCTGGAGGGGTCCAGGGGGCTCTGAGGAGGTCTGGTGAGTTCTGGGGGACTCCAGAAGCCTCCAGTGGGTTTGAGGGGACTCTGAGGCTCTCCCTGGGGTTCTGGGGATGTCCAGGGGTCCAAGATGACTCCCAGAGGCAGCAGAAAATCCCATGTGAGTGGTTGGGGTGCCCGATAGCAACACAGGGAGTGCTGGGGGGCTCCGGGGGGCTCCGGGGGGCTCCGGGGGGCTCCGGGGGGCTCCGGGGGTCGGGGCTGACTCACAGAGGAAGTCGGAAAGCCAATCTGGCTGGTCGTAGTGAACGATAGCAACACACAGGGTGTTGAGGGCTACCAGACTGAGCACGGTCCAGTAGAAGGCCTGAGTTTTCACCATCCGCCGGATGTGGAAGCGCATCCGCCGCTCCCGCTTGTGGAAGAAGGTGGCGTTCTCCAGCTTGGCACTTTTGAGGCTGGCACGGGCGAAGGGGGACCCTGCGGGAGACCCCCGGGGCCCGGCTTGTCACCCCGGGCTGTCCCCGTGTCACCCATCCCCACCCAAACCATCCCAGGGACCCCCAACCGTCCCCCCATGACCCCCCACCCCCAAACCATCCCCCTCCCCTCTCCAGGTCACCCCCGCATCACCCACACCCGCCCCCCCGCGCCGCCTGTCACCCACCCATGGCCGCGATGTCCCCCAGCTGCTCCTCGCCCTCCTCGGGGCTCAGCAGGTCCGTCTTGCTCCTCTTGCTGGTGGCCCTCCGGAGAGCTCCCGCAGGGGGGGCACAGGGGGGCGGCCGTCACCCGGGGGGGTCCTTGCGGCACCCCCAGGCCGGGCGGGGGTCGCCCCCGGAGTGGGGAGGGGCGGGAAAGGGGGCGGGGGCTGAGCACTTACCATCGAAGGGGCGCCGGGGCTCGGCCTCGGGCTCGTCCTCGGCCAGGATCACCTCTTCTGAGGGAAAGTGGGGGGCTCAGGGGGGCTCGGAGAGGGGCTCGGAGGGGTGGGAGAGGGACTGGGAATTTCTGGAGGACCCGGGGATGAGGGTTTGGTGGCACTTTTGGGGCACTTAAAAGGGTTTGGAGAGAGTCGAGGGGGGCTTAAGGGGGATTTTTGGGGGGCTGGGGCTTGGAAGGTGGCTGGGTGATCCCGGGGGTCCCGAGAGGGCAGCTGGAGATCCTGGGAGGGGTTGGAGAGGGTTTGGGGGTGTATTGGGGTGTGTTGGGAGGGGGATAAGGAGTTTGGGGGGATCCTAGAGGTACCCTGGAGTAGTTGTAGGGGATTTGGGGGATTTAGGATGGGCTGGGGAGGGTTTCAGGGGGTCCTAGAGTGTCGGAGAGGATTTGAGGGGACTTCGAGCCCTTTGGGAAGGGATTTCAGGGTTTTTTAAAGGCGCCAGGGGGTTGGGAGGGGGTTACAGAGGTGGGGGGGGTCAGAGAGGCTGAGAGGGTTTTGGGGGGGGATTGGGAGGGCTTTGAGGGGTGGTCCCGACCCTCACCCGCCTTGGAGATCCACTCCATGTATCCGTTGAGCTCCCGCTCGATCTGCTGCTGCCGCCGCAGCTTGAGGAACGCCCGGCGGTTCTCCACCCGCTCCCGCTCTTTGGCAAACTCCCTGCGGACCCCCCTGCTCAGCGCCGGGCCGGCGGGGGCACCCCGGACCCCCCTCAGAGCTCCCCCAGCGCCGCTTACCCGGACAGGACCCCCAGCACGAGGTTGAGCATAAAAAAGGAGCCGATGATGATGAGGGGGATGAAGTACAGCCAGTTCCAAGTGTTCCCTGAGGCGTCGTTGCTCTGGGGAGGGGGGCGAGAGGCCGGGGGGGTCCCATGAATTGGGGGGAGTTCCCAGGGGTCTCATGACCTGGGGGGTCCCACGAGGCTCACACGAAGTCATGTGGGGATCAGGAGGGCCAGGGGGAGGACACGGGAGGACAGGAGGGGACAGGAGATGACCCGGGAGGGGCCAGCAGGCGACTCCAGAGGGAGGAGAGGACCGGGAGGGCACCGGGCAGGGGAAAGAGGGCACCGGGAGGGGACGAGCCCTCACATAGTAGAGGAGGTCGGTCCACCCTTCCATGGTGATGCACTGGAAGACGGTGAGCACGGCGAAGAGGATGTTGTCGAACTGCGTGATGCCGTAGTTGGGCCCTTCCCAATACTTCTTGCACTTGGTGCCGTTGGGGCAGATCCGGGCCGGCTCGTCCGTCCCGCACGGGACCTCCACCTTGATCTCGTCTGGGGGGATGTCCCGTGGACTGAACCCCCAGGACCCCCCCTCCGTGTCCCCAGGACCGCCCCCCTTCGCCCCCTGCCGCGGGGCACCGACAGAAATAACCGCGGCCAATTAACGGCTTCATCAAGGGAGAGCAGCAATTAGGACGTTCCAAATCGGGCGCTGGCCGCCGGCCCGGCGAGATTTGGGAGGGGGGGTGGGGGAAAGGATCTGGCCCCCCCAGCCCCGCTCCCAACCCCGGGGATCCCAACCCCGGGATCCGAGCCCGCCCCGGTGGGGAAACTGAGGCAGGAAGGGGAGGGTGGGAGGTGGGGATCTGGGGGGCGGCCTGGGGGGTTCGGCCCCACCTGTGACCAGGTCGAAGCAGGTGGTGTGGAATTTGCCCATATAAAACTCTAATCCTATGATGGCGAAGATGAGGATCGCGAAGAAGAGCAGGAGCCCGATCTGCAGCAGTGGGATCATCGCCTTCATGATGGACTTCAGCACGACTTGTAAACCTGCGGCAGCGGCGGCTGAGCGGCCACGCCCCCACCCGGACCTCCCCCTGAGACCCCCAAATCCTCCTGGAGGCCCCGCGGCACTCACTTGGGATCCCCGAGACCAGCTTGAGGGGCCGCAGCACTCGCACAGCCCGCAGCGTCCGCAGGTCGAACTGGGAGCCCACCGTGGCCAGGATGCTGCGGGGACAGTGGGGTCAGCGGGCGTGGGGACGCGGGGACCCTCAGCCGGGCCGGGGTGGCCACAGAGAGCAGCGACAGCCACCGACACATCCTAAAACAGCTAGGGACTCCCACAACGGGTCGCCGCGGCCACCGAGAGACACCGCGTCTGGTCACACCTCCACCGCCACCGTGTCCGTGGGCCACCACTTGCCCCATGGCTACCAGGAACCACCCTCAGTGGGCCACCATGAGCCCATGGACGCACTGTGACGGCCATCACAAGCCCCCGAGTCCCTGTCACAGAGCCACAAGCCTGAGCTGCGCTGTCACAACCACTGTGAGCCCCTGTCCCTAGCGCAGGGCAACGAGCCCCCGGCCCCCGCGAGCCCACAAATCTTTGTCACACGGCCATGAGCCTGCGGCCACCACGAGCCCCCACGTCTCTGTCACACGGCCACGAGCCCGTGGCCACCACAAGTCCCCACATCTTTGTCACAGGGCCACCAGTCCCTGGCCCCCACGAGCCCCCACATCTCTGTCACACGGCCACAAGCCCGCGGCCACCACGAGCCCGCGGCGGTGCTGTCGCGGCCCCCGCGAGCCCCCGTGTCCCCGCCGCAGGGCCACGTGCCGCAGGGCCGGCAGCCGGTGCCGCCAGCGCGGGCGGCAGCTCGGGGCTATTTTTAGCCTTTTCCGGCGATGCTGCCGGTGGTGGCTGATGCCAGCGCTGGTCCCTGCCTGGGGGTCGCGGCCACCGGCCAGCACCGGCCCTGGGGTCCCCGAGGAGCCGGAAGGGGTGTCCGGGTAGCCAAAGGGGGTCCCGGGTGTACCCCAGAGGTTCATTGCTGGCCCCGGTGCCGCGGAGGGTCCCCTGTTGCCATGGCAACCGGATGGAGATGCTCATCCATCACACTCCCCCATCGCAGTCAGACCTGACTCCCCCGCTGACCCCCAACATCCGCAATCACCCCAATTAATTCACTCCCAATCACCCCAATTAATTCACTCCCAATCACCCCGCTTACTGGGGGGGAGCAAAGTCGGGAGCAGGGGGTGGGAGGGGGCCGGGGGAGTCCCGAGGAGTGGGGTGGAGGGGCGGAGGAAGCATCCCCCCGATGACACAAAAGACGCAGGACAGAGCCCCCCAGACAGCCCCCCAAAAGAGCTCCCCAAAACTCTCCCCTCAGTTTCCCCTCTGGACAAGCACAGGACACCGGGGGGAAGGTGTGACCGAGGGTCTCTGTGACCGGGGGGAACGCCATGACCTGGGGGGGTTATCTCTGTCACCGGGGGGTCTCTGCGGTTGTGGTGCCACGGCCGGGGGGGCTCTGGAGCTGGGGGGGGCCTGGAGCTGCCCGCGGCAGCGGGTGCCGGTGCCGCACTCTGAGTGACACCGCGGGGACACGTTGTGACAGCGCCGGGAGGCCCCTGAGGACACGGGGACAGGGACGAGCTCGGCGGCCCCGCACACGCGCGGGCACACGTGGGACACGCGGGTGGGACACGGCCGTGGCACAGGTGGGAGGAGGAGGGGGCGTCCTGAACCCGCACACCTGCGTGGGGTTGGTCCCCACGGGCACGGGCACGTGGTGACACGCATTTGTCCCCAAATAGGTGAGTCCCAGGGGTGTCCCAGGTGTCCCCCGCGCGCCCCTCACCCCGTGAGCACCACCACGAAGTCCATGACGTTCCAGCCGTTGCGCAGGTAGGAGCCTTTGTGGAAGGCGAAGCCCAGCGCGATGATCTTGATCCCCGCCTCGAAGCAGAAGATGCCGATGAAATACGGCTCCGTGTCGTCCTGGGTGCGGGGACAGGTGTCGGGGACAGGTGCCAGGGGACGCGACCACCTCCGGACACTCCCTGCCCCCCGGGGCGAGGGGCCAGTGCTGCCCCCGGCCCCCTCCAGCCCTCCCCAGGTGGCCCGGGGCGGAGGCGGCGACGGTCCCGGCGTGGCCCAGATTCCCAGTAAGGAGGAAACTGGGACGCCGGCGGGTCCGGGGGGGACAGGGAATCGTGACCTGACCGTGGGTCAGGTGCGGGCTGGCAGCCCCTCTCCGCCCCCCGTCCTGCTGCCCACGCTGCGGGGACAAGGACACGGCAGGGACCCCGCGGTGGGTTGGGGACACTTGATTGGGCCCCCAGGGTGGCCGGGCACCCCCAGCAGAGCCTCCAAGGACGCCCACCAAAGCCCATAAGGTGCCCGGGCACCTCTGCTGGCAGCCCCAGAGTGGCCAAGGACCCTCACCAGAGCCCCAGGGACCACCACTGGTATCCGCAGAGACCCTCACCAGAGCTCCAGACCTGCCCAGGGACCATTGCTGGAGACCCTCACGGGAGCCTCAGGGACCCTTGTTAAGCCTCAGAAGTGCCGGGGACCCTCCCTAGGAGCCCACCAGAGCCCGCCTCCCGCCCCCCCCGCTCACCAGCCGCTCCGACATGGGGGTCTTGTCCTCGTCGGGCAGGTGCTGCTCCAGCGCCAGGACGATGCAGTTCGCGATGATGGTGGCTAAAATCATGTATTCAAAAGGAGTGGGGGGGCGAGTCAAGGAAAAAACAGGACTGTGGGACCCCCAAATAGCAGCGGGGCGGGGGAAACTGAGGCAAGAGTGCGACCACGGAGCGCCCAAGGGCCAAGGCCCTTCCCATGCCCCGATGTCGGCGCCCGCATGTTCGGCAGCTCATTAATTAATTCCCTCATCAAAGCCGCAGCCGCGGCCTCGGCTCCGCGGCGCGATCAAAGCGCCCCGGGGACAGAGGGACCCGCCGCGACCGACACGGCCCCGCCGGGCCCGCAGGCACCGCGGGTGGCACCCCCAGGGGGCTGCGGGGACGTGTTCATGTCCTGTCCCGTGTCCCCAAGTGCTGCCCCACGGCCCTGGCACAACAGCGGTGCCCATGTCCTGCCCCACAGCCCTGTCCCCTGCCCCACCAGTGGTGCCCATGGCCGGGGCCACCGCGGCACCGAAGGGCACAAAGATGAGCCCAGACCCCGACGAGGCCGGGGCAGGGGACGGCTGCCGGCCCCACGGCCTGGCACGGCACGGGTATCCCACACGGATCTCCGGCGTGGCATTGCTCTCCAACATGGCTCTCTGGCACAGGACAGCTGTCCAGCACGGCACGGCCATCCCACACGGTCACCCGGCATTCCAGCATGGCACGGCTGACCCAACAGCTCCCTGACACGGCACGGCTCTCAGGCACAGCCTGGCCCGGTGCTCACACAGCCTGGTTATCCAGCCTGGCACAACGGGGCCACCCGGAATGGCCACCCCACTCCACCATCCCTGGCACGGCCACTGGGCACAGCGCTGGCACAAGGACCTGGTGCTGCTGTCCGGCACGGCACAGCTCCCTGGCATGGCACAGTTATCCACCACAGCTCCGTGGCATGGCACGACTCTCCGACACAGCTTCCCGGCACAATATGTCTCCCGGTGCCGGTATCTGGGCCAGTGCAGCTCCCTGGCATGGCACGGTTACCCGGCACGGCTCCCTGGCACAGCACGGCTCCTGGTGCCAGTATCCGGCCCGGCAGGATTCCCTGGCACGGCCCAGCTCCCGGTGCTGGTATCCAGCCCGGTGCAGCTCCCTGGCACAGCCAGGGATCCGGTACTGGTACCCCCGTCACGGTACGGGTATCCAGCACAGCTCCCGGCACCGGGATCTGGCCCGGCACGGCTCCCTGGCACAGCCCAGGTGTCCAGCACGGCTCCCTGGCATGGCACAGCTCCCAGAGCCGGGATCCGGCCCGGCTCCTGGCATGGCCCGGGCATCCGGTGCCGGATTCCGGCCCGGCACGGCTCCTGGCACGGCCCGGCCCAGCCCGGTTATCCAGGGCAGCAGAGCCCGGCGATGCAGCACCGATCCAGCACGGATCCAGCGCGGATCCAGCAGGGCACAACCTCCCAGCCATGGGGCTCTGCGCCCCGAAACCGGGCTCGGGGAGCCCCCCTGCCCTCTGCGCCGTTCTCTCCCCACCGGCATCCCCCCAGGATGGATTTTGGGGCGCCACGGGAGCACCCCCCGGCTGCCGCCGCCCCCTCGCCCCGGGACCGGCGTGGGAGGCTCTGCGTGCCGCAGGATGGGACCCGCAGGGCCGCGCCGGGGGGCGGAGGGGGGGGGGGCGGGGGGGGGTGCATCACCCCTCCCTCGGCACCCCGGGGCACCCCAACACCCCCCGACCCCTGCCCGGCCCCGCCGCGACGCCCCTGCCCTGGGGCGCGGGGACCCGCGCGCCTGTCACCGCCCGGGGACGGTGCTGCCCGGCCCCGCTGCGGCACCGAACGGCGCGGCCCCCCCACCGCGCGACCCGAACCCCCAGCCCCGCACCCCCGGACTACCCCCACCGGCGTTTGGCGGGCACCTCGGACGTGCCCGAGGGGATGCCCGAGCCCCCAAAGCCACCCCGGTGCTGGAGGGGTCCCCAAAAGCTCTTGGTGAAGCCAGGAACCCCCAGCTGCACCTCAAAACCGCGTGGGGATCCCCCCGCAATCCCGCGCCGGCCCCTGCGAACGCCAGGGGCGAGGGGTGGCTGTCTGTGGGGTGACAGTAGCGGTTTGTGGGGCAACAGTGGCTGTTTTGGGATGGTGGGGGTCCTTTCGGGGTGATGGGGGGCCTTTTTGGGGTGCCTCTGCCGGCCGAGTGTTTTAGGGGGCAGGAATAAGGGGGAAGGGTCTCGGAGGAACCCCAAGGACAGCAGGGCTGGGGCTGCACCTCTCCAAAATAGCCCAAAATAGCCCAAAATAGCCCAAAATAGCCCAAAATAGCCCAAAATAGCCCTGCGCCCCCAACCACCCCAGCTGGGGGGGGGGGAACCGATCTGGGGACACCTCGAGTCTGCAGGGACCCCGGGGGAATGAAAATGGGGGGCCATAGGAGGGTTGTGGGTTGTGGGGACTCGGGGATGCCAGGTCACACTTCCCCTCTCAAAATAGGGCACCTGGAGGTGCTGGTGCAATGGGGTCTCCCTTTTCCCCCCCAGGATGAGTTGGACCCCCCAGTCTGGGGAGGAGGGAATGGAGGGCAGCAGAGGCACCGGGACTTCAATGCAGGGGAGAGAAATGGGGTCCCGAATGCAGGGCAGGGAGTTGGGGACCCCAAAATGGGCCCGGGGACCCCAATGCAGGACAGGAAATGGGGACCCCAAAAGGGAACCAGGAATCCCAGTGCAGGCCACAGGGATGGGGACATGGGATGGGCATCCAAATCAGGACATGGTGACCCCTATATGGGTCTGGAGTCGCCAGTGCAGGGCACGGGGATGTGGGATGGGAACGAGGTGCAGGACATGGGATGGGGACCACAGTATGGGGCTGGGGACCCCAGTGCAGGACATGGTGACCCAGTACAGGAATGGTGACCCCAATATGGGGATGGAGAGGTGACGCATGACCGGAATGGGGACCCCAGTGCAGGGCAGGGAAACGGGGTCCTCGATGGAGGTCAGGGGATGGGGACCATCATGCAGGTCAGGGGAACCCCAAAGCAGGTCAGGGGTTGGAGCCATGAGATTGGAGCCCAAATATGAGGATGGGGAGCCCAATATGGGGCTGGAGAGCTCATGCAGGATATGGAGAGGCCTATATGGAGCCGGACACCCCAATGAAGGACAGGGTGACCCCAATAGGGGACTGGGGACCCCAGTGCCGGACAGGGGACCCCAATGAGGGCCAGAGGTCAGGGCCGTGGGCTGGGGCAGGGGCCCTTGAATCAGTCCCAGGTTCCCATCACAGGGCACGAGAGAAGCCAGAGCAGGGTCCCCTCCGCCAGAGGGTCCGGTGCAGGGGCGCGGGAGTCCCCCCAGAAAGGATATGGCCATTCGGTGATCTTTTTGGCGTATTTCCTCACCACGTTGTCCTCGCTGAAGAGGAAGAGCGAGCGGTTGACGGTGAGGCAGTTCTGCCGCACCGGGATGGGGTTGTACAGGGCCATGGTGCGGGCGCGCTGGGCCATGGACTGCTTGTAGAGACGCTGCGCCCCGGGGGGGCCCTGCCGCGGGCCCCCCCCCGCGCCCCGGCCCCCCGCCGCCGCCCCGGGGCCGCTCCCGCCGCCGCCGCCGGGCCCATAGCGGGCCGCCACCTCCTCTCCGAAACGAGCCATCCCGCCGGGGGGGGGTCACGCTGCTGAGGCCGGCACCGTCGAGGAGCTCATCACATCCCATGGGCCCCCACCAAATGCTCGGGGGGGGGGTCGGGATCCTTCCCGACCGGGCGCGGGGCGCTCAGGCGGCGGACGGGAGCGGTGCCGGCATCCCGAGCATCCTCCAGTGCGGCGCGCCCCCCCCGCGAGCCGGTGCGGCGGGGGGGGACCCCCGGCAGAGGGGGTTCCGCGGGATGCGGGGGTCCCTCCGCTGCGGTTCGCGGTGCCCTGGAGAGGGGGGTTCCCGGCGCTGCGGCTCCCGGTGCCCCGGAATGGGGGGGTCCCTCCGCTGCGGCTCCCGGTGCCCCGGAGGATGGGGGGGGCTCTTCTGTTGAGGTGCCCCCCCCGGCAATCCGGTGCGGAGGGGGTAAAGGGGCCGCCCCGGTGTAAAGAGGGTCCCCGACGCTGCGGCTTCCGGCGCGGGGGGGTCCCGGTGCCCCGGAGGGGGTTGCGGGGGTCCTGGCGCTGCAGCTCGCGGTGCTCCGGTTTCGTGGGGGGGTCCCGGTGACTCGGTATCGGGAGGGTCCCCCCGCTGCGGCTCACGCTGCCCCGGTGTGGGGGGGTCTCTCTGCTGCGGCTCGCGATGCCTCGGAGCGGGGTGCGGGGGTCCCGGCGCTGCAGCCTCGGTGCCCCCCCCGGGGGGGGTTGCGGTAATTTGGGGCGGTGGGGGGGGCTCGGAAAAAACCCCGGGCTCGCTCAGCGCATCCCGGCGCCCCCGGCCCGAAGCATCCGTGAGAGGTGGGGAAAGGTAAAAAATCCCCCCCAAAATCCCCAAACGGTCACAAAATCCAAAGGATAGAAAAAAAGGCGTCGGCGGCTGCGCCGGGGGGTGGTGGCCCTCCCTCGGGGCGGCGGGGCCGGGCGGGGGTCGCCGTCAGCCCCCCGGCAGCAGCGGGGTGGCGGGGCCCATCGGGCCGGGTTGCGGCAGAGCTCGCGCTGCTGCTGCTGCTCCTCCTCCTCCTCCCCCTCTCCTTCCCCCCCCAACACCCAGGACCTTCCTCCTCCTCCTCCTTCTTCTCCTCCTCCTCCTCCTTCTCCTCCTCCTCTATTTTCTCCTCCTCCTCCTCTTCTTCCTCCTCCTCCTGCCCCTCAATTCTTGGGACTTTCGTCGTCCTCCTCCTCCTGCCCCCTGAGTGCTGGGGACCTTCCTCCGCTCCCTCCTCCTGCCTCTTAGTGCCCGGGACTTCCCCCTCCTCCTCCTCCTTTAATTACCCCTTAATAACTTAACGAGTTTAATTACCCCGCCGCTGCCTCAGTTTCCCCACGCGGTGACCCCGGTGTCACCCCCGAGCCCATTCTCTTGGGGGCACAGTAGCCCTGTCCTCTTCCCCCGCAGGGTTTCCCCGGCTCCATCCCCCCCCGTGGCCCCCCAAAGCGGCCGAATTGGGTCAGCGGCTGCCCCCCAGCCCCCGGTGACGTCACGGCCCTTTGTCCCCTGCGCCGCTATTGTCCCGGCGCCGCAGCCGCCGCACGTGGCCCTGCCAGTGTCACCCCCGGGCCACCGGGACGCTGAGACACCCGGCCGGGAGGGGCTGCGGGAGGGATGGGGGGCGCAAAGCACCCCCGCGCCCCTCCAGCACCGGAGCTCAGCCCGGCGGGTCACCAAATAGGGGCTGTCCCCAGGGGGCCAACCCCAAATAGCGGCTGTCCTGAGTGTCACCTGCGAGTGATGGGGACCCCGAAACCCTGTGAATGGCCCCACACCGGTGCACAGTCCCACACCTGTAAACAGCCCCACAACTGTGCAAGACCACCTGTCACAAGTGTCCCCATATGCTGCCAGCTCCAGCTGTGTCCCCAGATTCCGAGCTCAGCCCTTTCCCCTGGCTGGACTCCCCTGGGGTTGGTGCCAACCTTCCACGGGTGTCCCACCATGGGGACATCATGCCCTGGTGTCCCCAAAGGTTGCCTATGTCTCCCCATGTCCCCTCCATGTCCCCCGTGCCTGGGCCAGGCTGTGCCCACACGCCGTGGCCGCGTGCCCGGCGCAGCTGGTCATCCTGCAGGGTGGCAGCCGGGCATGGCCGGTGGCGGATGTGGCCACGGGGACACCGGGATGGCACTGGGGACGCGGTGGCACTGCGGTGGCTCATTAGTGTGTCCCTGTGATGAGGCGGTGACCGCCTGCAGGGGCTGATCAGAGGCCACCGGGCCACCGTGGTGGCACCTGCTGGGGGCGGGGGGATGGTGGCAGGTGTGTAGCGGGAATGGCAGCAGGGATGGGACTGGGGACACCGGCAGCCTGTGGGGACATGGGTTGGTGGGGAGGGGGCACTCTCCCCATGGGAGAGACACTGCCACCCCCACGGAGACCCACACCAGTGGGACAGGGACACTGACACCCCTATGGGGACATGAGGTGATGGGAATGGGGACACTGTCATCGCCATAGGGACACGAGGGGTGAACTCTATCCAGTGAGGACACAGGATGATGGGGACAGTGATGGGAACACGGGGTGATGGGGGACCTTGGGGGGGGTGAGGATTCGGGGGCAGATGGTTGCTACAGAATCCTGTCGCTATGGAGCTCGTTGCTATGAATCCCCGTTGTTATGGACCACCCGTTGCTATGGAGACCCGTTGCTACAGACCCCCGTTGCCATGAGCCCCCGTTGATCTGAACCCGTTGCTCTGGAGACGGACGTTGCTATGAACGCTGTTGCCATGGGGCCCATCGCTATGGGGCACCGCGGTGCTGTGGATCCTGTGGCTGTATTTCCCTTGCTGCAATGTCCCCCGTTGCCATGAAAACCCGTTGCTATGGACCCCCGTTGCTATGGACCCCCGTTGCTACGAACCCCCATTGCTATGGAGCCCCTGTTGCTATGGGCTGCCGTAATTCACCGCTCTGCAGCGCCGCCAGAGGTCGCGAACGCCGCCGGAGGGGCGGGGCCGCCGGGTAGGTTCCCGCCCCGTCGCCGCGGCTAGGCCAATCGGCGGGCAGTGACGAGAGGAAGGGGCGGGGCCTGAGGAGCGCAGACGGAAAAGGTCGGTGGGGATCTGGGGGTGCGCGAGGGGGAGATCCCAGTATAGCCCAGTACGGACCAGTATAGCCCAGTACGGACCAGTATAGCCCAGTACGGACCAGTATAGCCCGGGACCCCCGTACGGAACAGGAACCCCTGGCTGGGGCTGGGTGCCGGGCATAGTGTGGCCCAATGACCCCAAAATGGGAGGGGGGCTGGTCCCCGCTATGGACCAGTGACCTCAAACAGGGCGGGGGGCCACTCCCAGTATAGACCAGTGACCACTCGCCGCGTTCTGGGGCCGTGTTGGGGGGTCCTGTCCTCTGATCCCCGTCCCAGTACAAACCAGTGACTGTTGTCCCCGCACTGGTGCCCCTGTCCCAATGGTGACCAGTGACCATTAACGCGTCCCCCCAGGCCGCGGGCTCCCCAGTGACCTCGCCGCGCCCAGGTCCTGCCTGTGCCAGTCCAGAGACCCTCGGCCATGGTGAGTGGGGACGGGGCCACGGCGGGGCCACCTCAGTTGCCCTGGGGCCACCGTGGTCACGCTGGAGCCACCGTGGTCACACCGAGGCCACCTCGGGGCCACCGTGGCCACCCCGTGACGCCCCGATTTCCCCCCAGGGTGAGCGCAAGGGCACCAACAAGTACTACCCGCCGGACTTCGACCCCGCCAAGGTGGGCTGGGGGCGTTGGGGAGGGGTTTTTGGGGCTTGTCGAGGAAGTTTTAGGGTGCTGGGAAGGGGTTTTGGGGGGACTGGGGGGTGGCAGGGAGGGTTGAAAGGATGCCAGGGACTTTTGGGGGCTTGGAGAGAGGTTTGGTGGGGGTTGAGTGGCTGTCGGGGATTTTAGGGGCATATTGGGGTGCTGGGGGGATGTCAGGTTGTGGGGAGGGTGAGGGCTTTGTGGGGCTGGGGGCTGGCAGGAGAGTTCAGGTGGCTGACAGTGGAGTTTTGGAGGGTAGGAGGGTGTGTGGGGATTTTGGGGAGCAGGTCTCTCCCTGACTCCCCCATTTTTTCTCCCCCAGCATGGCTCCCTCAACAAGTACCACCACAGCCACCCCCTGCGGGAGCGCGCCCGGAAGCTCTCCCAGGGCATCCTTGTCATCAGGTGAGAGGGGAGACACCCCAAAATGTCCCTTGTCACATCCCCGGGGCAGCGCTGACACCCCCAAACCCTCCCTGGCCCTCCCAGGTTTGAGATGCCCTTTAACATCTGGTGTGACGGGTGCCAGAATCACATCGGGATGGGTGAGTGGCACCTCTGTTCTGAGGACTGGGGAATTTTGGGGGTCCCAAAGGGGTCTGGAGAGGTCGGGGGGATCCCCAAATCCACGGGAGGCGGGTGTCTGATGCCCCCCCAATCTCCCCACAGGTGTCAGGTACAATGCAGAGAAGAAGAAGGTGGGGAACTACTACACCACGCCTGTGTACAGGTGAGCCACAGCCCCTCCCTCACCTGTGGGGACACCTGGAAACCCCGCAGGGACCCTCTGACCTGTGTCCCCCTGAACCTGCTCCCCCGCCAGGTTCCGGATGAAGTGTCACCTGTGTGTCAACTACATCGAGCTGCAGACAGACCCTGCAAGCTGTGACTATGTCATCGTCAGCGGGGCCCGGCGCAAGGAGGAGCGTTGGGACCCTGGAGACAGTGCCCAGGTCTTACCCTCCAGTGAGTCCCAGTATGGCCCAGTGACGCCAGTCAGTCCCAGGGACCCCAGTCAGGCCCTTTCCCAGTGATTCCAGTCACTCCCAGTGGCTCCCAATGTCCCCAGGGAGTTAGTCCTGGCGCAGGGAGGAGCGCTGGGACACAGGGATAGCGCCCAGGTCCAGCCCACCTGTGCCCCCAGTCTGTACCAGTGCCCCCAGTCTGTCCCAGTGCCCCCAGTCGCTCCCAGTAATGGTGTCTCTGCAGCCCCAGAGGAGCGGGAGCGCCTGGCCACAGATCCCATGTTCCGGCTGGAGCACGGGGTGACAGATCGGGAGGTCCTGGAGCGTGCCACCCCCACCCTGACACGGCTGCAGGAGGCTCAGGACGCCTGGAAGGATGATTTCGGTCTCAACAGCCGCCTCCGGAGGCGCTTCCGGGTCAGTGGGGGTTCTGGGACCCCCAAATTCCCATTGGAGGGCCCCGGGACCCTCAAATACCCAGCCGGGGGGCTCTGGGACCCCTAAAATCCCACTGAGGGGCTCCGGGATCCACAACCACCCCACGGGGTATCTGGTCCCCCCAAGCACCCCCGGGGGTCTTCGGGCCGCGCCCCCAGCCCTGTTTCACCCCCCAGGAGGAGAAGAAGACGCTGCGGGAGGAGGAGGAGGAGGCGGCGGCGCTGCGGGCGAAGGCCGGGCTCAGCATCCCGCTGCTCCGCGAGGAGGAGGAGGATCGGCGCCTCGCTGCCCTGCTCACCCTCCGCGCGCCCGACTGTGCGTGGGGGGGATCCGGGGGGGGTTCCCGGGGGTGTTCGGGGCGGCCCCGCGCCCCCCCTGACCCCCTGCCCGGCCCTGTTCCCCCACAGCATACGAGGAGAAGCAGCGGCTGAAGCGCTCCGAGATTTCCCAGCGCTCCTGGTTCGCCCCCGGCACACCCCGAGCGGCCGGGGGGGCCCTCCAAAAATTGGGTTTCGGAGTGGGGCGAGCGCTGAAGGGACCCTCGAGCCCCTCCCCGACCCTGGCGGAGCTCGGCATCGTGCGGCGGCGGGCCGGGGAGGAGGGCGGGGGGACGGAGACACCCCCCCCGGCACCCCGGGGCAACTCCAAGGAAGGGTTGAACCCCCCCAGTGCCGCTCCCCAGGCTCGGGGAGCCCCTCCGGACCCCCCCAGTGCCGCTCTCCAGGCTGGGGGAGCCCCTCCGGAGCCCCCCACTGCCGCCGCCCCCCCGTCCCTCGTCGCCGACTACTCGGACTCCGGCTCCGAGAGCCCCTGAACGGGGTTTTGAGGGGCTGGACCCCCACCGGCTGGTCGGGAGGGTCGTCGAGAGCCCCCTGCCCACCCCCCGAGAGCTCCCCCTGTAATTTATACCCCCGAGCAGCCCAAAATTAAAAAGCTGTCGGTAGCCTGTCGTGAGTGTCGCATGTCCCGCCATAGGACGCCGTCCCCGACCGCCACCCACATCCCTCCATGGCCCCTCCCCGTGCTCGAGTCGGCCCGTGACGTCGCCGTGGGCGTGTCCCCCCGGAAGAGGCGGTGTCGCGATGGCGCTCGAGTCGCTGCGGTACCGGCGTGGTTCCCTCGAGGTGTTGAACCAGCGGCTGCTGCCGGGACAGCTCCGCTACGAGCGGGTGGGGGGCGTGGAGCGGGCCTGGGGGGCCATCCGCGACATGGAGGTGAGGGGAGACCTCCCACCAGTGCCCCCGACCCCCCCTGAGCACCCCCCACCCTGACAGCCCCCCAGCCTTGGAGCCCCCGCGCTGGCCATGGGGGTCTGCGGGACCGCCCTGAGTACTGGGGGGCACTGGGGGCTCGGTGTCCCCACCTCCCTGACCTCCCCAGCCCTGACATCCTCCCACCCGCCCCCGATCCCCAAAACCACCCCCTTGTCTGGGGGACCCCCAAATCCTCCCGGAGGGGCCTCAGGGGCTGTTCTGTCCTCTCTCAGGTGCGGGGGGCTCCGGCGATCGCCTTGCTGGGCTGCCTGAGCCTGGCCGTGGAGCTGGCGGGGGGCGAGGGGCCTTCCGAGGATTTGGGGGCCCTGGAGGAGTTTGTGGGGCAGAAATTGGGGTTCCTGCTCAGCGCCCGCCCCACGGCCGCCAACTTGGGCCGCGAGGCTGAGCGGCTCCGGACGTTTGTCCGGCAGCGGGTGGAGACCCCCGGGGTCACCCCCCAGCAGCTGCGGGAGAGGTAACGGGGGTGAGGAGAATTTGGGGGATGCTGGGATGTGTGTGTGTGTGACTGTTGAGGTCAGCACTGGGCATCCTCGGGGGCAGTTGGGGGTCTGGGAGAGCTGTGGAGCGGTATTAAGGTCTCAGGTGGTTCCTGTGAACCCCCTGGGGTGGACTTGGGATGTTCAGGGGTGTCCTGGGATTCCCTGGGGTGGGTTTGGGGTGTTGAGAAGGGACCTGAGGTCTCCCAAGGGGGGATTTTCAGTCCTGAGGTGCCCCTGGGTAGGATTTGGGGTGTTGAGGGGGAGGTCCTGAGGTGCTCCAGGTGTGGCTTTGGGGTTCCAGGTCCCCCTGGAGTGGGTTTGGTTATTGGGGGTCTCGGGATCCCCTGGGGTGGGTTTGGGGTTAGGGTTGGGGGCAGGGGTCACACCCCCCATTTCCCCCTTATTCCCCAGCATCATCGAGTACATCGAGGGGCTCCTGGAGAAGGACCGGAGGGACAATAGGAACATTGGGGCGCACGGCGCGAGTCACATCCTGGAGAGGGTGCCGGGGAGCGGTCCCGTCACCCTCCTGACACACTGCAACACTGGGACCCTGGCAACAGCGGGCTACGGCACCGCACTGGGTACTGGGGCAGTGGGAGAACCCCTGCGCTGGCCTTGGGGGGCTGTGGCACCACCCTGGGTACTGGGAGCACTGCTGAGGCACAGGGGGCTCAGTGTCCCCCATTTCCCCCCAGGGGTGGTGTGGGAGCCTCTATCACGGGGGTCTCTGTTGCGGGGGGGGCTTCCTATAGTGGAGTCCCTGACATGTCCCACGTGTCCCCAGGTGTCGTGCGGGCACTGCACCAGCGGGGATCTCTGTCGCGTGTGTTCTGCACCGAGACCCGGCCCTACAACCAGGGCTCACGGCTCTCAGCGCTTGAGCTGCGCCACGACGGTGTCCCTGTCACGCTAATCGCCGACAGCGCGGCTGCCGCCGCCATGAGGGAGCAGGGAGTGCAGGGTGAGGGGTGGCGGGGGCCGGGGGGGACACGGGGGGACAGGGACAAGGGATGGGGTGGGTGACACAGGGTGGGGATGTGGGACATAGGACAGGATGGGGACAAGGAGGAGGGACATGGGATGGGTGACAGAGGCTGGGGAGAGGTGACACGGGACAGGACTGCGACAAAGAGGGGGCCATAGGGAGGGGATGTGATAGGTGACATGGGATGGGGACAGGTGACACAGGACAGGGCCCTCTGACCCTGCTCTGTCTCCAGCCGTGGTGGTGGGCGCCGACCGCGTGACTGCCAACGGGGATGTGGCCAACAAGATCGGGACGTTCCAGCTGGCAGTGGTTGCGAAGCACCTGGGGATCCCCTTCTACGTGGCTGCCCCAAGCAGCACCTGCGACCCCACGCTGGCCTCGGGCCGCCTGATCCCCATCGAGGAGCGGCCGGGGACGGAGCTCACCCACCTCGGGGGCGTCCTCCTGGCTGACCCCGGTGGGTGCCACATGCTGGGGGGAGTCCCATTTGGGCGGGTCAGGGTGCCAGACTCCTAGGCAGGTCCCACAGAGGGTTGGTGTCTAGGAGTGGGGATTCCCTGATGGGTCAGGGGGTCAGCAGCCATCCCTGCTGGGGGTCGCTGCAGGAGCCCCTCTGTGACCCCATGTCGTCCCTCCTCCTGCAGAGGTCGACGTGTGGAACCCTTCCTTTGACGTAACGCCGCATGAGCTCATCACGGGGGGCATCATCACGGAGTTTGGGGTCTTCGCCCCCTCCGAGGTGTGCCGGGCGCTGGCAGAGCGGGGGGAGCAGTGACACCTTCCGCCTCAGAGTGTCACTGCGTGCCTGGCGCCGCGGCTCGGTGTGTCCCGGCAGGCTTTGCGACAATAAAGCGCCGGTGTATCCGGCAGCCTTAGTGGCAACAGCGCCTCGTTGTATCTCGGCATTCCTTGCGCGGCACACCCTCCGTTTCCCAGCAGCTTCTGCGGCATCAAGTCCCGGTGTGTCCCGCCGGTTCTCAGCGTGCTCCTGCCCTAACGCGGAAGCGGCGGCGATGGCGCAGGGCCAGCCCAAAGCGGCGACCCAGCGTCCCAAGGCGGCGACGAGCCGGGGGACTCGGGGCCCGCGGAAGGGAGGTAAGTGGGATCGCACGGCCGGGGGGGCCGGGAAACGGTGTAGAGGCACAGGGAGGGTCCAGGGGTTTCTCAGGGGAGCCCCGGGGGGCGGCGAGAGGAGGCCTCGGGACTTTGGGGTGGGAGGAATGCTCTGAAGGTTGTGGGGGCGAGTCCCGTGGCAGTCCCGGGAGTCTCCGCTGCACCGCTTCGGGGAGGTCGTGGTTGTCAGTGGGGGAGTCCCGGGGATCTCTCGGGTCTCAGCCCAGCCGTCCCTTCCACAGGCCGCACTATCGCCCCGAAGAAGCTCCGCGTGATCCAACAGCAGAAACTGAAGAAGGTGAGGAGGGGGCGCGGCGGGGTTTGCGGGGTCCCGACGGGTCTGGGGCAGCCCAGCCTATGCCTCTCTGACCCCCCCGTGCTCCCTCCCAGCGCCTGGAGGTCGGGATCCGGATGCGGATCGAGCAGGAGACGGTGCAGCGCGCGCAGGGCAGCCTCCCCAAAAAGCTGGCCCTGGTCACAGCGCCCTCCCCCGCCAAGGGCAAAGCCAAGAAGGGCCGCAGCTGAGCCCCTCTGGGCAATATTCCCTGAACCCCCCTCCAGTGAGCTTCCCGAGGGTCTGGGGAAGTCCGGGCTGTTCTCAGCCCCCCGTCGTTGTTTAATAAAAAGGGATTTGTGGGTGGCGGTCCCTCCCGCACCCCCAACGCTGGTATCTGATTTGGGGGTCCCGGGGGGCGACACTGTTATAAAAGGGAGCCGGGGAGGTTTAGGGGAGGATGTCGGGATGTGGTTGGAGGGGGCTTGGGGAGCTCCTGGAGGAGAGATTTGGGGAGGGGGGGGACATTGGTGTAGCCCCAAGATCGGGGGCGGGGCGGGGGGGAAGTCCTGGGGGTATCCCGGTATCCCCGGAAGGGTTTTGCAGGGAGGGCGTCCTGTCTCTGGGGGTGGCTCAGGTGTTCTCGGGCGGTCCGAAGGCTGTCCCTGAGGGGCATCCTTTCATCCCTTGGGGCAGGTCCCAATGTCCCCGGGGAGTGTCTCTGGTTCCTGGGGTGGGGGGCGTTTCCGTAGGGGTCTTGGTCTCTCTAGGGGATCCTGGAGTCTTCAAGGGGTTCTGGGGGGTAGTCTTGGGGATTCTGTGGGTCCCTGAGAGTCTCCTAGGGGGCTCCGGAGGCAGTTCCAGTGTCCTTGGGGCAGGACTGCGGGGAGGTCCTGGTGTTTCTCAGGGGTCCCGGTGTCTCGTGAGGTACTCTCAGAGGGGTCTCAACGGATTCCCGGGGGTCTGGGATGTCCCGTCACTTTTCCCGTTTCCCGGCGTCGCCACAACTTCATGAATGGATCGCCAGCCCCCGCCTCTTTAACTGGCCCCGCCCCTTCCCCGCGCTGATTGGTGCGCTGCTGCCGGACTGGCAGTTCTCCCCGCCCAGCGCTGATTGACAGCGGATGAAGCCGCGGCAGCCAATCGGAGCGCGACGGGGGCGGGACCAACGCCTCAAGGCACCGCGCCCCCCCGTGGGCGGGGCCAAGACACGTGGGCGACTTCCCCTCCCCCACCGTGGGTGCGGCCCATGAGGGCGTGGTCGTCGCAAAAGCCCCGCCTCCAATGACGTCAGGGAAATTCCCTGGAATCGGCGCCGCCGGGTTTATTTTGGGAAACAAACAGGGAGCGGTGGGGGAGGGGCCGGACGCCGGAGCCCCCCCTGGGGCCTCGCGTGGGGCGGGGCCCCCCCGAACCCCCCCAAACCCCTCCCGTGACTCACCAACAGCCGGGGGGGCCGCGGCCGCCTCTGCCGGGGCTCGCCCGGGACCGTGGAGGGGGGGCAGGGGGTGAGAACGGAGGCCACCAACCGCTCCCCACACCACTCACCCCCCCGAGGCTCCCCACAAAAACCCACGAAACTCCCCAAGTGCCCCCACCCAGCACCCCACAAACTGCCCGTGTCCCCCCCACTGCCCCCAACCTCCCCTCGGCACTCCCCATCCCCTCCTGGCACCTCACGCTGCCCTCACCAGCCATAGTTCCAACCGTGCTGGAGGGTCTCTGCCCCCCTTCCCCTAAGTTTTGGGGAGCCCCTCTGGGTGCTCTGGAAGATTCCCCGAGTCCTGGTGAGCTCGGGGAGGGCGACGGACATGTGGGACTGGAGGGTTTGAGGGGTCCCTGGGGGGAGTTGGAGGGTTCAGGGCAAGTCAGGGACCCCCGGGGGATCACAGGGTGCGGGGGCCCGACCCCTGTTCCTGCTGAACTGAGCCAGTTTATCCAAAGCAACTGCAAATCAGCTCAGCGGGCACCGGGGGCAGCGCCCGGGTGGGGCTGAGGGGCTTTGCAGGAGTCCTGGGGGTGCCCCAGGGTGTCAGACAGGCCCTTAATCCTCGTGGAGGTTCAGTATCCAGTGGCACTCGGGAGTTTGGGGGTGGCCCTAAGGAAATTCAGGTATTCAGGGTGAACCCGTGGAGGAGCTCCAAGGGTTCTGGGGGGGGTCCGGGAGAACCCCAAGGGTTTGGGGGGCCCCGGGGGCCCCCATTGTCCGGGCGTGGGGGGCAGGAGGCGGAACTTAGCCACTGTGAACACGGCGCGGCTGGACTCTGTTCACAGGTGGGCTAAGCCCTGCCCCCCAGCCCCCAAAACCACCCTCCCCAGCACTTGCACAGCCCCCCACCCCACACCCAAACTCCCCTAACACCTCCCCAAAACACATGCAGCACCTACACAACTTCCCTGTGCGCTCCAAAACCCCCTCGAGCCCCGACAAAGGTCTCCAGGACCTCACAAACCCCCTTCCCCGGCCCCCCCGGTGTGGTGGTGGGGGCTGGGACCCGTTGGAAATCCCTGGCAATGTGATTTTGGGCATAAACGGTAAAAAATCCCATCGCCAGGAACCCCGGCGGGCAGCAGCGGGGGGGGGGTGGGTCAGACGCCCCGGTGAGGGGAAGTCAGACACCCCGGTGACAGTCCTGGTGCTCCCGCGGTGCCATCTCAGCGTCGAGGCTGGAGCCGGGTCCCACCTGTGGGAATGTGGTGAGGTCAGTGGGGGGGGTCACCCCTGCGGGGGCTTCAAGTGTTTTAGGGTGATCGGGGGTGTGGGGGGGGTCCAGGACCAGTGGAGTCTCCCCGGGGACAGGATGGGCATGTGGTGGCACTTGCCTGTGCCCTGGGGCGACACGGGAGGGATGGCGGGATCAGGGCAGGTCTGGGACATGTCAGAAGGACATGGGACTGGGCCACAGCACTGGGACTAGGACTGGGACATGACACCAGGACTGGGATGGAGAAGAAGCACTGGGAGCCAGCTCTGGTGCCTCTCCCCAGTCCCAGTACTGTGACACCCATCACCGGTCTGGGATGTGAAACGTGTCCCCGGCCATGCCACGTCCCCAGTGTGTCCCCTTGCTGTCCCCATGGTGGGATGGGCACTCTGGGACCCTCTGAATCTCCCTGACGGGCCAGGACTTGTGTCCGCCAGTGCCATCAGTGTCACCATGTCTCCGTCAGCCCATGTTGGGACCCCCATGACCCCCAGGCCGTGGCCGTGGGTCACACTGTCAAGGCCCTGGTGTCCCCAGTGCTGGTGGCCATGGTGGTTCTGGTGGCCCTGGGACTGGTGGCCGTGGTTTCCCTGGCACTGGTGGCCCTGGTGGCCCCGGGACCGGAGCTCTGCAGGCGCCATGTGGGACCCACGAGGCCCCGCCCGGTCGTGACATCAGCGTCGTCACGACAACGGGGCGACTTCAAAGGGAATCGGGTGGAACCGGCCCAAAAAATGGGGGTAAACAGCAGCGGCGGCACCGACACGGGGCCGAGGGGCCCGGGGGGACTCCGGGGGGCCTTGAGGGATGCCCCGACCCCGGGTCCCCACTGGGGGGGTCGTGACAGTCGCAACCGTGACGGCCCACTGGTGCCAGCAGGGCCCAACTGGCCCTGGTGCCAGTGGTGGTGGCACCGACACGAGGCCGGGGGGGCTGGGGAGTCCTGGAGGGTCCGCGGGTGCCCAGACCAGGGGGTCCCCACGGGACGGGGGAGTCACAGTGGTTACAACAGCGACAACCCTTCAGTGCCACCAGCCCTTCTGGCACTGTGGGCACAGCCCAGTGCCCCCCAAATGTGGGGTCTGGGGTAACCTTGCATCTGGGGGTTCCCCCGGGTTTTGGTCTACCCTGGGTTTTAGGGGGCCCCTCGGTTTTGGGGGCCCCTCCCGGTGCCCCCCCGGCGCCAGGGCGGTGCCGGCCGGGCCGCCCCGACCGGCTCCCGCGGCCCCGGGCGGGGGCGGCCCCGACGAGGGGGGGCGGGGGGTACCCGGTGCCAAAATTCCCACCTTCGTCCCCAAAACGGGAGTGGGAAAAGGCGGAGGCGCCGCCCGGCGCCTGCGGAATGCGGGAAAAGAGGGTGGGATGGGGGGTTAGGGGGTTTTGGTGGCCTGAGGTTGGAGGTCCGTGGGTTGGGGGGCTGACATCGGGGGTGGGCTTGGGGGTCCGATGGCGGGGGACTGAGAGGGACCCAGGCTGGGTGTGTTGTAGGGTCGGGGGGCTCTGGGTGTTGGTGGTCCCAAGGCCAAGGAGATGAGGCTGAGGCTGCCGTGGATTCTGGGGGGTCCCAAGGCTGGGGCGCTGCAGGTCTGGGGGGTCCGATGCCGTGGGGGTCTGTGGGGTTGGGGGTCCAATGCCGGAGGCTGCTACGGGTTTGGGGAGCGCCAGTACCGGGTGGATTTGGGAGTTCCCAGGCCCGGGGGGTCTGTGGGTTTTGGGGTTCGCCAGCCGGGAGGGATCTTGTATTTTGGGTGTGTAATGCCAGGTGGATCTTCGAGTTCGTAGACCGCAGGGGCTCTGAGGGTTTGGGGGTTCCCAGGCCGGGGGGGGTTGTCTGAGATTTGGGGTTCCCAGGCCGGGGGGATCCGGGGTGTTTCGGGGTTCCCAGGCCGGGGGGTGGTTGTCCGGGATTTGGGGTTCCCAGGCCGGGGCGGCTCCGGCGTCGCGCGGGCCAAGCGGGGGCGGGGGCGGGAAGGGGCCGCCCCGTCCGCGCCCGTCGGCGCCGGGGGGAAAGGATGAATCACCGCCCGGCGCCGCCGCCCCCCCGGCCCCCCCCAGCCCGCGCCCCGCGGGCGGGCCGGGAGCCCCCAGACTCCCCCCGGAACCCTCCAGACACTCCCCGGACGCCCCGCACCCCCCTGCCCACCCCTCTCCAGCCTCGGGCCGTCGATGGCCGCGGCGGTGCCGCCGCGACCCCCGGGGGGAATCCGGAGGGATCCGGTGGGATCTGGCGGGACCCCGCGGCCCTTCCCGCCATCCCCGCGCCGGGCACGAGGCCACGGCCGCGGCCCCTCTCTCGCCGCCCCAGAACCTTCCGGGGGTCCCGCGGAGCCGTTACTCACCGGGAGCGGCGGCCGGGGGTCCCGGGGGGCTCCGGGGGGGGAGGCCGGGCCGGGGGGTGGGCTCCGGGGGCTCCCGGGGGCTCCCCAAGTCTCTGACTTTTACTCCAAGAAGGGAAACGCTTTTAAACGCTTCGCTCCGCCCCGGGAGCGACGAGGCCGCGGCGGCGGAGGGGAAGGGGGGGGGAGGAAGGAGGGACCGGGGCCGCCTCCGCCCGCCCCGGGCCCGCCCCGAACCCGCCCCAAGCCCGCACCCGCTCCGCACCGAACCCGCACCGGCCCCGAGCCAGTCCCGCCCCGGGCCCAGATCCCCGCACGGCGGGGCGGGGACGGGGCCGTGTGGGCAAAGCAGTGATGGTGGCGAGGGGGTTCGGAGCCCCATGGCAAGTGGGCTCAGTGCCCCACAGAAAGAGATCTTGCTACCTCATGGCACGAGGGCTTGGTGCCCCATGGCATAGGAGCTGTGTGCCCCATGGCATAGGGGCCATGTCCCCAACAGAAAGGGTCTCCTTGCCCCATGGCAAGAGTGCTGTGTGCCCCATGGCACCGGGACTGTGTGCCCCTCAGAAAGGGGGTTTGGTGCCCCATGGCACAGGATCCTTTCACCCCACAATGAGCAGCCCCTGTGCCCCATGGCTGGGGGCCTGGCCACCCCACAGAGAGCACCCGGGTTCCCCGTGGCCATGGGGCGCCACAAAGCACTGGCGGGGCCGGGGGGGCCGGGGGTCACCATGGTGATGCCGCACACACAGACATTAAACAGAGTTTTATATCGGAAGTAGCGAAACCACAACGCGTCACCGCGGCCGCGGCGCCAGCCCTGCCCCACACCCCTCGGCCCTGCCCCACAGCCAGCCCTGTCACACACTCCCCGCCCTGTCCCACAGCCCACCCCATAGCCGTCTGCCCCACAGACTGTCCCATAGCCCCCCTGCCCCATGGCCAGACCTGCCCCACAGATTGCCCCACACCCCCCATACCCACTTGCCCCCTAATAGTGGGGCAGGATAGGCACCTCAGAGCCCCCCAGGCCCTTCCTGGTCCCGCCCCACATCTGGCAGTGGCTGCACATCTGGGACAGAGCAACACCCCACCCACCTTTGCCAGCTGCTAATTTTAACCATGGGACCCCCCCAGCCTCCCCCGGGCCCCTGGCCCCGCTCAGGGTCAGGCATGGAACGTGGAACACGAAATGAGGAACGTGGCACAGGGAACATGGGACATGGGAACAGGGAACAAGGGGCATGGAATGCTGAACACAGCACATGGCACTGCCAACATGCAGCACACGCATGTGCTCACATGCGGCTGTGCACACCTGTGCATGCACATGCAGCCATGCACACCTGCACACACTTGCATACGTGTGTTTACACCCGCAGGCCCAGGACAGGGCTGTGGTGGCCGTGTCAGTTTCCTCTTGGCCCCACAGTGGCCCCACATGCTGGGGCCCTGCTGGGACCATGGTGGCCATGCCAGGTCCCTGTTTGTCATGAGTAGCCATGGTGGCCATGCTGGCTTCCTGTGAGTCCCATGGTGGCCCTGCTGGGTTCCCGTGTGGCCGTGGTGGCTGTGTGGACTCCCTGTGGGCTCCCCGTGGCCCAGGGCTCAGCGATGCCCTTTCTAGGCAATGGCAGCAGCCGGGCCATCGCCCACGCGCCGCCGGCACATTCCTCCCGCCTGAGTCAGCCCGGCCGGGAGGAGCGGGAGCGGCAGCAGGGCCGGCACGGCCTGGGCACGGCACAACAGGGCACGGCATGGCACTGACACGGCTGAACGTGGCTCTGACACGGGTGGCACCAGCATGGAACAACAGGGCACAACTTGGCGCTGACACGGGTGTCATTGGCATGGCACAGACACAGACCAACATGGCACATATGTGTCACTGACATGGCACAGCCATGGCACCACACGTGTGTCCCGGGAGCCCTGGCACCGCAGTGACTGGGAGCACTGGGGGGGGCACTGGGCCGGGATTTCCCTTTCCTCTCCCACTGCGCTCCCTCCTGGCTCCTTCCTTCCTCAGCCTGGGCCACGCCTGGATGCCCCGGATCCACTGGGTCCCCTCAGATCATGGGGACACCCCAGACCCCCCCAGCATCCTTCTGTTCCCCTTCCAGGGGTCCCGAGGGCCTGCGGTGCCTTTGCTGGGGAGTGGGCGTGGGGGCTGTGGGTCAGTGGGTCCCTGCCCTGGGGCAGAGCTGTGGGTCAGTGGGTCCCGATGGGTCCCTGTCGTGGGTCTGTCCCCGCGTTGCCGCGCTACGCTGTTTTGGCGGGGCTGAGTCACGGCCGTGACTCACCGGCAGCCCCGGCACCGGCACCAACGGGCGGGGCCACCGGAGGCGGCCCTGCGGGGGCCGGGGGTAGACCAGAGGGGCGTCCCCGGGCGGTGTCCCCGTGGGGGAGGGCCCAGGGGTTGTCCCCAGGGGGGACGGTGCCCGGGCCCTCCCCAGGGCACGATGCGGAGGGGTGCTGGGCACCCACAGGCCCCCAGCACCCATAACCCACCCTGCACCCTCTGGTGCTCCTCTGGGCCCTCCCTGCATCCCCAGACCTGCCTTCACCCTGAAGCCCCCCCGAATCTTTATGTCCCCCTAGATGCCCCGGCTGCGGTCCTCGTGAGGGCCCCGGGGGATCCCGATGCCGTGGAGGGATTGGGGGGGGACGAGGACCCGGGGGCCCCCAGTGCCGCGGGAGGGGGGTACGGAGGGGGGGTGAGTCAGGACCCAGCCACGCGCCCGTGAGTCACCCTGGGGTGGGATCGGCGGGTCCGGACAAAGGCCCTTTCACAGGAATGGGCCCCCCGACACCCCCGCAGACTCCCCCCAAACCCTCAGGGCCCCTCCCGGCCTATGCTGGGTGCCTGTGGGGGCATCGCCCTATGCCCCTGCCCCTCCCCTCAGTCCCGGCGTCAAGCCCCGACTTGTAGCGGACGGTGAGTCACCGTAGCCGGGCGGGGCTGGGCCGGAGGTTGTGGCACCGCTGGGGGCACTGGGACCCCCGGGAGGGGCCATCGGGACTAATGGGACAGGGCAACGGGACCATCAGGATCCCCGGGACCGCCAGGATGGGGCAACGGGACCACCACGGCAGTGGCACCGTGGTGGCCCGGGAATGAAGCGGCGGAGCCCATGTGCCACCTTGAGCCATCTCACGTGCGACGAGTTACTCCACCAGGCCTCCCCTTCCCGTGCCTCAGTTTCCCCACTCATATCGTAGCAGATTGTGCCGTGCCACGAAGCCCTTGCGCTCCCCAACAGCCTCAGGGGGGCTGCCGCCCTGGTTTGGGTTCAGTGGAGGGAACACGGGGCTCCCCCTCTCCAGACCGTGCCGACACCCCTCGAGCCCCCGTCGCGGCTCGCAGGGGTTAACGGCGGCCGCGTCCCCTGTAAAGAGGCGCGGCGGGCATGAGTAGGGCGGGCTGTGGCCAATGGGGGCGGGCGGGGCGGGGCAGACAGCCAATGGGAGCCCTGCCGGGCGGGGATGAATGGGGGCGGGCGGGGCGAGGCGGGCGGCCAATCAGCACCGAGAGGGCGGTGCATGAGGCAAAGGGCGGAGCCGCCGGGCTCAGCTGACCCTTCCTTTCCCACCCCCCTGTCAGAGCAGGGGGACTCGGGGACACCGGGGGACACCTGGGGACAGCCCACCCCCACCGGAGTGGGTGGTCTCACAGTTTCCCCAGCCCCGGGCCGCCCCGGGACAAGAGCCGCTTTGGGGTCAAATCCAGGGGAATTGGGGTTCAGCCGGTCGATTACGGTCCCCCTGACCTACCCAATTTATTCCCTTTTGTCCCTTTCCCTCATTTCTCACTCCAGAAAGGGCTTTTCCTGCTCCATCGGGCTGCGGTAGCTCCTGGGACTGTGCTGGGATTCGGTTTGGTGTGAATTATCCTAGGATTCGGTGTCTCGTTAGGGAGGGGTCGTGACGGGATTCCTGAGAGATCGCTGGGGAGAGGGATTGCCAGGAGCAGGGTCGGATGCCGCCAGGAGACGGAGAACAGTTCTGGATCCCTGGTCCCGCTGGGTGATGAAGGATGAGGCAGGATCCCCACCGAATGGAGAGCAGGGATAGATCCTGGATCCTGCCAGTGGAGAGGGGATGAGACCGAATCCCAGATCCCAGTGGAGGATGGAGGACAGATCCCGGCTCCTGCAGGCAGGTGGAGGCTGGATTCTGGAGGATGGAGGACGGTGTTGGATCCCTTATCCCACCAGGGAATGGGGGATAGTGTCAGATTCCAGACCCTGCCAGTGGATCCCAGTGCTGTAGAGGCTGTTGGTGACTTAGGAGTAAAACTACCGATCTTCGAGTGTGTTCTGTGGCCCTCTGGAGCATCCCAAGGATGCTAGTGATCCTATTTTTGGGAAATTTTTGGAAGAAATTTCCCAAACCCCTGGATTTCACCCAGCAGGAGCAGCCAGGGGTTCCCTGCACGGTGGCAGTGCCCTTCAGGTGCAGAGCTTCTGAAGTACCCCACATCCCTGATCTTCCTCAAAACTACAGGCGCTCGGGGCTTCCGGGAATGCCCCAGGGCAGGGCGGGGAGATTTTTAGTCGCAGTGATTTAAACCAAATAGCGGTCATTTAGACAGGCGCGGCAAACCCTGCGCCTTTCCGTCCGGAAGGGGACGGCACAGAGACCCTCAGGGCCTGAGGATGCACAGCAGGCCCGGGAAACCTGGAGCACGTGGAGCTGCGTCCAGCCGCGAACCACGGGCACCGGGAGAAGCAGCAGCAGTGGAGGTTGGGAGTGATGTGGTGTCCACACCACCAAGAGCAATGGCAGAACTAGCCCCACGCCGCGCCAGGAGCACCGGGAACATCAGAAGCATCTGGAGCAAGAAGCCAAATCCAGCCATGCGCCGTGCTCGGAGCACCAGTGGCACAAAAAATGGCATCTGTGCCCACGCCACACCTGGAGAACTGCAACGCTGTGGCCTCCAGCCTTGTGCTGGAAGCACGAAAACCCCATGTTATCCCACCCCATGCTGCACCAGGAACATCCCGCTGCCATGCATGGAACCCATGGGCCAGTTTGACATGTGGCGGGACTACCTGGGGCTTGCAGACATGGTGGCTGCGCTCTTCCGTGACCGTGAAGACCTTGAGGACCCCTCAGTGCTGCCAGGCCCCCTGTCTCCGTGTGCCAAGACAGCTTCGTGTGCCAGGACACCTCCACGTGCCAAGACAGTTCCGCGTGCCAAGACAGCTCCTCGTGCCAGGATAGCTCCGCATGCGTGGCCAGCTCCATGTGCTAGGCCAGCTCTGCGTGGAGATGGGCTGCCTCCATGCTCCTTCTGCCAGCACAACGGCGAGGCCCCGAAAATGTACCAGAGTCACAGCCTGCGGGACGCCCAGGGCCGCCTGCAGTGCCCAGTGCTGCGCAACTACGTCTGTCCCCAGTGCGGAGCCACGCAGGACCAGGCTCACACGCGCCGCTACTGCCCCCGCACGCACCGTGGCTACACCTCCGTCTACACCCGCCCGGCGCGTCCCAGGAGTGCCGGCAGGAGGCAGTGGAACACCAGGATGTAGCTGAGGGATGGATCCCGTCTCACTGTGCAGGTGCCAGCAGGGGGTGATGTGCCGGTGATGCCACGGTGCATGTGGCACATCCAAGCCTGGGTTCATCCAGGGGTGGGATTCCCATGAGGAATCTCTTAATGGAATTGGCACTGATGGAGGGGAGTGGGGGCACACCAGGGAGTGGCCGAGGGGTGGAGGGTGCCACATCCCCATGCAGGTACACGTGGGTTTGTGGTGTCCTGGTGATGCCACAGTGGTTGTGTTGTATCCAGATTTAGCCAGAATTGCTGAATCTGGGTTTAGCCAGATTCCCATGAGAAATATTGTCAGGGAATCAGAGCTAACAAAGGGAGGGCACCAGGAAACAGGGGATAGGTGACACTGGGAAGTAGCTGAGGGATGGAAGATCCCACGTCCCCATGCAGGTACTGGAGGGGGCAGCCAGGAACAGGATTCCCATGAGGGAATATCATCTAGGAATGAGAGCTAATGGAGGGAAGGGGCACTGGGAAACAGGTGACATAAGGAAGGAGATGTGCTTGGAGCCTGGATTTATCCCGAATTGGATTCCTGCAAGGAATCCCATCAAGGATTTGGCACTAATTGTGGGGTGGGTGCTGGTGCTTCCCGATGCTCTCGCCTCACCTGGCTTCTCTTCCAGGGACTCCTCGGAGGGTGAGACCACTGCTCCGCGCTTCCCACTGGGACCAGTCTTCCCAGTGTGTGCGACTTTGTGCCGCCTCCCGACGCTGTGGGACCCTGGAAGAATCACTCTGGCAGGATTCAGGTGCTGCCAGCAGGGCCAGTTCTGTGTTTTGTGTTGGGTTTGCGTTCTGCATTCTGAGGTCTGCATTCTGAGTTCTGAGTTCTGGTTAATCCCAGTCTGGGAATGGCCTGGTGCTCCAGGTGCCAGAGCTGTTACTGGATGTTCTGGGTTGGATTGTTGAGTTTTGGTTAATCCCAGGCCAGGAAGACACTGGGAGGGGGCCAGTGCTCCAGGTGTTGGAGCACTGGAGCTGTTACCAAGCATTTTGGGTAGATTTGGTGGGATTTGCTCACCCATGACAGTAAGAAGAGCCTGACACTCAGTGCTGGAGCCTTCCTCCAGTTGCAGGGTGGTTTATTCCTGTAGTTGTCATCAATAAATGGTTATTCCTGTTGTCCCTACACCTCTTTCCAGCGGCTCCCACTGGACACTGGCCTTCGGCCACGCCGTCCCTTCGGCCTCCGGAGCACCTCCAGCCCCCGGTGGGCACCCATGGCCAGGCGGCTGTGGGGGGATACTGGAGTCACCAAGGGTGCTGGGACCTCTGATCCCAGGGAAATACACACAGATTTGGGACTTACTTGAGGTCCGAGAGTTCCCGGATCAGCCCACAGATGACATCACTCGCGTCTGCCAGCTCTGTGGCCCTGGAACTGCTGGGAGAAGGAAAATCAGGACTCTCCTGCTCCCCAAATCAGGAATTTTAGTCAAAATCAGGATTTTATTCTTGCAGGAGGGTCTGGATCCACCCACCTTTCCCATAGCTGTATCGGGTTGTTCCCCATGGCTGTTCCGGTGTGGATCTGGCCAGTGGTGTCCCATGGCTGCTGCCCAGCAGCATCTGGGAATGGCTGCAGGGAAAGAAAGGAGCCGAAGCTGGAGCCCAAGGGGATGGGGAAGATCCCAGCTGAGGTGGGAAGGGGTCTCTGAGTCCCAGTTTAGGATGGGGAGGAGTCCCTGAATCCAAGTTTGGGTGGGGAGGGATCCCAGTTTGGGGAATGGGAGGGGTCCCTGGCTCACAGTTTGGGTGGGAGGGGTCCCTGGATCCCAGCCTGGGGGGGTGTCCCTGGGTCTCGGTTTGGGTGGGGAGGGTCATCCCTGTTGTACCTGTTCTGTTGGGAGCTCTGGGCTGGTCCCTTCCCAGTGGTCCTGGGCCTCGGTGCTGGTGGCTGCTGGATCAAGTCCTGGTGTTGCCGTACTGGAATTCCCACCCTCAACATTTCCACTCTTGAAATTCCTGCTCTCTGTGTCCCCTCCACCATTCTGAGGATCTCTGGGACAATCCGGGGACACTGTGTCCATGCTGAGAGCAATCCCACTACCACATCCCTCTTCCAGAACAACTTCTTTCCCCCCTCCTGCTGCATCTGGCACCTCTGAACTCTCTGCAGGGGCCACATCCATCACCATGTCCTCAGGGCTGGATGCGTGTGCTCCAGAATTCCCTTGTTTTGGTGATTCCAGCTGTTTCTCTCCTGCCCCATCCCAAATTCCCTGTTTCAGAGGCTCTGGCTGCTTCTCTCTTGCCCCATCTGCCTCTGAAATTCCTGGTTTCACTGACTCTGCATGCTCCTCTCCTGCTCTATCCAGAATTCTGTGTGTAGGTGTTTCCAGCTGCTCCTCTGCTGCCCTATCCACCTCTGAAATTCCCAGTTTTGGTGAGTCCAGCTGATCCACTCCTGTTCCATCCAAAATTCCCAGTTTCAGCAACTCTAACTGCTCTTCTCCTGCTGCATCTGCCTCTGGATTTCTCAGTTGGGGTGACTCCAGCTGCTCCTCTCCTGCTCCATCCCCCTCCAAAATTCCAATCTGGGACAATTCCAGATTATTCTCTCCCATTCCATCCAAAATTCCCTGTTTTAGTGACTCTGGCTGCTCCTCTCCTGCCCCATCCAAAATTCCATGTTTTGGTGTTTCCAGCTGCTCCTCTCCAGCCCCCGAGATTCCCATCTGGGATGACGCCAGATGATTCTGTCCCATTCCATCCAAAATTCCATGTTTCACTGACTCTGGGGGCTTCTCTCCTGCCCCATCCACCTCCAAAATTCCTGGGTTTGGTGATTCTGAACAATTCTCTCCTGCAGCATCCAAAATTCCTGGTTTTGGTGACTCCAGCTTGGACTCTCCTGTCCCATCGGCTTCCAAAATTCCCAGCTGGGGCAATTCCAGAGGATTCTCTCCAATCTCATCCAAAATTCCCTGTTTTGGTGATCCCAGTGCTCCACTACCTCTGATTCCCTCGTCTCTTTCTTCCTGAAAAAACACATTAGAACCCCCAGCTTGGGGATTTTTTCCCTCTGCTGGGTGTGAACACCATGCCAAAGGTTTTCTGTACCTGTGGGGATCCAGCTCCATGCTCTCCCACATGGATTCCCTCTGGATCTGCCTTGCCAATGGTGTTCTTGCTGTTGGATCCAGCAAATCCCATTGGATTGGATCTGGATGGATCCAGCCCAGGTCACACCCCCCAGTCCCCTCCCATTACTTGTGTAAGGGTCGATCAAAGAATCGAGTTCTGTCTCAGCATTTCTCACCAGAAACTACAGGTGCAGGAATTACGCAGAGAATGCTTTGTGCCTACCCAAAGCTGATACAGAGCAAATGCTTTGTACCTGCCTAAGGTGGTACAGAACAAATGCTTTGCACCTGCCTGAGTTGGTACAGAACAAAGGCCTTGTGCTGCCAAAGCTGGGACATGATGAAGGCTTTACACCTGTCGCCCTGACACCCATTGTGAAAAACCTGCCGACCATGCCTCGGACACTCCTCCCTTGACCCTGCCAAGTGAAGTTTGGCAAATCTCCACAAGAATTAAGGGGGAACAAAGGTGGATCGCAAGGGGGGACCAGGTGTATGGACTAGCATAAAAGACAACTCTGGAGTGACTGAACTCCGAAGATCTTCCCCACCGAAATACCACATCGATCTTTGCAGAGGCAAAGGAGCACCTACTGATCAGGATCCCGGAGATGATGTGTACGTCTGTGGACCCGTGGTGGTAGCTATAGTCCCCTTTCCTTCCCTTTTCTCCCCATGTTTTCCCAATTTTCTCTCTCTCTCTTTCTATTGCAGGCCACTTTACGGGCTAAATTAATAAAGTTCCTCTTTGGATTGAAATTTAACTCCCTTGACTTGTTGGATTTTGTGCTTTCTTTTCTTTTTGCACTCTGAGATCGTAGCTGGTACGAACCATCATGCACCTGCTTATGAGTGGATTGTGACACCTGCCTTGGAGTCCATCTGTGCAGGATCTCTGTCAGGATCGTTGCTCCATGAGGGAACAGGCATGGATGAGTTGGCAGCTCCTGGTGCTTCCTGAAGGATCCGCTTGGCTTTGGGAGCATGGAATTTCCTGTCACCTGGTGTTGGGGATAAAGGGAGTCCCAGTTTGGATGTGGGGGGGGGTCCCAGTTGGGTAGGGAAGGGTAATTTTGGAGCCAAACTGGAACATTTGGGCATTTCCCAGTTACCTGAGAGTGGGTGGGTCCTGCGCTTCCCCATCCTGGTGCTGCCTGGGGGAGACATGGAGTAGCTCCAAATTACCCCAGCCCCCCATTACTCCCACCCCTCTCACACCTCCCAGTTTCCCCTCAGGCCCCAGCAGCCCTCTACCCCCTCAGCCCAATCAATACCCCCCAGCCGCCCCAGAGCCACAAGCGCAACAGGAAGCCCCAAAGCCTCGAGGCTTAAGGTGAAAATCGTACAGCTTCCGCCAATTTGCCCCATTTTCCTTCGATTTCCACCCAATTTCCCACCTCAGGGCGCCCTCCCCCCCGTCCCCCTCACGCTTTTCCCGCCTTTTCCCCGCCAGCGGGGCACGCCGGGAGTTGTAGTTCTCTCCCCGCGCAGCGAAAGATTTTTGCGACAGCGGCTTTTGCGACGGCGGCGGCGTAAAGCGCGGGGTGTTGACAGCGGCCGGCGGAGCAGGAAGTGAGTGAGGATCAGCCGGGATCAGCAGGAATCACCGGGATCGCTCACCGGGATCGGGGGGTGAGGGGCGGCGGAGCGCCGGCACAGAGTTGGAATGAACGGCGCCTTGTGGGGGAAAGGCGGGGACGGTGCCTCCTGGGGCGCGACGGCGGGTGGGGCGGCCGGGCCTTGTGAAGAGCAGCGGGGCGCCGGGATCTTTTGGGGCCCTCTGAGGGAAGTTGGGGCATTTAAGGGGGCTCTGAGGGAAAGCTTGGGGAGGGCGGGCGGAGGCTCAGCTCAGGGCCGGGGTCCCCCGTGTTCTATCCCAGGTTGGCCCGACAGGACACGGAGCCATGAGCCGAGCGCGGAGGGTGCCGGGCCGGGGGGCCGCCATGGCCAGGCAGGTGCGTGTGACCCCCATGACCCGCTGCTCTGGATCCCAGGGGGTCCTATCCTTCCCTCCATGGGCTCCTGGAAATCCCCCCCCCACTCCACCACTTTTGGGAGGAGTCCCTGGTCTGGATCTGGGGGGGAATCCCCTCCTCCGGATCTCGGGATCCCCTTGCTCCCCCCTCAGCACTGCCGTCCCCCTTCAGATGGGGCTGCTGGCAGATCAGGGCGCGGGGGGGAGCCCGGGGGATCCCGGCGGTGACGGGGACTCAGCGCTGGAGGCTGAGCTGCTGCAGCTGCTGGGACACCGGGAGGCGCTGTCGGAGGGGGAACCGCCCCCCCAGCAAGGTAAATCTCCCTCCACTTGTCTGGACCCGCCCGGAACTGGGATCAACTTCCCCCCAAACGGGTTTGGGACCCCCTCTTTACCCCCAGCTCTGGCAGCAGTCGAGGCCCTGGCCCAGCTCTGCCTCCGGGACCCCCCGGAGGAGGAAGAGGAGGAGGAGGGGGAGGAAGATCTGGAGAATGAGGAGGAGCTGCTGGTGAGGGGGGGTCGGGGGGTGGTTCCGAGCCTGGAAAAGGGGATCACTGCCCCAAGCCATGGCTGATTCCTAGGATCCCTGAGCAGGCAGAGCTGCAGGAGGTGCTGGAAGAGGGCTCTGGGAGTGCAGTCGCTGCAAAGACCTCACAGGTATGGCCTGGGTGATCCCAGCCCCGATCCCAGGTGTGATCCAGCAGGGGAATCCCAGTGATCCCGTGTTCCCACAGGAGCCCACAGACTCGAGGGCACTGCTGGCAGAGCTGTCGGAGCGTGCGGAGCTGTACCGGGCGGCCCTTGGGAATGCCGCAGAAGAAAACGGGAATGGAGCCCGGCTCCGACGCCTCCAGCGTGGCCTTAAGGTGAGTCTGAAACCCTGAAGTTGGGGCTTTGGCCACTCTGGCCAGACTTGATCCCTCCACCCTTATAACCTGTGGAATAACTTTGGATTCATGCCATTTTTCCGAGTATTGAGAAGTTTTTCCCAATTCTGAACCTTGTTTTATCCAGTTTTTCTGAATCCAAGCAGTTTTATCATGGTTTTCCCAGTTTTGAGCCCAGTTTTCTTTCACTTTTCACAGTTCTGACCAGTTTCATTCCAATGAAATTCCATTTCATTCAATTAATGTATTTCGTTCTATTCCATCCGTTCTATTTAATTCAATTCTGAACCCTGTTCTATCCCATTTTCTGATTGCAGATCCTTGTTTTATCTCATTCTTACCAGCTCTGTCCCCATTTCTCCCCATTCCTCCAGATTTTCACCATTTCCCCCCATTCCCCTTTGCCCCCAGACCCTGGAGCAGATGTTGGAATCTGTCCAGAGCGGGAAGAGGATCAATGAAGCTGAGATTCCACCTCCAGTGGCACTGGGAAAGGGTGCAGGGTGCTCTGCACCGCCGCCCCCTGTGAGCCCTGAGCCCCAAATGCAGCCCCCTGCCCCTCCACAGCCCCCCACAGCCCCGGATCCCTGCCTGGATCCCGGCTCAGCGCCGGCGCTCCGGGTGCGGCTCCAGGAGCTGCAGCAGGAAGCACTGGCAGCCAAACGCCGTGGGGACACGGCCACAGCCCTCAGGCACTACCGGGCAGCCAAGGTACGCCTGGGATTCCCAGATCCTTCTGTTTCTTCTGTTTCTGGGCCCCACTGACATGTCAGAATTCTCATTTTCCCGTGGTTTTCCAGAGCCTGGAGGCACAGCTGGAGGTGCTGGGCCAAAGCCGTGTTCCCCCAGCCCCCGGTGAGACCCCAATCCTGATAGAAAGAATTTGAGCCCCCAATTTTGGGGATAAACCCCTAAGGGGTCCTACTTGTTCTGGTGGGATTTGGCTCCTCCCTTCCTGCAGATCCACAGCCAGAGGAGCCAAAGGCTGCACCCGTCATGGGTTCGCCAACAAGGGATCCACTGGACACCAGCCCAGCCCCTCCCTCCACAGGTCAGCCCTGGTAACTCCCTGGGAAGGGGGAATGGTGAGGAAAAGGGGAATTTTTTTTTCATTTTCCTTTTTTTTCCTGCCCCAGATCCCCCCCGGGCACCACGGGACGTGCGGGAGGCACTGGAGCAGCGCATGGAGCGGTACCGGGCAGCCGCAGCCCAGGCCAAGGACAGCGGGGATGGGAGGAAGGCGCGGATGCACGAGAGGATTGTCAAGGTGGGAGATCCCAATCCCAGAACAGCGATCCCAGTCCTGCCATAGGTGTGGGTACTCCTGATCCTGGAACAGTCATCCAGGTGCCACCATGGTGATCCTGGTCCCAGTCTCCCCACAATGATACCACTCCCTCTGTGGGTGCTCCCAATTCCTCTGTGGTGTTCCCAGTCTGGCCCCAGTGTTCCCAGTCCCCATTTGGGTGCCCCCTGACCCCCCTGTCCCTCCCCAGCAATACCAGGCTGCCATCCGTGCTCACAGTGCCGGGAAAGCTGTGGATCTCTCGGAGCTGCCGGTTCCCCCGGGTACGTTCCTGCTTCCTTACCCACGGTGGGGTACAATGGGGCTGAGAACTCCCCATTCCCACTGGGATTTCCCCCTTTTCCAGGCTTCCCCCCCATCCAGGGCACAGAGACTGTGTCAGAGCCGAGCATTTCTGGGATGCTGGAGGCGGCCTTGAAGCTGACAAAACCAGAGGAGGAGGAAGAGGAGGAGGAAGAGGAAGAGAATAAGGGGGGCACCAAGGGGGCCAAGGTGAGTTTTTGGGTGTCTGGGGAATTTGGGGTGGCGATGGGGCGGCAGGACCCCAAGTGGGACATTCCCAGTGCTCCCTACCAACACCATCATCCCATTGCTTCTGGTCCAGCCCAGCGCTCCCCCTGGGCCCCCTACCAAACAGCCGCCGCCCTTGCGGAATTCCCAACCGGCTCCCAAACCCGCTGGAAAAGGTACAGGAGGGACTGGGGGTGGGCTGGGTGGGGGCACCCTGACCCCTGTGCGCACTGGGGGGAGCAGCCTGACCCCTGTGTGGGATGTGCCCCCCCACTCCCAGCCCAGCAGCAGCTGGAGTTCTTGGAGCTGCGGCGGAGGCAGCTGGCGCAGGCCGCGCTTCGGGCCAAGCGCCGCAATGACCTGGAGGGGGCCAAGCTGCTGCTGCGCCGGGCCAAAGGCATCGAGGGGCTCATCGGGGCCGCCCGGGGGGGCCTCCCCGTGGACATTGCCCAGGTGAGGGGGCCTTCTGTGTGTCCGGTCATGGATCCCATCCCAGATCCTGTCCTGGATCCTGTCCCATCCTTCCATCCGCCCTCTGCCACAGGTTCCGGAGGTGCCACTGGATGGGTCTGAGTTTGAGCTGGGGCCAGGCCAGGGGGTCCTGATGCCCCCCGAGGCCACCAAGACCTTCCTGCAGCTGGCGGGGGCCCTGCGGAGGCAGCACCAGGTGGGGGTCAAATGCCAAAAAATGGGGGAACCACCAAAAAAAGGTGGGATAACCCCAAAAACCAGGGGAGTATCCCCAAGAACTGAGAGGACTGGAGGAGCACCCCAAAGAGGGAGCTCCAGGATATCAGATGGATGTGGAAAACTTCTTTCTCGTATTCCTCCTTTTCCTCTTCCTGTCCCTCTTTCTTTTTCCCTTTTTACTTTTCCTTCCTTTTTCTTTCTTTTCTTCCTTCGCTTTTTCCTTTTTCTCCTTATTTCTCTTCGTCTTTTTCTTTTTTTCATCCTTCCTCATTCTTCCCCTTTTTTCTCCTCCTCTTCCTGCTGTTTCCGCTGTTCCCCCAGATGTGTCTCACCTATTCCCGACAATTTGCTCACCTGGGGAACATCTCAGAGACCACCAGGTGAGGTCAGGGGGGAAATAGGATCTTCCTCCTCCTCTGAGGAAGAAGAGGCTGATCCGGGGGTGGGAATCTCAGTGCTGGGGCAGGGGGGGTCACCTATCCAGGTGTGTCCTCCCAGGTGTGAGGCACTGGCCGAGGAATGCCGGCAGCACATGGAGACCCTGCGGAGGGAGCACAACCGGGGGGCACCCCCTCCAAAGCCCCGCTATGAGCAGAGAACCTTCAGTGTCATCAAGTGAGGGGGGCAGCACCTGGCGGGTGGGGAGCACCTGGAAGGGAAAAAGTGGAGGGGGGGGCACCTGGAGCAGCAAAGATGCATGGGAACATCTGGGAGGGGACCTGGGGAGGAAAGGTGTGGGACATATCAGGGGCTGGGACACGTGGTGGGGGTAAGGTGGGGGCCACACCTGGGGAGGCACATCTGGAGGGGGGGCACACCTGGGCAGGGTTTTCATCTGGGGAGTCTGACAGGTTGCCCCCCCACCCTCCCCTGCAGGATGTTCCCGGAGCTGAGCAGCAGCGACCTGGAGCTGGGAATAGAGAGAGGGATCGGACTCCCAGTGCCCCCAGGTGAGGGACTGGGGAAACTGGAAATGGGGGATAGGGAACTGGGAATGGAGAATTGGGAACAAGGAGCTGGGAACTGGGAACAGAGGCCAGGGCAGGTGTGGCTGCTGGGCCCTAGCACACCTGGTGCCCCATGTCCCCCCAGGTGTGGCCCCTGGTGACCTGGACACCTTTGTGCGCTTCGAGTTCCCCCACCCCAGTGCGGTGAGTAGAGGCCAAGTGACACCCCCAGTGACCCCTCCTGTGTCCCTCCCCACCATGTCCCCAGTGCCTGCTCGGGTTCCCTGGGGCAGCCCCATATTCTCCCCCCTGCAGGAGGAGGCACAGCGAGACAAGACCAATGTCATCAAAAGCACGGATTGTCCTGGTAAATCCTGGGAATTGGAGGGGTGGGGGGTGGTGTCACCAGGGCGGGATGGGGGTGTCATTGACTCATTGACTCATTGACTCTCTTCCCCCCCCTCCAGAATTCCGGGCGCGGTTCCGGCTGCGGCTGCTCCGGGGGCACCGGGGGCTGCGGAGACTCCTGAGCTCCCGTGGCATCAAGTTCGAGGTGACCCAGAAAGGGTACGGGGGAAATCTGGGGAGAGGGAGGAGGGAATAACATGGGAAACCTCCCAGAAAACCCCATAGGAAATGTGGGAAATGTAGGACATAACTGGGGAAATGACATGGAAAATGTGGAAGTTACAGAGAATAGGAAAAGTACAGGAAGTGTGGGAAGTACAGAAAATGGAAAATAGCATAGGAAATGAGGAAAATACAATGGGAAATGCAGAAAATACGGAAAATAACACAGAAAACATACAAAATAATGTGTGAGAGAGAAAATACAGAGAAGAGCATAGAAAATATGCAAAATGAGCTGGAAAATCCATGTGTATTCAGGTAAAGAGGTGCCAGAGGGGGCAGAAGGTGACTCAAGTGCTGCAATTCCTGATTTCTTTGTGATGTTCAAAGGGCAGAGATTCATTAACTCCCCTGCTGTTTGGATCCTGTCTGGATCCAGGTGATCTGACCCCTCGGCCTGATCCACAGGGGGCTGTTCCGGCCAGAGCGGGCACTGGGCTCAGCACAGCTGCGGCTCGAGGGGCTGGAAGGGGCCTGTGAGCTCCGGGAGCAGCTGGAGGTGAGGCCAGGCCCTTCCTGCTTCCCTGGCATTCCCAATCCCGATGCTTCCTGGTGGTCCCAGATGTGCCTCTTTCCCGATCCTGATGCTTCCTGGTGTCTCGCTCCCAGCACTTCCCAGCATTCCCATGGTAGCTCATTCGTGCTCCCAGCTCTTCCCAGTGTTCCCTACCACCACAGGACATTCCCAACCCCAGCATTTCCACCATTCCTCATCGCCCAGGCTCATTCCTTCTCCCCGCATTCCCAACCATGTGCAATTCCCGCTCCTGCCATTCCCGATGTTCCACAGCTGCTGGACGGGCGCCGCCGCACGGGCGGGAGGCTGGAGGTGTGGGTGCGGATCCGGGAGCCCCTGGGAGCGCAGCGGCAGCTGGAGCCACGCTCCGAGCGCTGGCTGGTGCTGGAGCCGAGAGCCGAGGCCACGGTGAGTGCCGAGAACCTGCTGGAATCCCATGGGCTTGGCCCTGGGATTGGCCCAGAGGGGGAATTAGCCTGGGATAACCAAGAGCTCCTCCTGCTCAGGTCACCGTTTCCAAACCGGCCGTGGCAGCACCGAAGGACAGGAACAACAGGTGAGGGAGGGGGAATTCTTGGAATGCTGGTAACACAGGGAATTCCAGGGGGAAATCATCATTACTGGGTGAGAATTTGGGGTGGGAATGTGGGTGGGAATTGGGGGTGGCAAGGTCTGGGACCCCCCAGGGCTCCCTGGGACTCCCATTCCCCTCCCCCAATATCCCAGGGCCACACTGGGTTTTTCAGGCCCTTCTTACCATTTTCTCCCCCTCCCCCAATCCCCCTTCTCAGATCCCTCCCGACATTCCCAAGCCTCAACCTGCTGCTGTTTGACCAGGAGAGGCTGGAGCGGAAGGTAGGGGGGGTGAACTTTGGGGGGCAGGGACCCCTGGGGACGCCCTGATCCCTCATTTGTTGCCCCACTCCCTCCTCCCAGATGGTGCCATTCAGCCGTGCAGGGCGCCCGGTGCCCCCTGAGCTGCGGCAGCAGCACCAGGATCTTCTCCGGCGCATCCAGGCGCTGCGGATGCGGCTGCAGGGAGGGGACCCACACTTCTGCACAGGTGAGGGGTTTGGGTTGCCCTGCAGCCCAAAATCCTTGTTTATTCTGTTTTTTTCCGGTGTATCCCAGTGGTTTTTCCTGGTTCCAGAGTATATGGAGGACCTGCAGCGGCACCTGCGGCTCTACACAGCAGCTGCGCGGCGCCTTGGCACCCAGGGAGAGCGGGTGAGCCCTGAAACCTGGACCCCCCAACCAGGGGGATGCCCCCAGAACCCTCCTTGACACCCCTAAATCCTGGTATCCCCTCCCAGAAATCCTGGACTCTCTCCAAACCTTGGGACCTCCCAATTTGTGGTGCCCCCTAAATTCCTGCTCTACCCCCCAAGACCTGGTGTCCCCCCAACACTGATGTCCCCCAGATTCCTGGTAACCTCCAAATTCCTGGTGTCCCTCCAAACTCTCCTCAGCCCCCCAAATCCTGGTGCCCCCTCTTAAAATGCTGGGCTCCCCCAAACCTTGAAGACTCCCAAGTCTGGTGACCCTGCCCCAATTCTTGGTGCCCTCACAAACCATGTCCATCTCCCCCCCCTTCCCCCCCCAACATTCCTGTTGCCCCCCCACCCTGGTGATCCCCAAATTCCTGATGTGACCATCAAACTCCTGGCACTCCCCCAATCCTGATGCCACCCTAATTCCTGATGCCCACCAACCCTGATGCCCTGCTGTGGGTGCTGTTTTGGGCCCCTTCATGATTCCTTCTGCTGCAGGAGGCAGCCAAGGAGGCTCTGTACAAGCGGAACCTGGTGGAGAGTGAGGTGAGGACCCCGGGGTGGGGGAATTTGAGGATCCCCCAGCCCCGCTGTCCTTCCCCAGCCCACATCCCTTTCTTCTCTTCCAGCTCCAAAAGCTCCGTGGATGAACCCCTCCCACCTTGCTCCCCGCTTCTGGAGCTGGGACCACGTGGAATTTTAGGGGGTACAGAGGACCCCCTCCCCCTGCTTTGGGAGGGCTCTGGGAACACCTCCATTGCTTCCCCCACCCCCCAGCTGTGACAATCACAGGGATCAGAGCTGCTACATTTTCCCCCCAACCTCCCTGGGGTGACACTGACCCCCGTCAATTATAGGGTGACACTGACCCCCCTCCAATGACAGGGTGATTCCAACCCACCCCAATCACAGGGTGACACTGACCTCTCCCCCCCGGGGTCCCCATGGCCCCCCAAGCACTTTTCCCCCACCCCCCGTGTCCCCCCCACCAAAGCGAATCCCCCCCAAGTGCCTGTGGGGGAGGGGCTGTTCCGGGCGCTCTCACAAATTATAAAGTTTTCAAGAGGAAAAACAGATTTTCGTGACTCCCGATGCGCACCTTCCTCGCCGTGTCACCGAACTGTCAATCACAGCAACGCTCCCGCCCGCTCCCCTGGGACTGCCCCCGCCGCTGCCTCGTCTCCATGGCAACCCCGCCAGAACGGACGGGCGCGGGCACGAGCCAATCACATTGGGGCTGCCGCATTCCTATTGGTCTTGTCGCCGCATCGAGGCGGGGCGCGCTGTGGATTGACCGATGAGCCAGCCAACGAGCTGCGCGGACGGTGCGTCGGCGGCCAGTAGGAGCACGGGGTGGGCGGGGCGGCGGCGGCGTGCGGTGCGCCGGAAGCGGCCGGTCTGGGAAAATGGCGCCGAGCTCGAAAGCGGAGCGGGGTGGCCCCGGGGGGAAGCGGGGGTCGGCGGGGGGTGCTGGGCCCGGGGCCGCGTCTCGAGGCCGCCGCGAGCACCTCGTGAGGCAGCTCGACCGCGTCCGGGTGAGCGGGGGATGCTGAGGGACTGGGGGGAGCTGAGGGAGGGGGTTGTGAGGGAGGGTCTCTGTGAGGGGAGACTGAGGGAGGGACGGGGTGGCTGAAGGGACCCTGATCGGAGACATGGCGGGGGGCCCTGCGGGAGGAAGCGGGGGCTCTTAGGGGGTCCTGAGGCGGGGGCCGACATGGTGGGGGTCCCTGTGGATGCTCTGAGTTGGGGGTGGGATCCCGTGTGGGGGGCTGAGGGGTCGAGGAGGTGGGGGCAGCCCTGATCTGAGGGGGAGATTCTCTGAAGGGTTGGGAGTCACGGGCTGATGGGCTGCAGGGAGCGATGGGGACTCCACCACACCCCCAGCTCAGGGGGCAGCTCGCCCCAGCTGTAGGGGCGTGTTGGGGTGTTCGGGGGTCCCTGACGCGCCAGTGCACCCCCAGCCCAGCTCTGCCCTGGTTGTTGGGGGCTGTTAGGAGGTACTGGGGGGCGTCGGGCGATCTGGGGTCCCTGTCACCTCCGTGCCCCCTCAGCTCGCTGGGCAGCTTCCCCCGGCTATGGGGGTCTGTGTGGAGTCTTGGGGGTTCCCTGATCCCCCTGTGCCCCCCAGCTCAGTGGGCAGCTCTCCCCCCGGCTGTTCCGGAAGCTTCCGCCGCGCGTCTGTGTCACCCTCAAGAGCATCGTGGATGAGGAGTTTCTCTGGGCAGGGTGAGAGGCAGACCCCAGCCCTGGGGGTACACGAGGGACCCCGACTCTGCAGGGGCCATGGAGTGATGCCCGTTGTGTTTGTTCCCCCCATTCCCATGTCCCTTTGTCTTCACCTGCCATGTCCATTGTCCCCCTGTTCCATCTCTCCCCTTATCATCTCCCTGGCCCCATCTTTGTGTCACCATGTCCGTCTATCCCCCCATTCTCCGTATCTATCTATCCCCACCACTGTGTCCCTATGTCTGTTTGTCCCTTCATTCCCTTCTTTGTCTGTGTCCATCTGTGTCTCCCTGTCACCATGTCCCTTTGCTTGTCACTGCACCTATCTGTCCCTCCTTTCCCATGTCCCTGTCCCTAATTCCACGTTCCTGTGTCTCATTGTCTCTATGTCTCATTGTCCAGGTCTATCTGTCTATCACTGTGTCCATGTGTCCTTCTATATACATGTCCCCATTGATAATCCCGTGTCCCTCCCATGCCATTGCGTCCCCTCTGGGTCCCCAAGTCCCTTTTCCTAATCCTGTGTCCTCATGTCCCCTCGTGTCCCCCCAGCCACATCTTCCTGGGCTTCTCCAAGTGTGGCCGCTACGTCCTGTCCTACACCAGCAGCTCTGGGGACGATGACTTCTCCTTCTACCTGTACCACTTGTACTGGTGGGAGTTCAATGTGCACAGCAAGCTGCGCCTGGTAAGGGACATCTGGGGACACCTAGGGACATCTGGGGACACCTCTGAAGACCCCCCTGCCCACCCACGGCCCCTCTCAGGTACGCCAGGTGCGGCTGTTCCAGGACGAGGAGATTTACAGTGACCTTTACCTGACCGTGTGTGAGTGGCCGGGGGACAGCGACAAGGTCATCGTCTTTGGCTTCAAGTAGGTGGCTCTCTGTGACACCTCCCATGTCTCCACCCGACCCCTGGTGACCCTCCTGTGTCCCCCCTTGGTCCACTGACCCCCCCCGTGCTCTCCAGCACGCGCTCCGCCCCGGGGCTGCAGGTGAACATGATGCTGATGAGTGACGAGAACCACCGGGACATCTACGTGAGCGCCGTGGCCGTGCCCCCGCCCCGGCACTGCCCCTCCTGCCGCCGGGCCACCACCCCCCCCGGTGAGACCCTTGACCCCCCTGGCCCCGGCTGAGGCGGGGCTCCCTGTGCCCAGCTGCCCAGGTGAGCCCCAGACTGGCAGTTCCTGTGCTGAGCAGCGAATTGGGGTTTTTTTGGGGGGAAAGTTTGGGGGTTTCCCAGTCCGGGGTGCCCCCCTGACCCCCCCACGCCCCCAGGTGAGGCCCCCCCCGCCTGCCTGCGCCATGGCTTCCTGCTGCACACCAAGTTCCAGGTGGTGTATCCGTTCCCCACCTTCCAGCCGGCGTTCCAGCTGCGCAAGGACCATGTCGTGCTGCTCAACACCAGCTTCTCCCTTGTGGCCTGTGCCATCGCCGTACACCCCGCGGGTACCCCAGGACCTCTCTGGCACTCCAGATCCCCCTGACAACCCCCTGGACCCCCCAGAGCCCCCCCTGGAAACCCTTGAGCCCCCCTGGACTGCCCAAACCCACAAGGAATTCCCAGTGCCGCCCAAGCTCCTTGGGAACCTCTAGGCCTCCCCATGTTCCCTGGGGCCTTCTAAGCTGCTGTGGAACACCTTCTGAATTCCTGGAAACCCACAGAGCCCCCCAGCAAACCTTGCCAGGACCCCCTGTACCCAGAGAGAATCCTCAGAGTCCCTTGGAAACTCCAAGCTCATTGGAAACCTCTAGGACCTGCCAAACACTCGTGGGAGCCCATAACCCCCTGTGGGACCCCTCCTAAATGTCCTGGGACCCCCCCTGGGACCCTCCAGCAACCTCTCGAGACCCCTCCTGACCCCTACACCCCCCACAGGTGACAGCAACTCCCGGCAGATCCTCTATGAACGTCGGAACATTCCAGGCGCCAATTGGAGGGGAGAGAATGCACCCCCCCCACCCCCCGAGGAGCTGGAGGGGGCTGGGAGGGCCCCCCCAACTACGCAGCCCCCCCTGAGACCCCCACAAACCCCAGACCTCCCCCCTGCACCCCCGTCTCCAGCTGTGGCCAAAGCCAAGGAGTTTGTGGCTGACCTGTTCCGGCGGGCTCAGGGTGCTGGGGGAGGGCCTGGGGGGGCTCACGGGGAGGGAGGGGATGACCCCCCGCCTCTGCCCCGTGGACCACCACCCGAGGCCTCTCCACCAGCACCTGGCAGCCCACCGGTGGAGCCACATCTCCCTGGGACCCCCCCTGCAACATCCCCTGAGCCTGGCTACGTCAACTACACCAAACTGCGCTATGTGCTGGAACCTGGGGAACCCCCCGAGGGTGAGTGGGGGCTGGGGGTGCTCCCCATGGGGGATTGGACCCTGCCTGTTGTTGGGGTGCCCCACCAGCCCTTGTCCCCACCCAGACCTGGAGGACGACAAGATCTCACTGCCCTTCGTGGTGACAGACCTGAGCGGCCGCAGCCTGAGGCCATTGCGGGACCGAGCCACGGCCCAGGTGGGGCTCAAGGGACCCCCAAGATCTACAGGGGACCCCCCAGAAGCCCGTGGGGGGGTGGGTGGAGCCCTGGTGACCCCTTCGGACCCCCACAGGGGCAGTACCTGACGGTGGAGCAGCTCACACTGGACTTCGAATACGTTATTAATGAGGTGATTCGCAACGACGCTGCCTGGTCCCGCCAGTTCTGCTCCTTCAGTGACTACGACATCGTCATCCTCGAGGTGCTGGGACTCTCCGAGACCCCTAGATCCCAGATCACCAGGATATCTCAAATTCCCCATGCCCTCCATTCCAGCTTGTCTGTGTCTTGTGCCATCCCAGTGCATCCTGCTTGTGCAGGACCCCCAAACATCCCTGTGATACCCAAAAATCCCACCCAGGACTCGCCCAGACCCCCCGGGATCACCCTGAACCACCCTCCTCAACCTCTTTTCTCCCCTCCTCACATTGTTTGTGCTCCCAGGTGTGCCCCGAGACCAACCAGGTGGTGATAAACATCGGACTGCTGCTGCTGGCCTTCCCCTCTCCTGATGAGGAGGGACAGCTCCGGTGAGGGGGGTGGGGGGTCCCAAAGCCCCTCCAGAACCCTCCCTGGCACTGACCCTCCCACCCTCTCAGTCCCAGGACGTACCACACAAGCCTCAAGGTTGCTTGGGACCTCAATAGTGGCGCCTTTGCCACCGTGGGTGTCGGGGACCTCACCGAGGTCAAGGGGCAGACCAGGTGAGGAGGGGGGGACCTGGGGAGATTCTGGGGTGTTTTATGTGGCTGGGAGGGGGCTTGGGGGGCTGTGGGTGATATGAGGGTCTCACAGAGTGTTTTGGGGAGCTGAGGTGGATTTGGATGGGCTGGGGATGACTGGGGTCTTGAGGAGGATTTGGAGGGGCTGGGGGTGGAGGGACTGGAGGTGATTTGTGATGCTCAGGTGGGTTTGGGGGGCTGGATCCATTCTGGGAATGCCGGGTGAGGCCCACCCAGAGCAGTGTGTGGTACTGGGGGGGCTCAGGGACCCCCCCAAACCCTCTGTGACCTCCCCTGCACCCCCCAAACCTCCCAAGCCCCCCTTTGGCAGTGGCTGCATTTGGGGTGCCCCAAATGCTGTGGGGCCGCAGTGCCCATGGGGAGTCCATGATCCCCCTGGAGGGGCCTGGGGATGCAGGTGGGGGGTCCAGGGGTGCAGCCCCCACCAACCTGCCGTGGCAGTGGCAGCGTATGGAGCTCGTACCGCAAGGGCTGTGTGGACACCGTGATGCGCTGGCTCGTCCCGGAGGGGCCTGGCCGCGGCGTGCACAGGATGACCAACGAGGCCCTGCACAAGGGTGGGGTCTGGGGGAGTCTTGGGGGCTGAGGGGATCCACGGGGGTGGGTGGGAATCTGCGGGTCTGGGGGGTCTATGGGGAGGGGTGTCCCAGGAGGTTGGGGCAGGTCCCTGGGGGCAGTGGGGGCATCCTGGGGTGGTCAGGAGGAGGGTCCTGGAAGAGTGTACGGAGTTCTGAGGGGTCCCTGGGGGAGACCAGGGGAGGTCGGGGGGATCTGAGGGCTCCCAGGAGGGCTGGGGGAGTTTGGGGATATCTTGGGAGGGGTCAGGGGGGAGTCAGAAGAGGGTCCTGGATGAGTTAGGGGATTCAGGGTGGGTTGGTTCCTGGGTTTGGGGGTCCTGCTGCACCCCCATTGCTGCTTTTCCCCCTCCAAGGCTGTTCCCTGAAGGTTCTGGCAGACAACGAGCGCTACACCTGGATCGTGCTGTGACACTGGGGCTGTGCTTGGACACTGACACGGAGCCACCACCCCCAGTTTGGGGCCATTTGTTTTTTTTTGTTTTGGGGTTTTTTTTGTTTTTTTGGGGGTTTTTTTTTGGTGTTTTTGTTGTTGTTTTGTTTTGGGTTTATTTTTTTTCCCTCTCCTTTTGCCATTCAGTGTTTTATCAGGGTTGGGGAAGGGTCCCCTGGACCTCCAAACTGCCTCCCACCCAAAATAAAATTCCCATTTCCACACTTTGATTTACTTGGGATTTGGGGCTTGTTCTGGGGTTTTGAGGCCAGGTTTTGGGATGAATCCCTGCACTTTGGGGTGAGCCCTGTTTGCTGTGGGGTGAATCCTGGCCCCCCACCCCGGCGCAGGCAGGGGCCAGCAAACACTGCACTTGGTTTTTATTCCTTTTACAAAGAAGCTACAAAAGGTAAAAAACAGCGTTTGCAAGGAGGGGGAGGGACGGGGGATGCGCGGGGGAGCGGGGGGACCCCAACCCACCCCCGGGACCCCTCCCAAATTCCAGGTTTGGCTTAATTTCCACACGGGCGGCCACGGACACGGCCCCTTCCCCCGAGGGGCACAAAGCACAAAATGATCGAAAACGCCAAAATCTAATACGGGGGGAAAGGGCGAAGCGCAGGGGGAGCCGGGGGGGGCCCGACATGCGGAGGGAGGGGGCGTAAGGCAGCGGGGAGGGGGGTTGGCACTGCGGGGGGGGGAGGGGGGGCAGCAGTCAGGGGACCCCACGGTCTCTGTTTACCTTCCCCTCCAGCAGGCTTCCCCTCCCTTCCCCCCCAAAAGGATCCCCACCCCCCCCAGGGGGAGGGGCCATCCCCAAGTCCTGCGGGTCCCTTTGTCCCCTCCCCGGGGGGGCCGGGGGGGCTTTGGCACGGTCCCGGCGTTGCTTAAGGCACATTGTCCCCCCCGGGGGGGCGCGGGGGGGCTCAGCTCGAGGGCAGGGCCTGCACAAAGAGCCCACGGGGGTCGGCGCGGGGCAGCTTGGCCGGGGGAGGGTCCAGGGGGGGCTCCAGAGGAGACTCCAGGGGGTCGGGGGGCCCCTCACTCCCCCCCAGCCCCAGCTCTGCCGGCAGCTCCTCATCGCTCTCCTCTTCCTCCTCCTCCTCATCTGGTGTGGGGGACACAGTGTGGGAAGGGGGCTCAGGGTGGTGGGAACCCCCCCAGTGCCCCCCCACAATGAACCACTGGTGGTGGGGGGCTGCCATCAGTAGGTTCTAGAACTGAACCTCCCAATTAACACCCAGCCCAAAATTAACTCCTGCCCAGAATTAACCCCACCCCATCCAGAATTAACCCCCCTGAGAATTAACTCCCCCCCCCCATTGGCAAGAGAGGGCCCCCCTTTGTGGGGGGTGTGCAGGGACAGGGGGGTGTCACCCACCTTTGTCAGGGTCCTGTGAGTTCAGGGAGCTTGTTAGGTTGGCAAACTGGGAGGAGGAGGGGAAAAGGAGGGGGAAGTCAAGTTTGGGGAGGGGGGGTAAGACCCCCAGTGTCCCCTAAACATACCCCCAGACCCTGCTACAAGTCCCCCTGTGCCCATGACAGTGATGGGATACGTGCCCTGACCTGCTCCCCCAGGTGATACAGATGAGCGCTGGGACCCCCAAACCTGCCCTAAACCACCCCAACCCCCCCAAACCTCCCCTCATCCACCCTGCGCCCACCTCGCCCATGACGGCGATGGGGCAGGTGCCTCGGGCCCGCGCCACGCGCTGCTCCACCAGGTAATACATGTACTCGTCGTACAGCAGCCGGATCAGGTGAAAGGAGCCGAAGCTGGCGGCGCTTCGCAGGGTCAAGTCACGAATCACCATTGAGCTGGGGGGGGTACAGCAGGGTCAGTGGGCCTGGGGGGCTTGCAGGGGGGTGTCATGCAGGAGAGTTATCGGGCCATCAGGTGGGTCCTGGATGTTCAGGGGACTTCCAGGAGGCTCTGGGAGGATCAGGAGTGTCCTGGGGAGTCACAGGAGGCTGGCAGGGAAGGTTGGGGTGTCTGTGGGATTTTGTGTTGTTTCTGGCAGGTCCCTCACCTGTAGAAGGACCACTTGAGCAGGAAGAGCTTGGCGGCACGGGGCAGCCCAGGTGTGCCCAGGTGAGGGCGCAGGACACGGCCGACGACAGCGTCCAGCCAGGCTGCCCACTGCTCCAGTGAGTGCTGTTGCCCCAGCGTGGCCTTGAAATCCTGCTCCAGGCGCTGCACCACCCGTGCCTCACACCGGCACACCCAGGCCGCCTGCTCCTGTGGGATTGGGGACACGGGATGGGACCTGGAATGTGGGCATGGACCCCCAGACCTCCCCCAGCCCTGCTCCAGGCACTGCATCACATCTACATCTTGCCAGCACACTCAGGAGGCTGCTCATGGGAGTACGGGGATCCAGTGAGGGGTATCTGGATCCAGGGATAGACCCTCAGCCTTCCCCCAGCCCTGTTTGGGGGTCCCCCACACCTGCACGTTGGCAAAGTCGACGCGGTTGAGGTCGCTGAGCATTTGGCTGATCTGGGCCGTGTTCTGCAGCACGGCCCGGGCCGCCTGCGCCAGGTGGTTCAGGGATGTGTAGCGCCGCAGGGTCTGCGCAAAGGCCCCGGCTGCCGCCGCCTGCGGGGGGGGCCCTGTGGGCTCGGGGGGGCACCGGGCACCCTCAGAGGCCCCCCAGGGCTCCACAGGGCTTGGCACAGCACCCCAAACCCGACTCCAGACCCACCATGACTACCTGAACCCCCCACACCACCCCAGGGTCCACTATGACCACTCTCCATACCCCAGGCCCCTTCACCACATGCCCCCCCTGCCCCGGGCCCCCCAAAACCCAAAACACTATCACAAACCCTCCCAAGGCTCCCAGGACTCCCCCCAGCCCCCCCTAAAACCCAGCACAACCCCCCCAAACCTCAACACCAAGACTCTCAAACAACTCACAGACCCCTCACAACCCCAGCGTGCTCCCCACAGTACCCCGCTTGCAGCTCTCCCAAACACCTTTGCAAGCCCTGTACACTGCCTCCAAAGCCCCCAGGGCCCCCTCCAAAGCCCACCTTGATGCGGACCATCTCCTCAGGCATGCTGACCATGGCGTTCCCCAACCAGCTCTCCAGGCTCTTGGCAAAATTACGGATTGCCTGGGTCAAGGCACCTGGGAAGGGGCAGCAAAATATGCAATTTGGGGGGCCAGAGGGGCTCATTTGGCATGGTCTTTGAGGCGCCACAAGGAACTTCTGGGGGTCTGGGGCAGGGTTTGGGGGGGCAAATTCTCCCTGGGAGTGTTTGGAAAGAGCTGGATCCCCCTGGAGGGGGTTTTGGGGCCATGTCCCAGGTTTGTGAGGTTCCTGGGGGGTTTTGGGTCCATGCTGGGTTTGGGGGGGTTCCAGGGGGTCTGGGATATTTGGGAACTCACTGGGGATGGGGCGCAGCACGTCGGGCACCAGGATCTCCACCAGCCCCTGGTACAAAGCGTGGTCGCAGTCTCGCACCCAGCGCAGGACAGGCTCATGCCGGGCCAGCAGCAGCAGCCGCCGCCGGGGCAGGCGCCGCTCCGCCTCCTCCTGCCTGCGGGACAGGGGGCCAGGATCACCCCAAAACCTGGGGGGACACCCAATAGCCCCAGAGAACCCCCACATCCCACCTCAGCAACCCCGAAGCCATTTGCACCCACCATCCTGGGGACCCCCAAATCCTAAGGATCTCGGACACCCTGCACTGGGGAAGAACTCTTTGTCCCCAGCACCCCCACACCCACGGCACCCCCAAATCATGCTATCCCCTATGTCCCTGGCCTCTCCCGCATCCCAGGGTCCCCACAGCTTCTCCTGCCCCCCAGTTTGGGGGCTCCCTCCACTCACGCCTCGGTCTCGCCGCTGCAGCGCCAGAAGCTTTTCCAGAGTGTCTCCACCAGTGAGAACTGGAGGTTGATCATCACGTCCACGATGGCCTTTGGTGGAGCACAGTGGGGTCAGAGGGGTCCCCCGATATGAGGAGGGGGCGATTTTGGGGTGCAGGGTGGTCCCCACCTCACAGTGCTCCCGGTAGAGCTGCTGGAATACACGCAGGTCCTCGGTCCCTGCACCCTCAGGGAGTCCCTTGCCCTGCACGTCGATCTCGGGGAACTCTGGCAGCGTGCGGGAGGCATCTGCAGGGATCTGGGGGGGTCAGGAGGACTCCCCGAAATCGGGAGGGAGAGCTTTTTGGGTGCACAACGGTAGGGGTGCTCACCCAGGAACTGCTGGTACTGCTGCACCTGGGCGCTGATGTCAGGGACGCTGGGAGGGGCCGGCCCCACCGACACCCCATTGGTAACACCCCCCTCCACCTTCTGCACGGGTTTGAGGCTGTGGGGAGTAGAAAAAGTGGAGGGTCAGTGGGATGTTGGGGGGCTCGGGGCTCGGGGTTTGGGGTGCCCCTCACCGTTGTTTCTGGGCGAAGGGCTGCTGGCGCATGGCCAGGTGCTGCTGATCCTCCACGAGCCGCAGCAGCGGTGACCCCGCCTTGATGCGCAGCCCGTAGTAGTGGTACTTGGAGTTCCCCCTGGAAAACGGGGGGGCCAAAGGGGTATTTGGGGGACTGGGTCTCCCCTGGGCATTTCGGGAGTTGCCCCTGGGCAGCAGGGGGGGAGGCCAGGTGTGCGCTGCAATGGCGCTGCGTGACCTGTAGGGCCGCTGCGCCGGCTCTGGTTACTGCGGGATTTCAGGGCGTTTTTGGGGGTTTTTGGGGTCTGACCTGGTGCCGAGGCGCCGTGTGCGCAGCCCCATGAACACGGAGCGGATGAGCTTCCCAAAGGAGGCAGCATTAACAGGCTCCAGCTTGTGGCCCTGGCAGTGCAGCAGGTAGTGGCAGTACAGGGCACTGCGGGGTAAACTCACCCCCTCGGCCGTCTCGTAGTTGTCCAGCAGCCACTGCACCTGCGGAGAGCAAAACGGGAGTTACCTGCACCCCAAAACCCCCCTTGACCCCGCCCTTCCCACCTGCACCCCACCCAGGCTGCTCAAATCCCGGCCCGAACACCACACACACCCCCAGAGCCCCATTCTCCACGGGTTTTGCCCCGAAATACCGACGGGGGTAGAGATTATTCAAGGGGGTCACGGGTTTTATTTGTGGGCAAGGGATGCCTCTGAGGAAAAAAGTCCCACTTTTCTTCCTGAAATCTCAGTATTTCCCTCCCAAATCTCCATTTTCCCCTACAAATCTCTCATTTCCCCAACCCTCCCATTCCCCCCAGCCAAATCTTCTTCCCCAAACCTCCTTTCTTCCGCCACAACTGATTTTCCCAAAATCTCCTATTTTGCCCCAACTTTCCAATTAATCCACCAACACTTTTTTCCCTTCCCAAAACCCCCCCTTTCCCCTCCAAACCTTCTGATATCACTCCAAACCCCTCAGGCAAAGCCCCCCTACCAAGAGAGTCGTGTCCCCTGCCCTTGCGGATCCCCATCCCCCCGATCCCCCTCCCACCTCCCATTTCCCCCAAATCCAGGTGTCTCATCCCCCCATCTCGGGCTCTCACCGTGGCGGGGGAGGCGCGGGTGGTGTGAGCATAGGCCGCGCCCCCTCCCCCCATGTACCCCCCCTGGATGACGTAGGTGCCTCCGCCGGGGGTCCCGGGAGTCCCGGGGGTCCCGGTGCTGCCTTGGGGGGGGGCGGGGGGGCTCCCCAAAATCTGCCCCCCTGCCACATACATGGGCACGGGGGCGCTGGCGGGGGGCGCCTGGGAGCTGGCCGGGGGCGGGGGCGGCGGGGGCGGGCTGGGCTGCACCGCGGCCCCCCCGGCCCCGTCGAAGTAGCCCCCCGAGTTCTGCCCAAACAGCGGCGTTTCAGCGAACGGGAATGAGCCCGAGCGGCTGCGGGGGAAAGAAGCACAGGATGGGGGACGTCAGTCAGCTCTGGGGACTCCCCCGAGCTGCTGCGGGGCGGGGGGGGAGCACTCACATGGCGCCGGGGGGGTACGAGCCGTCGCCCCCCTCCACGTAGGGCACAGGGGCGGGTGGGAACACGTGCTGCACCGGGGGCAGCTGCTGCACCTGGGGGGGGACACGCGAATCGCAGGGGTCAGCGGGGGGCACCCCCCAACACCCCCCGTCCCCCCCGAACGGCCCCCGCTCACCTCCTGGGGGGGGCCGGGCTTGGGGGCAGCCGTGGCGCTGGGGGCTGGGGAGCGCTGGGGGCACAGGGAGGGCACCCCCGGTTCAGCTCATGGGGCACTTGGCAGCCCCAGTTTAACCCATTTCAGCACCACTTTACCCCGTTTCACATCCATATTGCCACATTTCAGCCCAATCCACCCCATATCGCACTCATTTTATTCCCATTCTCACCCTTTTCTTCCCATTTTACCCCACTTTTATCCCAAATTCACCCCTACTCATCCCGTATCACCACTTTTCAGCCCTATTCCACCCCATTTCAACTCAATTTCTGTCTATTTTGGGCCACTTCAACTCAATTTTTCCCCCTCCAAGCCCATTTTAACCACATTTCACCCCACTCCACTCCCAATTTCACCCCAGTTTTTTCGCACCTGCTGCCCCCCCGGGCTGGGCCCGGGCTGAGGGGGCGCGGGGGGGGCGGGGCTGCCATCGGTGCCCTCCGGGGGCCGCAGCCCCTCTGCTTTGGGGACAAAAACGGCACATTTGTGTCAGGCTTCAGCCTCACCCCAGTCCTGGGGTAACCCCCAAAAGCGGAAGGGGGTGAGGGTGAGGGCGGGTTTTTGGGACAAGACGCTGCAGTTATTGGGTGCTCACCCGCCACGGTGACCACGATGAACTGCTGGGGAGGGGGCGGGGGTGCGGGGGGCGCGGGGGTCGCCGCGGGGGGGGCACCGGGGGCGGTGCCTCCTGGCAGCTCCGCCCCGAAAGGGGAGGTGCCGGCGGAGGGCGGTGCCGAGGGCGGGGGCTGCTGCTGCTGTGACGTCGTCGCCGTCAGTTCCGTGACGTAGGAAGGCTGGGTCGCCATGGCGACGGCTGCGGGGTGACGTCATGGCGGTGCGTGAGTGATATCAAGGCAGCGCTTGCCACCACCGCGGGGTAAAAGGGTTGCTGTCACCCCTCCCATGTGACATCCAAAGTGACATCACGACGAGACCCCGCCCCCGGCATCCCCGCAAGTGACGTCACAGCTTCCTCGTGACATCACCCAACGGGAGGGGGCGTGTCCAGCTGCGACCCGCGCTCCCACATTGGCTCCCGCCCCCCGCCCAGCCTCTCCATTGGTCCGCCCGCCCGCCAATCGCGCGGCGCGCTCAAGCCCCGCCCACCCCGCCCAAACCCGCTGCCCCCCCGCTCCCCCCTTCACCCCCCCCGCCGCCATTTTGGCAGCGCCGCTCGGACCCACCTGCCCGCGGCCGCCGCCGGGGCCCCGCGAGGGCTCCGCCTGCCCTCGGTGCCGCGGCTGCTGCTGCCGGCGGGGCCCGACGGAGTGGGTGGCGGCGGCGGCAGGGGCCGGGCCGCGCCGGAGCGCGGTCGCCACGGTGACCGTGGCTATGGCGGCCTCCCTGGTCCCTCACCGGGGCAACTGTTGCTACCCGCCTCGGCGGCGGGCGGGGCCGCTCGCGTAGGTCCCGTCCCTCGCTGCCTATTGGTTGATGCTCTCCGCCATCGCACGCCGGTTGGTCAAATGGCGAGTCGCTCCGCGTAATCCCCGCCCTTCCCCCGTCTCATTGGTTCTTCCTTGTGTCCATCAGCACTTCCTGAGGGGGGGCGAAGAGGGCGGGGCCGCGCGGGGAGCTGGCGGAACTCTATTGGCCGGCGCGGCTGCCGATCAGCACGAGGCGGTGGGCAGGGCTGCCGGGAGATGTGGTCCCTGCCTATGGAGGCGACTCGTGACGTCACGGCGGCGTGACGCCATCGACGGGCTGTTTTCACGGCGCTCTTCCTTAATTGCCGCTGCCGAAGGCTGTAATTAGCGCTGTGACGAGGACACCGGGGGTTTAATCGGGGAATGAAACCGGGGTCCCGCCGTGGCGCCCTTAGGGCCGGGAGGCCAAGCATGTGCCTCCGGGCACTCCTGGGCCGCGCTTCGGGGTCCGGGGAGAGGTATCGGAGCTAGAAAGTGCTACAGTTGGTCTTTAGGGTTGTCCCGCGTCCACCGCGAGCTTGTCCGCGGCGGGCAGGTGCGCGGGGGTGGCTCCGGGGCAGCTCCCGGCGGTGTCATGGCGGCCGCGCCGCAGAGAACTATGGAAACGTAGTGCCGAGGTGCGTCATGTGACGTCATCGGCACCGCCCACGGAGAGGGCGGGCCCAGAAGGGGGAGTGGCCATGAGGGGGCGCGGCCGGCGGGAAGGGATGTCACGTGTACCTGGGTCATGGCTCTCCCGAGCGCTTCCGGGGCGTGATGGGTCCGGGGGTGGCGGTGAGGGGCCGGGGGTCTCCCGGGGATCCCGGTTCGGGGGAAGGGTTCCGGCGTTGTCTCGGCCCGGGGCGAACCCAGGGGAGGTCCTGGTCCTGGGGTGTTCCAGTTTGGAGGGTCTCGATTCCAGCGGGATCCCGGTTTTAGGGGGTTTCCGGGGCTGGTTTTCGGTTTTGGGAGGTTCTCGAGAGTCTCGGTGACTCCCCCGTTCCTCCCCAGCGCTCCCTCCGCCGGGCCTGGGCCGGCGCCCGGCGCTGCCTGCACGGGACGGTCTCCGCCCGCGCCCCCCCCCTCATCCCCATCGTGGTGGAGCAGACGGTGAGTGGTGTGGGGGAGGTGTCCTTGAGACCCCAAACCCCCTCGATCCCCATCGGCGCCCCACACAGCCCCCGGCCCACACCAAACCCCTCCGAGCCCCCCATACCACTCCGACCCCCTTCCGCACCCTCCGACTCCCCCTCCTTGTTCCGCAGAGCCGCCCCCCTTCCTCCGAACTTCCAGCCTCATCCTAGCCCCCCCATTATTCCTCGGACGCCCCCACATCCACACCCGGACCCTCTTTTTCACCCCCAGGGCCGGCGGAGGGTCGCAGCTACAATATCAATGTGGGGATTCCCGTCTGTCCTCTGACCCTTCTTCACCCCCCAACTGCCCCCCACAAACAATCCCGCCGACCCCTCCATACCCCCACAGACCCCTAACTGCCCCAAAAGCCCCATGACCCCCTTTGTCTCCGCCAGGGCCGGGGGGAACGAGCCTACGACATCTACTCGCGGCTGCTGCGAGAGCGCATCGTCTGCGTCATGGGGCCGGTGGGTACCCCCGGGGGGGTTCGGGGATCCTCAGACCTGCTCCCCGAGATCTCTGGGGATCCCCTGACCACCTGGCCCCACTCCCCGCAGATCGATGACAGCCTGGCCAGCCTGGTGATCGCCCAGCTACTGTTTCTGCAGTCTGAAAGTAACAAGAAACCCATTCACATGTACATCAACAGCCCCGGTGAGGCTGGGGGTGCTCTGGGGATCTCGGGGGGCTGGGAAGGAGCTGGGGGACAAGGAGGAGAGTCATGGGGGGAGCGCTGCAAAGTCTGAAAGGGGCGAAGGGGAGATGGGACTACCTGAGGGAGATTGTGGACCTCAAAATCCTCCTCCCTGGGGGCAAAAGGAGGGGGTCAAGGGGCTTTTTGGGGTCTGGGGCAATTTGTGGGGTCAAGGAGGGTTTGGGGGTGTCACCAAGGGGGTGCTCTCCCACCAGGGTCTTGGTAACCTTCCTTTGGCCACCTACAGCCCAATAGGGGTTGGGGGTCCCAGGGCTGTTGTGGCTCTCTCGGGTGTCCATAGAGTTTTAATGGCTTGGGGGAGGTTGGGGGTCCCAGAGGGAGTTCAGGGATCCTGGGGGAAAGAGGTTGGGGTCCCGGGGTGGTTTTGGGATGCCCCTGTAGCCCCAGTCCTGCCCCCATGGGTCTCAGTGACCCCTTCTGACCACTGACAACCCCATAGGCGCTGGGGGTCCCAACGTTCTTTGGGGTCTCTGTAGGGATTTAAATGCTCACGGTGGGTTTTGGAGTGTCCTTAATAGGGTTTTCTCTCTTTAGGGGGCTCAGTGACCTCGGGGCTGGCCATCTATGACACGATGCAGTATGTGCTGACCCCGGTGTGCACGTGGTGTGTGGGGCAGGCGGCCAGCATGGGCTCGCTGCTGCTGGCGGCTGGCGCGCCCGGCATGCGCCACGCGCTGCCCAACGCCCGCATCATGGTGCACCAGCCCTCGGGGGGGGCCCGGGTATGGTCCCCCAGCCCCACACGGGCCAGGGCGGGTTGGACAGGGGGCTTGAGGGGTGGTGGGTAGCGCTCGAAGCTGGAGGAGCAATTTGGGGAGGGGTGGAAGGGCTTGGGGAGATCCTGAAAGAAGGGGAGCACAGAAATGGGGAGGGGCACATTCCCCATGTTCTGTGTGTGGGGAGGGGGCTCTAAAAGAGGGGGGGGGCAGTTCCTGGAAGGCAGGAAGGGGGACCCTGGTGGGGGGGGAAGGTGTGGTGAGACCCCCCCAGGGGATACTGGGGGCAAAAGGGGGTAAGGCTCACTGGGGGGTGGGTGAGCACAGGACCCCCCACCAAGTCTGTGGGCCGAGCTGGGGATGCCCCAAATGCCCCCAGACCCTCCTAAGCTCCATTGAACCCTCTGCTCAGGGCCAGGCCACTGACATCGCCATTCAAGCTGAGGAGATCCTGAAGCTGAAGCGCCAGATCAATGGGCTCTATGCCAAACACACGGGGCAGCCGCTGCCCGTCATTGGTGAGGGACCCCCAGGACCCACCCAGGGACCCTTAAATTCCCCTGGGACCCCAAATATCCCAGAACCCTCCCTGAGCCTGCAAGAGCTGCAGAGTCTATGGCCAAATTGCAGGGCAGGCACCGCCTGTCTGTGGTGAGGGACTCCCTGAACCCCTGCAGATTCCCCCCCAGTTCCCCCTGGGGTACCCCTGACTCCCCTGTACCCCCCCAGAAGCTGCCATGGAGCGGGACCGGTACTTGAGCCCAGTGGAGGCACAGGAATTTGGGCTCTTGGATCAGGTGCTGGTGCATCCCCCTCCACGTGGTGAGGATGAACCCCGGCTGGTGCAGAAGGAGCCCCAGAACAGCTCCTCCGGGGCCCCCCCAGTTCCCCCAGCGCCGTGAGCCTTCCCTCGGAGGGGTTTGGGGCACCCCTTTGGGGTTGGGGACCTCTGGGACTCCCCCCCGCCCCCGGCTACACCCCTGTGTGGAAATAAAGGGCTGTGGAACCCAACTGCGTGCTGGAGGGATTGTGGGGGGAGTCAGAGGGCGGTTCTGGAGAGTGGGAGGGGCGATTGACGGGAGCCAAGGTGGCAATTGGGTAGGAGAGGGACAGTTTGGGGGACATGGTAGTGTTTGTGGGGTCATGGAGTTATTTGAGAGGACAGTGAGACACCTGCGGGGCCCAGAAAGGGGTGGGGGAGCGGCTGTGAGTGATCTTGGGGGACGGGGCGGGGCGGGTTTGGAGATGGTGGTGGCATTGACGACATCCTGAACCGCTCTTCCGAGTCTTTCAGGTCCCCAGGAGTGTCCTTCCGTGTCTGCCCAGCCCTGAGTCCTCCAAGCCGCCAGGCGGTGCCCGTCGCACTCCCGTCATGCACCACGCGCGTGGCCTTTGGCGGGCGGGGGTCGCCGCGGCCCGCGGGGGGTCCCGGGCGGTCTCGGGGGGTCCCGGGGCCGGTTCCGGGGGTCCCGGGGCGGGGTTAGGCCCCGAGGCCGAGGCGGACCCGGCGCTGCTCCGCGCCAGCAGCCCCGAGCTGGCCCGGCGGCTCCGCGGGCTCGCGCTGGTCCGGGGCGGCTTCGTCAGCGAGGGGGAGGCTGTGGAGCTGCTGCGGGAGGTGGAGCCGGGCCTGAGGCGGGGCCGGTACCAGAGCGATCACTGGGACCGGGTGAGGGGGGCCGGAGGGGGTCCCAGGGGTCTGACGGGGGGTCCCTGGGGTCTGGGGGTGCTTGAGGAGGGTCAGGGGTCATAGGGGTCGGAGGGCTCAGGGTCGAGGGGTCACAGGGGGTCGGGGAGGGCTCGTTGGGGTGCGTCACAGAAGATCACTGCCCGGGGCGGGGGTCGCTCTGAGGTCAAAGGTTAGAGACCACCCCGCCTTTACCCCCCCAGGCCATCACCGGGTACCGGGAGACGGAGCGGGGACTGCGGAGTGGGGCAGGGCTGGCGCTACTGCTCCGGGTGACCCCCGCGTTCCCCCCACGCCGCCCCCCCCGGCCTAGCGCCCACGTCCTCGACCTCCTGCCAGGGGGGCGCGTGGGGCCGCACGTGGACAGCGTCAAGGTGCGGGGACTGGGGGGAGACTCTGGGGTGGGACTTGGGAGTCACCGAGGGGCTTTCACTGGTTGTGGGGGGGTCCTGGGAGGATTTTGGCAGAGTCCAGGTACGGGGGGAGCTGAGGAGGAGGGGTTGGGGCGGTCCCTGGTAGGCTTGGGGAATTCCAAAGGGGGCTTTAGGCGGGGGAGCTTTGGGGGTCCTGGGGTGGTTTTGAGGGGTCTCAGGTATGTCCTGCTCCTTAGTTCTGCGGCTGCACCATCGCGGGGATTTCGCTGTTGTCCCCCAGTGTCCTGCGGCTCCGCAGCCTCCAGGACCCCCAGGACTGGCTGGAGCTGCTGCTGGAGCCGGGGTCCCTCTACATTCTCCGGTGGGTTTGGGGAAGCCCTGGGGAACCCCTCGTGGGGGTTTTTTGGGATCCCCAAAGGGGTTGGGGAACACCCTAACCCCCCGATCCCCTCCAGGGGCGCTGCCAGGTATGAGTTCACCCACGAGATCCTCCCGGATGAAGAATCATTTTTCGGGGGCCTCCGAGTGCCGCGGGGGCGCCGGGTGGCTCTGATCTTCCGCAACGACCCCCTTGGTGAGAAGCCCCCAGAACGCCTCCATATTTACCCTGCCGGGACACCCAAGATCCCCCCAGACCCTCCACACCATCCCTTTCTGGGGAGAACATAGTACTGCATGAGGCCCCCAAACTCCCCTTGAGACCTCAAACTGACCCCAGACCCGCCCCCCAAACCCCACCTGGCATGCCCCAAACTCATCCGGGACCCCCTTAAACCACCCCTGGCCCCTCTAAACATTCACAAGGTTCGGATCCCCAAACCTCCCACCAAAGACCACCCAAATCCCCGCCTGACCATCTCTATTTCCCTCCCAACCCAGAGACGCCTCCGGACCCTCTCAGCGACCTCCCGGCGTTTATTGAGGACCCCAACGACCCCCCACCCCCAAAATGAGCCCCCCCAATAAACAGCAATCACCCTGCACTTGGCTCTTAGGGTGCTATTTTGGGGGAGCTTCTAGGAGGAACCTTTGGGGAACCCCCAAACCCCCCCGAACTGACAGCCAGGGGGTGCTTTTGGGGGTGGTCGGAGGGACCCCCAAAACCCTCCCCGACAGATGGGGAGGAATTTTGGGGGCTTCAGGGAGTTATTCTGGGAGAGGGTCTCATCCCAGGCACGCGCAGGCCCCTGCCGAAAGCCGCGGCAGCCGCTGCCAGCGCAGTTCCGAGTCCAGGAACACCACATCCTCATAGCGGGTGGGGCGGCAGCAGGGATCCCCCCCGGGGCCCCCTGCCCCCAGCACAGCCCCCAGCGCCAGCCCGTGCAGAGTGGGGGGTGCAGGGCAGCCCCCCCCGCAGTAGCGGAACACGACAGTCTCGGGGGAGGGGTACCCCAAACCCAGTGCCCCCACCCCCACCGAGATGCTGCGGAGTCCGCAGGGGGGGGTGGCGGCTGGGGGGGGCGCGGGGGGGGCGCGGCAGGGGCCGAGCAGGAGCAGGAGGGAGAGGAAGGACCAAGGGAGTCCTGGCCTCGCCATCCTGAGCCCCCCACAAAAAATGCGCCCTGTGGGTATTTATGGGGTGTGGAAGGGGAGGGTTTGTGGAAGGGGAGAGGGAGGAGGTGGGGTTAACCCCAAACTGCCCAGGGTGTTTGGAGGTGCACTGACCCCCTCTCAGGGTAGATTTGGGTGGGGAGGGGGATTTAGTGGGAACCCCGCCATCCCAAAAACTAGGAAATGTGAGACCCCTGAGACCTCAACCAGGGGTTTGGGGGGGGTGGAATTTAGATAGTGGGGACCTCCCTATGCCAACGAGGGGTGTCACCATCAGACTGGGGTGGAGACCCCCGCCAAAAGAAACAGCTGGGGTAGCTGGGGGTCTCAATCCACTCCCCCAGGAGGGAACTGCCCCCCCAGATAAGTGGTGTTTTCCCCCCGCCTCCCCAACTGGCGAACTCCCAGTGCTGTTTTTGGGTGAAACCCCCATGGGGGAGGAAGGAAAAATTTACCTCTTCCCCCAAGGAAGGGGGGGGTCATTTTGGGGGCCCTAACACCCTGCTGGGGGCGTGGAACATTCCAGTGCTGTGGGGGGGTATGGGGCTGGCACAAAGTAGGGGAAAAAAAGCCTAAAAATAGCAAAACATCCCAATTCTGACCCAAAAAAGACACGGCCTGCGGATTGGAGGGAGGGAGAGGGGGAGGAAATCTCTTCCCTGCCCCAACCTGTGGAAATTCCAGGGCCCTCCAGATTCCTGGGCAGGGGGTAGGGGAGCAATGAATTTGTTAATGGGAATTTGGGACAGGGGTGGGGGGGCAGGAAAAATGGGGTAGGCTGAGGGAGAAAGGGGCATAGGGTGGGTAGGGGATGGGAAAATGAGGTGGGTCTTGTAGGAATAGGTGTGGGGTCCTGTGTTATTTGGGGGAGATCCTTCTGGATTTCTGGGGTGCCTGTCCTGGTGATGCCTCTAAAGGAACTTGGGGCAGCATTGGGTCCCTGTGGGTTTTGGGTGGGTCTCTGTGGATTTGGGGGTTCCAATGGATTTTGGGGTCCCTATTTCTCAAGACAAACACATCTGGTCAGCAACACCCTCCTGTTTATCGAGGGGCACTGGGCCAGCTGGGAGGGGCTCCCATGGATCTGGGTGACTCCCCCTGGATCCCAAGGAGGTTCCTATGGCCCTGGGAGGGTTCTGGTGGCTCCAGGCATCCCTACTCCTTGAGGAAGAAGTGCATCTTGTCTGCGATGAGTTTCCGTTCAGGATCGAGGCGCTTGAGCAGCTGGGCCAGGGCGTTGACAGTGGCATCGCTGCTCAGCCCTGTGCGCTTGGTCTGGAACTTCTTGAGCAGGTCCTTCGTGGTCATCGGCTTTCGGGACAGGTAGCGGCGCACAGCCTCCTCCGTCAGCTGCACCTCCCTGCGGTTCAGGGCAGGCGGGGTCAGCGGGGTCGGGATCCCACAGCACCTCAACCTGCTGCCCCTCAAACTCACCCGCTGTTGGGGGTTGACTTCCCGGAGTGGGGCTGAGGTGTGCATTTGCCCGAGGGGGGCCCCGGCTCCGCCTTCAGCCGCTTCTGGGGAGGGGGCTCGGACCCCCCTGGGGTGGCCCGGCGGCCTGGGGGATGATAAGGAGGTCAGGAGGGATGTGGGGGGATCCCCGGGAGGGAGTTGGCAATTGCCCCCATTCCAAAATATCCCTGTGACCTCTCCCAAGCTGTCACCCAGCCCATCAAAAATTCATCCTGAGACCCCTCAATACCCCCCCCAAACCCCTCAATACCCCCCTAGATGCTTCTGGAGCCCCTTCAGTGTCCTCCAGCCCCCCAAACCCCTCCCTGGACCCCCAACTTTGCCCCAGAGCTCCCAATAAGCCCGCAGACTCCAACCTTCCCCTCCAGTCTCCTGTAATCCCCTCCCAACCCCTGCCTGGGATCCCCACAATGCACCCCAGACCCCCAAAAATCCCCCTGAGCCCCCCCAAAACTCCAACCTCCCCCCAAGTCCCCTGAAAGTTCCCCAGCTCCAAATGCCCTCAGGACCCCCAAAACCCCCACCTTGTTCTAGCCTGGCAGCTGCAGCCCTGAGAGTCCCCCCGGTGCTCCCTGAGTCTGTGGGGGTCCCAGGCCGGGACCCCCCCCTGGAGCTGCTGCCCGAGGCCCTGCGCTCCCGCTTGGGGGGTGTCTTCTTCTTCTGCAGTGGGGGGAAAAGCAGGAAGGGCTCAGAGGGTGTCCAATCCCTCCACAGCACCCCAAACCCTCCTTGGGACCCCATCGCCATGGAGGGAGCAATGACAATGACCCACAAGCCCCCCAGGACCTCCCAGAACAGCCCTTCCACCAGGACCCTCCCGGACTGCCCAGCCTCCCCTTACCGCCATGAACAGTGCCGAGGATGTCTCACTGTCGATGTCACTCTCCTCCGATGTCTGTGACTCATCACTGCTTTCTGGAGGGGTTAATGGTGTAATAAACTCGGTTTTTGGGGGATTTTCCCCCAGTTCCTGCGGGAGGGTGGGTGGGTTGAGGGAGAGTCTTACCCCGTTTTTTCTTCTTTTCCTGGGGGGTGGGGGTTGCTTTTCCCTCTTCTTCCTCCTCCTTTTCCTCCACCTTCTCCTCCTCGCTCTCCTCACTGCTCTCGCTTGCCTCGTCAATACCTTTGTTAGGGAGGGTCCTGAGGATCTTGGACCCTAAAAATCCTCCCAAATCCCACCTCACAAACCAAAAGGGGGGTCCTGAATCCCTCCCCAACCCCACCTTTTGGGCCTTCCTCCTCCTCCTTGGGCACTTTCGCTTTGCCGGCGTCTTCCTCACCAGAGCTGCTGTAGGATAAGAGGGGATTGGGGAGGTCAAGAAGAGGCTTGGAGGGAATTTGGGAGTCCCCGGGGGGGGTGGTTCTGGGGTCCCGGGGGAATTTTGGCATCCCTGGGGAGGTTGGGGGGGATGCTTTTGGTAGGCACAGTGCAGTTGGAGGTGTCACAGGGGTTCCCCACCCACCCAAAATCCCCCGAGGGACCCCCCAAGCCGTCCCCAGCCCCATTAAACTCCCTCAGTGATCCCACAACATACCAAAATCCCCCCAAATGCCTCAGGACTTCTCTGCCAAGTATCCCCCAGGGAGCCACAAGCCCTCACTACGGTCCCTAAAATCCTCCAGGAACTCCCAAAATCCCCCCTAAACCCCTCCAGGGACCCCCAGTCCCACCTGGAGCCGTCGGACATGTAATCCACCTCCTGGCCCTCGAAGTCACCGTCATCGCTGTCCTCAAGCGCTTCGTCCTCAGAGCCCTTTCTGCCCTTCCTCCTCTTTCTCCTTGGGCCCCCCCCAGCAGCCTTTGGCCTCGCTGCCTTCTCCCCTGGGAATTCCAGACATTTGGGGATTTTATGGGGATTTAGGGGGGATTTGGGGAGGAGGACTCTGTGGCTTTGGGGCATTTGAGGTGTTTTTGGGAGAATTTCGTTGTGGTTTTAAGTGGATTTTGAGATTCCTTCCTCACCCTTGGTCTTGCTCTTCTTGGAGCAGGGGAGTTTTGGGTGGATTTGGGGCCATTTTGGAGAAATTTGAGAAGGATTTAGGGGCACTTTGAGGAGGATTCTGTGGGATTTTGGGATCTCCCCCTCACCCTCAGCATCGCTGCCCTCGCTCTCCTCTGAGCTGAGCTCCAGATCCTCCTCCAGGTCGTGGATCCGGAGTCCCCCGCCCTTGCCTGGGGCCTTCCTCCCCTTGTCCTTATCCTCGTCCTCCTCATCCTGGTCTCGCAGGCGTCGCTGCTGCATGATGCTGAAGTGGTTCAGCACCTTGTTCCTCCTGGGGAGGAATTGGGGGGGGTGGTCAGCAGGGATGGGAGGGGAACTGGGGGGCTCTGAAGGGATCTGGGGGACTCACAGGGGCCAGGAAAAAATTCAGGGTGGGTGGGAGGGAATTTGGGGGGCTCTGAGGGGAACTGGAAATGGATTTAGGGGGCCTGGGAGGGAGCTTGGAGTGTCTTCGAAGGGATTCGGGGGGTCTGGGAGGGGATTTGGGGAGTCTGGGGGATCTGGAGGTGATTTGGTGGGGCTCTGAGGGGCCTGGGGGGGGAGTCTGAGGGATCTGGGAGGGACTTGAGGGGGCTCTGAGAGGTTTTTGAAGGGGAGGAGTTCTAGAAGGGGATTTGGGGGGGCTGGGAGAGAATTTGGGGGACCTTGGAGGGGATTTAGAATGTCTGGGAGGGGATTTCGGGTCTTCCCCATGCTTTTTGGAGTCTCCACCCAGGTTTTGGCATCCCCCCAGATTTGGGGGTCACCTCTCCCACTCCTCCTCGGCCTCCTCAGCTGTCAGCGTGCGGTGCCGGGCCAGGGGGGTAAAGTTGTACCAGTTCCGGACCGGGAAGGCCTCGAAGGCGCCATCGGGACACTGGGTGAACACGTAGTAGGAGGCGTTTTCTGTCACCCCGCCCTTCTTTACCCCCCGGAACCTGTGAGAGGGGGATTGGCATCTTGGGATCCCCAAAAACACCCCAGATTTCCCCAAAACAGGGGAATCAAAATCCCCATGCAAAACACCCCCCAAAACAGCTCAAAATCTGCAAAAACCGCCCCACTTCCTTCATCACCCCTTGGGAAAGGGGGATCAGCATCTGAAAACGCCCCAGAATTCGCACAAACTCCTTCACCACCCCCAAACCCCTATTCCTTTTCCCATTTCATTCCTATTCCCATCCCATCTGATCCCAATCCCATTCCCTTTTCCACTCCCACCCTCACCCCAAATCCCAAATTTCCCCCCTCCCCTCTCACTTTCTGCCAGTTTTCCCGTTAACCCGCAGCAACCAGGGCTGGTCCTCAGCCCGGAATTCCCGCAGGACGATCCCATATTTCTTCCTCCGTGCCTCCTCCCGCAGCTTCCGGTGGAATTCGCTCCCAGCCCCAGACTCGGGCAGCTCCTCCTCGGCATAGATCCGCTTGTTGCTCATGTCCCGCTCCATGCGGGCCTGGATGTGGATTTAGGAGTAATCGTGACCCCAAACCCCAGTGTTCCCAACCCCCAGGCCTCCAAATCCTGCTGCTGACAGAGCAGGATCAGATCTGGATCCCAGAAGATCCGGATTGGCCCCAAATCCTGCCTGAACCTGGACTGGGATCAGACCCAGATCCCTGACCCCAAATCCCACCACTCCTCCAGACCCAAATCCCACTACTCCCAGCCCAAATCCTCAGATGGGATCCAAACCCCGGAAATGGCCTCAGACCCCACCATTCCCAACCCCCGAGGCGACCCCAAATTCCCCCTGCACATGGAGCTGGATTCATCCAGATCCTGGACCCCAAATCTTGCCATTCCCAACCCAAATCCTGCCAACTGGAGGAGTGGGAATGGATCCAGAATCCCAAATTTCCCCCAGATCACCCCAGGATGCCCTGGGACCTGTACCCAGATGCTCAGGGTCACTCTGAGCCCCCCCAAAAGGCCTCCCAGGACCCCCGAAAGCCCCCCTGGGGCCCCCTCACCTGTGCCCAGGTGCTCAGGGTTACTCTGTCGGCGCTGTTGAAGGCCATGATATTGTAGCGTTTTGGGGTGTTCCTGTGAGGGTGCAAACAAACCCCTCAGATTCTCCACCATCACCTCCAGAGACCCCCAAAACAACCCTCAAACCCCCCAGCCCCTCAAAATAATCCAAGACCCCCAAAAAACTTCTTGAGAGCCCATGACCACCTCAAACCTTCCAACTCTGACAACCCCAAATTCCCCCCCAAGACCTTCAAAACAACACCCAACCTCCCCACAAGACTACCCAAAATCACCTGAGACCCCCCAAAACCACTGATACCCCTCCAAGTCTGATACTCCTTGCTACCCCAAAACCACCTGAGACCCCTAATCTCCCCATAGCACTTCCAACCACCCCCCAAACCCTTCCCGAGCCCCTCCAAACCCTCTGAGCCCCCCGAGCCCCCCAAGAGCCCCCCACTCACTTGGGCACCCTGACCACATACTCGCTGACCACCTGGGAGCTGCTGCCCTGCGGGACAAGATGGGGTTTTGGGCGTCCCAGAGAGAGATGGGGGTGTTTGGGGGAGGTGTCCCAGGGGGTCTGGGGGTTACAGGAGCATTTGAGGAGGCCCAAGGGGTCCTAGGGGTGGGGCCCAGGAGGTTTTTGGAGGGTTTAGGCGTTGCCGGGGCGGGGGGGGAAGTGGGTTGTTTCCTGGAGTGGAGGCTAGGGGATCCCCCACGTGGTTCCTGAGGAGTTTTGGGGGGTCCCAGGGAGACTTTGGGAGCCTTCCCTTTCCCCCCACTCACCAGCGCGGCCATCGCGGGGGGAGAGGGTGGAGCACCCCGAGATCCGGCTCAGGGAGGTCCTGGGGGAAAAAGAGGGAGGGGGTCAGGGCCTGGGGACCCTCAAGGCTGGGACTTCCTCAAAGTGGGTACACCGCGCAGATCTTCCAGATACTGCCGGCCCCCTCCCAGGGACCTCAAAGCCTGACCAGCCCCTACCGTACCCCTCGCAGACCCTTTCCAAGTCCCCCAGGACGCCGCCAAGACTCTCACAGGGACTCCCAGGACCACCCAAAGCCCCCCGGGGCCCCTCCGCCCCCACCGCCACCGCTTCCTGCCGGAACCGGATGTTCCCGGAGTCACGTGATAGAAAACCCGACCCACAAAAATATTCACGTGACCGGAAGTCTCGCCCACGGTCCGCCGATGCGTCACCATGGCAACCGCGGTGGCCCGGGGCCACAACGGCCGTGCGTCACCCAAAAAACCAGTTTTCACTCTAAAATCTGGAGTTTTCATCTCAAACCGCTCATTTTCACCCCAAGTATCACAATTTTGCACCCCAAAACTTTCAATTCTCAGCCCCAAACTGCAGTTTTTACCCCAGTCCCCCTTTTACATCCCAAGATGGGACTTTTTTAGCCCCAATCCCCCCTAGCTCCCCCGAAAATGGAGCGTTTCCACCTTTTCCCCAATCCAGCTGTATTTCATCGCAAACCTCGAGTTGTTTTTGTTCCGTTTATTTGTGAAGTTAAAAACAAGCGGTAAAAAGTAAAAACTTTGAGCCTTCGGTGGTCGGAGTTTTCCAGATGCTCCGGAACGACACAGACACGGCGGGGGGGGGGCGGCCGGGGGGGCTCGGGGACCCCCAAGGAGGGTTCTGGGGGAATTTGGGGTGTCCCAGGGGGGCCTTGAGGACCCTGTGGGGGCTCCAAGGGGGTTTGGGGGGGTCCCCAAGGGCAAGTTGGGGGCCCCTGGGGGAGTCTTGGGGTCCCCAGTGGGGATCTAGGGGTCCCCACAAGGGGATGAAGGGTTTGGGGTGGGTTTTGGGGTTCCCCGGGTGGTTGGGGGTCCCAGGGGGATTTTTGAGTCCCCATGGGTGTTTGGGGGATCCCCGGGCACGTTTGGGGGGTCCCCAGCGGCTCCCAGGAATGTTCGAGCGGCTCTGGGAGGGGCTTGGGAGGGAGAGGGGGTGGGGGAGGGGGGAGACCTCCCCCGGGGGGTTTTGGGGGGTCGTGGGGGGCCGCTCGCCCCATCCGGCCGCAGCCGCTCGCCCAAAACAAAAGGGGGTCACAGACGGGGGGGCACGTTGGGGTCACTGAGCCTGCAGGGGGGGAAGCAGTGTGGGTGGTAGGGCTGGGGGGACCCCAGATGCCCAGGAGGGCATTCTGGGGGGCCCGTGTGGGGGTTGGGGTTCTCAGGGGATGAGTCAGGATGTGCTGGAGGACTCCTGCAGTACCAGCCCCCCACACCCTCCCCCCTCCCGCTCTGCAACAGCATGGTGTGGAACATCTCAAGGTGGTTTTCAGGGAGTTTTGGGCATTCCCAGTTGGGTTTGGGGGTCCCAGGAATGGACTGGAAGTCCCCAGGGGGAGTTCTGAAGGTCCCAATGGTGTTTTGGGTGTTGCGAGGTGGGGTTTGGGGTCCCGGGGGGTGCCCATTCATGGAATTTTGGGGGTCAGGATGTGCAGGGGGACTCCTGCACTGCCAACCCTTCCCCAGCAGGAAGGTCCTGGGAGGTTTTGGGGATCCTGATCTTTTTTGGGCATGTTTTGGGGCCTCCTGGCTGGTTATGGTGGTCCTAGCCAGGAGGGTTTAATCAGCCCCACAGTGTCTGGGTGTGTGTCTATAGGCACAAATCCCACCCTGGGCAGGGAGACTGTCCTGGGACTTTGAAGCTTCTTGAAAGGGGGTGGTTTGTGGGGGTCGTGGCAGGGGTTTTGGGGTGCCAGGAGTGCCATACCTGCTGTCCCTGCTGCGCGGGGGGGGGCGCAGGCCCAGCCCCGCCGGGGGTCTGCCCGTAATATGCCGCTTGCTGCCTGTAATACTCGGCCCAGGCTGCGCTGTAGTCGGGCTGGGGGCCTGGGGGGGCCCCAGGACCACCCCCTGAGGCCACCTGGGCTGCTGTAGGGAAAAGGCAGGGGTGGTCAGGGCAGGAGGGGATCTCCCTAGAGCCCCCACAGATGGGATTTCTGGTGGGGGACTCACCTTGTTTCTTGTAATATTCCTCCCATGCCTTGGTGTAATCCTGCTGCGGAGGCGCCCCTGGCTGCTGCGGCTGCTGGCCTGAGGGAGAGCATGGAGGGTTTAGGGGTACCCCGGGGTGGGTTTAGGGGTCCCCAAGCAGGGTTGAAGGGGACAGAGGGGCAGGTTTGGGGTCCTCAGGGGTAGTTTTGGGGGACAGAGGGGTGCTATGATCACCCAAGGGCAGTTTGGGGGGTCAGAGGGGCAGATTTGGATCCCCAATGGAGTTTGTGGGGACCTTGGGCAGGGTTCAGGGGTCTCTGTGAACGGTTTGGCTTCGGGGGGGCGGATCAGGGGGCCCCAGGGAGGGTTTGTAGGATCCTCAAGGGGAGCTTTGTGGATCCCAGGAGGGTTTTGTGGGTCAGGACCTGCCAGGAAGAACTCCTGCAACACCACCCCTTCCCCAGGAGAGGGTGACGTGGGGAGTCCCAGGAAAGATTTTTGGGGAGTCCCGGGGAGTATGGAGGCTTCCGGACCTTCCCAACTCTCCCCCCCACCCCCATCCAAATTCGGGGTGCCCACCTAGTTTCTTGTAGTACTCCTCCCAGGCCTTGGTATAGTCGGCCTGGCCGGTGGGGGGAGGCTGGGGGGGCTCCCCCTGCACAGGGGGGGCGGCGGGGGGGGGCTGCGCTGGCACGGGCCCAGGGGGCTGCTGGTAGTAGTGCGAGTAGTAGGCGGCCCAGGCCGCGTTGGGGTCCGGGGCGGGCGCCTTGCCTGGAGGGGGCCCCAGAACCACGGTGTCAGCCGAGGGGGCCCCCAAATCTGGGGGGGGTAGCCCAAAATTTGGGACTTCCCCCCCCAACACAGGACACTCTCGAAGTCAAGGGGGCATGGCAGGGGTGGGGTCTGGCATTGCCACCACTTGGACAGGGGGTCCTAAAAGGCCCAGGCTAAGTTGGTGAGTTCAAAGAAGGAGCCCAAACTCAGGGACACCCCCCACAACCCAAGTGGTCAGAGCCTGGAGTCTGCCACTGCACCAAAATCACACCAGAGGGCCCAAAAACCCCAGTGTAAGTCAGGGGGAACCCTCCAAAGGTGAAGAAGACCCCCAAACTCAGAGACCACCCCCAAAATCCCAGAGCACTTCCAAAACCAGGGGTAACATCCCACACACCATTGGGGTCTACCGCATTTGCCCACTCAAACCCGCAAAACCCGGTGGGTCAGCCCCAGGGTGGTTTCCCATACCCTTGTGAGGCTCCCCAGAAAGTGGGCCCCCCCTCCAAGTCCCGGGGGGTCACAATACTCACTGGGGTCGTGGGGGGCTGGCGGCTGCCACTGGGGGTACGTGTTGCCCCAGCCCTGTGGTGGGTACTGGTGGGGGGGTGGCCCCCCCGGGCTGCAGAAAAGGAGGGGATCAGGGGTGTTGGATTTGGGGGACCCTCCCCAAGAAACCCCCAAAAAAGGCCAGTACTCACTGTGGGGGTGCTCCAGGGGGACCCTGGTTGAAGGGTCCAGGGTTGAAGGGGCCCATGGGGCCAGCAGGTCCAGGGGGACCCCCTGGGCCAGGACCAGGGCCGACGGGGCACAGCGGGCCCTGGGGACAGAAACTGGGGCTCAGGGGACGTTTGGGGGACCCCAGCAGGGGTTCTGGGGTCCCTCAGAGATATCTGGCTTTGTGGCGGAGGGCTTGGGGATCCTGGGCGGTATCTGAAAGGGCTCTTGCAGTACCACACTTTCCCCACAGGAGGGCGACACCGACATGCCAAAGAGTTTTGGCGGTTCCAGTAGGGTTTTGGGCATTTTTTGGGATTTGGATTTTTGGGTTCGTCTAGAAATATTTTAGGGTGTCCCACCTCAATCTTCTCCTCAATGAGCTGCTTGGCGTGGTCGATCTGCTGCGGGGTCCCACGGATCACAAACAGTTTGAAGTTGGGGTCCCCATTCGGGGGGAGCTGCCGTGAGATCTCCACGAATGCCCCTGTCTGCTGGTTGATGGCCTTGACGTTCTCCCCCCCTGCACCCCAAAATCCCCCGCGGTCAGAGGGGGCACCCCAAAACTGCCCAAGGCCCCTACGAGCCCCCAGTCCTCCCTGGGCCCCCCCAAACCCTTCTGGAACCCCCAAAACCCCTCAGGGGATCCCAAAACATCCACTGAAGAACCCCAAACCCCATACTGGGACCCCAAAAGCCCCAGAGGAATCCCAATGCCCTCCTGGGACCCCCAAACCCCCCTGCAAACCACCGAACCCTGATGTGGGGACCCCCAACCTCCCCCACAATGAGCACCCCCTAGGTAAGAGAGAAGAAAGGGCTTTTAGGGGGGGGATCAGGTAGTAGTGGAGGGTCTGGATGTATTTTGGGGGTCTTTTAAGGGTGTTATGGGTGGTTTGTGGGGGGGTCAGGATTATTTGGGTAAACTCTGGTGGGAGTCTATGGGATTCCAGGAGTTACAGGTGTTCAGGATAAGCTCGAGGAATGTTTCAAGGGGACGTTGGGGCGAGCTGGGGTAGGAGGATTTAGAGGGCTTGGGGGTGAAATTGTGGTCCAGGAGGGGTTTCAGGGTTTGGGGGTGCTGTGAGGTAGTTTTGGGGGTGCTTGAGGGGGCAGTCTGGAGCAGTTCAGGGGAGAAATTAGGGGGGTCTCGGGAGAGGTTTGGGGAGTCTGGGGAAAGATTTGGGGGGTGCTTGTGGGGATTTTGGGAGCTAGCGGAGGAATTGAGAGGTGCCGGGAGGGGTTGGAGAGTCCTGGTGGAGGTTTGGGGGGGCGAATTGGTGGATCCTGGGGGTCACCCCCACCTCACCTCTGCCGATGACAAGCCCGCACTTGTGCGTGGGGATGGAGAAGGTCATCTCCCCACCGGGGGGACCCCAGCTGCCTTGGCCCCGGCCCCGGCCGCGCCCCCCTGGCGGCAACCCTGGCCCGGGGGGTCCTGGGGGGCCGCTCTGTGGGCAGGAGACATCAGGGGGGGCAGAACCCCCTAAACAGGGGGGACACTCCCCCCCAAAAAAACCCTGCCCCTAAAACAGTTTATGAGTCCTCCCCTAAATAAACCTCCTGACCCAAAACCAGCTCCTAATCCTCCCCAAAAACCCCTCCCCTAAAACAGCTCCTGTCACTCCCCAAAGTGCAGCCCCCTCCCTAAATAACTGCCTGCTCTGCAGGAGGTCGCTGACCATCCCACCACGCCAAAGCCCCCTCCCCAAATACCCGCAGGCTCTGCAGCAGGTCGTTGATAATCCTGGCCGCATGCTCGCAGCGCTCCGGGGGTCCCATGATGTGGGCGATTTTCTCCGGCCCCGTTCCATCGTCTGTGGGGTTTGGGGGGTGTCACGGGGGGTCCCCACACCCCCGGTTCAATGGGGAGGGGTCCTTACTGGGAGAAGGGGCTCCCCAAACCTTGCTTGAACTGGATCCGCACCCCGGCGTCATTCTGGATCTTCTTGATCATCTCCCCGCTGCGGCCGATGACGACCCCGACTGAGTGTCGCGGCACTGGCACCTGGGGGGTAATTTGGGGGGATTTGAGGGGCCTGACCCCGCCTCGGAAAAAAGCGGTAGGGGTGGAGAAGAGAGGGTTTACTTGAGTGAAAAATGGGAGTTTTTGGATTAAAGAATGTGAGTTTTCGGGTGAAAATCAGAATTTTTGCGGTGAAAAATGCAATTATTAGAAACTGCAATTTTCTGTGCTGAAGAATGGGAATTTTTGGTTGAAAATTCAGGACCTTTATTAGAAACAAAGAATTTTTTAAATGGAAAAATAGCATTGGTTTTTGATTGAAAACTAAAATCTTTCAGATTGGAAAATGTGATTTCTTTGAAAAATTTTAGGAACTTAGGAGTAAAAAATGAGGGATCTGGTTTGAAAAACAGGATTTCTTTAGAGTAAAAAATGGGGGCATGGATTAGCATTTTTGCCACAAAATTCACACAAAAATTTGGGGTGAAAAAGGGGATGTCTGAGGTGAGATGGGGTAGTTTGGTTTGAAAAAATGGGTGTTTTTTTGGAGTGAAAACTGGAGATTTTGTGATGAAAAATGGGATTTTTGGGTGCCAAAGGGGATTTTGGGGACACACTCACATCAATGCCCCCGCCCAGGCGGGCGCCGTAGTCTGAGCGCTCTCCGAATCCACCCTGGTCGCGCTCCCGAAGGATGTCCAGCACCATCTCACAGGCTTGCTGGGAACAGGGGTTTGGGGGTTCAGTTTGGAGCTGGTTTGAGGTTATTTTGGGGTGGTTTTTGGGTGCCTCTTACCTGCACCTTATAGGGCTCCCCGATGATCCGCAGGGGTTTATCCACGTTGGTGTTTTGGGAACCGTCTTGGATCAGGATCATCTTCACCCCTGCCCGTTCCTGGGGGGCATCAGAACCCCTCAGTGCTGACCCCTTCCCCCCAACCACCCAGGGACCCCCAGGACAGTTCTGGGGTTCCTGGAGCTCTCCCCCCCTTCCCAATCCTGCAGGGATGACCAGAGACACCTAAACCCCCCTCAGTGACCCCAACCCCCACCCAATGACCCCAAAATCCCTAAATTTCCCCATGCCCTCCCCAGTTGGGATTTTTGGGGGCACCTGGAGCTGTTTGATGGTTTCCCCGCCCTTCCCGATGACCAATCCCGCTTTTCCTGCCGGGATCATCAGCTCCTGGACTGTGCCATTCTGGCCGTTGGCAGCATCAGGAAAGGGTCCTGGGGGGCCCCCCCTGCCCCGTGACACGATGTCGTCCAGCAGTGCCTTCGCCTTCCTGGGGAGGGGTTGGGGGTGTCACTGGGAGGATGTGGGGGGCTTAGGCAAATTTTGGCAGGGTTTTGGAGTCACTGGGGGATTTTGAAAGGTTTTAGGAGGATCATCTGGGGGTTTAGGGAAGATTTGGAAGGGTTTGGGGAAACTTGAGTGGAATTTGGGGGCATCACTGGGGGGTTTGGGGGGATTTGGGAGGACTCTGAGGGGGCTTGGGGGAGATCCAGGGGGAGGTTAGGGGTCCCAGGGGGATGTTTGAGGTCCCCTGAGGGGTCCCAAGGGAGATTTGAGATCCCTAGGCAGTATTTTGACAGTCCCTAAGGAGGTTCTAGGAGTTTTGGGGGTCCCAGGGGTATTTTGGGGCTCCCGGGGGGGTGGAGTCACTCACTGCACAGACTCCGGGGACCCCGTCAGGGACACACTGCGCTCCGGTAACCCGCCGCTGTCTGGAGGGACATAGGAGGGTCAGTAGGGTCTCCCCACACCTGGGGGTTGTCCCCCATAATCTGGGGGCCCTAGGAGGGTTTTGGGGCCTAAGCCCCCTCATACCTGGGGAGATCTGCACTTTGCACCCCGAATCCTGCTGAATCTTGTTGATCTGTTCCCCCCCGCGGCCAATGACTGCAGGGCGGGACACACAGAGTGGGGTTTGGGGATGTTCCTGAAGTCCTCCAGGGGGTCCCCAGTGCCCCAGGACCCATGAAGATCCCCTAGGACCCCTCCAGACTCACTGAGGCCGACCATCCCGTCAGGAACCCGGTATTCCTCCGTCACCGTTGTCCTGGGGGGCACCAGGGGGTCATGGGGACCCCAAAAATACCCACAAGCACCCCAAAACCCCCCAGGAACCACCAATTTCCCCCAGCTTCCCAAAGACGTTTTAAAACCACCCCAAGATCCCACAAAAGCCACCAGAACTTTCAAGCCCCCTCCCGAGGACCCCTCAAGCCTCCCCCCAAACCCTTTAGTATCGCCCAAAAAAAATCCTCAAATCCTGAGGACCCCACCAGGAACCCTGCCCTTCCTCCTGGACCCTTCAAACTCCCCCCAGGACCCCCCAAAAGAACTCCTCCCACTCCCCCAATACTCCCCCAAACCCTCCTGGCCCCCCATACCTGGGTGGGGGGTGGATGGGCCCCATCGGTGCCGGCAGCGCTGGGGGGGGAATCTGACCTGTCTGTGGGGGTCCCCCCGGTTTGGGGGGGCTGGGGGAGCCCCAACTTTCCCCCAAGACCCCCCAACTCCCTCCCCCTTCTCCCCAGCCTCTCCCAGCCCCCAAACCCCTCCGTAATTCCCCAAACCACCCCAAGAACTCCCTAAGAAACACCTTGAGACCCCTCAAACCTTCCCTTCTCAGACCCGCAACCTCCCTCTGGACCCCCATAACCCCCCTCACACCTCCCCCAGGATGCCCTGAAACCCCTCCAGGACACCCAAGTTTCCCTTTGGCCATGCCAAACCTCCCCTGGACCCCCAAATCCCCTTTGGGGAACCCCCAACTTCCACCCGGGGCCCCCCAAACCTCCCCAGGACCTTCCACAGTGCCTCCTCCTGGGAACAACCCAATACTGCAGGACCCTCCCCAAATGTACTGTCACCCAACCCCCTGCCTGGGACCCCCCAAACCTGCACTCACCATCCCCCTGTGCCGCCAGTTTCTTGCTCTCAGGCTGGTCTGGGGGCGGACGGGGACACAGTATTAGGGACCCCCCTGCTCGCCCCCCCCCCGCAGGGTTTTGAGGATCGCCCCCACAGTCTGGGGGGTTCTTCCCGGATTTGGGGGCCCCATACCCCCCTTACCGCCATCCTCCAGCTGCCGTTTCTGCCCCCCGAAGCCCCCGAAGTCAGGGGGCGGGGGGTTGTTGTTGGGCACCGGAGGTGCCGCATCCCCCCCGATCTTGGCTGCAATCTGGGGGGGTAAGTGAGAGGGTCACCCCAAAACTGTTGGGACAGAAGGCCCTAGGGAGCTTCAAAACCCACCAAGGACTGCCAGAATCTCCTCCACACAGGATCCCCAAAGCCCCTTAGAGTACCCCCACCAACTCATAAAAGAGTTCCCAAAACGCCCCAGGAGGCCCCAAACCTCCCCAGGTGCTGCCTCCCTTTCCCCCCCAGGGACATCCAAACCGCCTTGAGAACTCGCAGAGAACCAGCCAAAATGCCTGGGGGGGAGTCAGCCCAAAAGAGAGACACACCCCCAATGCCCCCGGCACAAGCAGGACCCCCCCCAAACTCTTTCGTGAGCAGGGCCCAAACACCGAGAAACCCCCAAAACGGCCCCCACGAGACCGGGGTCCCCCAAACCAGCTCCCACAACCACGTTTGAGTGCCCTAGGAACTTCCAAAACGCCTCGGCGAGGATGGAACGGCCCCAAACCCACCCAGGGGACCCCCAAAACCCCTCCCTGAGTCCCCGAGATCCTTCACGCCGATGGGCCCCTCCACCAACACGAGACCCCCGCCCCCCAAAACTCCCCAATTTTGGGAACCCCCCGAAATCCCTCCCTGACCGCCCCCGAGGCCTCTGGCTAAGGCGGGATACCCGAACTGGGGGTGTCGGGGGGGGAGTTCAGCACCCCCAAACCGCCTCACCGTTAAGTGGGGTGTTAATTACGGTAATTACTGTAACTGCGGCGCCAAAGGGCGCGCGATAGCGGCGGAGGGCCTGAGGTTTGAGGGGAATTACGGTAAAGTGCCGTAACTACCGTAATTACGGCGCTAGGACCTTCCAGAACAGGGGGAAAACAAGCTGGGGGGACCCGGGATTTTATTGGGGCACGGAGAAGACAGAAATTGAGGGGGAAACGCGTGGGAGCGGTGTCCCGGGGGTGGGCGAGGTGCGAGCCCCCTCCCACGACCCCGGGGGGGCGGGGCCTTACCGGGAGCGTGGGGGCGGGGCCGCGGCGCCCCGGGGGGGGTCGCGGGGGGTCCCCGGCCCCTCCCGCCGCCTCCCTCCGCCCCGCCGCGCCCCTCACCTGCCGCGCGCGCTGCACCGCGTCGGCGAACGCGTCCTTGCGCCCCGTCCCGCCGCCGCCGCCGCCACCGCCGCCGCCCCCCGGGCCTCCCCCGGGCCCGGCCGAGGGAGGGGCGGCGGGGGCAGCCCCAGGCTGGGGGGGCGGGGGCGGCGCGGGGCCGAACTCGGACATGGCGGAGGCGGCGACGGGCACGGGCCGCGCTCGCCTCGGGCCGCGCGGGGCACGCTGGGAGCGCGGCGGGGAGCCCCGCCCTCACCGGCGCCGCGCGGCCAATCGGCGCGCCAGGGCGCTATGAGTGACGGCTCTCTCGGCCGTTCAGCGGCAGTGGGCAGTAGGCAGCGGCCAATGAGAGAACTGAAGGCTCCGGCGCGCCGCGATTGAGTCGGGTCGGCGTGAGTGGCAGCAGGACGGGCCAGTGGGAGCTCGCTGTTTGGCCGCCGTGCGTAGGCGGGACTGGGGGGTGCGCAGCCAATTACGCTCCGCGTCGCGCCTGGGCGACCCCGCAAGGCGCCGCGATTGGGCGACGAAGCGGAAGTCTGGGAAAGGGCGGGGCGAGGAGTGATTGACACCGGTCGCGACTAACAGTGCGCAGTGACCGCCTCTCTCTCCCGCGCCGCGCAGCGATTGGAGAAAGCATATGACTGACGGCGAGTGCAGCCAATGGAGTGAGGGCAGCGGCACGCCGCGCTGCAAATGGCGGGCGCGGGAGAGCCGGAGCTTCATTAGAATGACAGGCGTAAGGATCATTCGGCGGCGGGAAAACTAGGCGGCCACTCACAGCGGGGTGTAGTCTGATTGACAGCGCGGCCAGCTAATGGCCTGCGTCGCTGCGCGCCTGGCGTCCAATGAGCTTAGAATGGCGATTTAGGGCGGAAACGTCGATCAATCAGCGGCCGGGCTGGAGGGGAGGGGGCGAGTCTGCCGCGCTCTGTGCCAATTGCGTGCGAGGAGGGAACCCCGTGCCCCGTCCCATGCACCGCCCAGGTGCTTCCAGTCTCTCCCATTTCCCCCAGTTTGGCCTCAGAAGGGTCAATAAATAAAAGTTTATTGGGGGGGAAGGTGCGGGCTCCCACTGGGCCCCGCCCACTCCCCAAGGCCTCAGTTTGGGGGGAATTCACAGTATTTTGGTATAAAAAACCCCAAACAAATCACCCAAGGCGTCACTTGCGGCACCTGGACAGCTGTGAACAGGTGTGAAATGGAGAGCTGTGCACAGGTGTGTCCAGGTGTGTCTGAAGCCGCATCTGGCTGTGTATCTGGCTGTGCACAGCCATGTCCAGGTGATTCTAGGTGTGCCTGGATGTTCTCAAGTGTATCCAGGTGTTCCCAGGTGTGTCTACAGCCATGCCTGAGTGCAGAGCTATTTGCAGCTGTGTCCGTTTGCGCACAGGCGTAGCCACACGCATGGCCGGGAGAGTCCAGGTATGCACAGCTGTGTTTCCAGCTGTGCCCAGGTGTGTCCAGCTGTCTGCCCAAGTGTGTCCACATGAGCACAGCTGTTCCCAGCTGTGCTCACAGATGTTTCCAGGTGTGGCCACCCCCAGCCTTGCTCTCAGTCCTGCAGCTCCCCAGTTGTCGTTCCCCCACCCCAGCAAACTCTGGGTGGGGGGGGATCTCGGCTCCCTCAGATCCTCAGGGCTCATCATCCTCGGATGTCAGTGGCTGCTGGTGGAGGAAATGTGGGGTCAGTGGAGGAGCTCCATGAACCCCCTCCTGCCCCAGAACCTCCCTCTTATCAGGGGGTCTCCCATAGCCTCAGCCCCTCTCCAGGGAGTCTCCAATTTCCCCTCACCCCATGTCCCCTATGTCCCCCCACCATCCGGGGTGCCCCAAGCACCGCCCCCGGCCCCATTTCACTCACCAGGGGGTCCCCAAGCCCCCCACCATCCAGGGGGTCTCCGGGCCCTTTCCGGAAGGCAGCGTTGGCGAAGCTGATGCTGTTGGTGCTGCGCCGGCGCCACCCCTGCCACAGCACCCTGGCCACCACCCCCAGGCACAGCACCAGCCCTGGGACGTACGGAGTGGGGTCACGGGGGTGTCACCGAAACCGGGACACCCCCCCAAGTGACCCCCAAAATCCAGGACTTCCCCCGCAAAGTCCGGGACCGCCCGATGGCCCCAATGGCACCAACCCGCCGGACACGCCTGGTGGCCACGGGTGGGAACTGCAGGGAATGGAACACCCCCAAACGACAATCCCCCAGTGGGACCCTCCCCTTTGGGACGCCCGCGCCTTTGAAAATCCCCCAGTCCAGGCCCGCCCCCGAATTTCGCCTCCATCCCGTTTTGGAAGCCCCCCTCAATCCCGCCATTTTTGGCATCTCTGTTTTGAAACTACCGCCCCCAACTTTGAGACCCCCCATTCTGCCCCTAAATCCATTTCCCCGCCCCTTTCAGGGACCCCACTCTCCCCAGACACCCCATTCCAGACCCCCTTTATTTGGGACACCCTGAATTTCACCCCTCAACCCCCTCCAATTTCCCCCCCCCAAATTTTGCCTCCTCCTCCAACTAGGGCCATACCGAGTGGCAGTAGGATCCCAAGTGCCGTCAGCCCTGGCTGGGCCCCCCTGGGCTCCCCCGGCCCCATGAGGTCACCTGTGGAGATTGGAATGTTCAGGTTGTGGACAGTGGCTGTGGACAGTGGGTCTGGAAGGGAGTCATGGCTATTACCTGTGGAGGCGTTTCCCGCTGTGCTGAAGTTCCGAGCAGAGGGCCCAGGAGTTGCGGCAGGCTCTGGGGGAACATGGGGGACAGGTGAACCTGGGAGCTGGTCTCAGGTAGGTTTGGAGGAGTTTAGTGGGGTTTGGGGAGGGGGGGGCCTCAGGGGGTTACCTGTGACACAGGTGTGTCCATCAGTGTCCAGGTGCTCCCCGTCGGGGCAGGCGCAGGTGAACCGGGGGGAGCCAGAGCCGCGGGCAGGGGAGGGGAGGCACAGGAAGGAGCAGAGACTCCCGGGACCCTCGCAGTGGTTGGGGCCTGTGGGTGAGGCAAAGGTGGGGGGGTGGGAGGGGTCCCTGAGGGAATTTGGGGTCACTGGGGGGTCCACAGGGTGACGCTGGGGTTCCCTGAGGTGTTTGGGAGAGAAGTTGGAAGTCCCTGGGCTATTTTGGGGGTTCCTAGGAGTTGGTTTTGCGGTATTTTTGGGCTGTTTTTGGGTTTTTACCTGCTGGCTGCTTCTCTGGGTGCAGCACCACGATGGCCTCTGGACTGAAAAGCTCCTGGGCCACCACCTGAGGGGCAGAGGTGCCCTCCCGGAGCTGCGCGGCCACCAGAGAGCCCCGGGGAGGATTGGTCCAGAAGGCCCAGTCCTGGTGGGGGGGACATGGGGGGTCAGGGGTGACACAAGGGGGACATTGGAGGGTCCTGTAGGATAGGGGGGGCATTGGGGGTTGGGGGAGGAATGGGGGTGGTTCAGGGGAGGCATTGGGAAGGGATATGGGGGCAGTCCTGGGGGACACAGGGAAGGTCAAGGGGGAAGGGGACAAGAGGGGTTGGGAGAGAGACATGGTGGGGGGGGTAACATTGAGGGAGTCCTGGGGGGTCCCAGGGGTCTCACCTGGAAGACGGCAAGGCCAAGGGGCTGTGCCAGGTGCTGGGGGTCCCTCAGGTGTGTCCGGCGGCCGCTCCCATCCAGGGCCACGCTGGACACGGTGTGGAGGCGGCCATCGGCCCAGTACAGGCGCTGGGAAGCTTGGTCTGGGAGCACGGAGGTGTCAGGGGCGAATTGAAGGGCCTGGGGGCACAGGGCAGGGCAGGGGGACACTGGGGGGACATCGGGGTCAGGGGAGACACAGGGCTGGGGACACCCAGTGCAAGCATTGGAAGGACAGGGAGGCATGGGGGAGTCTGGGGTGGGTCAGGGGGGTCTAGGGAACATGGGGACAGGTTTGGGAACAGGTCTGGGGACACAAGGTAAGTGTGGGGACATGGGGACAGGTGTGGGGACACATTTGGGGACAGGTGTAGGACCCTCACCCAGGGCCAGCCCCTGGGGCCGCTCCACGTCCTCAGTCACCAGGGGCTCAGGAGGGGCCCCATCCTGGGCCTCCCGGGCTATGTGGGGGCGGGACCCCCAGTCCGACCAGTACAGGTACCTGGGGGACACCAGTGTCACCAGTGTCACCAGTGCCACCAGTGCCACCAGTGTCTCCTTTCCTCCCCATGTCTCCCCTGTACCCCCCCACAGCTCCCTTGTCCATTCCATCCCATGTCATTGTCACCCCCCATGTCTCCCTGTGTCCCTCCATGTCCCCAAAGCCCCATCCCCCCTTATTGTCACCCCCCGTGTCCCCCCACATTCTCCTGTCTCCCTGTCACCGTTCCCCCACATTCCTGTGTCCCCCCGTGCCCCCCCTACTCCCCGTACCCATTCAGGGGGTCCACGACCACCCCCCAGGGCCGTGTCCGGGGGTCCTGGTGCAGGGTCCGGTGGCGGGTCCCCAAGGGGTCAGTGACAGCTACGCGGCCAGAGTCGGGCTCAGTCCAGTACAGGAGCTGGTGGATCCAGTCCAGGGCGATTCCAGCCGGGGATCCTGGGCCCAGGACCACCCCCAGCGGCACTGCTGGGCCCGCAGCCAGGGGGGCTCTGCGGGGCACTGGGGGTCAGCGGGATGAACTAGGGGGGAACTGGGGGGAGTTGGGGGCACATTTAGGAAGACTGGGGGGGGATTGGGGGTCCTGAGGGGAACTGAAGGGACCCTGGGGGTATTTTGGTGCATTGGGAGTGATTGGGGGTTACTGGGAAGGATTGGGGTCATTGGGGGGGTCACTGGGCAGTCACTGGGAGCACACAGGGGCATTCTGAGGGGTCCTGGGGCACATTGGAAAGGTCCCAGGGGGTCTCCAGGTGTCATTGGGGGTCCAGGGAGGGATTCTGGGAGTGTTCAGGGGGTCCCAGAGGGCCCTAGGGAGGTCCCAGGGGATCTCTGGGGGTCTCTCACCTGTAGATGAGCCCCTCGCTGGGGTCCCCCCAGAACAGGGACCCCACCTTGACGCTGATGTCCAGTGCGGCCGCGTGCTTGAGGGGCCCCCGCAGGATTTGGGGTTCTGGCCCCCCCAGTGCCAGCACCTGGTGCCGGGTGCTCACTAGGAGGGTCCCAGGGGGGCCTAGAGGGGGCACCAGAGTCACCGCCTCGAAGGGAACCGCCTCAGCCCCCCAAAATCACCCACGACAGATCCTCAAAGTCCCCATATGGCTCTTCAAACCCCTGACACTCCCAGCCCCTCCAAGACCCCCAAATTCCCCTTGACCTCCCTCGGGACTCCTGATGCACCCCCCCCTCTGGCCCCTCTAATCCTACTGAGACCCCTCCAAAGCCCCCCATGGACCCCCAACCCCCTGGGACCCCTCTCCACCCCCAAAACTCCCACAGGATCCCCCTTTTCCCCTTGAGGACCCCAACAACCCCCCAGGGGAGATTTGGGGGTCAGGCAAGGATCCCCTGCAGTGTCCCAGTGGGGTTTGGTGTGTTTTGGGGGGTCCCAGGGGGAAGGGTTGAAGGTATTTTGGGGGGAGTCTCACGCACCGTGACATGTCCGGTTGTCGGGGTCCAGGCTGAAGCCTGGGGGGCAGAGGCACTCGAAGCCCACCGGCAGGTCCCGGCAGCCGTGGGAGCAGCCGCCCCATCCCACCAGGCACTCGTTCACCCCTGGAGGAGCACGGCAGGGTCAGACTCCCCAAAATCACCTACCCCAAAAGGGGCACAGACCCCCAAAGTCCCAGGGAGGAGAAGCTGGGGGGAGGGGGGGTAGAAGTGGTGGTTGAGGGGGGTTAGAGGGGGCCTGGGGGTTGAGGGGTGTTGGGGATGGGGGCGCAGGGGGGATTTTGTGGAGTTTTTGTGGTGGGATTTAGGGGGTTTGGGAAGGGTCTGGAGAGGGTTGGGGGGTTTTTGAGGGGGAGATTTTGGGAGGCTCTGAGGAGTGTCTTGAGGGGGTCTTAGGGTGTTTGGGGGGGTTTGAGGGGGGCTGTGGGGTATTGGGAAGATTTTGAGTTTTTGGGAGGCGTTTCAGGGAATTTCGGGGGGGATGCGACTGTCTGGCAGATTTTGGGGTTTTCAGGGAATCTAGGGTGGTTTTGGGGGTCCTGAGGGGGGAAGTTGGGTGGTTTTAGGGGGTCTCCCGGAGGAGTTTTAGGGCCGCCCCTCACCGCACTCCTTTAGCGGCTCGTCCGACCAGTCACGACAGTGGCGCCGCCCATCGCAGACCTGCCCTATCGCGATACACTCGCCCGAGCGGCAGCGGAACCAGTGCGGCGGGGGACACGACGGGGCTGGGGGGGCACAGGGAGTGGGGTGTCAGAGACTGAGATACCCGTGAAACACTCCCCAAAACTCTCCCTCAAACCCCCCAAGGTCCCTTAAACACCTCCTGATCCTCTCCCACATCCTTTCAACCCTACCCCAATGCTCCCACCTTCCCCAACTCCCCCTAAACCCCCCACGCCCCCCCAGACCCCCTCAAATCCTCCTCAAAACCCCCTCAACCCCCTCCTCATCCCCCTCAAAAAACCCTCAGACCCCCCTGACCGCCCCCCAAACCCCTCCGAGCCCCCTCAAATACCCCCAAACCCCTTCTGAACTTCCCCCAGCCCCCCAGACCTCCTCAAATTCCCCCCAGCGTCCCCGCCTGGTACCGTCGGGACACTCCTCCTCATCATCGCCGTCGCGGCAGTCGGGGGTCCCATCACAGCCTCGGGCTCCGGGGATGCAGCGCCCGTCGCGACAGCGGAGCTGCCCGGGTGGACACGGCGGGGGCGCAGCTGTGGGGGCGCGGGGGGGTCAGCGGGGTAGTGACGTCCCCCGGGCATCCCAGTCCCTCCCAGTCCATCCCAGTTCCGCCCAGTGCCCTCCCATCGCACGCACCACACCCCTCCTCATCGGAGCTGTCGATACAGTCGGGGGTCCCGTCGCAGCGCCACCGCCCGTGGATGCACTCGCCGGACCCGCAGGGGAACTGCAGGGACGGGCAGGCGCGGGGGGGGCGGGGGGTCCCGCACACTTCGGGCTCCTCGTCTTCCCCTTCGCGACAGTCGCGATCCCCGTCGCAGCGCCAGAGCCGCGGGACGCAGCTCCCGTCGCGACAGCGGAAGAAGGAGGGAGCGCAGGGGGGCGGCGAGGGCGGGGGGTCGCAGCCCAGCTCATCTGCCCCGTCGGGACAGTCTCGCTCCTCATCGCAGGCAAAGGATCGCGACAGGCACGAGCCGTCCCCGCAGCGCAGCTGGTCCGGGGGGCACGGCGGGGGCGCTGGAGGGGGGAGAAAGTCGAGTCAGGGACCCTCAAAATACCCCTTAAAGGAACGCAAAGTATCATCAGGAACCCCCCAAATACCCCCAGGATGCCAAAAGATCCCCTGGGATCCCTAAAATCCCCCCGGGTCGCCACCCCCCCACCCAGAGACCACCAAACTCTCCAGAGACCCTCCCAGCTTCTCCCCAATTCCCCCAAGGACCCCAAAACATCCTCAGGGACCTTCCAAACCCTCCCCGAACTCTGGGGGTCCCAGGGGGAAAGTCCCAGCCCGGGGTAAGGGCAGGATGTCAGTCCGTGGATCCCATTTTGGGAGTCCCCGTCCCATTTTTTGGGATCCCAGAACAATTTTCGGGGTTTCGGTCCCATTTCGTGGAATCCTGCCCCGTTTTGGGAGATTTTAGCCCCATTTTGGCATATTTAACAGCATTTTGAGCGTTCTGGTCCAATTTTCGAGGTTCCGATCCCATTTTGGAGGAGTTTGACCTCACTTTGGGGGGGGTTCTCTTCCCATTTGGGGAGATTCCGGTAACATTTTGGGGAGCTTTAGTCACATTTTTGAGGTCCCAATCACGTTTCTGGGGCTCCCAGTCCCATTTCGGAGGGGCCCAATTCCATTTTTGGGTGTTTTAGCCCCATTTCGCGTGGTCCCAGTTCCCCCTCGGCCACGCCCGGGCGCGCCCTCCCCGCGCGCCACGCTCTGATTGGCTCGAACAGGCTCCGCCCCCACGGGTGGCCAGTCTGAGCTCAGCCAATGGAAGCCGCGTCCGTCGCGGGGCGGGGCGGGCCGCACACGCTGATTGGTCCCGTTGGGGCTCGGGGTCGGGGCCTCCCCGCCCGTGAGGCGGGGGGTGACACGTGGGGGGCCCGCGGGGACTTTGGGAGTCCTGGGTGGGTCACGGGCGGTTCACGGGGGCGCCCCGAAAACCAACCTTCCACCCACCCGTGGGAGACACCCCTGGGGACGGGGGTGGTGTCTTCGGCTTGGTGGGAACAAATCGCGTGTCGGGGGCGACCTCCTGTGCCTCCCTCGGTCCTTCCCGGTTCCTTTCACCCCCTTCCCAAATCCCCTCACCGGATTCTCGGTGCCCTCCCTCCCCCCGTGTGTCTGGGCGTGTGGGGGTCCCCCAACCCCTCGTTAACCCCCTCCGGACCCCCAGAATCCCTCGCCCTACTCCCCGCACCTGCGCTCGGTGTCGTCGTCGCCGCCGCCGCCGCCACTCCCAGAAGGAGCAGGAGGATACCGGCGGTCTCGGAGCATTTCCCGGTGCTTCCCGATCTCCTCCCGGTGGTCCCAGAACCGACCCTGATGGTCCCAGATCCGCTCCCGGCTGTTCCCGCTCTTATCCCGGTGCTGCCGGGTCCCATCCTGGTGTTTCCCGCCTCCTTTCTGCTGGTCCCGGGCTCTATCCTGAGCTCTATCCCGGTTTTCCCACTCGGGTTTCGTGTCCTGGCGCCCACCGGGAGCAGAGCCGGGGCTTGGAGGGATCCGGGCGGTCGGTGACGGTCCCGGTTCGTCCTGGAGTTGATCCCGTTTCCTGTGCTGGCTCTTGTGCAAATCCCAGTCCGTCACGGCGTTCCCGGCGCCACCGCCCGTGGCCGCGGGTCCCGTCTATCCCCATTTAACGGGCGGGGGGGAGGAGCTCGGGGCGTTCAAAAAGGCGGAGGGTGGGGCGGGAAAACCGGGAATGAGGGAGGGAAATGCGGGAGGGACGGACGGAAAGCCGTGATGGGGCGAGAGGCGGACACCGGCGCATCCGGAAAACCGGGATGGGGAAAAAAAAACCGGGATAAAGGGTGGAAAACCGAGAGGAAAGTGCAGCAGGAAGGAGAGAGGGCGGGACACGGGAGTCCCTTTTCCCACGCCCTGGCCCTGCATTCAAAAGCCACTTTTTAAGTGTTTTCCCGCGGGATTAATCTTGGCTTTTCCACTGGAGGTGATTCCCAGGAGGATTGGAGCAGGATCGGGGTCTGGGGCACGAAAGGGTTCAACTCCCCCAATCCCCCCAGGTGACGGGATTCCCCCCCGGCCCCAATTCCCAGGGGAGGGAGGGGTCGTTGCTGCAGTGCTTCTGGGAATGACACGAATCCCACAGGGGAGGGAGCACCCCAGGGACCCTCCCCCAAATTACCCAGGGACTCACTGGTCCCCCAGAGATCCCCTAATCCCCAGAGTCATCCCAACAAATCCCCCACACCCAAGCCTCCTCTGGAATCCCCCAATTCCCCCCCAGGGACCTCCCCTGCTCCCCCCGGAGGTGACTCCACTCTGTTGGATTAATTTATTAATTAATTATCGACTGCTGGGAATCCAGTGACAGCGACAGTGTGGGGAGGCAGGATTGGGATCGGCTGGGAGGATCCCAGGGGATGGAGGGTGGGTCCAGGACAACCTGGGTCCACCCAGGATGATCCGGACAGGGACCACTCAGGACAGGCTGGGATGATCCAAGACCACCCAGGATGGTCTGGATCACCCTGTACAATGCGGGACCATCCGAATCTGGGACAGCCCAGGACCACCTGGTACAGCCCAGGACAACTTGGGACAATCTGGATCTGGGATGAGCAGGGACAACTTGGGACCATCTGAAACATCCTGGGATGAGCCCAGTTGGACCATCCTGGAAAATCCTGGATCCAGGATGATCCAGGAGCTCTGGTGGCTGCGGCAGTGCTGGTTCCGGTATAAATACGGCTGAGGATGGATGGGGTCTTTTGGGATTTTCAGGATTTTGGGAATTCCGGCGTCGCTGTCGTCGGAGCTACAGGGGAGAATGGGGGTGGGGTGTGGGGGGGGGGGTCTGGGGTTCCAGGGAGCTTCTGGAGCAATGGAATGTTGGGGTCAGTCGTCCTCAGTGCCGCTGCCGGAGCGATCCTGGAAAGGGGGGAAAAAGGGTGAGGAACTGGGGGCCAGGGTGAGGAATTTGGGGAGTTCAGGATAGGATTTGTGGGTCAGGCATGGATTTGGGGACTTCATTCTACAGGATCTGGGATTGAGATGAGGCACTTTGGGGTTTAGCTCAAGATTTGGAGTCACTCCCAATAACTGGGGTCAGGATGAAGGATTTGGGGGGTTCAGCCCAGGATTTGGAGGTCAGAATGAGGGATTCAGGGTCTCTCCCAGGATCTGGGGTCACTCCCAGGATTCGGGGTCAGGATGAAGGATTTGGGATCACTGCCAGGATCCAAGGTAACTCCCAGGATTTGGGCAATTCAGCCCAGAACTCGGGTAAGGGTGAAGGATCCAGGTTCACTCTCTGGATTTGGGGGATCTCTCTCAGGATCCAGGGTCACTACCACAATCCAGGCTCTTTCCATGATCCGGTGCCATTCCTGGATTCCCTCACCTCCTCCTGCTCGTCCTCGCTCTCGTCGTCGCTCAGGAGGGGTTTGGGGCGTCCCCCCCGCCCCCCCCGGCGCCGGCCCTTCCCACGCTCTGGAACCTTCTCCTTCCGGCCCAGACGGATCTTCACCTTCACCGAGCGGGCTGGGGGGGATCCAGACCCTCCAAATGATCCTGACCCTCCATCCCATCCATCCCACCCCTTCCCATCTCAATTCCCTCCACCCCATCTCATCCATCCCATCCCCTCCCATCCCAATCCCCTCCACCCCATCCCCTCCACCCCACTCCATCCCATCACATTCACCCCAACACCCACCCTCAGACTCGGATCCTTCCTCCTCTCCCTCCTCCTCCTCCTCGCTCTCCTCTCCTTCACTTTCCTCCTCCTTTTCCACCTTCTGCCGGACACTGGTGAACACGGACTGGAGCACAATGGAATCCTCATAGATCTGGGGAACAGGGATTCCAGGTCATTCCTGGATATTCCTGGTCACGCCAGGCCATCCCAAGCCATCGTGGCTGTTGTTCCAAGCCGTTCCAGGCTGTTTCTGGCCATTTTCAGCCCTTCCCAGGTGCCATTCCAGCTTATGCTGGGGGCTCTTCCCCCATTTTCTGTACCAGGGACCCCTCCAGGTTGAAGGTCTGGGCATTCTGGCACAGCAGCATCACATCCTTCTCTAGGTCATTGAGGCTCCGGTACTTGTGGTTCCGGATTCGCTCCTGGGGGTGGGAAAAGGGATGAGAGGGAGCCCCCAGGGGGTGGATTCCAGTGGATCTCAACAGATCCTGGAAGACTCTGGTACCTTGATCTTCTTGAAGTCCACAGGTTTCCGGATGAGCTCATAGTACTCTGGCAGCTCCTTGCGGGACGGGAGCTGGATGAAAACCTCGCTCAGTTGCCGCCCGCTGCTGCTGCGGGGGTGAAACGGGAGTGAGGGGTGGCCTTCCTTGTCCTCATTGCCATCCTCTCCATCCCGTCCCATCCCATCCCGTCCCATCCCATTCCATCCCATTCTCTCCAATCTTCATTCTCTCGGAGCCACATTGTGTCACTGATGGGAACGTGGCTCCTTGGCAACCTGGAACCCCTGGCCCCCCTCACCTGTCCTTGTACTTTATGACAGCATCCACAATTTTCCGCATTTTCCGTGTGAGGGGGGGTGGATTCGGGGACAGTTTTTCGGCAGGGGGCCGTCCCCGCTTCTTCTGCTTCCGGCTCTCCTCATCCTTGTCCCGGCTCCGAGCGCTTGGCGGGGGCCCTGCAGGACCCTCAGGCTCCCGCTTCCGCTTCCGAGAGGACTTCTTCTGGCGGACTTCCTCCTCAATCTCCTCTAGCGTCCCCTCCTCGATGGCCTGCAGGAAACAGTGATGGGGATCCTTGGGATTGGGCACCGATAAGGATGGGGCAGGCCCACAGGGATTGGGGGGTCCTGGAAAGATGGGGATTTCCAAAGGGATTCGGGCTCCCAGACAGATGGGGGAGTCCCATTTCCAGGGACCCCTGGGGGGTTTTTCTGGGATCTGTGGGCCTTTTCCAGGACCCACAGGTGTTTTCTGGGATCTGCTGGCACTTTTCCAGCATCTGTGGGCCTTTTCTTGGGACTTGTGGGTATTTTTGGGGGAACCGTGGCTGTTTTCCCAGCCCCACATGCGTTTTCCTGGGACATGTGGACATTTTCCTATGACCTGTGACTGTCCTTCCACACTCCATGGGCCTTTTCCAGGCCCCTTGGGCATTTTTCCAGGGACCCCAGAGATTTTCCAAGACCATGAACCTTTCCCATGCCCCACAGACACATTTCCAGCCCTCTGGACAGATCCAACCTGGTGAATACCTTGAGCCATTGTTTTTCCGTGAGGGAATCACTGTAATCCACTTCCTTGCGGTGCCGAGAGCCGCGGCCAAACATCTTCTCCTCTTCTTCCTCACAGGTGAGCCGCTCTACCTCAGCATCATCCTTCAGGATCCAGGACGGGAGCTCGTCCTCCTCCATCAGCCGCGGCTTCCGCTTGGGATTCCGTGCCTCCTCCCGCCGCCGGTCCAGGTCCATGCGCTGCCGGAACAGGAACGGTCACAGGGGATCCAGGGAGGGGTCCCAGGGGTCAGAGGCTGGATGAGGATGAGGGATGGATTCAAAGGGGGATTTTGAGGCCATTGGGGGGATCTGAGGTGGGATGGGATGGGATGGGGGGGATGCTGCTGGAGAACAGGGATGGAGGACCAACGCCCAGAGACAGAGCCTGCTTTGGGAACTGGAGGAACTTCAAGAACTGAAAATGTTTTGGGAGTTGAAGGAACCACTCTGGGAACTGCAAGAGTTTTGGGAACTTGGTGCTGTTTGGGAACTGCAGGAACCACACTGTGAGCTGGGAACTGGTAGCTAGAGGAGCCACACCAGGAGTTGGGAGTGTTTCGGGAACTGGGAGTGATTTGGGAATTCCCAGAGGAATTCTGGCAGCAGCAGAACAGGCTGCACAGCTGAAACCTGTGCGGGGGCAGTTTTGGGAACTGAGAAGAATTTGGGGAATGGGAAGTTTTGGGAATTGGGGGTGCTTTGGGAATTGAGAGTTTTGGGAATTAGGGGTATTCTGGGAGTCACTGGCCTCCACCTGTCCTGCTCTTCCAGCCAGGTCCAGCATTGCTGGCATTCTGGGCATGGACACTCCCCCTCACACTGGGACAGCATCCCCAAGGGGGTTCCCCAAACCAGGAATTTTGCTGGCACTGTGACGTTCCTGTGCCAGGACGATTGTTCACTCTTCATCCCTGCCTTGTCCCTGGTCTGCTGAAATTTTGGATGGGAAAAGGGCTTTTTCCACTTTCCTGGCCATGTCTCCTCCTCCTTCTGGGGCTCCTGAGCTCATCCCGTACTGGAGCTGGGAGACTCCTACCCTCCTTCATCCTCCTCCTTCATCCTCTTCCTCTGCTCCCTCCCCATTCTCTCCTTCCTCCTGCTCATGGACACCTCAATTCCCCACCTTGCTCATCCTCCCTCTCTTCTTCCTTCCTCATGGAGACCCCATAGCCCTTGCCCTACTCCTCTTCCTCCTCCTTGCAAGGTCTTCCTCTTCTCGTCCTCTACTTTCACCTCCTTTCTTGAATGATCTTTCTCTCCTCTTTGCCTCTTGCTCTTTTTCCTCCCCCACTTTTTCCTCCTCATGGGATCTCCCTCCCCACCCTCCTCAGATCTTACTCATTTCCTCCTCTTCCCCAGATGTTCCTCCTCCTCCCCCTCCTTGCAAGATCTTCCTCTTCTCCTTCCTCCCCCTCTCCTTTGTCTTCCTCCTCTCCTCCTCCTCCTCCCATCCTGCCCTTCCTCCCTCCCCTCTTCCTCCTCCCCCCTCCTCCTCTTCCTCACCATGAACAGGTCGAACTCCTCCTCGTGCCGGGCGATCATCTGATTCACTGTCTCGTCATCGGGCACCTCATCTTCCTCCTGGGAAAACCCAAATCAGGGATTCAGCTGCCGCCCCCAGTGCCTCCGGCGCGGCCCCCCAGACCCCTCCGACGCTTGTTGGCTTCCCACACATCGGGGACCTTCCTCAGGGTTTGGGGGCCTTGAGCTCCCCTTTGGATCTTTCGCTGTCATTTGACCCCATTTTGGGGCACTTCAGGCTTGTTTTGCTCATTTTTGGGTGGCTTCAGTGTGTTTTTGCTCTTTTTTGGTTGATTCTAGGGTGGTTTGCCCATTTTTGGGGGGTCCAGTGTGTTTTCACCCATTTTTGGGTGGTTTCGATGTGTTTTGCTTGTTTTTGGGCCATTTCTGCATTATTCCTCATTTTGGGGTGTTTCAATGTCTAGTTGCTCATTTTTTGGTATTTCAGCTCATTTCAGGGTGGTTCTAGCTCAGTTTGGGGCATTTTTAGCTGTTTTTTCGATGCTTCTGTGTTGTTTTCCCTCATCTTTGGGTGATTTCAACTTTTTGCCGCTTTCAGGGTGGTTTTAAGTTCATTTTTGGGAGATTTTTAAAGTTTTCTCTTTCTCAGGCATTTTTATTCATGTTTGCTTTCAACAGATTTTGGCTTTCAGGCAGTTTCTTCTCATTTTTGGCCCTATTCAGGCCATTTTTAAGTCTTTTATGGCTGTTTTTCTGCTCTTTTAAGCTCATTTTGCCTGGTTTTGGGCCACTTTGTCTCACCTTTGGCACTTTCAGACCATTTAAAACTCATTTTTGGTTGTTTTCATGCCCGTTTTTCTCACTTTTGGCACTTTCAGGATCGTTTTAACTCACTTCTGGCCCTTTCAGGCAGGTTTTAACTCATTTTTGGAACTTGCAGGCCCTTTTTTCTCCCTTTTGCACTTTCAGACTGCTTTTAACTCATTTTGAGCTGTTTTCAGGCTGGTTCTAACTCATTTTTAGCACTTTTGGGCTCATTTAAAATCCCTTCTGGCACTTTCAGGCCAGTTTTAGCTCATTTTTGGCTGTTTCAGGCCATTTAAATCTTATTTCCATCACTTTTAGGCCATTTTAATCTCACTTTTGGCACTTCCAGGCCATTTCTAACTTGCACTAGGCCGTTCTCACGCCACTTTAATCTCGCTTTTGGTGCTTCCAAGCAATTTCAATCTAATTTCTTGCTCTTCCCAGCCCGTTTCCGGGTTCTGTCCCTCCCTGACTGGCTGTGGCTCCTTGTGGGCCTATCCCTGCCTGTGGCGCGGCGGTGCCGGTGGTGCCGGGCAGTGCTGGCGGGAGGATTGAATGGGCAGTGGAGACTGAACGACCCCGCTCACCTTTAGAGGTGCTTCCTCCGACTCAGCGCCCAGGCACAGGGAGGAGGCAGCGTGGGGGAAGCTGCCACTGCCCGCGCTCTGTCTGCTCTGTGGATAAACACAGGGATTCAGTCTCCAGGGCTGTCAATCCGGCGCCTTTGTTCCCGACGCTAGTCCCAAAAAATTCCAAACAAGCTGCCATGCTCCTGCTCTGGGGTTGGTTTGTTGGCTTTTCTTTCCTTTTTTTTTTTTTTCCTTCTCTTCTCTCTGGCTCCTGACCCCCGAATTCCCGCGGGAACTCTGCTCCAGCCCTCACCTCATCCTGCTCCTCGTGCTCCAGGATGGCCTGAAGAAATGCCCGGCGCTCATGGCTGGAGGACTTCTGGTCAAACATTCCGGCCTGGATCACCTTCTGGTCCACGTTGAGCTTGTACTTGGCAGCTGCCAGGATCTTCTCCTCCACGCTGTTGACGGTGCAGAGCCGGAGCACGCGAACCTCATTCTGCTGCCCGATGCGGTGGGCCCGGTCCTGGGCCTGCAGGTCCTGGGGGAAGGGGCAGCGTTAGCGTTACCTGGCTCACAAAAACTCCACTTTGGTCCTCAAAATCCATGGGGGAAGATGTGGGACAAGGCCTGATGGTGTTCAGGGATTTCCAAGGATGACTGGGATGCAGCAATGAGATCACCAGGACTATGTAAATCCTGTTGGACAGGGCAAGTGTTGAAACAGGGGTCTCAAAAATCCCACTTTTGTCCTCAAAATCCACGGGGAAGATGTGGGATGAGGCCTGAGGGAGCTCAGGGGTTCTGTAATGGCATTACGGAGGTCCTGTGGGAAGGGGCAGTGCTGGCCAAGAAGTGCCAAACTCTACTTTTAGCCTTAATGGGGAAAACATGGGATGTGCCCCAAGGGCTCTCAAAAATCCCTAAGGATTATGAGAATTTGGGTAATGGGATTGTTGGGACCATGTAGGTCCTGGAAGAAATGGTCACATTGGCCAAGAGGTGCAAAAAAAGCTGGTTTTAACCTCACATAAACCATGGGAGAGATGTGGGATGTTCTGTGAGGAGTTCAAAGATCCCAAGGACTATGGGAATTTGGGTAACAGGATCACCAGGACCCCAAGAACAGGATTCCTGTGGGAAGCAGCAGCATTAGATGAGGGGTCCTGAAAACCCCACTTTTATCCTCAAAGACATGGGATGTGCCCCCAGAAATCCCAGAGGATTACGGGAATTCCAGAATGGGATCATTGGTTGCTCTTTCCCTCAGAGACAGAGGGTGCAGGTAAAACCCAGCCACAGCACTGCGATTTGGGGGTGGCTTTCCAAGGCAGCACCAGTAGGTCGCAGAGAATGATGGAATTGCAACCCTGTGGCTCCTTTTTGGGTCAGTTGATTTTGGGACTGGCTCATTGGGTTTTGGGTCAGTCAGCTGGTTTTGATTTGGTTTGTTTGGTTGAATTCTAGGTCGGTTGGTTGGATTTTGGGTTAGCCAGTTGATCTGGGGTCAGCTGATTTTGGGTTGATCTTTGGGTTGGTCAGTTGATTTTTAGGTTGATTGGTTTGTTTCAGAACAGTCAGTTGGGGTTTTTGTCAATCAGTTGGGTTTTGGGTGAGCAGGTTGGTTTTTAGGTCCGTCAGTTGGGTTTTGGGTTGATTTTTGTGGCAGTCAGTGGTTTCTGGGTCGGTTGGTTTTGGGTTGATTTTCAGCTCAATGGGATGGGGTGTGGGTTGTTTTTTGGATCAATGGGCGGATTTTAAGTTGATTTAAGTTGATTCCATAGATCCATTTTGGGGCTGGTCTCCGGGCAGGCAGATCCCCATCCATACCTGGTGTGGGTTCCAGTCACTGTCGAAGATGATGACGGTGTCAGCTGACTGGAGGTTGAGGCCCAGCCCTCCGGCCCGCGTGCTGAGCAGGAAGATGAAATACTCGGAGCCCGGCTCATTGAACGTTTTCAGCAACATCCCTCGGTCCTCTGCCTTCGTGGTCCCTGGAATCCCACACAGGCGTCACTCCTGCCCCCCAGCACCGGCGCTGGGGGCACTGGGGGGTCTGGAGGGTGGTTTCATTGGGAATGGGGAGCCTTTTCCCCTGGGAGGAGGGTCCTGTGAAAGGTTGGGCTGATTTTGGGAGAAACTTTGAAAAAAGGAAGGAAAAAGGGGCAGATCCTGCTCTGGGGTGAGGCGAGAACTCTACCAAGAGTCAGGATCACAGCAGGCAGAATTACGGCAGTGTTGAGGCCATTTTGTGGCTGTTACCAGGGACACGTGGGGGCCACAGGTCACATTTCGTGCTCTAACCCCAGAATTCAATTCTTAGTCCGTGTTTATTTTAGAATTACGGAATGATCTGGGTTGGAAGGGACCTTAAAGCCCATCCTGTTCCAACTTGACCCTGCAGTCCAACCAATTAATCCATATTTATTTTAAACACATGGGAGTCTCCAGGACCCTCCCTCAACCTGATGGGATCCCAGGATTAATCAGCAGATTGGCAGAGTAAACCGGAAGAACAGCAGTGGATGATGAGGACATGATGCCTTGATATGCATCTTTGACATTTTGATATCGGTATAGGACATCTTGACAGCAATCTTATATAATTCAATATTGATCTTTGATACCTTGTTAAAAAATTGGATACCTCAATATTAATGTTTAAAAGAATCCTGGTATCAATCTCTGATATCTTGCTATCAGTTTTGATATAAACCTTGATGGTGATATCTTCAATGCTGATCTTAATACAAACCTTGATATCGCTCTCTCTTGGTATCTTAATATCAATGTCTCAATATACATCTTGTCATCTGGATATCAAGACACTGGTATTTGAAATCTTGGTATCAGTCTTGATATCTTTGATATTCATCTTGATTTAAACCTTGATATCAATCTTACTATCAATGTCTCAAATAGCAATGTCTCAATATTGATCATATGATCTAGATATCAAAATACCAATCTTGTATCTTTGACAGCTCACTTTCTCCCTTGATATCTATTCTGACAGACTGAGATTTCTCTCAATATCTTGACATCTATTTCGATATCTTTACATCTTTACTTAGAGATTTATCTTTGTATCATCTTGATGGTGTTGTATTTTTGTGTCTTGATATCAATATATTTCTGTCCAGCCCAATATCTTTATTTTTTTACATATTGATATTTTTCTTGATATTTTGATCTTGAGCTCCACCTTCAGCTCCACCTTGAGCAGGGCACCCACTGTCCCCCCACAACCTCTGGGGGCAACACTGACCTCCCAGGTCCCCAACGGCACTCACCGTCCAGCCTGAGGTATTTGAAGCCACGGTAAGCAAAATAGTCCTCCATGATGGTCATCAGGGAGGTCATCTGGCAGAAGAGCAGCACTTTGTGGTTGGTGGCCCGGAGCTTGGGCAGAATCCGGTCCAGGAGCTCGAACTTCCCGGAGGCACGGTACAAATCTAGCCTGGAATGGATCAAAACAGGCACAATCAGAGGAAAAACAGGGTTTGACGCTGAAAATGTGGTGTCTCCCCCTTGCTGGGATCATCTGGCTTCTTGGGGTGGGGAGGTGATTCATCCTCCAACCTTAGAAACCTTTTGAGTTTGTAAATTCACAAATTTCTCCACTGGTAATCCCAAAATTCCTGACTCACCCCTGCACGATACCGCCTGTGAACCCCAAGTGCTCCGAGAAGGATTCCTGAAATCGGGAAGAGAAATGGTGTCAGAAACCAGCACAAACCAACCCAAAAAATCTGGAGCTGCCCTAAAGAGCAAAGCCCTGCTCCCTCCCCAATTCCCTCGGGAAGCTGGTGAGGGAATGGATCGGTTTGGGTGGAAAACAGAGTGATGGAAGGCAGGTGGGCCCAATGCCCTGATTTGGTTCATCCTCATTGGGTTTACTCCTGTTTTGGTTTATCCCTGTTTGGGATTATCCCGACCGGGTTTATCCCCGTTGGAGTTATCCACGGCTTTGGTTTATCCCTGATTTTGTTGAGTTTATCCCCATTGGGTTTATCCCTTTTTTTGGTTCATCCCCTGGATTTATCCCCATTTCCACACGTTGGCCCTACCTCGATGTGCTGGAACATGTAGGGGTGGTTGCAGATCTTGCGCAGCTGCATGATTGTGTTCATGAGTGTCTTCGTGCCACCTTTCCCCTGCCAGGAAGCATCCAGGAGGTTAAAAACCTGGCTTAATGCTGGCTTCCATCTTTACGTGCCAGTCCGGCATTTCCAGGAGTGTCTGGAGCATTGACTGGGAGTTCACAGCCCCAGATAGGGGGCTCTGAGATGTTAAAGTAAATTCAAGGTTACAAGAAACCTCCAAGTCCCCTTGAGGCGAGGCTGCTCCTACCTGACTGTTTCAGGGAAAGGGAGCTGGAAAACAGGGAATTTCCTACCTCCAGCTTTTAGCTGGGATCAAAACATCTCCTTTCAATTATTTTGTGGTTTTATTCCCCTCATGGACCCGCTGACGGCTTTGAGGAGCCTCCATGGATGACCCAAACACACTGGGGGCCCAAGCTCAGCCCACCCTGTAATGGAAGCAAACCCACCCCTGCTCAGCATTTTCAGCACCAATTCCCAAATCCAGACCTTCTTGTCCTTCTCGGAGCCGTCGGTGAGGAGGACACCCTTGGCCTGCATGTGCCGGTACAGGACCCGCTGCAGTGCCGACATGTCGCACTTGATCACGTACTCGACCTGCCAGGACGCAAGGGAGAAGTCACACCCAGCCCCTCGGAACCCCGGACATGTGGTCCTTCTGCTATGGGAAACCCCCAATTCCCAGAGGGATCACAACCCCATCACCTGCTCAACCCAACCCAGCAATGATTCCAGAGTGGGATGAAGCTCCACGTGCATATGCCAGGGTGGGTAAGGGCAGGATGGACATCTCATGCACATCCTGGGATGAGGAAAGGTGGGGGTACGCCCCAGTGTCACCTTTTCTGGGAGCTGTGCTTCCACCTCCTTCTTGAGGCGCCGGAGCAGGAAGGGCCGGAGCACTTTGTGCAGGCGGCGGATAATGAGGATTGTCTCCTCCTCATTCAGGTCCACCTGGCCAGGGAAGAGAATTGTCAACAGAAAATGGGAATTGTCATCAGAAACAGCACTGGATGGACTCCCAACACCCGCACACATTGGGTCGCTCTGCTCCAAGAACCCCCTGACCCTCAATTTCTAGTGGGACCAATCCAATTGCCTGCTCGACTCAACAGTGAGTCCAGAGTGGTACGAAGCTCCAGGAGTGTATCCCATGATGCGGAAGGGCAGGGAATTGTCACCAGGGAAGGGAACTGTCACCCAGAGAAGGGAACAGATCCCTCAGTGGTGACACTGAGCCACATCCTAAGTCCAGGGACACTTCCAACACGTTTGGAGTTGTTAACAGTGACACTGAGCCACATCTCAGAGCTCCAGGGACACTTCCAACCCCTCCCTATCCATTAACACTGACCCCAAGCCCATCCCCACCACCGGCAGCCCCTGCCCGCTCCTGCATTTCCCCTTTCCTGCACCTTTTCCCCAGTCATGGCAAAGGGTGCATTGAACCACTGCTCGAAGGTGCTGCAGCTCTTGAAGATGGTCGGAAGCAGGAAGTTGAGGAGTGCCCAGAGCTCTGGGAGCTTGTTCTGGAGCGGGGTCCCAGTGAGGAGCAGCCGCCGCGGGGCCACGTAGTGGGTGTTGAGCACCTGTGTCAGTTTGCAGTGATGGTTCTTCATCCGGTGCCCCTCATCCACGATCATGTACTTCCAGCGGATCTGTGGGAGCAGGAAGGGCAGGCATGGTGGGAACTGGGGGATGTGGATGTCCCTGGAGTAGCCTGTGATGTGCGAGCAGTTCAATAAAGGCTCTGATAGAGGAAAATGCCCAGAGTGTCCCCCCACACCAGGAGAGATCCACACTGGGATGGGAATCCAGGGGATCCCTGCCAGGATGGTGGATCCCAGCTCCACTGAGCCATAACCCCTCAATCCCAAAATGTGGGATTTGAAGCATTATCTGAGTGCTGTTTCATCTGCACAACTGCTCCACTGCACCTATCCTCCCCCCAGGACCATGGATCCGAACTCCTTGGCAACGACAATCTTGTAGGGATCCAATTAATATCAATTATCCAGGGAATTTTACATGGAAATTCAGGGATCCACGTATCCGCTGGATCGTGGGATACTTCTCCAAAAATCGGGACCAGGAGCAGGAATTTCACCTCAGCTTTGGCTGGTGAGTGGGAGCAGCTCCAGGGAATAAAATACCAGGATTGGGGGATAAAAAGGGCAGGGATTTTCCTGTTTGCAGCATCCATGAGCACAGTGAGATTGGAAAAACCTCTGAGTCCAGTGCTTCCCAGCCTCACCTTGGCCAGGATGTGCTTGTCTTTGATGATGTACTCGTACGTTGTGAGCAAGACATTGAATTTTCCGCTCCGGAGCTGCGGGACGAAGGCACGTCGTGCCGCCGGAGAGCCCTGGAGGGAGAATTCCAACCGTGAATGTCAGGCCAGGAGGGAATTCCCAGGAGCAGAGCGGGTGGGAGCTGCTGTTGTCCACAGGGAACAGCAAAGAGGAGGTTGGGGGTTCCCGCTGTTGCGGAACAACCAAAAATGGGATTTTATGGGTTTTCATGGATTTGGATCTGGGATGCAGTGCAGATTCCTTGGCATAATGGTAACAGAGTGTGAAGAGTAAAAGGGAAGCTGTAATCCAACGAATGCAGCACTTACCTTGTAGGAGACCTTGACCACGGAAGGAGCCCATTTGTCGAACTCGTAGGCCCAGTTGGACAAAGTCCTGGGGGAAAGACACGGAAAGGGTGGGAATCTGGGAGTGTGGGGCTGGAGCGGCGGCTGGGTAAGATTTTGTGGGTGCTCCGTCACTCACGAGAGCGGGACGATGATGAGGAAGGGGCCATTGATCCGCTTATGCTCCATGAGGTACGTGATGAGGGCAATGGTCTGGATGGTTTTCCCCAATCCCATCTCGTCTGCCAGGATTCCGTTGAGGTTGTTGTTGTACAGGGAAACGAGCCATTCCAGGCCTTTGATCTGTGGGAACGCACATGGGGGTGGGAATGGGGGTGGGAGAGTGCCCCACCCCAGTCTGACCTCATGCAAACAAGCCGGTAACGAGGTCAGTTTAATTATTCAGAGCCAGTCGCAGGAATTGGGATATTCCATGGATTCACAAGGAACTTGATGGGCTTGGCTTTCAGCAGGGAGTGAGTTCAGCTCATTATCCCATTCTAACTCCCCCTTGTTATCCCACTCTGGCTCTGGCTCATTATCCCACACCACTTCAGTCTCATTATTCCTCTCCAGTTCATTATTCCTTCCCAGCTCTGACTTCTTGTCCTGCACCAGTTCCAGTTCCTCGTCCTGCCACGGCCGTTATCCCACCAAAGGTCTTCATCCCACACTGGATCCAGCTCCTTATCCCGTTGTCCCACCCCAAGACCACCACAACCTCCGCTACCTCCCCCAGCATCCCCATATCCCTGACATTCTGAGACCTGGTACTGCTTGAGGACGCCATTGACCATCAGGGCTGACTGCTTATCCACACGCTCGGTCACGGCGTGAGCCACAGCGTAGTAGGACTGGAGGCCCCGTGCCAGTGCCTGCGACACCCCGTACTCATCATCCACATCCTGCTTGGCGTTCCTGCCCGGAAAACCGGAATAACATGCCACAGCACACCAGGGAATGGGGCCAGAGCGGGGATAAAGAGGAGAGAATGGTGTGGGAAGGAGTACGGGGGGGGATAAATGGGGTGAGAGGGGGAAATGGGGGGAAAACTGGGATAACGGGTGAGATGGGAGTCTGGGGAAAATATTGGATAAACAGGGGGACAAGGGGAAATTCAGGGGAAAAACAGGAATAACCAAAGAGAGGGAGAATTTGGGGGAAAAGTTAGGAATAACGAGGACAGAGGGTGCTCCTGGGTGGAAAAACATGGATTGGGGAGGTGGGGGATGGATCCCTGTTCCTCATGGGCAAAAACAGGAAAAAAAGGAAGAAAAAGGAAGACAGTTTGCATTCTTGGGGTGAAAAATGGGAGGTTTGAAGGATGATGCTGGTGGGGGGAATTCCTTGGAAGTGCTATCAGTCCTGCGCAGGGTGGTTCTCCCCATGAATTTCCAGACAAATGCCACATTAGGCCTTGTTTTGGGAGAAATTGTTAAAAAATGGGCTTGGGGGAACGCTGCTCATGGAACCCCGCCCCTGTGGCAGGGAAGTGGTAGGGAATGGGAAGCTGGAGCAGGAAAACGGGAAGAGGGCGGGAAGGACTCACTCAATGATGTGTCGGGCGTCCACTTCCGAGACATCGTCGCTGTCCGGATCCGGAATCTTCTTCTTCTCCTCCACAGGCAGCGCCGGCTGTGCCGGCTGGGGCTGCTCCTCTTCCTCCTCCTGTGGTATTCCCAGGAATTCCAGGGAAAATCGCCTTGAGAACACCCTGAGAAGCACCTGCCCCCTCCCCCCCCGAGGCTCACAGACATGGGAGGCTCCCACAGGATCCCACCATTCCCTTTGGAAAGGCCAAGGAGCCACGTCAGGAATATTTGGGATGAAAACCAGGTTCGCCCAAAGGGAATTTCCAAGTGTTCCTGCCTGCCCAGTGGTTGCTCAACACAGAGATTCCATTTTTTCCTGCTATTTCGTTCCATTTTTACATCTCAGTTTATCCTCCTGTTTTATATTCTCTTTTCTCATTTCTTTATTCCATTTTAATTAATTTTATACTGCTTTATCCTGCTCTTTTGTCCCACTTTACCCTATAGCTATATTCCATGTTATCCTACTATTGTGTCTCATTGTAATCCATGCTATTCTCCCGTTTAGTTCCATTCTATCGCCTTTCGTTTCGAGCTGCCGAACAGCCATTGCCGAGGTCAGCTTTTCCCATCCTTCCCAGAATGCTCCCAGTGGGAATGTGGTAGGACCCCTCTCACCTCCTCCTCCTCCTCGGAGCCACTCTCCTCGCTGTCGGAGCGTGGAGCCACCTCGTACCTGGCGGGGATAAAAAGGCAACAGGGAATTGCAAATTGAATTTGGCTCTGGCATTCCCACTCCCTGTTCTCCCTGTTTCCTCCTTGCTCTTTCATTCCCAGCCTCTGATCTTCTCCCAGGTCCAGCATTCTTAGCTCTGGTATTTCAAATTGCAGCATTCACAGCCCCCCACTCCTGGTATTCCTGGCATACCCGGGGTTCATCTCCAGCCAGGCTTCGAGCTGCCCGGCCTTGGGTGCATCAGTGCCGGTGAGGATCTTTCCACTCTCCACATGGATCACCTTCACCGGAAGGTCACTCATCTGGCTCGTCTCGTCCAGCGGCTGCAGGAGAAGTCGATTGGCATTGGGAATTCTCGGCCCCAACCCCCCCCAAACTCGTTGGGAAGGCTGGTGGGAAAGGGAGGACGGAGGATCCTGATGGACCCGGTGGGACATGGCCTCCACTCCCCACCCATGGTGGGTTGGAGTCATTCCTGTGACCTCTTCCTGCCCATCCCAGGATCATTAGGATGAGCCTGGACTCACCTCCCCATCTGGACCGATGGCCGGAGCCTGTCCCTCAGCATTCTCTGCCTTCTGTGGGAGCAACAGGGCAGGAGGAGAAGGAAAAGGAAGGAGAGGAAGGGGAGGAGGAGAAGGAGGAGGGAGGAAAAGAAAAGGAAGATGAGGAAGAAAAAGAAAAAAAGCAAAGGAAGGAGAGGAAGAAAGACAACGAGATGAAAGATAGTAAGAAAAGAAAAGGAGGAGAGCAGAAGACAGAAAAGAAGCAGAAAAAGACAGCAAAAAGAAGAAGGGGAGGGATAAAGGATGAACAGAAAGGAAAATGAGAATGAGAAGAAGAAAAGGAGGAAAAGAGAAAGAAAAGGAGAAAGAAGGAGAAGAGAAGGAAAAAGAGAAGGAGAGGAAGAAGAGAAAGGAGAGGAAGGAGAAGAATAGGAAGAAGGGAAGAAAAGAAGGAGGAGGAGGTGGAAGGAGGAGAGTGGAGTCAGCCTGAGCAGTCCAGCCCTGGTGCCCCCTCTGTGAGCCATCTCAGTGCCATTCCTGTAGTTTCTCCTTTCTCTCACCTTCTTCTTCTTCTTCTTCTTCTTCTCCTTGGCCACCTGGGCTGCCTTGTGCTGCCGCACGAGCTCTGTCAGGTTGGCCACATACTCATCCGTTTGCTGCAGCAGGTAGGCCAGGCGCTTGTCCTTCTTCTGGTCAATGAGCTTCCGGTAGCCCTCCTCATCCTCTGCCTGGCAGGGGCGAACAACACACTCGGAATCACCTGGGAGCCGCTGGGAACACTCTGACCTCACCCGACACGCCCCTTGGTGCCCCTCCTTCCTCCTCACCCTCAGTGAGTACAAATCGCTGCATCCACCCTGATCCCGCCCCTCCTGTCTCTTGGCTGCTTTTTTCCCCGTATCCCGCATCCTGCTCACCATGAGCCGGCGCATCCGCTCCTTCTCAATGCGCTCATTCTCCTTCTTCTGCTCACGCTCCGTGTTGGCATGGTACGTGGCCACTGCCTTGGTCAGCTTCTGGATCTTCCCACTCACGCTCCGGTGGTATTCCTTGAAATCCTTGGCATGCTGCAGGATGCTGTTGAGGTATTCCTGTGAGAACGGGACACGGGCATCAGATCGCACGGCTCGGTGTGCAGGGATTGCACGGAAAGTTGGAGAATGGTGGAGCTGGGAGGGATTGGTGGTCATTGGAAGAGAGCAACGGCAATCAGAGGGTCCAAATGGGCCTTAGAGGATCCCAATGGCCATCAGAGAATTCCAGGCACCATTGGATGGTCCCAGCTGCCATCACCAAACCCTTGTCCCCCATCATCGAGAGTCAACCTCCTCCAACACCGGTGATTCCCTTGAAATCTCCACACCTGCCACCTCCCTGCCCCGATTCCCGGGAATCCCCCAACCTGGTGCTTCTGCCGGCGCTTCCGCTCCTGCTCGATCTTCTGCTGCTTCTCCAGCTTCTCCGTGATCCGGGCCTCACGTAACGACTGCCGCTTGCTGCGCTTGTAGGCCTTGGCATTGAGTGCCGTCTCCAGCGCTGTGTCCCGCCGCATGCACACCACCACCTCCTGCCGCAGCTGCAATCCAGGGAAACCGTGCGGGATCAGCCCCTGGGGTGACTGACCCCACAGCATCCCCAGCTCCCAAATCCTGGTGTTCCCAGAGTTCACCTGGCGCTGGAAGTTGAGCAGCCGCAGAGCCTTGAGCTCAATGGTTGCTTTGGTCCGCAGGTCTCCAGCCAAGGAGCCAGGAAGGTTTTCCAGCTCTTGGATGCGGTGGGCAATGCGAGCTTGGAGCCTGTGGAGGAGAGGGAGGGATTTTGGGAGTTCAGCTCTGCTCCCATCCTAGTTCCCATTGGGAGAAGAGCATGGGAGCAGGCTGAGGGCATTATGAAGTCGCTTCTGGAATCCTGGCATGGGTTTTGGGAACCCCCATGGGAACAAGAACATGGCAGGGTTGGAGCGTGGCCAAGGAAGAGCAAAGGAGCTGGGAATAGTCAGGAAGAATCCCCAAGGAAAATGTTCTCCTACTCATCCCTCTGATCTCAAGAAGAGGAAAAATGGGATGGAGGCAGTTGGGGATGGGAGGAACCTTGGGAATCTCAAAGGAAAACACACTCCTACTCATCCTCTGGACCTGTGGACATTGGAAAGAGGGAAAACAGGATGGGGGCAATTGGGGCTGGGAGAAGCTTTTGAAATTGCAAGGAAAATGTCCTCTTGCTCATCCACAGGAGTCTCAAGAAGAAGAAACATGGGATGGGGGGCAGCTGAGACTGGTAGGAACCCTGGGAATTCCTTGGAAATCCAAGCAGCGCCATACCTGTACTCACGCTCCTGCAGGATCTCAACGGGGTCGAGGCCGCGGGGTTTCTGGATGGGGGTGATCCGGTTCTGTTTGGGATGGATCGGAAGCGCAGCCGGTGCTGGCTGGCCCGGTGAGGGCGGGGGAGGCCCCGGTGATGCTGGGGGCACAGCTGGGGGTGCAGGGGAGGGGCGGCCAGCAGGCGGGGGCGGCAGCAGCTTCTGGGGGGCCCCGCCTGGAGCTGCTGCTGACAGCGGTCCTGCGGGAACAGGGAGTCTGGGAATGCCAGTTGGGGCACTGGCGCAGCTTGTCAGGGGATGTGGATCTCAATGCCCGTAAAAAACCAAATTTGGTCAGAAATTAAGTTAATTCCCCAAAAATCTGAATATCTGGCCTGGAAGGAGCTTGTGGAATAATTGCAGAGATTTAATGGGAAATTCTTCCCAATTCCTTCCAAAACTCCAATTATTCACCTGGGAATCAACCCTAAATTCTTTGAAAGTTCCAATTATTTGGCTGGAAATTAACTCCTATTCCCTGCAAAAAAATTCAATTGTTTGGCTTGAAATCAGCCCCAAATACCTCAAAACTCCAGTTTCAGTTGTTTAAACAACTTCAGTTGTTTACCTGAAAATTAACCACAATTATCTAAAAAGCCTTAAATATCTGTCTTGGAATGAGCACATGGATCCCTGGAAAGCTCTGGTATGGAAGTTAAACCAGCCATTGACAGAACTCCAGCCCCAATTCCAGGGTTTTAACTAGGAACTTCCTTCCATTCCCACCCCGCAGCGCATCCCTTGCTCAGAGATCTGAGATGAATTCCCATCATTTCTGGGATCCAGGTCTTACCTTCCGGCCAGGGCTTTGGGGGGCCCCCAGGGGGCTGTCCCGGCATGCCTGGGGGAACTCCTGAGGGTCCGGGTGGGGGCATGTTGGGCCCTCCTATTCCTGGAAATTCCCAAAAATCAGGCAAAGGGAAAAAAAGAGGGAAATCCCATAATGATACTGCCTCCTGGGGGAGATTCCCAGAGGAAAGGTTGGTTTGCTGTGGCTGAAGATGAGGACCCACAGGTACAGGCCCCTTTCCCTCAAACTGCCAGAGTGTGGACGGATTAGAACTTGTAACCTCTGGAATGGCCACACGACACCGATGGGAGAAGAGAGAGAAACCCAGACTGGGAGATATTGGGGCAAACTGGGACCAAACACTTCCCACGGATGATCCAGGATGGAACGGGATGAGCTTTGAGGTCCTTTACCATGGATGGAATTGGATGAGCTACCCATGGATCCTCTGGGATAGACCGGGACAAGCTCTCCATGAATATCCCAGGACAAGCTCCCCCAGACCTGCCACGATAATGTGAGATGGGATGGGACGAGTTCCCCATAGATCCCGAAGACGGAAAAGCATAAGCTCCCCACAGATCCCTCAGGACCAAACAGGATGAGCTCCCCTCAGATGCCCCAGGACACAACCTGACAGATGCCCCTGGGGACCTCCAGCCCCTCCTCACCGTGAGGTCTGGAATACCCAGGCGGTGCCGGCCCTGATCCAGGCGCCTGTCCCGGGCCCTGCGTGGCACCAGCGGGTGGAGGTAGAGCAGGAATCTGCGGCTGCATCCCGGGCAGGGGCCGCTTTCCCTGGACAGCGACCTGGAGGTGCTCCGGGAGGGGCTGCCCCCGTGCCAGCAGCTTGTAGGCCATGATCTGGGCACGGAGCTGGTGCAGCTGTGCTGCGTTGAACGGGGACGGGCCTCGGCCCAGCGCCGGCGAGTCTGAGCCAGAGCCGTCCAGTGCCGCGCCAGAGCCACCTGCAGAGCTGCTGGAGGGGCCGTTGGATGGCACCGGGCTGGAGGCGTGCTCCGAACCGCCCAGAGGGGATGGATAACCTGGCGGAGAAAACAGGGGTGTGCTTGGGAGTAGTGCAAGGGGTAGAATTCCGAACCAAAATGAATGATTTACAGCTGGAATCCTGGGAGAGTTGTGTTTGCCCTCAAAATTAAGGATTTCCACCCTTAACCCCACAGGATTTTATTGCTCCTTCCCCAAAATCCAGCACGTAGACCTGGAAATCTCCCAGAGTGCTGCTGGAATCCAGTATTTAAGCCCTGGTCTCCAGGATTTAACCCAAGAATGATGAATCCCCTCCTCTCCAAACCCCGGATTTGGACATGGTTTCCCCCGCCCTGCCCCCATCATGCTTCTACCCATGCTTCCAACCTTGGGAATGCTGATCCATGGGGCTGGGGGGGGGGCCCATTCCCGCATGCCCCCCCGGCCGCATTCCCATTCCCTTCATCTGCCCGTAGCGTGGATCCTCTGACATTCCCTTCTCGTGCATTGTATCCAGGGGCTGGAGGAGGGAAACAGCCCGGTAAATTAAGACCCTGGCAGAGCATTCCCAGAGGAAATCCTGATGCTCCCAACCCACCCTGCCCACAGAATTCCCTGGGGTTGGAGCTGGAGCTCCACTTCATTATTCCCAGAGATGCCAGATTCCACCTGCTCCAGCCACGAAAATCCATCCTGCAGCACAATTTCCTGAACTTTTTAATGAAAATCCCCCCGGATTACAGGTGAAGAATTGTTGTTAAATCCCAAAATCCTGGACAAAAAACCTCTCAATTAATGAGTTAATTAATGGGGCTGGGGCAGGGGATTTTCCCATTACTGAGGTTTTTCTGTTCATTTCTGGAGCAGGAGAGTCCAGGAGGAATTTGAGGGGATGGGGGGGTGAAATAACTTGGGAAGGGATAGAAGAAATGGGAATGGGAAGAGGAATGGGAAGGGGTTACAGGTGCAGCTCCTGGATTTTAATTAAATTTCTTAACTACCCCCCTCTTCCCATCTGCTTTTGATGCTGGAGAAGGAAAATGGATCATTCTGGCAGCAGGAATTTGCAGAGGTCATATGGTGGGGGGGGCCTCACGGATCGGAATAAATCCCTCACCCAAGCGCAAGGATTTCAGAGGCCTGGAATGCTGGGTGCCTCACCTTGTGCAGGGGGTGGATGGCATCTGGGGCGTATCCTGGCGCCGGGAGAGCATGTCCCGAGTGTCCCGAGTGTCCGGACCCGGGCGAAGGGCCGGGAGAGGGACCTAGCATGGATCCTGGGGAGGGGCCGGGACCTGGAGAGGGGCCAGGCCGGGGGGTCCCACCCAGCGGAGGTTCTGGAGTCGCCATTTCACATCCGAAGCTGGAAACGGGCGCCTGGAGCCGCACCTGGAATGGGGGATCCACGTTAATCCTGGGCATGAACCGAGAGAGCACAGGGTGGGAAATGCCCTTCCCAATCCATGATCAAGGAATGAGCAAGAAACCCTCTCCCCAGTCCATGCTCAGGCATGAGGAATTTCCTTCCCAATCCATTCTTGAGGCAGCTGGAATGGGAAATTTGCTTTCAAATCTGTTAGCAAAGGAATGAAGAGCAAGGAATACCCCCCCAAATCCATCACTGGGTAACAAACAATGTGAATTCCATTACCAATCTGTCCTTGAAGCTGGAGGGATTGGAAATCTGGTTCCCAATCCCTAATTTTGGAGTCAGGGATGGAAACGTCGTACCCAACCCATTACGGCAAGATGAGGGATACGATACCCCCTTCGCAATCCATCATCAATATCTTAAGAAACAAGAAATCCCCTTCCAAGTGCATCATGAAGGAACAAGGAATAGGAATGCCCCATCCTGATCCATCCAGGAGGGCTGTGGAGGGCAAAGTGCCTCTCTTGTGCAAGATATGGGAATTTCTGTCAATTCAGAAAGGGGGGCCATGAAGAGTTGGATTGCTCACGCCAATCTGAGGTTGGTTGGAGTGGGTTTGCTGGGATGCTGGGAAGCTGCATACACCCTCCAGTCCCAAAGAGGGAGAGATTCCACCCAAAATCACTGGAATTCTTATGGGAGATGCTCCCTTTCCTGGCAAATCCCTTCTCTTTCCAGGGAAAAATCCTCCTTTTCCAGAAGAAAAAATCCAAGAAAGGAACTTTCCCAAGAAAAATGCTCATTTTTCCAGGTAAAACCCTGTGAATCCTCTGGAGCAGTGCTGAATCCATGGATTTAGTAATTCCAGGACCTGTGTGTCTGGAAAAGATTACACAAACATCCATGTTCCTGCTCCTTTTCTGCTGGAAAACCTGTATTTCAGCACTGGGGCAGGGATTCCCAGGACCCAGAGCTATGGAGGGACGTGGGAAACTCTCAAAATCCCTCAGGAAACTTCCTTGTCCGTGCCTGGAAGATCCCTCATCCATAAAAATGTGTTTTCATGGGATGCCGCTGCTCCCAGAGCAGCTTCCCAGGGATCTGTGTGCATCCCTGGCCTCCCTCAGAAAGTCCTTTGGCTTAAAATTCTCCGATTTAAAGGAAGGAAAGTTCAACACCCACAGAATTCCAGGATCGGGGAATTGCTGCCTGGGAACCAACGTTCTGGGGCTTCCATGCTTCCCTGGAATGATGGGAGATGGGATCAAACACATACCAGGGGATGGTTTTCCCTGATTTTCCCCATTTGGCTTGTTTCGGCAGCAGGAAAATTCGTATTTCCCAGCAACTGCTCCCCCCACATGGAGGCATTTATCCCAGTTTAAATCATTCCAGCCCATGGGAATCGCCCTCCTCCCACAGGTGGAGCCATTCCTTTCCCCTCTTCTTATGAGGAAACAGGGACTGTCAAAGTGGTTTTCTGGGAAAGAGAGAGATTGATTCCTTCTGCATCAGGCAGGAGTTCATCCTGGCACAGCTTTCCTAGGAAACCTACCACAAAAACAGGGATACCAGGGAATATCCATTCCTGCTCTTTTCCACCCCTGGCGCCACCACTCCCTCCCTCCCATACATGGCAATTTTATGCCTAATTCCAAGAAAATCTTTCATTTCCAAGGAAAATATTCCTGCAGGATGTCACTTCCTAGATCCCGGGGTGGATGGGTTCCCAAAATTCCAGCACCTACCTATGGGCATGGAAGTCTCCGATGTCTCTGGAGGGATGAGCTCCTAATGCCAGGCTGTGGGGAAACCGGGAAGTAATTGGGAATTAAGTAGGAAATGTCATAATCCGGCAGCACCGGAGTGTTAACAGACCGCAAGGCTCCTAAGGAATGGTTATTTCCCCACGGACGAGCCCAATTTGGTGGATTTTTGGGGAATTTGATGACTTACAGTGAGGAAACGCTCCAAAATCCATCAAAAAAATTGCACTTAATTATTGCTGGAGGCAGTGGATTCCACCTGCTCCAGCCACATAAATCATTCCCACAGCACAACTGGATGTTTCCTGGATTGTTTTATTACAACTCCCCTGGATTACAGATGAGGAATTGTCATTAAATCCTGAAACACAGGAATGAAACCCCTGGATTAATGAATCAATTAATGGTGTTGGTGGGCGGAGGATTTTCCCATTCTTAGGTTTTTCAGCTTATTTTTGTAGCGGGAGAGTCTGGGAGGGATTTGGGGGGGGGGACGAATAAGTCGGGAAGAGGGACAGGAAATGGGAATGGGAACAGGAAGGGGCTGCAAGTGCAGCTCATTAATTTTAATTAAATTCTTTGATTATCCCCCTCTTCACATCTTCTTCTGGCTCCGGAGGAGAAAACCGGGAAATTGCAGCAGTGGGAATTTGTGGAGGTGAAAAGGGGGGGGGGTGACAGAGGAGGATAAATGGATCGGGATTCATCTCCTCTTCCTCACGTCCAAAATCGGGTGTCCTGCTGCGACCTGATCCCCCACCTGGACCCCCCCCCCGCCCCGGATCCCTCCAGGAAGGGGCAAAATTCCCATCGGGAAATGAGGGAGCTGATCCGCGGGGCCTCGGGAATTGCGTGACCCCCCCACCTTAAAAATGGGGGGTAATCGGGAAATTTGTGGGAGGGGCGTGAGATGGGAAATGATGCGGAAAAGGGGGTTGGAAAAAGGGGGAGTAATGGGTTGTGAAAAACGGGATCCCCAAAACGAGCGTGGGGGGACCCCACAGTGCATAAGTGGGAGGGGTCTCTGTTGGGGGGGCGGGCGAAGCCGCCCCGGGATCGGAAGGGGGTGTGGGGTGTGTGTCGGTGTCCTCGGGAAGGACAAAGACGGATACGATTCGGGAGGATTTGGGGTGGAGAAAGGGGAGATACGGGGAAGAACAGTGTGATATGGGGGTAAAGGGGGAGGAAAAGGGGGAGGAAAAGGGGGATATAGGGAGTCTGGAAAATAGTGGAATATGGAAGGGAAAATAGGGGGATATGGGATGGGAAAAGGGGCATACGGGTGAGTTGGAAAAGGGGAGAATGCTGAGAGGGGATCGATCCGGGGTGGGTCCCCAAAGCCGAGCCCTCCGGGCTGAGGTCGCCGCCGATCCCGAACAAAGGGCCCGTGACCCTTTCGGGCCGCCGTATCCCCCCGCCGCGCCGCCCGCCGCGCCGCCCGCCCGGCCGGCCTTACCAGGGGCGGGGCCCTTCCCGGGGCTCATCCCGGCCCGATCCCGGTGCGATCCCGATCCCGGTCCCGGTGGGGGAAACAAAGGAGATGCCGTAGCCGCCGGAGCCGCCGCCGCCGCCTCGGGGAGCGCCGGGCCCGCGCCTGCGCGCCCCGCCCCGCGCCTGTCCCCGTCCACCGCCGTGGCTCAACCAATGGCGAGGCGTCCCAGCGCCAGCGCTGCCAATGACAGGCGACCAGAGGGGCGCGCGTGCGGCGGCCCCGCCCGCGTCCCCCGCGAAGGCGGCCAATGGTAGCGCAGCGCGCTGCCCCCGGTGAAGGAAGGGAGGGGAAGGATGCAAGGCCACGCCCATTCGTGGTGCGACAGCCAATGGGAGGCGCGTTCTCCGATTTTACCCCCTCCGCCCCGACCCATCTATCAGCCACCCGCTTTCGAGGGTGTGGAAGGGACCGGGGAGGCGGGTTCGGCAGGGGGCGGAGTGCGCGCGTGCGCGGGGCGCGCGGCACTGCGGCGGGGGAGGAGGGGCAGAGCAAGGCGGGGGCTCAGTTAGGGCGGAGGGGGGGACACGCGGTGTCCTCGGGATGAAGGCTAAAAAGGGGAGGGGTCTCTGCGTCTGGAGGGGTCTGTCCCCGGGTTAGGGGTTCCCAGGATGGCGTCCGGGAGGGATTTCGGTGCGTGAGTCGGGGACGTTCCCAGCCCAGGGAGGTTCCTTGGGACTGCGGGGGGGGGGGTCCCCGGGTTGGAGAGTCCCAATCCAGTGGGGAGAACCTTTGTCAGTCCTTCCCCCGTGGCTCCTCGGAAAGGTTTCTCCAAGTGGTTTGTGACCCAGCTGAGGTCCCTCTCCATCCTCACAGGTCACTGCACTGACTCCAAGGTACTTTTCCAAAGCACTAGCGGTATTCTTTGAGCACGTTCCAGTGCTCAGACAGATACAGCTGCCAGAGTTTCAGTTTGTAACTTGCATCCCTTAGGAGGAGTGTGAAATACGAGCGACACCCATATGCCCCACACTGTGCAGGGATGCAGGACCAGTGACAGCTCCTGGAAAGGCAGTAGAGCTTTCCAGCTCCCGTCCCGAACACTGATCAAAGACACAGTCACAGCCCTGCTTCAGGGCAGAGAAGCAGAAGGTGTTTTTTGGACAGGCCTAGGGTATCAACCTATACCCTCCCACCTGGAAGCAGAACCCCCCATAGTTCACCCTCCACGTGCCCGCCTGGAGTCCTTGTGCTCTCTGTGTGAGCGGGGGCTAAGGCATGAGATATTGCGAGCGCTGAGGGAGAAGGACGACCGGGATCCACAACCGACACCGCTGCCTTCGCGGCACCTTCGGAAGCAGCACAAACCTTTTGTCACATAATAATGTCTGATATTGCGACAAGTATATGCAGCAGTTAAGGAACCACTCTCTCCTTGTGCCTTTTCACTACTGTAATGTCCCCATGCGAGGTGCACCGTTCCCGGAGGCACCACTTTACCGGGAAGATGTGCCGGGTGTGAGAACGAGCCCCGAGAATGATAGCAAGCCCATGCCTGAATCCCGGGGGTGGAGTTCGATGTGTTGGATAGTATTTAGTCTGTTCTTGAAACCTGAAAGATCGACGCCGGGGGGTGCACCGTTCCCGAATGCACTTCAAACTTGGGACCCTGTGACGCAGAAAAAACAAGCCCCGGGATTACTTCCCAAGATCGGGATCATTTCCCAAACCACATACTGCTTTTAATATTAAACTCACCTTTACAATATATCAAATTTTAAGACGCTTAGAACAAATGCTACGCTTCGTTCCAGCAAAAAGTTAAAACGCGATCCCGATTGGCGCTACACTCTCCCTTTGGCACCCCGCTCGACAAACACAGACATCACTGTCTCCCCCGCGCCGTCCCGCACCTCCTTTCTAGCAATTTAGAGACTCTTTCCCGCTGTCATCGCACTTTCAGCACACGTTTCTGAAGCACTGACCCTTAAATCCTCCGAATTTCCCCCAAATATCGCTCCCATGAGGCCCACCTACCAGTGCCGCGTGTCTTTAATATACATAACCCCGCCCCTGCAGCCGGCAGCGCGGGGACTTCGCGAGGCGCTGGGAGCTCCGGGAGAGGCGGAAAGGCTCGGGAGCTGCAAGAGTTTTTCCATGGATTCTGCGGCTCGCAGCAAGGGCTCGGCGCGGCCAGCGGGGCCGGACAGGCCGGCAGAGGCACGGCGAAGGTGCCGCGCTCGGGCTTTTGGCCGCTCGGACCTTGTGGTTGGATTTGCCGAGTCGGGGCTGAGAGGAGCTGCGGCGATAAATGGGGAAAAATGGAAAAAAGGTCTTTTTGGGGGACTCAGGAAAGGCTTGAAACCCCATTTACCCCCCGCGCCCCCCGCGCCCCCAGGCCTAAACTCTGAAAATCCCCCAATGAAGCTCTCAAGATGCCATTCGCGCCGCTAAGCAATCGAGTTTGCCTGACCGACCTTCATCCGCCATGACGCCGCCGACCGCTACGCGCAGTGATCTAATTTGCATGACCGGACCTCTTTTTCCAAGACGCCATTCATGCGGGAATATGCTTTAAAATTTGCATGACCCCGCCCCTTTACCCATACCACAATTCGCGCCGCGTTTCATTTAGTTTGCACAACCCCGCCTGTTTTTCCCATGATGCCGTTTGTGCATGAAGTAATTAAATTAGCATAACCCCGCCTTTTTGTCCCACAATGCCATGCAAGCACACCTAATTTAAATTAGCATAACCCAGCCCTTTTTTCTCCTACGATGCCTTTCGTGCATGAGGTAATCAAAATTAGCATAACCCCGCCTCTCCTTCCCAAGATGCCGTTCTCGCATTACATAACTCAAATTTGCATAACCCCGCCATTTTCTCCCAAGATGCCATTCATCCATGAGGTAAAGCTAATTTGCATAACCCCGCCTTTCCCCCATGATGCCTTTCGAACAGGAATTAATCTATTTAACATAACCCCGCCTATTTCTCCAGTGAGGCCACTTGAGCCTGACACTCTCTATTTTGCATAACCACGCCTGTCTCCCCCAAATTCCCCCCATCCCTTCTAATTTGCATATCCCTTATAAGGCGCGCTCGGGCCCAGGCTGCTCTGCCGGGCAGGTTCGGGACAGCGGGCGTTGGGGATTTCTCGCCCCTTTTTGGGGCTTTTCGGGGGCAACAGAGGGACCCTCGGGGCTGCGGTAAGAGCAGGGGAGGGGGGAAATCCCGGGGAGGACACGGGGAACCCCCGAAAATCCCCCAAAATTGTCGCATCGCCCCCAAAATTGCTGAGGAAACCGGGAAGGGTCCGGGGGGGCTTCAGGGAATTTTCCGGCTTTGGGGACTCCCGGGATCTCCTAGGTCACCCCAGGACCTCCCGGCCGCTGCCGAAGCGGCTCCGATGAGGTTTTGCACCTCTTTTACCTCACAAATAAACAAAATCGGTGTTTTTAAAAAGAATGGAGATCTCTATTTGCATCGTAGCAACATCCGCGATCGAAGAGCTGCAAAAAAGAGACCCGCGCGGCTCCCCGCCCCGCTCCTCACCTCCCTCACGGATTTATTTGGTACAACCGCCCAAATCCCCTCCCCGATTCATTTAAACAACATTATTATCCTTTATTTCCCTCAGAATAAGTTTAAACTCAAACGGAAAGCGGCGAAATCACAGAGTTTAACCCAAAAAAGTGCGCGCGGGAGGCGCCGCCATCTCGCGGCACCTGCGAGAGAAGAGGGGAGAGAATCAGCGCCGCCCGAGTCTGGCAGCTGCTCGGGAGGCGGAGAAGCGTTATTTCAGCAAAAAAGGGTGGGCGATAGTGCGAGATAGCTATAGAGTTCTCTAATCGAGGACGTGTCAGATATTAAACTGACAACAACAAACACTACACTTCATCTTAGCCTCAAGGCCGACAAGCGATACCCGCCGCCACCCGCGCTCCCGCCCGCACCCCACACGCCTCACGCAAAACTCACGGCGACCATTTCTCCGCCCTCCAGCTCTTTCGCAGCTCTACCCGCGCCCTTTCCCGCTCGCCTGCCGCCCTTTCCGCCCGCGCTGCTGGGGCGTTGAGCCTTAAATCCCCCCAGAATTCGCACCCGCGCCTGAATTTCCCGTGGTGCCGTTCGCTGAGCGAGTTCTGAGATTTGCATAGCCCCGCCCATTTCTCCCAGGATGCACCTCGGGCATGAGGTCATGCCGATTTGCATAACCCCGCCCATTTCTCCCAGGATGCACCTCGGGCATGAGGTCATGCCGATTTGCATAGCCCCGCCCATTTCTCCCAGGGTGCACCTCGGGCAAGAGGTCATGCCGATTTGCATAACCCCGCCCACTTCTCCCAGGATGCACCTCGGGCATGAGGTCATGCCGATTTGCATAACCCCGCCCATTTCTCCCAGGATGCACCTCGGGCATGAGGTCATGCCGATTTGCATAACCGCCCCCCCCGTTCCCCCCCACCGCCGCAAACCCCGCCGACAGCCTCCTCATTTGCATTTCCCTCACGAGGCGCGGCTCGGGCCCGGCCCGCTCTGCCGGGCGGGTTCGGGACAGCGGGGGTCGGGGGATTCCTCGCCCCTTTCTGGGGCTCTTCGGGGGCGGCAGAGGGACCCTCGGGGCTGCGGTAAGAGCAGGGGAGGGGGGAAATCCCGGGGAGGACACGGGGAACGCCCGAAAATCCCCCAAAATTGTCGCATCGCCCCCAAAATTCCTGAGGAAACCGGGGAGGTTCCGGGGGGGCTTCAGGGAATTTTCCGGCTTTGGGGACTCCGGGGATCTCCTAGGTCACCCCCAGGACCTCCCGGCCGCTGCCGAAGCGGCTCCGATGAGGGTTTGCACCTATTTTACCTCACAAATAAACAAAACCGTGTTTTTAAAAAGAATGGAGATCTTTATTTGCATCGTAGCAACATCCGCGATCGAAGAGCTGCAAAAAAGAGACCCGCCCGGCTCCCCGCCCCGCTCCTCACCTCCCTCACGGATTTATTTGGTAAAACTGCCCAAATCCCCTCCCCGATTCATTTAAACAACATTATTATCCTTTATTTCCCTCAGAAAAAGTTTAAACTCACCCGGAAAGCGGCGAAATCACGGAGTTTAACCCAAAAAAGTGCGCGCGGGAGGCGCCGCCATCTCGCGGCACCTGCGAGGGGAGCGGGGAGAGAATCAGCGCCGCCCGAGCCTGGCAGCCGCTCGGGAGGCGGAGAAGCGTTATTTCAGCAGAAAAGGGTGGGCGATAGCGCGGGATAGCTTCGGCAATTCCCACTATTTCTGATTTTAATCTGTTTTTAACCAAGCCAGGGTCCCCTGTGGGGGTGCACCGTGCCCGGATGCACCGCAATACCGGGACGATGCGCGGAGCGGAGGGATACAAGTCCCGAATCTAACTCCCAAGCACTAAAATCCGCCTAATATAGAGTTCTCTCATCGAGGACGTATCAGATATTAAACTGACAACAACAAACACTACACTTCATCTTAGCCACAAGGCCGACAAAGCGGTGCCCGCCGCCACCCGCGCTCCCGCCCGCACCCCGCACGCCTCACGCAAAACTCACGGCGACCATTTCTCCGCCCTCCAGCTCTTTCGCAGCTCTACCCGCGCCCTTTCCCGCTCGCCTGCCGCCCTTTCCGCCCGCGCTGCTGGGGCGCTGAGCCTTAAATCCCCCCAAAATTCGCACCCGCGCCTGAATTTCCCGTGGTGCCGTTCGCTGAGCGAGTTCTGAGATTTGCATAGCCCCGCCCATTTCTCCCAGGATGCACCTCGGGCATGAGGTCATGTCGATTTGCATAAACCCGCCCATTTCTCCCAGGATGCACCTCGGGCATGAGGTCATGCCGATTTGCATAGCCCCGCCCATTTCTCCCAGGGTGCACCTCGGGCATGAGGTCATGCCGATTTGCATAGCCCCGCCCATTTCTCCCAGGGTGCACCTCGGGCATGAGGTCATGCCGATTTGCATAGCCCCGCCCATTTCTCCCAGGGTGCACCTCGGGCATGAGGTCATGCCGATTTGCATAGCCCCGCCCATTTCTCCCAGGATGCACCTCGGGCATGAGGTCATGCCGATTTGCATAGCCCCGCCCATTTCTCCCAGGGTGCACCTCGGGCATGAGGTCATGCCGATTTGCATAGCCCCGCCCATTTCTCCCAGGATGCACCTCGGTCATGAGGTCATGCCGATTTGCATGGCCCCGCCCATTTCTCCCATGATGCACCTCGGGCATGAAGTCATGCCGATTTGCATAACCCCGCCCATTTCTCCCAGGATGCACCTCGGGCATGAGGTCATGCCGATTTGCATAACCCCGCCCATTTCTCCCAGGATGCACCTCGGGCATGAGGTCATGTCGATTTGCATAACCCCGCCCATTTCTCCCAGGATGCACTTCGGGCATGAGGTCATGCCGATTTGCATAACCCCGCCCATTTCTCCCAGGATGCACCTCGGGCATGAGGTCATGCCGATTTGCATAACCCCGCCCATTTCTCCCAGGAGGCACCTCGGGCATGAGGTCATGCCGATTTGCATAACCCCGCCCATTTCTCCCAAGAGGCACCTCGGGCATGAGGTAATGCCGATTTGCATAACCACCCCCCCCACCCCCCCGTTCCCCCCCACCGCCGCAAACCCTGCCCATAGCCTCCTCATTTGCATTTCCCTCACGAGGCGCGGGTCGCGCCCGGCCCGCTCTGCCGGGCGGGTTCGGGACAGCGGGGGTCGGGGGATCCCTCGCCCCTTTCTGGGGCTCTTCGGGGGCGGCAGAGGGACCCTCGGGGCTGCGGTAAGAGCAGGGGAGATGGGAAATCCCGGGGAGGACACGGGGAACGCCCGAAAATCCCCTAAAATTGTCGCATCGCCCCCAAAATTGCTGAGGAAACCGGGGAGGTTCCGGGGGGGCTTCAGGGAATTTTCCGGCTTTGGGGATTTCCGGGATCTCCTAGGTCACCCCCAGGACCTCCCGGCCGCTGCCGAAGCGGCTCCGATGAGGTTATGCACCTTTTTTACCTCACAAATAAACAAAATCCGTGTTTTTAAAAAGAGTCGAGATCTTTATTTGCATCGTAGCAACATCCGCGATCGAAGAACTGCAAAAAAGAGACCCGCGCGGCTCCCCGCCCCGCTCCTCACCTCCCTCACGGATTTATTTGGTAAAACTGCCCAAATCCCCTCCCCGATTCATTTAAACAACATTATTATCCTTTATTTCCCTCAGAAAAAGTTTAAACTCACCCGGAAAGCGGCGAAATCACGGAGTTTAACCCAAAAGAGTGCGCGCGGGAGGCGCCGCCGTCTCGCGGCACCTGCGAGGGGAGCGGGGAGAGAATCAGCGCCGCCCGAGCCTGGCAGCCGCTCGGGAGGCGGAGAAGCGTTATTTCAGCAGAAAAGGGTGGGCGATAGTGGGGGACAGCTTTGGCAATTCTCACTATTTCTGATTTTAATCTGTTTTTAACCAAGCCAAGGTCCCCGCCGGGGGTGCACCGGTCCCGAAGGCACTGCAATACCGGGACGATGCGCGGAGAATACCACACAAGCTCTAGACCTAACTCCCGAGCCTAGGATTCCGTTTAATATAAAGTCCTCACATCGAGAACATACCAGATACTAAACTGATAAGAACACATACTCCAGTCGATCTTAGCCAAAAGGCCGGGAAGCGATGCCAGTCTGCTCCCGCGCTCCCGCCCGCACCCCGATCGCCTCACGCAAAACTCACGGCGACCATTTCTCCGCCCTCCAGCTCTTTGCCAGCTCTTCCCGCGCCTTTTCCCGCTCGCCTACCCTCCTTTCCGCCCGCGCTGCTGCGGCGCTGAGCCTCAAATCCCCAAAAATTCGTGACCGCGCCTCAGTTTCCCGTGGTGCCGTTTGCTGAACGAGTTCTTCAATTTGCATAGCCCCGCCCATTTCTCCCAGGATGCACCTCGGGCATGAGGTCATGCCGATTTGCATAACCCCGCCCATTTCTCCCAGGGTGCACCTCGGGCATGAGGTCATGCCGATTTGCATAGCCCCGCCCATTTCTCCCAGGATGCACCTCGGGCATGAGGTCATGCTGATTTGCATAGCCCCGCCCATTTCTCCCAGGATGCACCTCGGGCATGAGGTCATGCCGATTTGCATAACCCCGCCCATTTCTCCCAGGATGCACTTCGGGCAGGAGGTCATGCCGATTTGCATAACCCCGCCCATTTCTCCCAGGATGCACTTCGGGCATGAGGTAATCTAAATTAGCATAAGCCCGCCCATTTCTCCCAAGATGCCGTTCGTGCATGCGGTCATCTATTTAGCATAACCCCGCCCCTTTCTCCCATGAAGCCACTCCCTCCCGGCGTTCTCTCATTTGCATAACCACTCCTGCCCCCCAAACCCCGCCCATGCCCTTCTAATTTCCATATTCCCTCATGAGGCGCGGCTCGGGCCAACGCCGCTCTGCCGGGCGGGTTCGGGACAGCGGGCATCGGGGATTTCTTGCCCCTTTTTGAGGCTTTTCGGGGGCAGCAGAGGGACCCTCGGGGCTGCGGTAAGAGCAGGGGAGGAGGAAAATCCCGGGCAGGACGCGGGGAATGCCCGAAAATCCCCCAAAATTGTCACATCGCCCCCAAAATTGCTGAGGAAACCGGGGAAGGTCGGGAGGGGCTTTAGGGAATTTTCCGGCTTTGGGGACTCCCGGGATCTCCTAGGTCACCCCAGGACCTCCCAGCCGCTGCCGAAGCGGCTGTGATGAAGCTCTACACCTTTTTTACTTTACAAATAAACAAAATCGGTGTTTTTAAAAAGAATTGAGATTTTTATTTGCATCGTAGCAACATCCGCGGTCAAAGAGCTGCAAAAAGAAAGCCGTGCGGCTCCCCCGCCCCGCTGCTCACCTCCTTCACGTGTTTATGTGACAAAACTGCCCCAAATCCCCTCCCAGATTCATTTAAATGACATTAATGTCCTCTATTACCCTGATATAAATCGGAAACCCCCTCAGAAAGCGGCGAGATCCCGGAGTTTAACCCAAATAGCACGCAAAAGCACGGGGGAAGCGCCGCCATTTCGCGGCACCCTGCGAGGGGCAGGGAGGAGAGAATCACAGCCGCCCGAGCTTTGGCAGCTTCTCAGGGGTCCGGAGAGCTGCGGTTTACCCTTAACTGCGGATAATCACGTTTACTCGGGTTTAAATGTGTTTTTAACCGACCAGAGGTCCCCGGCGGGGTGCACCGTTCCCGGAGGCACCGCAATACCCGAACCACGCGCGGAGCGGAGGGAGCAAGCTCCGGATCCAAGTCCCGAGCCCAAAAATCCTGTAATATAAAGTCCTCCCATCGAGGACGTATCAGATATTGAACTGATAAGAATAGATACTACACTTGATCTTAGCCAAAAAGGCGAGGAACGATACACAGGGAATTCCAAAGGCGGTCCCCACCCGCTCTCGCCCCTGACTCGCCCACCGCCCTCGCGTTGTTCCCGAGCTCCTCCCACGCTGCATTCCGCGCTCCCCTGCCCGCGCCTCACAAGCACAGAGCCCTGGAACCCCGCAAATCTCACAGCCACCCTTCCGAGCAGCCCCTTTGTGCTGTGACTGTTGAATCCGCACAGCCCCACCCGTGGCTCTCCCTCCCGTCCGCATTCGGGTTCCGCCCCGGCAAAGAGGGGGCGCCGGGGGAGGCGCCGGGGGAGGCGCCGGGGGAGGCGCCGGGGGAGGCGCCGGGGGAGGCGCCGGGGGAGGCGCCGGGGGAGGCGCCGGGGGAGGCGCCGGGGGAGGCGCCGGGGGAGGCGCCGGGGGAGGCGCCGGGGGAGGCGCCGGGGGAGGCGCCGGGGGAGGCGCCGGGGGCGGCGCCGGGGGAGGCGCCGGGGGAGGCGCCGGGGGAGGCGCCGGGGGAGGCGCCGGGGGAGGCGCCGGGGGAGGCGCCGGGGGAGGCGCCGGGGGAGGCGCCGGGGGAGGCGCCGGGGGAGGCGCCGGGGGAGGCATTGCGGCCGCGGGGGCGGGCGGGAGCGGAGCCGCAGCTGCCGGTGCGGGTTGTGTCCCTGCGGGCAGCGGCAGCGTGTCTGTGAATCGTCCCCAAAGCCGCCTGCCTTCCCGCGCCCCGCTGAGCCTGCTCGGGTGTCTGTTGTGGGTTTGAGACAGGACCCTTGCCAGGAGGACGCACGAAAAAGGGTAAACAGGCTTTAAGCTTAAAGTTGCAAAAAGTGTTTAATTACTTAACAGAATTGGAGGATAGATGTAAGGTAAAAATATATTTTTTATACATTATTTTGTTCACACCCCTCCCTCCCTCTTACGAACTTATAGTATTCACCCCCTTTCCTCCTCTACAATCCCCGAGCCAGGTGGGGGGGGGGCAGGGTGTGGGGTCTCTTTTCAGTTTACAGAGCAGATTTTCAAATTTACTCATTACTACAGTTTTTCTACTATAAATACTCTTTATCTCTGCTTGTTTTTCTCTCTCTTCAGACAGTTTTCTGCTCTCACCCCTACCCTCTTAAGAAGCAGTCTCTGCACTCACCCCCCCCCCTTTTTTCTCTCTTTGCAAACTAGCAACACAGACAGGGGGCAGGTTGAGGGGTCTTCTGGTTAGTTTAATCAGGAAAAGAGGTTTTCTACTTAGCCAGGGGTCCTTCTCACGAGAGACAGTCCTCTAGGAACTTCTTTGGTGTGCGTCCAATCTCATGAGCAACATCCCGCCCGAATTTTTGTTGTAACATGAGTTTTTTGTCTATAAGGTGCTGTGCAGACTCTCCCGAGCTGAGGTTAGGCTGCTTCTATGCCAGGAGCAAGGCTTATCTCTCTCAGTTAAGGCCTTTTGCAGTTTTAACTCTTAGATGAGACTCCCACTGGTTTACAGTCTTTTTTAGGCATCTACCTCCTCCTCTGGAGAGAGCTGTGGGTGTATTTTTGCATCTTTACAGATTTCATGGGTTGCAGGAGGAATTTCTGACTCCCCCGTAGTTTCTATTACGGCTAGCAGAAAGTTTCAGCTCTGGTGCCGGAAGCACTGGAGCACTTCTTTCTCCCCCCTTCTTCACTGACTTTGGCACTTTCTATGCTGTTCTCCCTCACATATTTTCACCTGCACCTCCTCCTCCTCCAACTACAAAGTGAAAGAAGTGCGCGCCTGCTTTGTTTTGACTTTTTTTTAAATATGTTTTCACAGAGGCGTAACTAGCACCTTTAATTGGCCCAAACTTGGCCGGCAGCATGTCTATTACTTTCAGAGCCATCAGAGATTGGCTCTGCTGGACTTGATGTAAAAACTTCCAGAACTTGCACTCAGGACACACAGGAGCCATTTTTGTGCTACACCCCACCCCTCAGACACCTCCCTAGGCCTACTAGAACAGCTTCTGAGGGGCTCAAATTTCTCTTAGATGTTAAAAACACTTCGCTGATGTTTTGGGCCAATCAAAACCACCACAGTGTCCCAGCGGGGTCCTGTCAGGGACAGATCACCTTTGCTTTTTCCAAGGTCTGTGATGAATAGTTTAGAAAAGTGGCAGCGAGATTTTTCGTAATTGTAATTTATTTGCGTTTGAAGTGTGAAGCGTGTGTCATTGTTTTGTGCTTTTTAGCAGTTTCCATGCTAGGATAAATGCGGTGGAAGAAGACAAATGAAGCCAAGAGGCTGGACTAGGATGCTGCAGGCCCATGACAAGCACAGGTCAGAAAATAATTAAAACCCCAGGTTATAAAAATACCAAAGTAAAAGCCCAAAGGGTATTGTGAGCTGCTAGACTGTGCTCAGAGAAATCCCAAACACCTGTCCTGTTTTCCTATTGTCAGTTGAACATGCAAAAATATAAGAGTTGCCCCAAGGATCCTGTCAGTGGGAGGTGGTCATGGGATAAGCTGTTTTTGAAGGCATTTTCCACACCCTTAAAAGTGTGGATAGGTGTAGCGTTCGGTACGAGCCGGGCTGCAGTTGCATTCCAAAAAGTGTGTTCTTCGGTCACTAAAATTTCTGGGTTTTTGGTTGGTTTTCCTGAAAAATGCCTTGTATCCCTCTGAGCTTTGCTTTGCAAAGCACTGAATGATTTTTATGGTTCTGCAGGGACCTCTGCCTGGAATGTCCTGGGTGTCCCGGTTCAGCTGCCTAGGGTGGCACGAAGGTGGTGCTGAAGATGCCAATCATCACCGGCCTGGATAAATTTTGGCTGCAGGAGCTGCCAGCAGCAGGCTGTTCAGAGCCAGAGCTTGCCAGGATGGCAAGACTGTCATTGTTGCAGTCCCCAAAGCAGTATCCAACGTGAGTAGTTGCAGAGCTCTCTAAAAGAAGTGTGCCATTTGTTACGGTTTTGGGCCCAGTGGGTCTAAGGTGGCTTTTATTAAACTGGAGAGCTGGATTTTTTAGTCCTGCTGAGAGAGTTCAGCGTCACCTTATGAAGCAAGGAAAAGCTGCGTGGTAAGCGCAGGCTGATGCAATTTATTTTAGCTTATTACTCCCCATGATTCCTTTAATAAATAAACTCCCAATGAAAAGTGTGAATGTGTTAATTATTTCTCTGTTTGATCAGCAATAGAATGCATTAGTAAACATTTGTGGGAGAGGCATGGGGAGCAGCAGAAGGGAGAAGGGTGTGGGAGACAGAGCCCCGTCCCAAGGCGGGTTGCTGGCGGTGGCATAGGAGGGGATGTCAGAGAGATACAGGTAAATGTGTACAGGGTGCAGAGCCCCAGGGTAGTGCCTCTGCTGGGGGAGTGAGAGCATGTCCAGGATAGGTGGGGTATGGAGCAGTGAGCCCTAACCGGGATGGGGGGTGAACCCGTGGGCCACGGGCAGAGTCCTGGCTACCATGTGAATTGTTAGCACACAAGGTTAGTGGAGCCGAAGGTCACCCCAGGAGAGGTGCAGCCCCCAGTCCCTATTGCCGAGTCCCACCACAGGCTTACAAAACCAGGATTTGGGCTCCAGAGCTGACAGGTGTCGTGTTGTCCAGGGCAGCACTTGGCACCACAGGGCTGTAGGGGGCTGTGGAGCGGGTGGGGGGCCGTGGCCCGTTAGCTGAAAGGAAGGATGAGTGAGAGGTATTGAGGGCAGTTGGTGATGCAGCCGTCTGCATCCCAGAGTCCCATCCAAACCCACCCCTCTCAGAGTGTGCCTAAGAACATCTGCCATGTAATCTTGTGCCTGCAGGAGGAATTTTTGCCAGGGCAGCTGTGTCTAACCCCAAGGTGAACCTATATCCCATACGGGCCTAGGTAGGATCTGGGCTGGTGACAGCCGTGGTATAGTTGCCTGTGATCCCCCAGAACCCAGATTTGAGGTCAGAATTTGCAATTTTTGTAATGTAAGAAGGGGTAGCACCAAAGCCAGAAGTTTTTAAAAGTTCAAAGTGTGTCTGTTCAGCATTGAAATGGATACATACTTGATCAGGAGAGTTTTTTAATGTATTTTGTTAGATTTTACAGACATGGGGAATTTCTTTGAAGGCATAGAATTTCATTTATTTAGTGTATTGTTTGTATGAATACCCGGAGGTTTTCTACAGCTACAGAGCGGCATCTCGCGTCTGGATTTTGTTCCACGGTGAGCCAGAGGGAGAAGCAGCACTTCCCAAATTCTTCTGGAGCAGTGGTAATTGCAGTCCTTTAAACATGCATTAAAAAGGCAACATGTGAAATGGGAAGAGCAATTAGGAAAAGAGGAAAAAGAAATGTTGAGCTAGGGAGGTGTTGTCATTTTTCTGCTGTTCCTTTATGACAGTGATCTTGTAGGCAGTAAGAAAAGTATTAGGATTTGAATAACGGAGGGTATGAAATGGAGCTAAAGTGTAGGTAAGGAAAGGAAAATGCTATTGTAAAATCTTCCTTGGGGCAGCATGCAGATGAGGCAGAGAGAGAAAGAGTAATGTGTGTCCTGCATAAGCTTGTCCATGCAAGGCCAAAGCAGATAGAAGATTTTAAAGTGCAAACACAAGTGTTGTGTATATAAATGAACCAATTAAAGAGCTTAACTTATAAGGCAGGATGATATATAGGACAAAATGTAAAAAAAGAATAAATAGATCTATTAGCTGTTCTGTACAAAGTCTAATCAGATATTAGATATTAATGTAAAGAGAGGTTTGATATGAGTAGATGTGTAAGGTTAGAGTGTAGAAGTCTGACGTGATATTGAATTGTCAAAATATACAAGTTGAACATTGTAAATATGTGGCTTGTGTCTTAGGAGAGGTTCCGTAAGTGTCAATGGATTTGTAAGTATTTTCTCTATAATAAGTGCAAATAGATATAATGTAAATAGATGAGTGTAAGTATATAAAAGTTTAGGGGGTGGGAATAAGAAAACAGTTTTGAGAAAAGGTTTCATTGTATCGCTTCATAAATAGTGGAAGATTTCCGTTTCTCGGAAGGTCCAAACAGTAGAATGTTTTTCATAGAGCGCACAGACCGATGCAGCCAGAATCCAAAAGTGTGCAGATTGTCAGGGGCATAAAGAAAATCCAAAAGCCATAATTTTCATGTTGAGGAAAAGCACTGGAGCGTCCTCACATGTAGAATTTTGAAAAAGCAACCTCCTTGTCTGGAAATTTCACATTCTAGATACGGAAAAAAGCACCAGGCTGCCAAACACAGCAGGGTGTGGTGACAGTCGGTCAGTTTGGAGGTATGGCCGTGGGTGATCTGGTGCTGGGGCAGTTAGACAGCAGGGTGTGGTGACAGTGGGTCAGTTTGGAGGTACGGTCGTGGGTGACCCGGCGCCAGGTCAGTTAGCCGGAGCGCTTTGATTATCGTGGGTGCATCTGCTGCCACCGGTTACCTGGGGAGTTCCACTGCTGCTGGGGAGTTCCACTGCTGCTGTCATTGCCACCACGGGCCTTGGCCTCGTCCTGGCTCAGAGGTCATTCTTCCTGGCTTTTCTTTGCTGCCTCCCCAAAGTGCTGCTGCCTCCCTCTCCACCCTGCCCTGCTGTGGCCAGCTGCAGCGTGCAGAGGGTGTTGTGGCCGTGCTCTGCCGGGTTCCCCGTGTGGAAGCAGAGAAGCTGCAGTGGTGGCAGCATCAGTCCTTGCAGGAGATCCTGCATTCATTGGGGTCAAGTGGCTGTCTTGACAGTGGTGAAGATTCTTGAGAGCTCTTATGCTGTCAGGTACTCCCCAGAGCGTGTCCTCGAGGTAGAGCAAAGGAGATGTGGCCACGGTCATTGCTGTGGGGGAAGAAGAGATTTGATGTGGTTATTGTCCTCGCTTCCTTTAATATCAGTGGTGCAGTATTTCTATAGATGTGGTGTCCTGAAGCAGGAGTTACAGGTGTTGTTGTGGGTAGTGAATAATTGAAATGAATGTAAAGAATGGATTGTTATGATTGCTATCAGTATAGCTTGGTGTTCTTAGTCCCACAGCAGGTTTGTAAAAGGTTCAAACAGTCCTTTTTTTTTCCCAGAAAACCTGACTGAGTGGAGTGAGGTAACACAGAGGCGATCTAGTGTATCTTGAGGCTCGTTATGAAGTGTTGTCAGATGGTTTTTACGATGTGAGGAGGCATTTGCCACGGTGTGCAGGTCAGAAGGGTGGAAAAGTTTGTTACGTGTGTAAAAGAGGCACCGTTTGCAGCCAGGTTCCAAATGTGGTATTGTCTGTGAAAAGTGTGCATGCTGCAGGAATCCTGTCAGATGAAAGGTGTAAAGAAGCAGAGGTCTGTGTGCACTTGGATTCCTCCAAACTGCCTATCTTACACGAGAGTGGTGATGTGCCATTCCCATGGAAAAGAGCCATTGTTGCCCCCAGGTTCCCATGGGGAAATGTGGGATTTTGTATTGTAAAGTTGTGCAAATGTCAGGATTTGTGCCAGACAGAAGCTGCTAAGAGGTAGGCCTGAGGCTGGCCTTGGACTCCTGGGTGTGTTGTGCCCAGTGTGTGCTAGCTGTTGAAAAGAGGCAGTGGTTTGAGGCAGGTTCGATCAGCAGGAAGAGGGAGGGAGATCACACTTATGAGCAATGATGAAAACCTTTTCAGGGAAGAGATGTCAGAGTCCTATTTCAAAGAATAAATATCTTGTGTGGCTTACGTGGCAAATAAGAAAAATAGATGAATGACGTCTTGCCACTGAATTCTAAAGAAGTCAACAGTGAAGGTGCTGACATATAAACCTGAGTTTTCTCCCTAGGTTTTGAGAAGGATCCCTGTCAGACTGCAGCATCTCAGGCTAACCTAATACCAGAACTGTGGTGACCAGAGAGGTGTTAATTGCATAAAGGGAAGCAAAGTATTGCTCATATGTTTTGGTCACAGTGACATGAGTTCATCTACACCAAACAGTTCTATCAGAAGCGTGGCCTGGGCTGCCCACATGTTCAGATGGAACAATTGTACAACCACCACCTGCAAATGTTCCCTTTGGGATAATATTTTTTAAACTTTTTTTACTTTTTTTTTTACTTGCTTCTCTCTGATCTGGCCGAATGGTACAGTGAGTGGAACAGAGGCTGAGAATCGGCCACCATGTGAGCTGTGTGGCATTTCCTACAGTGGTTGAAGTAAACCTTCTGAACCATATTTCAGTGTGTCATACAGGGAACAGGGGAGGATGGTTATTGCAGTTATTGTTTCCTCAGCAACATGAGATATGTTATTCCTTTAACATGGCATTGAAAGAGTTAGCAAAACTATTTTTTTTTCTCTTAGGCCATTTGAAAGCCAAATTTCTGTACATGGATAATGGATGAGGTGCAGTTCTGTAAGGCTCATGTAACGGAGCCTTACGAATCAGAATTAATCCTGAAGTGTATTTCTGCAGGCTATGCACGTGGTATGCAGTTCACACACAGGTAATAAGCATGTGCAGGTATAAGGCTAAGCACCTTATGTACTGTCCAGTATTAGATAAAATATTTGGAGACATGTGTACCAGTTTTGAGGTCAGCATAGCCACATTTGTAATGTAGGAAGTGGTAGCAACATCATCCAAACCCTGAAGTTTTCAAGAGTTTAAAGCGATGCTGTTCTGTATTGAAATTGATACAGACTTGATGTGCCAATATTTCTATGTATGAACCTAGATTTGCAAAGCATGGGAACTGTTCTCCAAGGGAAAGTATTTCATGAATTTTTTCTACTCTTTCTAGCCATACCTGGTGGTTTGTGCACCAATGGACCGGCACCTTCCGACTGGATTCCGTGCTCTGATGAGCAAGGTAGGGAAGCAGCAGTTCACAAGTCCTTCTGCAGCAGTGAGAATTGCAGGCCCTTAAAGGTGCATGGAAAAGAGCAGCTATGAGATGGGAAGAGCAAATAGATAAAGAGTGAAAAACAACATCTTGAGCTAGGGAAGTTCTACAATTTTTCTGTTGTCCATTTATGATTGTGCTCTTCCACGTACTAGAAAAAGTTTCAGGATGTAAAGAATTTAGAGAATGAAATGGAAATGAAATAGAGGGTATCAAAGCAAAAAGGCCCTGCTAAATATTCTTTGGGAAACTATGGCCATGAATGAGAGAGAGAAAGAACAAGGAGTTTCCTGAATGAATTTACAGAAAACAAATCCCAGTGCCTCTTTCTAGGTAAGTGTGGACATTGGCTATGTTGTAAAAGAGGAACTGTAATTTTCAGAAGTATGCAGAGGTATGAATAAAAAGCTCTAACCAAGTGCAAAATGTCAGAGGATACAGGCTTCCAAGCTTCCCTCAGGTGCAGTTTTCTGTGCTTGGTACCAGCAAGCCAGGGAAGAGGGAAAGAACTTTGAGTTTTTTTTCCTTAGGGAAGGACATGTGTCCAGGTGCCTGCAGTGCATTGTTGCTTCAGAAGTGTCGTTTTTGAGCCTCACTATCAGTAAGAAGTAATTGTTCACGTGTTGTTGCTGGAGTAGCTGAAGCATGTTCCATAATTACCAAATGCAGGCAAGCCAGCTCTTGCAGGAATATTGAAAAGATTATCTGCCTTGCAGCAAAGCTGTTGTCTACCTTTCTGGGTGGACATTTATAGCCAATGCCCAGTACACAGTGCCTTCCAAATATAGTTATGAAAATGAAGGAGATGACCTAGATAGATAGTAAAAAGGAAGTGTTGCATTGAAGAAAGGATAATTGAAGAAAGCACCCACCTTTCATGTGGATCATCACAGAGCTGTAGCCACAATGTCAGGCCTGTAAGAATTTCTTGCCAAGAGTCAGAATGGAGTTCAGAAGTGCTGTAGAAGCAGGTGGTTTGACTTGCTAAAGAAGAGAAAGAAATGATATGAATTTACCCAATGTGGAAGGCTTTGTACATTTTTTTTCTTTTTGCAGGTATTAATGTAGTGTCCTGCAACAAGAAAAAAAGGGTAGGGAGGGGTCAGGCAATAAATGTGTTTTGGGTTAATGATACGACTTTTTTTTTTTTTGAGAGTGAAGGGTTTTGATTTTTTTTTTTTTAATAGAATTTTTTAGATGGAAGTGAAGAAAAAATTATTTATTTAATAAAATTACGCAGAGTGTTTTATAAGGCACAGGGGAAGGGAAAAAAATAAGGTGAAAGGTAGTTATTTAATTTGATTAAAAAGTGGTTTTTTTAGACGTAAAAAAACGTTTGTTTTTTTTTTTTGTTCCCCACCCGGGGCCGGGTGGAGTTTTTTTGGAGAGTTTTGTTGTTTTTTGGGTTTTTTGGGTTTTTGGGTGGTAAAGTAGATTGAAGAGAAGGGGTTTAAATGAGGAAAAAGAAGAAGAATGGAAAAAAATGGGAATAGAGTTTATTTTGATTTTTGTTTAGTATGTAGTTTTTGCTGGGTGATGAATTTTTTTTTGGAGTAAGGTTTGGAGAAAATGTTTTTAAAATAACTTGTGGTTTTTTTGTGGCTGGGTGTAGTTAAAGAGATAGGATTATATATTTTTATATCTTTTTTTTGGGGTATATAAGTCAATGATAGGGGATAAAGGATTATTATATTATTAATTTAAGATATTTTATTTTTTTATTTTATAGTGTTGGTTTAAGGTTTATTTTAATATTTTTTAATTTTAAATATATATATATACACACATATATATATAAAATTATGTATAAATAATGTTATGAATGGTGAATGGTGGTATGTTGTTATTTTAATTTTATATGTGGTTTTTATTTAAAATTAAATTTTTTTGAGGGATATATTGTGTTTTTTATTTTTTTGTATTATTTATTAAGTATATTTTGGTTTTTGGGTAAAGATAATTTTATGGATGGGTTTGTTTTTATGTGAGGTAGAATTAATTTAGATAGTTTTTTTAACAAGTTTTTGGTATGTATTGTTGGGATTTTATTTTTATTTATTGTATGTAGAAGTTTAGATTGGGTAGGATTTGTTTGGTTGATGGAGCCTCGGGTATTGATTAATTAGGTGGTTTTTGTTAAATGTTGTTTTTAATTTTTATAAGTTTTTTTATTTAATGTTTTTAGGGTGGTTTTTAATAGTTTATTATATTGTTTTATTTTGTTACTGGTTGGTGTATGATAGGGAATGTGGTATATTTATTTAATGTTATGGTTTTTAGTTTAGTTGTTTATGAGGTTATTTTTAAAATGAGTTTTGTTATTTGATTTAATTTTTTTAGGGGTATTATGTTTTTATAGGATTTGGTTTTTAAGGCCTAGGATGGTGTTATGAGTAGTGGTATGAGGTATAGGGTAGGTTTTTAGTTATTTAGTGGTGGTTTTTATTATTGTGAGTATATAGTGTTTGTTATGGTGGGTTTGAGGTAGTGTGATGTAATTAATTAGTTAGGTTTTTTTATATTTATATTTTGATTATTTTTCATTATATTATAGGGGTTTTATTTGTTTGGTTTGTTTGATGGTAGTATATGTTTTATAGTTATGGATAATTTGAGAGATGTAGTTTATGGTTAGATTTATATTTTGGTTTTGTGTTTATTTATAGATGGTATTTTTGTTTTGATGGTTTGAGGTATTATGGGTTTATTGAGTTAGGAATAAATTTTTTTTATGTTGTTAATTTAAGTTTATTTGGGATATTTTTATTTTTGTAGTTTGATTTATTTGTTTATTGTTTTGGTGTTTTTTATTAGTTTGATTTTTGGGGATATGGGTGTTTATATGGTGGATTTTTATAGGTAGTTTTTTTGTTTGGTTAGCGATGTTTTTTTATTTTTTAGTTGTTTAAATTGGTTTTTTTATGTTGTTAATTAGGTTTTTTTTATTTTTTTAGTTAATTTTATAGAGTATTGGTTATTATTTATGAATTAGTATAAAGGTAGAGTTTTGGTTATTTTTTTTTAGTAATGTTTAGGGTTAATTGAATGGTTTTGAGTTTAGTGAATTGGCTTGATTTACTTTTTTTTTTTAGTTTTTGTAATTTGTTGTGTGGGGTTTTATACAGTTGTTTTTTATTTTTGTTTTGTTTTTATAAGATGATAGGAATTATTAGTGAAAAGAGTGTAGTGTGTTTTATTTGTTGGTAGTTGGTTGTATGGTGGGGTTTTTTTTTTGCATGGGTTATTTGTTTTAGTTTTTTTTTTTTAGTTAGATTAAAATTTTTATTTTTAGGTTAATTTGTAATTATTTTTAAAATTTTAGGGTGATTTAGATTTTTTTATACGGGTGCGCTGTGTGATAAGGGTAATTTATTTGCTTTATGTGCTATTGGTGGTATGATGAGTAGAGGGAATTTTTGTTCTAAATATTTATTTTAGTATTGGTAGTTGAGGTGTTAGGAGGAGTTGTGTTTTTGTGTTAATTATTTTTGAGGTAGTTTGGATTTTTTTATATGTTGTTAGGATTTTTTTTTTTGTTGGGGTGTAGTTGGTTTTAGATTTTTTGTAATTTTGGTTTTAAAATTTTAGTGGTTGGTTTTGGGTTTTATTAGGTATTTTTTGTTAAAGGTTTTAGGATAGGTTATGGTTTTTAGTTGTAGAGTAAAGTACATTTTTTACTTTTGGTTTTGTTTTGATTGGGTTAAGGGTTATTGTATGAGTAATTTTTTGTTTGATTTGGGTGAAGGTTTGTTGTTGTTTAGGGTTTTAGTGGAAATTATTTTTTTATGGGTAATTAGGTAGAGAGGATTTATGATTTGGCTGTACTCAGGGATGTGTATTTTTTAAAAGTTTATAGTTTTTAGGAAAGTTTGTGGGGTTTTTTTTGTTGGTTGGGGGGATATTGTGATGATTTTATTGATAATTTTAGTAGGAATTTGATGTTGTTTATTTTGTTATTTTATTTTTAGGAATTGGATTTTTTTGGTAGGTTTTTTGATTTTGTTTTTTTTACAGTGAAATTGGTTTTTAGGAGAATTTGGATTTTTTTTTTTAATTTTTTTTGTTGTGTTTTTTTATATAATGATGTTATTAATGTATTGTAAATGTTTTGGAGTTTTATTTTTTTTTTAATGTAGTTTGGATTAGTTTATGATAAATGGTGGGATTGTGTTTTTATTTTTGGGGTAATTTGTTTTAGGTGTATTGTATGTTTTTTTAGGTGAAAGTAAATTGAGGTTTGTATTTTGTTGTTAGAGGAATGGAGAAAAATGTATTTGTAATGTTAATAGTAGTATATTATTTTGTTGCTTTGGATTTTAGTTTATATTGGAGTTTTAGTATGTTTGGTATAGTAGTATTTAGAGGTGGAGTTATTTTATTTAAGGTATGATAGTTTACAGTTAATTTTAATTTTTTTTTAGATTTTTGTATAGGTTAGATGGGGTTGTTAAAGAATGAATGGGTTTTGTTGATTATTTTTTGGTTTTTTAGTTTATGGATTAGTTTGTGAATGGGAATTACGGTATTACGAGTTGTTTGGTATTGTTGGCGGTGTATAATTGAGGTTGTAATTGGTATTTGTTGGTTTTTTTTTTTAGGAGTTTTATTGTAGATGGGTTTTTTGATAGTTTAGGTAAGGTGTTTAATTGTTTTATGTTTTTTGTTTTTACAGTAGTTATTTTAAATGTTTATTGGAGTTTTTTTTGGTTTTTGAAATATTTATTTTGGAGGAAGTTTATATTTAAAATATATGGAGTTTTTGGGTTAGTTATAATGGAATGGTTTTTTTTATTTTTTTTTTTTAGTTAGGTTTATTTTAGTTTTTACGAGGGTTAAGTTTTGTGATTTTTTTGTAATGTTGGAAATAGAAATAGGTTTTGTTTTTATATGTTGTGATGGTATTATTGTGTATTGTGTATTAGTGTTAATTAAAGTTTTGTATTTTTGTGGTTTTGATGTGTTAGGTTATTGAATTTATACTGTTTAAAAAATTTGGTTTTTTTTGGTTTTTATTTGGTTAGAGGTAGGGTTTTTTTAATTATGGTGGGTATTTGTGTTAGAGGTTTTTTTAAGGGAATTAGATATATTGAGTAGAGTTATTTTTTTTTGGTGGAGTTTTTTTTTTAGTTTTGTTTTTTTTTAATTTACGTATTTGTTGTGTTAGGATAGCAGTGGGTTGTTTATTTTATTTGTTTATGTTTTTTTTATTGTTATATAGGAAATATTATAATTTATGTTGAGGGATATATTTAGTTTTTATAGCTGAGGAGTGTTTGCGTGGGGTAGTAGAATTTTTGGTTTGTATTTTTGAGATTTGGAGAAGGTTGTTTTTAATTTTTTTATTGAGTTTTTTATGATTTTTTTTATTTTATTTTTTAGTTTTTGTAGATTTGTTTTTATAGTTGAGATTTTTGTATTTATTGGGTTATGTATGATATTTGTATATGTTTGGAGTTTTTTTGTTATATTATGTATAGTTTTATGTTTGTTATTTTGTTTTATAATGGTTAAAGTAGAAGTATATTTTGATGGTTTAAGTTTTAGGAGTTTTTGTTATATTATAGGTGTATATTTTATTTTATTTGGGTTTATAATTGGATTTGGGTTTGTTATGTTTTTTGAGAAGATAATTTTTATTACTGTTATTTTTTTTAAGCGTTGAATTTTTTGTTTTATAGTTTTTTATTGAGTTTGTTGTGAATAGAGATTGTTGGGATGTAGGTATTTTTTTTTGTAGTTTTGATAGTTCGTTTTTAGAGGTTGTTGTAGTTAGGTTTATTTTGTATAGTTTGGTTGATATTTGGGTTACGTGATATAGTTTTTAAATGTTTTGTTTTAGTAGGATTTAGAAGTGTAATATTGTTTGTAGTATTTTAAAGATGGATTAATTAATTAATTATAGATTTATTATTTTGTTGGATATAATTTTTTTTTAGGTTGTGAAGGTTTTTTATATTTATGGATTTAATAATGATTTTTGATTTAGTTGTTGGTTTTGAGGGTCCCTCCCTATTGTTATTTGGGTGATTAGTTTTAAATTGGGTTTTTTTGTTTTTTGTAATAGGAGTAATTGTTATTGGTTTAGGTTTTTTTATTTTTTGTTTTATAATATTTGATAGTGTATGATAAGTATATGTTAGGGTTTAATATATTGTATTGTAGTTGTTTTTGTATTTTTTTTTAGATTTTTTTTACTTTAGTTGGTTTTGGGATTTGTTTAGGGGGAAATTTTTAGTTTATTGGATTAGAGAATTTTTTTAAAGTTTTATTTATGTTTTTTTATATTTTATATTATTTAATTTTTTTTATATTTGGATTAGGTGTTTGTTTTTGTTTAGTTTTTTTTTTTTTAGTTTTTATTTTGGTAAAATTGAATATTATATACATGGAAATTTTTAGGTAAAGTATTTGTATAATTAAGTTAATGGTTTTTTTAACATTTAGGAAAAATTGAATATTTTTAAAAGTTGATATACTAGATTTAAAGGGAAAGAGATGGGTGAGGAGTTAGGAAGTTTCACTCTCTACTTTTTTAACAGGTTGGGTAATATTATTAATAAAACTCTAAAACAGGTTACTAAAACTAGAGGAGGAAATTAACAGAGCATGTACATCTTTAACTGTTTTTCATATTTTTTTACAGATTGTTAGTATTACACACATTACTATAACAAGTTGGAGTTGTGTCTCTGATTGGTGGAAATTATACATTAGGGACAGGATTGTTTTTACTTGTTGGTAGGGAAATAAATTTATGTGCTAAACAGACAGTATTATATTAAATAATTTTTTATCAAACAGCATAGTGATTATTGATGGTTGTAATTTAATATCAAGCGTTTAAAACTAGAATGTAATTATTCGGGGTTTTTTTTACATTTTTTAATTTTATAAAAGGTGTAGAACAAGTAATTAAGGCCCCGTAAGTTGGGCGCCAAATATGTCCCGGGTTAATGATAAGATTTTCCTTTTTTTGAGAGTGAAGGGTTTTGACACTTTTTTTTTTACTTTTAACAGAATTTTTTAGATGGAAGTGAAGAAAAAATTATTTATTTAATAAAATTACGCAGAGTGCCTTATAAGGCACAGGGGAAGGGGAAAAAACAAGGTGAAAGGCAGTTATTTAACTTGATTAAAAAGTCTTTTTTCAGACGCAGTTTTTCTCTTTTTCGCCCTCCACCCGGGGCCGGGTGGAGCTTTCTGGAGAGCTCTGCTGTTTTTTGGCTTTTTTGGGTCTCCGGGTGGTAAAGCAGATCGAAGAGAAGGGGTCCAAACGAGGAAAAAGAAGAAGAATGGAAAAAACGGGAATAGAGCTCACCCTGACCTTTGTCCAGCACGCAGTTTCTGCCGGGCGACGAATCCTCCCCCGGAGCAAGGCTTGGAGAAAATGTTTTCAAAACAACTCGCGTTTTTTTCTGCGGCTGGGTGCAGTTAAAGAGATAGGACTACACATTTTTACACTTTTTTTTTTTTTTTTTGGCATATAAGCCAACGATAGGGGATAAAGGATTATCATGCTGGACGGCACCCCATTTTCGGAGCGGTCCGTGGGGAGTGGTGTCCCGCGGGGCCCCGAGCCGGCGGCGCCGCTCTCCCTCCCCGGGCTGGGGGCCGCCGGGTCAGCCCCCCCCCGCCCCCGCCCCCGCCCCGACCTGTGTCGCCGCCGCCGCCGCCATACGCTGCGTGCCGAGGGCCCCTTTTAAGGAACCGGGAGAGGCGGGGGGGGGCCATATAGTCGACCGCGGCGGTGCCCGCCCCGGCACACGCGGATCCCGCCAGCCCCCCGCGCCGTCCACAGCACCGCACGCTTCAGCAGAAGCCCGCAAAGCCCGGAAAATGCTGCGGTGGCACCCTCGGACTCCGCATTTTGTTCAGGCGGCACAGTGGACGCATATTGCCTCAGAGAAGACCCCGCGGCCGCCCTTTTTGAACTCGGCAACACTGCGCATGTGCGAACGATGCCGACGCCATTTTGGTAGTCCAATGCACCGCGCATGTGCGAACGATGCCGACGCCATTTTGGCATTCTACTGCACTACGCATGTGCAAATGATGCCGACGCCATTTTGGTAGTTCACTACACTGCGCATGCGCGAACGATGCCGACGCCATTTTGATAGTTCACTGCACTGCGCATGTGCGAACGATGCCGACGCCATTTTGGTAGTTTACTGCACTGCGCATGTGCGAATGATGCCGACGCCATTTTGGTAGTTCACTGCACTGCGCATGTGCGAATGATGCCGACGCCATTTTGGTAGTTTACTGCACTGCGCATGTGCGAATGATGCCGACGCCATTTTGGTAGTTCACTGCACTGCGCATGTGCGAATGATGCCGACGCCATTTTGGTAGTTCACTGCACTGCGCATGTGCGAATGATGCCGACGCCATTTTGGTAGTTCACTGCACTGCGCATGTGCGAATGATGCCGACGCGCATGTGCGAAATAGGGGCGCCGCCATATTAATGGACGCGCCTATGCTTTTCCGGCCGCCGGTACGGAACAAATCAGGACCCCGCGCTATAGGTGACTGCCTTAAGCGCCTGATCGAAATTAAAAACTCGTATTTCACGCTTTTGGGACATTTATGCACTCAGCAAACAGCTGCAGGGGCGTCCTCTATACTGTCCGCGTCGCCCACGGGCGGCGGCAACCGCGCGAGCGGTGGGAAAAAACCGGAATTTGCCGATCGCTTTCGGGACAAAATGGCGGCCCCGCCGAACCGCAGCGCGCACACCCGCCCCCAAAGACCTCTCCGCACCTGTCCGCAGCGCCGGGGAAGCCCGCCAAGCAGCCAAATCGCCGTTTTCGGGGTCAGGACTTCGCGGCCGCCATTTTGGTAGTCCAGTGCACGGCGCATGTGCGAAACGGGCGCCGCCATATTAATGGACGCGCCTATGCTTTTCCGGCCGCCGCCATCTTTTGTACGGAACAAATCGGGACCCCGCGCTATGGGTCAGTACTTTAAGCGCCTGATCAAAATTAAAAACCTGGATTTCGAGCTTTTGGGACATTTCTGCATTTGCAAAGCAGGGTCGTGGGAATTACAATTGCTCTGTTACATCATAGTAAATGTGCACACTCAGCTAGAAGTAGGCACTGGGAATTGTCTTCTGTGACTTCATTCAGGAAACTGCTGCTTCTTTCTCTCTTTCATGCATAGGCACAGTTTCCCACAGAATATTTACCACTGGCCTTTTGCTTTCATCCCCCTTCTATTTTATTTCCATTTCATTCCCTAAATTCCTTACATCCTGATACTTTTCTTACTGGCTGGAAGATGACAATCATAAATGGACAACAAAAAAATTGCAGATGTTGTTTTTCACTTTTTCTACTTGCTCTTCCTGACCGATATGTGCTCTTTTTATTGCATCTTTAAAACACTGCAATTGCCAGTGCTCAAGAAGGACTTGTGAAGTGCTGCTTCTCCATCTTGGTCACCATGTCACAGAATCCAGCCAGAAGATGCCGGTCTGGCGCCGTACAAACTTCCAGGTCTGGGTAGAAAGAAAAAGTTCATTAAGTACTTTACCTCAGAGAACATTTTCCATGTTTTTAAAATCTGGCTGAATAGATAGAAAAATTGGCACATCAAGCCTGTATCTATTTCAATCCAGCATCACTTTAAACTGTTAAAAACTTAAGGGGTTTGGATGATGGTGCTACCGCTTCTTAGATTACAAATTTGGCTCTGCTGATCTCAAAACATTTTTCCAAATTTTTTATTAAATACTGGACACTAAATAACACATTCAGCCTTAGACCTGAACATATATTTTTCCTGTATGTAGGCTGTTTAACCCATGCACAGCCTACTGAAATTCACTTTAGCATTAAACCTGATTCATGTGGCTCAGTTCTGAGAGCCTTACTGAATTGCATCTCCTGAAATGTCCACGTACAGAAATTTGAAATGGCCTAAGATAAAAAATACAGCTTTACTGATCCTTTAAATGCCATCTTCAAGGAAGCTCATGTCTCATTCTGGGGAGGGAAGGATAACTGCATTCCCCTTCCTCCCCTGTGCCCTACGTGACACACTGCGAGACGGTTCAGAGGGTTTAGCTCAGCCTGAGTAGGAAGCGCTGCACAGCTCAGATGGCGGGTGCTTGTCAGTATCTGTTCCACGTGCTGTTCCAGTCAGCCAGGTCAGAGGGAAGCAAGGAAGAGGCTCAAAGAAAGAGTTCGGAGGTAGCGGTTGTATAATCATTCAGTCTCAATGTGCGAGCAGCCCAGGCCACGCTTCTGCTGGAAGTGTTCTGTGTGGTTTAACTCACGTTGCTGTGACCAAAACACCTGAGCAACACTTTGCTTTCCTTGGTGCATTTAGCACATCTCTGGTCAGCACACTGGTTGTATTAGGTTATCCAAATACACTGCAGTCTGATGGGATCCTTCTCAAGGCCTGCTGAAAGCACTTCAGTTTAAATGTCAGCAGCTTCACTGCTCATTTGTTTAGAACTTAGCAGGAGCACACCATAGAGCTATTTTTCTTACTTGCCGTAAGAAACAGGGGGTATATTGAGTCTTTAAAATAGGACTCTGACGTATCTTACCTGGAAAGGTTTCCCTGATGGATCAGCAGCGTGTTCTCTCTCCCTCTTCCTGCTGCTCACTCATCCCAAAACAGAACCTGGCTTTAACTGGTGTCTCCTTTCAACAGGTAGGAAATATTTCCACCCTACAGCCTTGCACAGAGTTTGGACAAGGATCCCAGGACTCCAAGGCCAACCACAGGCCTAGTTCCTGGCAGCTTTAGTCTGGCAGAAATACTGCCATTTTCACAATTTTAGGATGCAGAATCCCACATTTGGCTCTGGGCACCTGGCATGGAACAATGGCTCTTTTCCACAGGTTGGAAACATCTCCACCCTCCTGTCATGGACACACTTGCAAATGCAACTTGACCTAATCAAAACCATCTGGCAAGGCTTAATAACAACGCAGAAGATACAGTACATCACATGTGTGTTACCTCACTCACTTCAGTAGGGCTTTGTGAAAGGGAAAACCTGACCATTTGAACCTTTGTAGAAACCTGTTTGGTGGGATTAGGGACAGCAAGCTATATTGGTATCAATCATAGAAATAATTTCTTTGCATTGATTTTAATTTTTCACTACCCAGCATGACAGCTGGAAGTGCTTGTTCAGGGCACCAAATATAAACAAATATTGCAGCAATGATATCAAAGGATGCAAAACCAATAACCAGCTAAAAACTGTTTTTTGCCCAAAACAATGATGGCAGCCACATGCCCTTCTCTCTACCTGGAAGACAGATCCTGGGGAGTGTCTGACAGCACAGGGGCTCTACACAATCTTCACCACTATGTTGACAGGCACTTGCCCGCAATAAAAATGCTTACTCTACATTTTTTTTATTTTAGGTGGGACTCTGGGGCACAGGGGGCTGGATCAGGCCCTGCCCCGAGCATCTCTCAGTCATCCTTGGATAGAGCTGAGGGGCCAGGGCCCCCCAGCCCCTCCACAACACCCTCGGCCCCGTGATGCCAAGTTCTGCCCTGGGCACCAGCACAGCTGTCAGGTCTAGACGTGCGCTCCCGATTTTATAAGGTTTGCGTGGGACTCTGCAATGGGGAAGGGGGGGCCACACCTGTCTTGGGCTGACATTGGGCTCTACTGCCATGCTGCGTTAACCATGGATGGGGTAGCCAGACAAGCTGGGACTCTGCCCATGTCCCATGGGATCACCCCCATCTCACTTGGGGTTCACCACTACAGCCCCATCCCACCCTGGACAAACTCTCACACCCCCGGGGGTGACAACATGGGCAATCCCCTCAAGCTGTGCACCCCCTCCCCATATCCCCGTGTCTCTGTGACATCTCCTCCTGTGTCCCGGCTCTGCCTCCCACACCTTTCTCCGTTCCAGTACTCCCACTGCCTCTCCCAGCATCTCCAGCTTCTTGCTCTCACTTCAAAGTGTGGGACACCCCGTTTTGGGGGAGGACATGTTTGGTGCCAGCGTGCTGTCCAGACCCACCGAGGCTCTGCCAGGACAATGAATGTGGCAGGTACCAGCATGGGCATCAGGCTGGGGGCAGGAAGGGGGCGCCACCGTGACTCCTCCAAACGCCCTCTTGTGGTTCTGGGGGTCCACGCTCAGGGTGTCAGTGCTGGAGGATGACAGAGACTCCCAGATGGCAGGAGAAGGTCCAGAGCTAGGTGCTGCTGTGGCCCCAGTGCTGGAATATTTGGATCCAACTGACCCCCCTGGTCTGCAGCCATTGGAAGGGGCTAGGCTCCTCTTCAACAAGGAAGCCCCTGATTCCTTCACTAATCCCCTGACTTTCTCACAGGGACCACGCCATGATCATAGGGAATATGGGGAAGAGAGAAAGGTTCTGGCAACTTCTTGCCAAGCAAGTGGTCTGGTCTCAGCTTGCCTCTGCTGATGGCTGGGGGGATGTCAGGCTGCTTAGTGAAACTAGGACCTTTTATGCTGTTGCGGGGGGTCAGCGCTGTGCGGTATCCTTCCTGCCAGGAGACCGGGGAAGGCAGGAGGGACCCCCGTGCAGACCTACACTACAGGGCGCCCCTCATTTGTGGCACATCAGACGGACAGTCCTGAGGCAGAGGGATGCCCCTGCTTCAGAGGGTAACATTAGGCAGAGCAGGGGGTACCACAGCAATCCCAGGAGGAAGTGACAAGCCTGGGAGCACCACATGGGCCTCTTTGGGCTCAGGGTGCCACGACAGGACACAGGCCACAGGCCACATGGGCTGAGGAGCTGGAGGGGACAGGCACACAGTCAGTACCTGCTTTTGAGGGGACACACAGGCTGGAGGTAGGCGCTCTTTGGGATAGAGTGGAAGCCCTGACCTGGCGTCACCACAACAGCCACCCACGCCATAACTGGGAACACCGCACTTTCACCATTCCCAGCACAGATACAGATGGGGATCTTCGGTGAATCGTTTCTCAAGTGCCAAAAACCACATTGAAACACTGAAAAACTACAACCTCCCCTATCTGATCGAAGTACATCACATCTGTACTTGCAGCTCCAGGCCAAACAAACACACACACACACACACACACACAGAGACACAAAGAGACATTAGACAGGATGTGCAACAAGGGGACACGACAATGAGAGAAAACTCTCTGTGAGATGACTGCAATGATCGAGAGGATGAGGAATGAGATGGCCCAGGTGAGACTGACGGTGAGCTAACCAGGCCCAAAAAACCCCGGCAGAAGATGCTAACGTGATCACATTACGAAAAGCTCGCCAAAATGGCAAAGATGGAAGCCCGTGAATCACGAAGATAGGGACAAGATTCTGACCACACACCCTTACAAGTCCTAGCCTGCTATAATGGATCACTGCCATGTACACCCTTACAAGTCCTAGCCTGCTATAATGGATCACTGCCATGTACAGCTGTCGATACGGCTTAGAACAAGACTGTAAAAGGCTTCCGACTCGATGCTTCTAAAGAGATGCAGAGATTCTGATGCACACCTGAGCTCGGGCATTGAAGGTTCAAAGATATCGGCGCCAAGCCGAGGAACACGGAGATCAGAGATGGTAAGGATGGCCTGGCCTTTTAGATAATCCCCTCAAAGGGGTGAGGCAAAAGATATGCAACGCAAGACACACAAAAGACAGGGAACGCACGGTAGACAAGCGATGCGACACACACCAGGACCGCCCTGCCCTGCGCAGCTCTGCGTCATCATCAGAAGTCAGGGTCTCCCTTTACGTGACCTAAGGGGCCCTTTTTTGGACATCCCCACGTCCAAAGCTAATACAACAATCCCTCCCGGCGAGTCCTAGCCTGGCACCCGGCTTCCATCCCCTCTGTGAGTAATAGTGCTTGACTTATCCCTTAGACATCCAGGGATGTGAATCCGTGTCTGGTGACAAAGAACACCTCCTTGACATCTCGGAAGTTCCTGCTGTCACCAGGCAGTTCTCTCTCTTAGTCTACTACAAAAAAGAACGCCAAACATCAACGCATGAGCTAAGGGGAACATCAGCAATCTGTTACAAGAACGGTCAGTCACAATGATCAAGATGGCTGTGAGATAATGCTACGTTCAGAACGCTCCACGCATCCTTACAAGCCCTAAGACGTTACAACTCACACCCGGAAAGGATGGATGGCAATACAGCCGGGAACAAGGCCTCAAAACACATCTGACTCCACGCTTCCAATACGCGGTTCCAAGACACGGCCGAGACAAGAATAAGAACAAATCACGCTGGCATCGGACCGAGAAGCGCAAATATTTGAGAACTCAGAGATGCCAACCGACGCTCGCAATAAAGCACAACAGACAGAGACAATTGATCTGAGACATCCCAAAGACAGAGCAGACGACAAAAGACGCCAGACAACGTGACACAAACTGGAACTGCTCCGTGCTGTGCATCCTTACGGTTGCAAACAAAGTAAAGCTGCTGCCGCCTCTGGCTCTACTAAGAAGTCCCTCAGAGAACATCTCTTTCCCTGAGCTAATTTTTAGATCTCTCACGGGAATTTCTGGCCTGCTACCACGCTATCGTCCCATCTCTGGGTTATGGCCCCCAACTTATCTTTTAGACGACCGGCAACGGGAATCCACGCTGGACGCAAAGGGAGTCCGCCTCGGCTCTCTCGGAAGGCCCCGGTATGGCTGGTGAGCTCCTTAGTTGGCTACGAAAAAGAAAACCAAAGTCAATGCATGAGTTTAGCGGCAGGTGGGACAAATCCCCACACTCCAGCCACTTGCCATTTCCTAAGTGCACTTAGGCCTTTAAGTCTCCAGCTTCATCCCCACTTGAAGGCTGTGGCTGTCATTATGATGGACACCTGGGATACTGAGATGTAGAATTACGTGCCGTTACTGTGAGGAGGGGGCGTATTTGTGCGCCTCAGCACACATAAACGCACCTGCTGGTCTTGGGGAAAGGTCTTACGGGGCCCCTCAATGGACACTATTTCCCACTGTGCTGCCTTCAACCCCTCACCTCACCCCCCTGTAATTCCTAACCTAGTGCCCTGCTCACTCTCCTTCTCCTTGTAATGATCCTCACCTTACTTACTGGAAGCCTCAGCTTTGGATGTCATCTTTGACAAGAGGCAGGTCTCTTTTTTGACATGATGAATCTGATGAAAAAGTTTCAAGCGCCACACTTAACACAATCAGGAATTTCAGGAAGTTCCAATGCTTCTTAGAAAAAGAAAACCAACATCAAAATACAAATTCTGTTAAATTACAAAGCACAAAAGCATCTTACCAACTCTGAACATACAACCCAAAATAATGAACTTAAATACTCACTGCATTCAGCGCTACCTTCCTCACCATGTCTTCAAAGCCTCTCTTGCTTTAGATGCCAAAAGCACCTGCTTGAAAAAACCTGAGCTGAAAAAGCCCCTTCCTTTAAATGAGAAGACAGCTCTGACTCCAGTGAACTCCAGAGAGAAAATAAACCCCTTAGCCAAAGGCTGGGGTTAATATACCCCTGGCTGGGCCCGCCTCTCGTTCCCAGCATGCCTGAAAAAAGGGAGGAGGCAAATACCATTGGGTATCAAAGCCCTCAGAGCAGCTGTGGCTCTTAGGTTCCTCTGACTTACCTTTCTGGTGAGTAAAGGGCTTGATAGAGAAGAAAACTCTTCAGGGAAATTACTATACTTTATTATTTTATACAGCTGCATCAAGCAAAAGGGCGTAAATGAGGTAAGAAATGAAACTTTGTGTTTTGGCAGCATACCTGCGTAAGTTGAATAATTTGTTGCTAACTTGTAGAATTATTCTTTGTTGATTGCTAAGTAGTATTCCACATGTGACCTAAGTAGGGAAGATTAGTAACGATGTGAATGTTGTACCGAGCTCTCTAATTAGGGTGTTACGCATTATAAATAAAAGCGAGAAAAGCAACCGACTGTTGCGGGCCATTGGGGTTAAGAATGCGCAAAGCTCGCTCCCGTACGAGACTTCTGGTACCGGGGTACAGGTGGAAGCGTTTGCTGCTCCTTGAAAGGCGGGGGGGGGGCAGGTGGAGAAGAGTCAGCTGCTTGTTCCCTCCCCTACACAGCCTATTGTCTGCCCTAAAACACCGGGGTGCCAGGCTTTCATTTTTGTGGAAAAGAACCAGTCTTCTCCGCCACTATTTTGAAATCTGAAATAGAATTCCGTTGGCAGTTTGGAACTCGGTGTGCTGGCGTTTTGAAACTGGGTGTTTTTGGCATTTTGAAACTTAGTGTTCTGGTACTTTAAAACTGACATTTTGCAACCTGTTTTTCTGATGGTTTGAGATTTGTTTTTCTATTTTTTTGAAACTAGCTTATTCTGGTATTTTGGAATCAGATTTTGTTTGGGGGGTTTTTGGTGTTTTGGAACCTAATTTTTCTAGGCCGGTTTTTGGTATTTTTTTAAGCCCGGTTTCTTTATTATTTTCTGGAGGGGGGGTTGTGCGTGTTGGTGTGGATTTAGGGCTTTTTGTTTGATTTTGGTTTTTCTTGGCTTTTTTTTGATTTTGGTTTTTGTGGCTTTTTTGTTTTGTATTTCATTGTTTAGGAGTTTTTTATTTTTATTTTTTTTTTTACAACTTACTGGAATTCCCGACTGTATAGAGTGTGATGCTTGAAATTTTTTCAGCAGGTTCATAACGTCACGAGGTACGTGCCTCACATCAAAGACGGCATCCAAAAGCGAGGCTTCTAGTAAGTAAGGTGGGGATCTGTACAAAGTAAGTGACCTGCAGATGGACTTAGAGCGCCCATCGCGGAGACCCCGATAGCCCCAGGATCTGTGACAGCCGGTCTGAAGGTGAGACTTAGAGCACCTGTCTGGGAGACCCCGATCGTCCCAGGATCCATACAAAGTAAGTGGCCTGCAGGTGGACTTAGAGCGCCCGTATTACGGACCGCGATCGCTCCGGATTCTGTGAAAGCTGGCCTGAAAGTGAGATTTAGAGCGCCCGTGTTCGGGACCCCGATGGCCCAGGATCTGTATAACGTAAGCGGCCTGCAGGTAGACTTAGAGCGCCCGTCTTGGAGACCGTGATCGCCCCGGGATCTGTACAAAGTAAGCGGCCTGCAGGCTGACTTAGAGCACTCGTATCGGACAACCTGATCACCATGGGATCTGTACAAAGTAAGTGGTCTGCAGTTGGACTGAAAGCGCCCATGTTGGAGACCCCGATTGCCCCAGGATCTGTGAAAGCTGGCCTGAAGGTAAGACTTACAGCGCCCGTCTTGGAGACCCCGATCGCCCCAGGATCTGTACAAAGTAAGTGGCCTGCAGGCTGACTTAGAGCACTTGTATGGGACACCCCGATCGCCCCAGGATCTGTACAAAGTAAGTGGCCTGCAGGCTGACTTAGAGCACTTGTATGGGACACCCCGATCACCCTGGGATCTGTACAAAGTAAGTGGCCTGCAGGTGGAGTTAGACCACCTGTCATGGAGACCCCGATTGTCCCAGGATGTGTGAAAGCTGGCCTGAAGGTAAGACTTAGAGCGCCCGTCTTGGCGACCCCGAGCGCCCCTGGATCTGTGACAGCTGGTCTGAAGGTAAGACATACAGTGCCTGTCTGGGAGACCCCTATCGTCCCAGAATCTGTACAAAGTAAGTGGCCTGCAGGTGGACTTAGAGCGCCTGTCTTGGAGACCCCGATTGCCCCAGGATCTGTACAAAGTAAGTGGCCTGCAGGTGGACTTAGAGCACCCATGTAGGAGACCTGGATTGCCCCAGGATCTGTACAAAGTAAGTGGCCTGCAGGCTGGCTTAGAGAACTTGTATCAGGCACCCTGATCGCCCTGGCATCTGTACAAAGTAAGTGGCCTGGAGGTGGAGTTTGAGCACCCGTTTTGGAGACCCCGATTGCCCCAGGATCTGTACAAGCTAAGTGGCCTGGAGATGGACTTAGAGCGTCTGTGCTGGTGGCCCGGATGGCCCCACGCTCTGTAAATAGTAAGTGGCCAGGAGGTGGACTTAGAGCGCCTGTGTTGGAGACCTGGTTTTCCCCGGGATCTGTACAAAGTAAGTGGCCTGCAGGTGGACTTAGAGTACCAGTCTTGAGGACCCAGATAGACCTGAGATCTGTACAAGGTAAGTGGCCTGCAGGTGGACTGAAAGTGCCTGTCTTGGAGACCCGGATAGCCCCAGGACCTGTACAAGGTAAATGGCCTGCAGGTGGACTTCGAGTGCCCGTGTTGGAGACCTGGATCGCCCCGGGATGTGTACAAAGTAGGTTGCATTCAGGTGTACCAGAGCGCCCGTGTTGGAGACATGGATGGCCCCTCGCTCCATACAAATAAGTGGCCTGGAGGTGGACTTAGAGCGGCCGTGTTGGAGACTTGGTTTTTCCTGGGATCTGTAAAATGTATGTGGCCTATAGGTGGACTTAGAGCGTCTGTGTTGGAGACCTAGTTTTCCCCGGGATCTGTACAAAGTGGCCTGGAGGTGAACTCAGAGCACCCGTGTTGAAGACCCGGTTTTCACTTTCATCTGTACAAAGTAAGTGGCCTGGTGATGGACATGGAGCGCCTGTGATGGAGACTTGGTTTTCCCCGGGATCTGTACAAAGTAAGTGGCCTGGAGGTGGACTCAGAACGCCCGTGTTGGACACCTGGTTTTCTCTTGCCTCTGTACAAAGTAAGTGGCCTGGAGATGGACTTAGAGCGCATGTGTTGGAGACTTGATTTTCCCTGGGATCTGTACAAGGTAAGTGGCCTGGAGATGGACTTAGAGCGGCCGTGTTGCAGACCTGGTTTTCCCTGGGATCTGTACAAAGTAAGTGGCCTGCAGGTGGACTTAGAGTGCCCGTGTTGGACACAAGGATGGCCCCGCGCTCTGTACAGTTAAGTGGCCTGGAGATGGACTTAGAGCGCCGGTGTTGGAGACCTGGATCGCCCCAGGATCTGTAGAAAGTAAGTGGCCTGCAGGCTCCTTAGAGCACCGGTCTATAGGACCCGGATCGCCCTGGGATCTGTACAAGGTAAGTGGCCTGGAGGTGGAGTTAGAGTTCCCATGTTGGAGACCTGGATCGCCCCAGGATCTGTAAAAAATAAGTGGCTTGCAGGCTGACTTAGAGCACTCGTATCGGACACCCTGATCTCCCTGGGATCTGCGCAATGTAAGTTGCCTTCAGGTGTACCCAGAGCACCCGTGTTGGAGACCTGGATGACCCCTCGCTCTGTAGAAAGTAAGTGGTTTGTAGGTGGACTTAGAGCGCCCGTGTTGGAGACACGGATGGCCCCGCGCTCTGTGCAAAGTGGCCTGGAGGTGGACATAGAGCCCCCGTGTTGGAGACCTGGTTTTCCCCGGGATCTATACAAAGTAAGTGGCCTGGAGGTGGGCTTAGAGCATCCGTGCTGGAGACCTGGATGGTGCCGTGCTCTGTACAAAGTAAGTGGCCTGGCGGTGGATTTGGAGCGTCGGTGTTGGAGACCCGGATGGCCTCGGCATCTGTACAAAGTAAGTGGTGTGGAGGTGGACTTGGAGGGCCTGTGATGGAGACCTGGTTTTTCCTGGGATCTGTACTAAGTAAGTTACCTGAAAGTGGACTTGGAGGGACTGTGCTGGAGACCTGTTTTTTTCTGGGATCTGTACAAAGTAAGTGACCTGGAAGTGAACTTGGAGGGCCTGTGTTGGAGACCTGATATTTTGTGGGATCTGTAGAAAGTAAGTGACCTGGAAGTGGACTTGGAGGGCCTGTGATGGAGATCTGGTTTTTTCTGGGATCTGTACAAAGTAAGTGAACTGGAAGTGGACTTGGAGGGCCTGTGCTGGAGACCTGTTTTTTCCTGGGATCTGTACAAAGTAAGTGACTTGGAAGTGGACTTGGAGGGCCTGTGATGGAGACCTGTTTTTTTCTGGGATCTGTACAAAGTAAGTGACGTGGAAGTGGACTTGGAGGGCCTGTGATGGAGACCTGTTTTTTCCTGGGATGTGTACAAAGTAAGTGACCTGGAAGTGGACTTGGAGGACCTGTGATGGAGACCTGGTTTTTTCTGGGATCTTTACAAAGTAAGTGACCTGGAAGTGGACTTGGAGGGCCCGTGATGGAGACCTGGTTTTTTCTGGGATCTTTACAAAGTAAGTGACCTGGAAGTGGACTTGGAGGGCCCGTGATGGAGACCTGGTTTTTCCTTGGATCTGTACAAAGTAAGTGACCTAAAAGTGGACTTGGAGCGTCCATGCTGGAGACCTGGATTGCCCCGCGGTCCGTAGAAAGTAAGTGGCGTGGAGGTGGACTTGGAGGGCCTGTGATGGAGACCTGGTTTTTTCTGGGATCTGTAGAAAGTAAGTCGCTTGGAGGTGGACTTGGAGGGCCTGTGCTGGAGATCTGTTTTTTCCTGGGATCTGTACAAAGTAAGTGACCTGGAAGTGGACTTGGAGCATCTGTGCTGGAGACCTGGATTGCCTCGCGGTCTGTACAAAGTAAGTGGCGTGGAGGTGGACTTGGAGGGCCTGTGATGGAGACCTGGTTTTTTCTGGGATCTGTACAAAGTAAGTGACCTGGAAGTGGACTTGGAGCATCCGTGCTGGAGACCTGGATTGCCCCGCGGTCTGTAGAAAGTAAGTGGCGTGGAGGTGGACGTGGAGGGTCTGTGATGGAGACCTATTTTTTTCTGGGATCTGTACAAAGTAAGTGACCTGGAAGTGGACTTGGAGGGCCTGTGATGGAGACCTGTTTTTTTCTGGGATCTGTACAAAGTAAGTGACCTGGAAGTGGACTTGGAGGGCCTGTGATGGAGACCTGGTTTTTCCTGGGATCTGTACAAGGTAAGTGACCTGGAAGTGGACTTGGAGCGTCCGTGCTGGAGACCTGGATTTCCCCGCGGTCTGTGGAATGTAAGTGGCGTGGTGGTGGACTTGGAGGGCCTGTGATGGAGACCTGGTTTTTCCTGGGATGTGTACAAAGTAAGTGACCTGGAAGTGGACTTGGAGCGTCCGTGCTGGAGACCTGGATTGCCCCGCGGTCCGTAGAAAGGAAGTGGCGTGGAGGTGGACTTGGAGGGCCTGTGATGGAGATCTGTTTTTTCCTGGGATCTGTACAAAGTAAGTGACCTGGAAGTGGACTTGGAGCGTTCATGCTGGAGACCTGGATTGCCCCGCGGTCTGTAGAAAGTAAGTGACCTGGAGGTGGACTTGGAGGGCCTGTGATGGAGACCTGTTTTTTCCTGGGATCTGTAGAAAGTAAGTGACCTGGAAGTGGACTTGGAGGGCCCGTGATGGAGACCTGTTTTTTCCTGGGATATGTAGAAAGTAAGTGACCTGGAAGTGGACTTGGAGGGCCCGTGATGGAGATCTGGTTTTTCCTGGGATGTGTACAAAGTAAGTGACCTGGGAGTGGACTTGGAGGGCCTGTGAATGAGACCTGGTTTTTCCTGGGATCTGTATAAGGTAAGTGACCTGGAAGTGGACTTGGAGCGTCCATGCTGGAGACCTGGATTTCCCCGCGGTCTGTAGAAAGTAAGTGGCGTGGCGGTGGACTTGGAGGGCCTGTGATGGAGAGCTGTTTTTTCCTGGGATCTGTACAAAGTAAGTGAGGTGGAAGTGGACTTGGAGGGCCTGTCATGGAGACATGGTTTTTCCTGGGATCTGTACAAAGTAAGAGACCTGGAAGTGGGCTTGGAGGGCCCGTGATGGAGAGCTGGTTTTTCCTGGGATGTGTACAAAGTAAGTGACCTGGAAGTGGACTTGGAGCGTCCATGCTGGAAGCCTGGATTGCCCCGCGGTCTGTAGAAAGTAAGTGGCGTGGAGGTGGACTTGGAGGGCCTGTGATGGCGATCTGGTTTTTTCTGGGATCTGTACAAAGTCAGTGACCTGGAAGTGGACTTGGAGGGCCCGTGATGTAGATCTGTGTTTTCCTGGTATGTGTACAAACTAAGTGACCTGGAAGTGGACTTGGAGGGCCTGTGATGGAGACCTGTTTTTTTCTGAGATCTGTACAAAGTAAGTGACCTGGAAGTGGACTTGGAGGGCCTGTGATGGAGACCTGTTTTTTTCTGGGATCTGTACAAAGTAAGTGACCTGGAAGGGGACTTGGAGGGCCTGTGATGGAGACCATTTTTTTCCTGGGATGTATACAAAGTAAGTGACCTGGAAGTGGACTTGGAGGGCCTGTGCTGGAGACCTGTTTTTTTGTGGGATCTGTACAAAGTAAGTGACCTGGAAGTGGACTTGGAGGGCCTGTGCTGGAGACCTGTTTTTTCCTGGGATCTGTACAAAGTAAGTGACCTGGAAGTGGACTTGGAGCATCCGTGCTGGAGAGCTGGATTGCCCCGCGGTCTGTAGAAAGCAAGTGGCGTGGAGGTGGACTTGGAGGACCTGTGATGGAGACCTGTTTTTTTCTGGGATCTGTACAATGTCAGTGATCTGGAAGTGGACTTGGAGGGCCTGTGATGGAGAGCTGTTTTTTCCTGGGATCTGTAGACAGTAAGTGACCTGGAAGTGGACTTGGAGCGTTCATGCTGGAGACCTGGATTGCCCCGTGGTCCGTAGAGAGTAAGTGGCGTGGCGGTGGACTTGGAGGGCCTGTGATGGAGACCTGTTTTTTCCTGGGATTTGTACAAATAAGTGACGTGGAAGTGGACTTGGAGGGCCTGTGATGGAGACCTGCTTTTTTCTGGGATGTGTAGAAAGTAAGTGACCTGGAAGTGGACTTGGAGGGTGTGTGATGGAGATCTGGTTTTTTCTGGGATGTGTACACAGTAAATGATCTGGAATTGACTTGGAGGGCCTGTGATGGAGAGGTGTTTTTGTCTGGGATCTGTAGAAAGTAAGTGAGCTGGAGGTGGACTTGGAGCATCTGTGCTGGAGACGTGGATTGCCCCGCCGTCTGTAGAAAGTAAGTGGCGTGGAGGTGGAGTTGGAGGGCCTGTGGTGGAGACTTGGTTTTTTCCGGGATCTGTACAGAGAAAGTGACCTGGAAGTGGACTTGGAGGGCCTGTGATGGAGACCTGGTTTTTCCTTGGATCTGTACAAGGTATGTGACCTGGAAGTGGACTTGGAGCGTCCGTGCTGGAGAGCTGGATTGCCCACGGTCCGTAGAAAGGAAGTGGCGTGGAGGTGGACTTGGAGGGATTGTGATGGAGTCGTGTTTTTGTCTGGGATCTGTGCGAAGTAAGTGATCTGGAAGTGGAGTTGGAGGGTCTGTGATGGACAGCTGTTTTTTTGTGGGATCTGTAGAAACTAAGTGACCTGGAAGTGGACTTGGAGGGTCTGTGATGGAGATCTGGTTTTTTCTGGGATGTGTACAAAGTAAGTGACGTGGAAGTGGATGTGGAGGGCCCGTGATGGAGATCTGGTTTTTCGTGGGATGTGTACAAAGTAAGTGACCTGGAAGTGGACTTGGAGCATCCGTTCTGGAGAGGTGGTTTTTCCTGGGATGTGTACAATGTAAGTGATTTGGAAGTGGACTTGGAGGGCCTGTGATGGCGATCTGGTTTTTTCTTGGATCTGTACAAAGTAAGTGACCCGGAAGTGGAATTGGAGGGCCTGTGTCGGAGAGCTGTTTTTTCTTGGGATCTGTAGAAAGTAAGTGACCTGGAAGTGGACTTGGAGGGCCCGTGATGGAGACCTGTTTTTTTCTGGGATCTGTACAAAGTAAGTGATCTGGAAGTGGACTTGGAGGGCCTGTGATGGAGACCTGTTTTTTCCTGGGATCTGTACAAGGTAAGTGACCTGGAAGTGGACTTGGAGCGTCCGTGCTGGAGACCTGGATTTCCCCGCGGTCTGTAGAAAGTAAGTGGTGTAGAGGTGGACTTGGAGGGCCTGTGGTGGAGACCTGGTTTTTCCTGGGATGTGTACAAAGTAAGTGACCTGGAAGTGGACTTGGAGGGCCTGTGATGGAGACCTGGTTTTTCCTGGGATCTGTACAAAGTAAGTGACCTGGAAGTGGACTTGGAGCATCCGTGCTGGAGACCTGGATTGCCCCGCGGTCTGTAGAAAGTAAGTGGCGTGGAGGTGGACGTGGAGGGTCTGTGATGGAGACCTATTTTTTTCTGGGATCTGTACAAAGTAAGTGACCTGGAAGTGGACTTGGAGGGCCTGTGATGGAGACCTGTTTTTTTGTGGGATCTGTACAAAGTAAGTGACCTGGAAGTGGACTTGGAGGGCCTGTGATGGAGACCTGGTTTTTCCTGGGATCTGTACAAGGTAAGTGACCTGGAAGTGGACTTGGAGCGTCCGTGCTGGAGACCTGGATTTCCCCGCGGTCTGTGGAATGTAAGTGGCGTGGTGGTGGACTTGGAGGGCCTGTGATGGAGACCTGGTTTTTCCTGGGATGTGTACAAAGTAAGTGACCTGGAAGTGGACTTGGAGCGTCCGTGCTGGAGACCTGGATTGCCCCGCGGTCCGTAGAAAGGAAGTGGCGTGGAGGTGGACTTGGAGGGCCTGTGATGGAGATCTGTTTTTTCCTGGGATCTGTACAAAGTAAGTGACCTGGAAGTGGACTTGGAGCGTTCATGCTGGAGACCTGGATTGCCCCGCGGTCTGTAGAAAGTAAGTGACCTGGAGGTGGACTTGGAGGGCCTGTGATGGAGACCTGTTTTTTCCTGGGATCTGTAGAAAGTAAGTGACCTGGAAGTGGACTTGGAGGGCCCGTGATGGAGACCTGTTTTTTCCTGGGATATGTAGAAAGTAAGTGACCTGGAAGTGGACTTGGAGGGCCCGTGATGGAGATCTGGTTTTTCCTGGGATGTGTACAAAGTAAGTGACCTGGGAGTGGACTTGGAGGGCCTGTGAATGAGACCTGGTTTTTCCTGGGATCTGTATAAGGTAAGTGACCTGGAAGTGGACTTGGAGCGTCCATGCTGGAGACCTGGATTTCCCCGCGGTCTGTAGAAAGTAAGTGGCGTGGCGGTGGACTTGGAGGGCCTGTGATGGAGAGCTGTTTTTTCCTGGGATCTGTACAAAGTAAGTGAGGTGGAAGTGGACTTGGAGGGCCTGTCATGGAGACATGGTTTTTCCTGGGATCTGTACAAAGTAAGAGACCTGGAAGTGGGCTTGGAGGGCCCGTGATGGAGAGCTGGTTTTTCCTGGGATGTGTACAAAGTAAGTGACCTGGAAGTGGACTTGGAGCGTCCATGCTGGAAGCCTGGATTGCCCCGCGGTCTGTAGAAAGTAAGTGGCGTGGAGGTGGACTTGGAGGGCCTGTGATGGCGATCTGGTTTTTTCTGGGATCTGTACAAAGTCAGTGACCTGGAAGTGGACTTGGAGGGCCCGTGATGTAGATCTGTGTTTTCCTGGTATGTGTACAAACTAAGTGACCTGGAAGTGGACTTGGAGGGCCTGTGATGGAGACCTGTTTTTTTCTGAGATCTGTACAAAGTAAGTGACCTGGAAGTGGACTTGGAGGGCCTGTGATGGAGACCTGTTTTTTTCTGGGATCTGTACAAAGTAAGTGACCTGGAAGGGGACTTGGAGGGCCTGTGATGGAGACCATTTTTTTCCTGGGATGTATACAAAGTAAGTGACCTGGAAGTGGACTTGGAGGGCCTGTGCTGGAGACCTGTTTTTTTGTGGGATCTGTACAAAGTAAGTGACCTGGAAGTGGACTTGGAGGGCCTGTGCTGGAGACCTGTTTTTTCCTGGGATCTGTACAAAGTAAGTGACCTGGAAGTGGACTTGGAGCATCCGTGCTGGAGAGCTGGATTGCCCCGCGGTCTGTAGAAAGCAAGTGGCGTGGAGGTGGACTTGGAGGACCTGTGATGGAGACCTGTTTTTTTCTGGGATCTGTACAATGTCAGTGATCTGGAAGTGGACTTGGAGGGCCTGTGATGGAGACCTGTTTTTTCCTGGGATTTGTACAAATAAGTGACGTGGAAGTGGACTTGGAGGGCCTGTGATGGAGACCTGCTTTTTTCTGGGATGTGTAGAAAGTAAGTGACCTGGAAGTGGACTTGGAGGGTGTGTGATGGAGATCTGGTTTTTTCTGGGATGTGTACACAGTAAATGATCTGGAATTGACTTGGAGGGCCTGTGATGGAGAGGTGTTTTTGTCTGGGATCTGTAGAAAGTAAGTGAGCTGGAGGTGGACTTGGAGCATCTGTGCTGGAGACGTGGATTGCCCCGCCGTCTGTAGAAAGTAAGTGGCGTGGAGGTGGAGTTGGAGGGCCTGTGGTGGAGACTTGGTTTTTTCCGGGATCTGTACAGAGAAAGTGACCTGGAAGTGGACTTGGAGGGCCTGTGATGGAGACCTGGTTTTTCCTTGGATCTGTACAAGGTATGTGACCTGGAAGTGGACTTGGAGCGTCCGTGCTGGAGAGCTGGATTGCCCACGGTCCGTAGAAAGGAAGTGGCGTGGAGGTGGACTTGGAGGGATTGTGATGGAGTCGTGTTTTTGTCTGGGATCTGTGCGAAGTAAGTGATCTGGAAGTGGAGTTGGAGGGTCTGTGATGGACAGCTGTTTTTTTGTGGGATCTGTAGAAACTAAGTGACCTGGAAGTGGACTTGGAGGGTCTGTGATGGAGATCTGGTTTTTTCTGGGATGTGTACAAAGTAAGTGACGTGGAAGTGGATGTGGAGGGCCCGTGATGGAGATCTGGTTTTTCGTGGGATGTGTACAAAGTAAGTGACCTGGAAGTGGACTTGGAGCATCCGTTCTGGAGAGGTGGTTTTTCCTGGGATGTGTACAATGTAAGTGATTTGGAAGTGGACTTGGAGGGCCTGTGATGGCGATCTGGTTTTTTCTTGGATCTGTACAAAGTAAGTGACCCGGAAGTGGAATTGGAGGGCCTGTGTCGGAGAGCTGTTTTTTCTTGGGATCTGTAGAAAGTAAGTGACCTGGAAGTGGACTTGGAGGGCCCGTGATGGAGACCTGTTTTTTTCTGGGATCTGTACAAAGTAAGTGATCTGGAAGTGGACTTGGAGGGCCTGTGATGGAGACCTGTTTTTTCCTGGGATCTGTACAAGGTAAGTGACCTGGAAGTGGACTTGGAGCGTCCGTGCTGGAGACCTGGATTTCCCCGCGGTCTGTAGAAAGTAAGTGGTGTAGAGGTGGACTTGGAGGGCCTGTGGTGGAGACCTGGTTTTTCCTGGGATGTGTACAAAGTAAGTGACCTGGAAGTGGACTTGGAGGGCCTGTGATGGAGACCTGGTTTTTCCTGGGATCTGTACAAAGTAAGTGACCTGGAAGTGGACTTGGAGGGCCCGTGATGGAGACCTGGATTGCCCCGCGGTCTGTAGAAAGTAAGTGGCGTGGAGGTGGAGTTGGAGAGCATGTGATGGAGACCTGGTGTTTTCTGGGATCTGTACAAAGTGACCTGGAAGTGGACTTGGGGCGTCCATGCTGGAGAGCTGGATTGCCCCGCGGTCTGTATAAAGTAAGTGGCGTGGAGGTGGACTTGGAGGGCCTGTGATGGCGATCTGGTTTTTCCTGGGATCTGTACAAAGTAAGTGACGTGGAAGTGGACTTGGAGGGCCCGTGATGGAGACCTGTGTTTTCCTGGGATGTGTACAAACTAAGTGACCTGGAAGTGGACTTGGAGGGCCTGTGATGGAGACCTGTTTTTTCCTGGGATCTGTACAAAGTAAGTGACCTGGAAGTGGACTTGGAGCGTCCGTGCTGGAGACCTGGTTTTTTTCTGGGATCTGTACCAAGTAAGTGACGTGGAAGTGGACTTGGAGGGCCTGTGATGGAGACCTGTTTTTTCCTGGGATCTGTACAAAGTAAGTGACGTGGAAGTGGACTTGGAGGGCCCGTGATGGAGACCTGGTTTTTCCTGGGATCTGTACAAAGTAAGTGATCTGGAAGTGGACTTGGAGGGCCCGTGATGGAGACCTGTTTTTTCCTGGGATCTGTACTAAGTGACCTGGAAGTGGACTTGGAGGGCCTGTGATGGAGACCTGTTTTTTTCTGGGATCTGTACAAAGTAAGTGACCTGGAAGTGGACTTGGAGCGTCCATGCTGGAGACCTGGATTGCCCTGCGGTCCGTAGAATGTAAGTGACCTGTCAGTGGACTTGGAGGGCCTGTGATGGAGATCTGGTTTTTCCTGGGATCTGTACAAAGTGAGTGACCTGGAAGTGGACTTGGAGCATCCGTGCTGGAGACCTGGATTGCCTTGCGGTCTGTAGAAAGTAAGTGGTGTGGAGGTGGAGTTGGAGGGCCTGTGATGGAGACCTGTTTTTTCCTGGGATCTGTACAAAGTAAGTGACCTGGAAGTGGGCTTGGAGGGCCTGTGATGGAGACCTGGTTTTTCCTGGGATCTGTACAAAGTAAGTGACGTGGAAGTGGACTTGGAGGGCCCGTGATGGAGACCTGTTTTTTTCTGGGATCTGTAGAAAGTAAGTGACCTGGAAGTGGACTTGGAGGGCCCGTGCTGGAGAGCTGGATTGCCCCGCGGTCTGTAGAAAGTAAGTGGCGTGGAGGTGGACTTGGAGGGCCTGTGATGGAGAGCTGGTTTTTCCTGGGATGTGTACAAAGTAAGTGACCTGGAAGTGGACTTCGAGGGCCCTTGATGGAGACCTGGTTTTTCCTGGGATGTGTACAAATTAAGCTATGTGGAAGTGGACTTGGGGCGTCCGTGTCGGAGAGCTGGTTTTTGCTGGGATGTGTACAAAGTAAGTGACCTGGAAGTGGACTTGGAGGGCCTGTGATGGAGACCTGTTTTTTCATGGGGTCTGTACAAGGTAAGTGATCTGGAAGTGGACTTGGAGCGTCCATGGTGGAGACGTGGATTTTCCCGTGGTCCGTAGAAAGTAAGTGGTGTGGCAGTGGACTTGGAGGGCCTGTGATGGAGATCTGTTTTTTCCTGGGATCTGTACAAAGCAAGTGTCCCGGTAGTGGACTTGGAGCGTCCGTGCTGGAGACCTGGATTGCCCCGCGTTCCGTAGAAAGTAAGTGACCTGGAAGTGGACTTGGAGCGTCCGTGTCAGAGAGCTGTTTTTGTCTGGGATCTGTGCTACGTAAGTGACCTGGGAGTGGACTTGGAGGGCCTGTGATTGAGACCTGTTTTTTCCTGGAATCTGTACAGGGTAAGTGACGTGGAAGTGGATTTGGAGGGCCTGTGATGGAGAGGTGGTTTTTCCTGGGATGTGTACAAAGGAAGTGATCTGGAAGTGGACTTGGAGCGTTTAGTGCTGGAGACCTGGTTTTTTTTGGGATGTGTATAAAGTAAGTGAGCTGGAAGTGGACTTGGCGCGTCCGTGTGGGAGAGGTGGTTTTTCCTGGGATGTGTACAAAGGAAGTGATCTGGAAGTGGATTTGGAGGGTGTGTGATGGGGACCTGGTTTTTCCTGGGATGTGTACATAGTAAGTGACCTGGAAGTGGATTTGGAGCGTCCATGCTGGAGACCTGGATTTCCTCGTGGTGTGTAGAAAGTAAGTGGTGTGGAGGTGGACTTGGAGAGCCTGTGATGGAGAGCTGGTTTTATTCTGGGATGTGTGCCAAGTAAGTGACTTGGAAGTGGAGTTGGAGCGTCCGTGCTGGAGAGCTGGATTGTCCCGTGGTCTGTAGAAAGTAAGTGGTGTGGGGGTGGACTTGGAGCGTCTGTGATGGAGACCTGGTTTTTGCTGGGATGTGTACAAAGTCAGTGACCTGGAAGTGGACTTGGAGCGTCCGTGCTGTAGAGGTGGATTGCCTTGCGGGTTGTAGAAAGTAAGTGTCGTGGAGGTGGACTTGGAGGGCCTGTGATGGAGAGCTGGTTTTATTCCGGGATGTGTAGAAAGTAAGTGACCTGGAAGTGGACTTGGAGGGCGTGTGATGGAGACCTGGTTTTTCTGGGATCTGTAGAAAGTAAGTGGCGTGGAGGTGGACTTGGAGGGCCTGTGCTGGAGACGTGGTTTTTTGTGGGATGTGTATAAAGTAAGTGAATTGGAAGTGGACTTGGAGCGTCCGTGGTGGAGACCTGGTGTTTCTTGGGATGTGTATAAAGGAAGTGATCTGGAAGTGGAGTTGGAGGGCTTGTGATGTAGAGCTGGTGTTTCTTGGAGGTGTATAAGGAAATAGGGCTGGACGTGGATGTAGAGCGGAGATGTTGGAGTCGTCGTTATTTGTGGGTTGTGTATGAGGGAAGAAGCGTTGTGGAAATAGACTAGTGGTGTTTCGCAGTGTTTGTGTTGTGGTGTTTGTAGAAAGTACGGGGGTGTGCAGTGGATTGAATTTGTTTGCGGTGGAAGTTTTGCGTGTGGAATGGAAGGAGCGTGTGGGTGCATTGCGAGGGTTATTTTTGGATACGGGTGGTTGTTCTGGAGGTGGTTAGAGGTTCGACGTTGTTGAGTAAGGTGTTTGGACGTGTGAGGAGGGTATGCTGTAGTGTCGTAGTGTGCGTTAAAGAGGCGGCCTGATAGTTCGTGGACGCGGTAGGGGGGCTTATGAGAGATGTGGCGTTTATGGTGAATAGGCGGAGGTAGAGTTTTTGCGTGGGGAATCGGGACGTCCGTGAGGTAGGTAGCGTTTTGTGAAGATGTGTCATTAGTGTTGTGGCGCGAGGGAGGAGGGAGTTTTTGAGGTGCTTATTGGGTGTGGAAGGGTCGGATGTATAGCAGTCGGGTAGGTAAGGAGTGTATTCGGAGACGTGGGTTTTCGTGGGAACAGTTGGACTTCGTGCCGTGGGATTACGAAGGAGGCTATCGTTGAGCTCGGCGACGTGCGGCGTAGAGTTGGAGTTAGAGTCGGCGGACGTGTAAGTAGCAGTCATTCTAGGCGTTTAGCGGATCGCTGGGAGTTTGCGTTAGAGCGTTCATGCCGTGCAGGTGGAGTTAGAAGGCGCAGTTTTGGAAGCGGGACGAGGTTTAGGTGCGTGTGGCGTGCGGTGGGGTCTGCATTAGAAAGGCCGGCTCTGGAAGCAGGATCATTTTCAGGTGAGCAATGTGGGGCGTGGCTTTAGGTTTGAGCGTTCAGGTGCGTTAGGGGGATGCCGTGCCGGCGGTCGCCGCGCGGTGCGGTGCTGGAATTAGAGTCAGGGGATGCGGTATAGGTCAGTAGCGAGGAGGATGGAGTTTGAATTGTGGAGAAGTGGGCAGCCATATGTACGTGTATAGATATAGTGCGTCTATATATATATATATATATATATATACCAAGTCCAACAGTACATACCACTCTCTAACCCTTGTCTACACGCAGTACCACCTAGGCTACTGCGCATGTGCGAGCGATGCCGACGCCATTTTGGTAGTCCGCAGCACCGAGCATGTGCAAGTGATGCCGACGCCATTTTGGTAGTATTGTACACGTTTGTAAATCCGCATTAACAAACGCGATCTTTTTCACTTCGGGGGCTTCCGAGAGGAGCCCGTCTGTGCGGGGGAGTTCCCGACAGCGTTCGCTTCGCCTCCGGAAGACGTATGAGGGCTACAGGCTGCAGGAAGCGGCGCAGCTCGCTCCGCCCACAGCCCGCCCACAACTCCCAGAAGGCACCGCTGTCGTCACTTCCGGGGAAGGCCAACATGGTGGCGGCACGGAGCGGCACGGCGCGCGCGGCTCCGACAGCCCTACAGCGCTCGCTGCCGCTCTCGCGGCCACCGGACCGCATCGGGGGCATGCCTAGAGACGGCTACGCTCGGCGCGCTGCGTTTCGCCACTCCGGAAGCGGCCGCGGCTACGCGCGGGACATCGGCGTCTCCGGAAGCGCCGCACAGCCCAGCCCGCGCCACGGCGACGTGCCGGAAGGACAGCGGACGCCGCGCCGTGCAGGTAAGGGGTTGCGGTGGCGGGTATTAGGCTTAGACCTAGGTTCGGGTTTTAGGCTGTTAGGGTTTTAGGGTGTTAGGCTGTTAGGGTTTTAGGGTGTTAGGCTGTTAGGCTTTTAGGCTGTTAGGGTTTTAGGCTGTTAGGGAGTTAGGCTGTTAGGGTTTTAGGGAGTTAGTCTATTAGGGTTTTAGGCTGTTAGGGTTTTAGGCTTTTAGGGAGTTAGGCTGTTAGGGTGTTAGGCTTTTAGGGTTTTAGGCTGTTAGGCTTTTAGGGTTTTAGGCTGTTAGGCTTTTAGGGTTTTAGGCTTTTAGGGTTTTAGGCTTTTAGGCTTTTAGGCTGTTAGGGTTTTAGGCTGTTAGGCTTTTAGGCTTTTAGGCTGTTAGGCTGTTAGGGTTTTAGGCTTTTAGGGAGTTAGGCTGTTAGGCTTTTAGGCTGTTAGGGTTTTAGGGTTTTAGGCTGTTAGGCTGTTAGGGTTTTAGGCTTTTAGGGAGTTAGGCTGTTAGGCTTTTAGGCTGTTAGGGTTTTAGGCTTTTAGGCTGTTAGGCTGTTAGGGTTTTAGGCTTTTAGGGAGTTAGGCTTTTAGGCTTTTAGGCTGTTAGGGTTTTAGGGTTTTAGGCTGTTAGGGTTTTAGGGTTTTAGGCTTTTAGGGAGTTAGGCTGTTAGGCTTTTAGGCTGTTAGGCTTTTAGGGTTTTAGGCTGTTAGGGTGTTAGGGTTTTAGGCTTTTAGGGAGTTAGGCTGTTAGGCTTTTAGGCTGTTAGGCTTTTAGGGTTTTAGGCTGTTAGGCTTTTAGGGTTTTAGGCTGTTAGGCTGTTAGGGTTTTAGGCTTTTAGGGTTTTAGGCTGTTAGGCTTTTAGGCTGTTAGGCTTTTAGGCTGTTAGGCTGTTAGGCTTTTAGGCTGTTAGGCTTTTAGGGTTTTAGGGAGTTAGGCTCTTAGGGTTTTAGGCTGTTAGGCTGTTATGGTGTTAGGCTGTTATGGTGTTAGGCTGTTATGGTGTTAGGCTGTTATGGTGTTAGGCTGTTATGGTGTTAGGCTTTTAGGCTGTTAGGGTTTTAGGCTGTTAGGGTTTTAGGCTGTTAGGCTGTTAGGGTTTTAGGCTGTTAGGCTTTTAGGCTTTTAGTCTGTTAGGCTGTTAGGCTTTTAGGGAGTTAGGCTGTTAGGCTTTTAGGCTGTTAGGCTTTTAGGCTGTTAGGCTTTTAGGCTGTCAGGCTGTTAGGGTTTTATGGTTTTAGGCTGTTAGGGTTTTAGGGTTTTAGGCTGTTAGGGTTTTAGGCTTTTAGGCTGTTAGGGTTTTAGGCTTTTAGGGAGTTAGGCTGTTAGGCTTTTAGGCTGTTAGGCTGTTAGGGTTTTAGGGTTTTAGGCTGTTAGCCTAAAAGCCTAACAGCCTAAAAGCCTAACAGCCTAAAACCCTAACAGCCTAAAACCCTGTTAGGCTTTTAGGCTGTTAGGCTTTTAGGGTTTTAGCCTTTTAGGGAGTTAGGCTGTTAGGGTTTTAGGGAGTTAGGCTGTTAGGGTTTTAGGGAGTTAGGCTGTTAGGGTTTTAGCCTTTTAGGGAGTTAGGCTGTTAGGGTGTTAGGGTGTTAGGGTTTTAGGCTGTTAGGCTGTTAGGGTTTTAGGCTGTTAGGCTGTTAGGGTTTTAGGGAGTTAGGCTGTTAGGCTTTTAGGCTGTTAGGCTTTTAGGCTGTTAGGCTTTTAGGCTGTTAGGCTTTTAGGCTGTTAGGGAGTTAGGGTTTTAGGGTGTTAGGGTTTTAGGCTGTTAGGGTGTTAGGCTGGTAGGGAGTTAGGGTTTTAGGGAGATAGGGTTTCAGGCTGTTAGGGATTTAGGGTTTTAGGCTGTTAGGGTTTTAGTCTGTTAGGGTTTTAGGGAGTTAGGGTTTTAGGCTGTTAGGGATTTAGGCTGTTAGGGTTTTAGGCTGTTAGGGAGTTAGGGTTTTAGGCTGTTAGGGTTTTAGGCTGTTAGGGTTTTAGGCTGTTAGGGTTTTAGGCTGTTAGGGTTTTAGGCTGTTAGGCTGTTAGGGTTTTAGGCTGTTAGGGAGTTAGGGTTTTAGGCTAACTCCCTAACAGCCCAAATCCCTAACACCCTAACAGCCTAAAACCCCAACTCCCTAACAGCCTAACACCCTAACAGCCTAAAACCCTGTTAGGGATTTAGGCTGTTAGGGTTTTAGGCTGTTAGGGAGTTAGGGTGTTACGGTGTTAGGGTTTTAGGGAGTTAGGGTTTTAGGCTGTTAGGGTTTTACGCTGTTAGGCTTTTAGGCTGTTAGGCTTTTAGGCTTTACTTAGGCTGTTAGGCTGTTAGGCGTTAGTTAGGCTGTTAGGCTTTTAGGCTGTTAGGCTTTTAGGGTTTTAGGCTGTTAGGCTTTTAGGGTTTTAGGGTTTTAGGGTTTTAGGCTGTTAGGCTTTTAGGGTTTTAGGCTGTTAGGCTTTTAGGCTGTTAGGCTTTTAGGCTGTTAGGCTTTTAGGGTTTTAGGCTGTTAGGCTTTTAGTGTTTTAGGGTTTTAGGGTTTTAGGCTGTTAGGGTTTTAGGCTGTTAGGCTTTTAGGGTTTTAGGCTGTTAGGCTTTTAGGGTTTTAGGGAGTTAGGGTTTTAGGGTTTTAGGGAGTTAGGGATTTAGGCTGTTAGGGATTTAGGCTGTTAGGGTGTTAGGCTGTTAGGGTGTTAGGGTTTTAGGCTGTTAGGGTTTTAGGGAGTTAGGCTTTTAGGGAGTTAGGGTTTTAGGCTGTTAGGCTTTTAGGGTTTTAGGGGTTTAGGGTTTTAGGCTGTTAGGCTTTTAGGCTGTTAGGCTTTTAGGCTGTTAGGCTTTTAGGGTTTTAGGGAGTTAGGGTTTTAGGCTGTTAGGGTTTGAGGGTTGTAGGCTGTTAGGGTGTTAGGGTTTTAGGGAGTTAGGGATTTAGGCTGTTAGGGATTTAGGCTGTTAGGGATTTAGGCTGTTAGGGTTTTAGGCTGTTAGGGTTTTAGGCTGTTAGGCTGTTAGGGTTTTAGGCTGTTAGGGTTTTAGGCTGTTAGGGTTTTAGGGTTTTAGGCTGTTAGGGTTTTACGCTGTTAGGGTTTTACGCTGTTAGGGTGTTAGGGTTTTAGGGTGTTAGGGTGTTAGGGAGTTAGGGTGTTAGGCTGTTAGGGTTTTAGGCTGTTAGGGAGTTAGTCTATTAGGGTTTTAGGGTGTTAGGGTTTCAGGGTGTTAGGGTTTTAGGCTGTTAGGGCGTTAGGGTTTTAGGGCGTTAGGGTTTTAGGGCGTTAGGGTGTTAGGGTTTTAGGGAGTTAGGGATTTAGGCTGTTAGGGATTTAGGCTGTTAGGGTGTTAGGGTTTTAGGGTTTTAGGCTGTTAGGGTTTTAGGCTGTTAGGCTGTTAGGGTTTTAGGCTGTTAGGCTTTTAGGGTTTTAGGGTTTTAGGGTTTTAGGCTGTTAGGGTTTTAGGGTTTTAGGCTGTTAGGCTTTTAGGCTTTTAGTCTGTTAGGCTTTTAGGCTTTTAGTCTGTTAGGCTTTTAGGCTTTTAGGCTGTTAGGCTTTTAGGGAGTTAGGCTGTTAGGCTTTTAGGCTGTTAGGCTTTTAGGCTGTCAGGCTGTTAGGGTTTTAGGGTTTTAGGCTGTTAGGGTTTTAGGGTTTTAGGCTGTTAGGGTTTTAGGCTTTTAGGGAGTTAGGCTGTTAGGCTTTTAGGCTGTTAGGCTGTTAGGGTTTTAGGGTTTTAGGCTGTTAGCCTAAAAGCCTAACAGCCTAAAAGCCTAACAGCCTAAAACCCTAACAGCCTAAAACCCTGTTAGGCTTTTAGGCTGTTAGGCTTTTAGGGTTTTAGCCTTTTAGGGAGTTAGGCTGTTAGGGTTTTAGGGAGTTAGGCTGTTAGGGTTTTAGCCTTTTAGGGAGTTAGGCTGTTAGGGTGTTAGGGTTTTAGGCTGTTAGGCTGTTAGGGTTTTAGGCTTTCAGGGAGTTAGGCTGTTAGGCTGTTAGGCTTTTAGGGTTTTAGGGAGTTAGGCTGTTAGGCTTTTAGGCTGTTAGGCTTTTAGGCTGTTAGGGAGTTAGGGTTTTAGGGTGTTAGGGTTTTAGGCTGTTAGGGTTTTAGGCTGGTAGGGAGTTAGGGTTTTAGGCTGTTAGGGTTTTAGTCTGTTAGGGTTTTAGGGAGTTAGGGTTTTAGGGTTTTAGGGAGTTAGGGTTTTAGGCTGTTTGTTAGGGAGTTAGGCTTTTAGGCTGTTAGGGAGTTAGGCTTTTAGGCTGTTAGGGAGTTAGGGATTTAGGCTGTTAGGGTTTTAGGCTGTTAGGGTTTTAGGCTGTTAGGGTTTTAGGCTGTTAGGGTTTTAGGCTGTTAGGGTTTTAGGCTGTTAGGCTGTTAGGGTTTTAGGCTGTTAGGCTGTTAGGGAGTTAGGGTTTTAGGCTAACTCCCTAACAGCCCAAATCCCTAACACCCTAACAGCCTAAAACCCTGATGATGAGATTTAGGCTGTTAGGGTTTTAGGCTGTTAGGGAGTTAGGGTGTTACGGTGTTAGGGTTTTAGGGAGTTAGGGTTTTAGGCTGTTAGGGTTTAGGCTGTTAGGCTTTTAGGCTGTTAGGCTTTTAGGGTTTTTGAAGCTGTTAGGCTGTTGGAGTTTAGGCTGTTGGCTTTTTAGGCTGTTAGGCTTTTTTTAGGGTTTTAGGCTGTTAGGCTTTTAGGGTTTTAGGGTTTTAGGGTTTTAGGCTGTTAGGGTTTTAGGGTTTTACTAGGCTGTTAGGGTTTTAGGCTGTTAGGGTTTTAGGCTGTTAGGCTTTTAGGGTTTTTAGGCTGTTAGGGTTTTAGTCTGTTAGGGTTTTAGGGTTTTAGGCTGTTAGGGTTTTAGGCTGTTAGGCTTTTAGGGTTGTAGGCTGTTAGGCTTTTAGGGTTTTAGGGAGTTAGGGTTTTAGGGTTTTAGGGAGTTAGGGATTTAGGCTGTTAGGGATTTAGGCTGTTAGGGTGTTAGGCTGTTAGGGTGTTAGGGTTTTAGGCTGTTAGGGTTTTAGGGAGTTAGGCTTTTAGGGAGTTAGGGTTTTAGGCTGTTAGGCTTTTAGGGTTTTAGGGGTTTAGGGTTTTAGGCTGTTAGGGTTTTAGGCTGTTAGGCTTTTAGGGTTTTAGGGAGTTAGGGTTTTAGGCTGTTAGGGTTTTAGGGTTGTAGGCTGTTAGGGTGTTAGGGTTTTAGGGAGTTAGGGTTTTAGGGAGTTAGGGGTTTAGGCTGTTAGGGATTTAGGCTGTTAGGGTTTTAGGCTGTTAGGGTTTTAGGCTGTTAGGGTTTTAGGCTGTTAGGGTTTTAGGCTGTTAGGCTGTTAGGGTTTTAGGCTGTTAGGGTTTTAGGCTGTTAGGGTTTTAGGGTTTTAGGCTGTTAGGGTTTTACGCTGTTAGGGTTTTACGCTGTTAGGGTGTTAGGGTTTTAGGGTGTTAGGGTGTTAGGGAGTTAGGGTGTTAGGCTGTTAGGGTTTTAGGCTGTTAGGGAGTTAGTCTATTAGGGTTTTAGGGTGTTAGGGTTTCAGGGTGTTAGGGTTTTAGGCTGTTAGGGCGTTAGGGTTTTAGGGCGTTAGGGTTTTAGGGCGTTAGGGTGTTAGGGTTTTAGGGAGTTAGGGATTTAGGCTGTTAGGGATTTCGGCTGTTAGGGTGTTAGGGTTTTAGGGTTTTAGGCTGTTAGGGTTTTAGGCTGTTAGGCTGTTAGGGTTTTAGGCTGTTAGGCTTTTAGGGTTTTAGGGTTTTAGGGTTTTAGGCTGTTAGGGTTTTAGGGTTTTAGGCTGTTAGGCTTTTAGGCTTTTAGTCTGTTAGGCTTTTAGGCTTTTAGTCTGTTAGGCTTTTAGGCTTTTAGGCTGTTAGGCTTTTAGGGAGTTAGGCTGTTAGGCTTTTAGGCTGTTAGGCTTTTAGGCTGTCAGGCTGTTAGGGTTTTAGGGTTTTAGGCTGTTAGGGTTTTAGGGTTTTAGGCTGTTAGGGTTTTAGGCTTTTAGGGAGTTAGGCTGTTAGGCTTTTAGGCTGTTAGGCTGTTAGGGTTTTAGGGTTTTAGGCTGTTAGCCTAAAAGCCTAACAGCCAAGCCTAACGGCTAAAGCCTAACAAACTAAAAACCCTAAACAGGCTTTTAGGCTGTTAGGCTTTTAGGGTTTTAGCCTTTTAGGGAGTTAGGCTGTTAGGGTTTTAGGGAGTTAGGCTGTTAGGGTTTTAGCCTTTTAGGGAGTTAGGCTGTTAGGGTGTTAGGGTTTTAGGCTGTTAGGCTGTTAGGGTTTTAGGCTTTCAGGGAGTTAGGCTGTTAGGCTGTTAGGCTTTTAGGGTTTTAGGGAGTTAGGCTGTTAGGCTTTTAGGCTGTTAGGCTTTTAGGCTGTTAGGGAGTTAGGGTTTTAGGGTGTTAGGGTTTTAGGCTGTTAGGGTTTTAGGCTGGTAGGGAGTTAGGGTTTTAGGCTGTTAGGGTTTTAGTCTGTTAGGGTTTTAGGGAGTTAGGGTTTTAGGGTTTTAGGGAGTTAGGGTTTTAGGCTGTTTGTTAGGGAGTTAGGCTTTTAGGCTGTTAGGGAGTTAGGCTTTTAGGCTGTTAGGGAGTTAGGGATTTAGGCTGTTAGGGTTTTAGGCTGTTAGGGTTTTAGGCTGTTAGGGTTTTAGGCTGTTAGGGTTTTAGGCTGTTAGGCTGTTAGGGTTTTAGGCTGTTAGGCTGTTAGGGAGTTAGGGTTTTAGGCTAACTCCCTAACAGCCCAAATCCCTAACACCCTAACAGCCTAAAACCCTAACTCCCTAACAGCCTAACACCCTAACAGCCTAACACCCTAACAGCCTAAAACCCTGTTAGGGATTTAGGCTGTTCGGGTTTTAGGCTGTTAGGGAGTTAGGGTGTTACGGTGTTAGGGTGTTACGGTGTTAGGGTTTTAGGGAGTTAGGGTTTTAGGGAGTTAGGGTTTTAGGCTGTTAGGCTTTTAGGCTGTTAGGCTTTTAGGCTGTTAGGCTTTTAGGCTGTTAGGCTGTTAGGCTGTTAGGCTGTTAGGCTTTTAGGCTGTTAGGCATTTAGGGTTTTAGGCTGTTAGGCTTTTAGGGTTTTAGGGTTTTAGGGTTTTAGGCTGTTAGGGTTTTAGGGTTTTAGGCTGTTAGGGTTTTAGGCTGTTAGGCTTTTAGGCTGTTAGGCTTTTAGGGTTTTAGGCTGTTAGGCTTTTAGTGTTTTAGGGTTTTAGGCTGTTAGGGTTTTAGGCTGTTAGGCTTTTAGGGTTTTAGGGAGTTAGGGTTTTAGGGTTTTAGGGAGTTAGGGTTTTAGGGAGTTAGGGATTTAGGCTGTTAGGGTGTTAGGCTGTTAGGGTGTTAGGGTTTTAGGCTGTTAGGGTTTTAGGGAGTTAGGGTTTTAGGCTGTTAGGCTTTTAGGGTTTTAGGGGTTTAGGGTTTTAGGCTGTTAG